>NC_053424.1:58641117-59313713 GCF_007990345.1 Gossypium hirsutum | reverse complement strand
AGCTATACATGCCATAATTGTACATTGATAGTGTGATGAATTCTGACAATTATAAATTATGTTTTTATATAGTAAATGATCCTGATAGAGCCACGGTAGATGACGTGGAAAGTAATACTCTGGCTCCCGCCGAAGGGACCGCGCTGGTTGAGAGTGAGCCCGTGACTATGGGCCAAGTCGGAGGGGCTAGAGAAGCCTACCTCCGGATGATGGATGCTTGGTACACGAAGTTCGTTCATGCGAAATTGAACAATCCACCTCCCCCACCTCCCCCGATTCCTCAGTATACCCCAGTAGCTCTGCAAGGTGAGGACATGTTTACAAGAGAGAAGCCTCCAGTAGACAAGATCCGGAAATAATGGGCCGAGGAATTTTGGGCTAGCATAGAAGATGATCTAGAGAGAGAAAAATTTTGGCTAGAAAATGCCATCAAGTTTGATGAATTATCATGCACACCTGAAGAATGTGTGAAGTGTGCAGTGTCAGTTTTACGGGATTCGACTTATCAATGGAATACTCTCGTGTCTGTGGTACCGAGAGAAAGAGTAAATTAGGAATTTTTCCTTCTGAAAAAAGTATATCAGCCAGAGGTTCATGGATCAAAAAAAGGAAGGAATTTTTAGAGTTGAAGCAAGGTAATAAGACTGTGACAGAGTATGAACGCGAGTTTGTGAAACTCAGCAAATATGCGCGGGAATGCGTATCCACTGAAGCTACCATGTGTAAGAGGTTTGAGGATGGACTTAATAAAGACATCCGAGTGTTTGTTGGCATCTTAGAGATAAGAGAATTTGTAGTAGTCGTCGAGAGAGCATGCAAAGCTGAAGAGCTAGTAAAAGAAAGGAGAAAAGCAGCTATTGAGTCGCGGGATTCAAAGAAGAGATATATGGGGAGATCATATCAGTTCTCATCTAAAAGATCAAAAGAGTTTGCTATTCGATCAAATGTTTTGGTGGGGTTTTCAAAAAAAAACAAGAACCAGCAGAACGCAACTTTTAGAGCCCAGACCGCTTCTGTCGCGAGTGTCGGTAGTGCTCAGCCAATAGGCCAGAATGCTCGCAGTGTGGCAAGCGTCATTTTGGTGAGTGCCGAGGAAATGAGAGGGGTTGTTACAAGTGTGGGTCACTAGACCACTTTATTCATGATTGCCCTGAGATGGGAGACAGAAAGCAACAAGTAAAGGTAAGCAGTGCTCCATTGTGGGGTAGACCACAAAAGAACCCGGGAAGTAGAACTTCTAGCAGAAGTGCACCTAGAGACACTGCAGTGAGGTTCGAGGGCAGAGCGCCTGCAAAGACTTATACTATTCGAGCTTGAGAAGAGGCAGAGTCTCTCGATATGATCACGGGTACTTTTTCTATCCATGATATATCTGTTGTTTCATTAATTGACCCGGGATCTACCCACTCTTATATTTGTATGGAACTGGTACCTCGTATGAGCATGCTAGTAGTGTCCACTGAGTTTGTGATCAAAGTGTCTAACCCTTTAGGTAAATATGTATTAGTGGACCAAGTGTGTAAGGATTTCCTTAGACAATTAGAGGTCATTGCTTTCCGGCTAACCTGATGTTATTGCCAAATTTGACGTAATCCTTGGGATGGATTGGTTGACTTCACATAGTGTTGTAGTGACTGTGGGAGGAAAGTTATTGAGTTGAAATGTGAAGACGGGAATGTTCTTCAAGTTGGACCGATGGATCAGATAATCTTCCTGTAGTAATATCATCTTTCACTGCTAACAAATATTTGAGGAAAGGATATGAGGCCTATCCAGCTTTTGTGTTGAATACTCAAGTGTCTGAGTTGAAGATTGAATCGGTACCAGTGATCTATGAGTTTACAGACGTGTTCTCAGAAGAATTACCTGGACTACCTCTAGTGAGGGAAATCGAGTTTGGAATTGAGTTAGTTCCCGAGACGACACCTATCTCGATTGCTCCGTATAGGATGGCTCCAACCGAGTTGAAAGAGTTGAAAGCACAGTTGCAAGAGTTAACGGATAGGGCTTTGCGAGACCAAGTTTTTCACCATGGGGTGCTCCAGTACTTTTCGTGAAAAAGAAATACAAGTAGATGAGATTATGTATCGACTATAGATAGCTCAATAAGGTGACGGTGAAGAAAAAATATCCCTTGCCAAGAATCAATGATTTGTTCGATCAGTTGAAGGGGCCCACTGTATTTTCCAGGACTGATCTAAGATCCGGGTACTACCAGTTGAGATTAAAAGAGCAAGATGTACCAAAGACTGCTTTTTGGACGAGATATGGGCATTATGAATTCCTTGTTATGCCTTTTGGTTTGACTAATGCCCCCACGCTATTTATGGATCTGATGAACTTCATTTTCAGGCCATATTTGGATAAGTTTATCGTCGTCTTTATTGATGACATATTGATTTATTCGCGTGATGAGAGCGAGCATACAGAGCATCTGAGAGTTGTGTTGCAAACCTTGAGTGACAAGAGATTGTATGCCAAGTTCAGTAAGAGTGAATTTTGGCTTAAGGAGGTCAGTTTTCTAGGACATCTTGTGTCAGGAGGTAGGATCCGAGTTGACCCAAGTAAGATATCAGCTATTGTTGAATAGAAACCCCAAAGAATGTGACAAATGCTCAAAGCTTTTTAGGGTTGGCTGGGTACTATAGACAGTTTGTAAATGAATTCTTTAAGATAGCTACGCCGATGACGAGACTACTACAAAATGGATGTCAAATTTGAATGGACAGAAAAGTGGCAGCAGAGTTTTGAGAAATTAAAGGTTTTGTCGACCGAAGCCCTAACATTAGTGCAACCGGAGTCGGGCAAGGAGTTTGTAGTATATAGCGACACCTCTTTAAATGGTTTAGGGTGCGTGCTTAAGCAAGAAGGTAAGGTCATAGCTTACGCTTCAAGACAACTGAAGCCACATGAGAAAAACTACCCGGCGTATGATTTAGAGTTGGCCGCCATCGTGTTCGCACTGAAAATTTGGAGACACCATTTGTATGGGGAGAAATGTCAGGAATTCACCGACCATAAGAGCTTAAAGTACTTGATGACTCAAAAGGAATTGAATTTATCGCAGCGACGATGGTTACAGCTGATAAAAAACTACGAATTGATTATCGACTACCATCCGAGAAAGGCGAATGTAGTCGCTGATGCTTTAAGTAGAAAATCATTATTTGCGCTGAGAGCAATGAATGTCAATATGACATTTTCTGATGATGGTACAATTCTAACTGATATGAGAACTAGACCGACATTTCTTCAAGAGATCCGAGAAGCTCAGAAAGGTGATGAGAATTTGCAAGCCAAAAGAACTCAGTGTGAGTCGGGAATTGAATCAAATTTTCGTATTGGTACCAATGGATGTTTAATGTTCAGAGATAGAGTTTGTGTACCCAAGGACAATAAACTTATTCAGAAGATTCTGAGAGAAGCACATAGTGGTTGCTTGTCCGTCCACCGAGGCAGTGTGAAAATGTACAACGACCTTAAGAAAATTTATTGGTGGTCGAGTATGAAAAGAGATATTTCAAAGTTTGTGTCTAAGTGCCTGGTATGTCAACAAGTAAAGGCTGAACAACAAGTGTCTTTGGGTCTACTTCAGCCTATCATGGTCCCCGAGTGGAAATGGGATCGGATCACGATGGACTTTGTGACGTGTTTGCTGGTAACCCCAAAGAAAAAGGATGATGTTTGGGTTATTGTGGATAGGCTAACAAAGTCAGCACATTTTATACCGGTGTGTACCAATTACTCCCTTGAGAGATTAGCCGACTTGTATGTTTCCGAGATTGTGAGTCTACATGGAGTGCCCATATCGATTGTTTCAGACAAAGACCCGAGATTTTCCTCGAGGTTTTGGAAAAAGTTACAAGAGGCTCTGGGAACAAAGTTGAATTTTAGCACAGCTTTCCATCCGCAAACCAATGGTTAGTCAGAGAGAGTAATTCAGATATTAGAGGACATGTTACGGTGTTTCATCCTTGAGTTCCAAGGTAGTTGGGAAAAATATCTACCATTGGTTGAATTCGCCTATAAAAACAATTATCAGACAAGTCTGAAAATAGCGCCTTATTAGGCATTATATGGGCGAAAGTACCAAACGCCCTTATATTGGACCGAGCTTAAAGTAGGTCAGATTCAAGGGGTCGAATTAATTAAGGAGACTGAAAAGAATGTTAGAGTGATTCGTGACTGCTTGAGGGCTGCCTCGGATAGATAGAAATCTTATGCGAATTTGAAACGAAAGGAATTTGAGTTTCAAGTTGGTGATAAGGTATTTTTAAAAGTATCTCCCTGGAGGAAAGTCCTCAGATTTGGTGAAAAGGCAAGTTGAGTCCTCGTTTCATAGGACCTTATGTAGTTAGCGAGAAAGTAGGGCCAGTTGCCTACCAATTGGATTTGCCACCGGAATTGGAAAAGATTCACGACGTGTTTCATATGTCTATGCTACGTCGATATAGATCAGACCCTTCTCATGTGATTAAGCCGACAGAGGTTGAAATTCTTCCAGACATGACTTATGGAGAGGAGCCAGTCAAGATTTTAGCTCAAGAAGTCAAACAGTTGAGAAATAAGAATATAGCACTTGTAAAGGTTTTGTGGCATAGACATGGAGTCGAGGAAGCCACATGGGAACTCAAGGAAACTATGAGAGATCAGTACCCGAACTTATTCGCTGGTAAGACTTTTGAGGACGAAAATCCCTAAGGGGGAGAAATGTAATAGCCCGATTTAGGGCCTAGTCAGAATAGTGGTCTTGGGACCAAAAATCTGAAGTTAGAGAAATTATTTTATTATTATTTTGGAGTCATAGCATGTTTATATTAGTACATGAAAATTTTGGTGAGTTAATTTTGACGTTTGTGAGCCCGATTGTGAAAAAAAGGACTAAATCATATAAAGTGTAAAAGTCCTATATTGATAGCTAAAGGTGTTAAATATCCAGAGAACCTAAATTGTGGGCCTTTAAAGGGAAATTAGACCGCTAGAAATAGGGTGGCTGGCCATAGGAGACATGTGTGGTCAAAATTTTCAATTTTTGGTGGGATTAGGTGACCAATTTTTCTAAAATAGAAAATAGAAAAAGGAAATGCTATCACCCTATTTCCCATTTCTTCTTAGCTGAAAATATCATCCATTGTTGGGGTTTTAAGCTTCAAAAATTTGCAGCAACTTGAAGCACTCACAAGTAAGTGATCCTAATGGCTTTTCTAAAATATTTTTGTACTTTTGAGACCCTTGAAACATGAGTTTTCAAATGAGGGTGCTATCTTGCAAAATGATCAAGAGTTTAGGGTTTTGCCATGAAAGAATTTTTTTGTTTGCTAAGTTTTTATGGAAGAAAAATGAGTCTTGGTTGTCTTATAACCAACTTTTGTGAAAGGTGCTAGCATGAAAACACCTAAAGGGACTGTTTTGCATAAGCTGCAAAATAAGTGATAAGTGTGTGAAATAGTGGGAATTTTAGGATTCTATAAGAGTAAAAAGAGTTCAGCTAAGCTTAAGAGGCAAATAAATTATATAAAAATCAATTTTCGGGCATAGGGGTAAAATGGTTAATTTGCCAAAGTCTAGGGGCAAAATAGTCATTTTACCAAAAATGTTAAGTTTCAATTGCCTAATTGTAATTAGTGACTAAACGAGTGTATTTTGCTAATATAGATCTAGAATTGTCAAATCCAAACCAAGACCAGGGGAAAGACAAGCAAATTGACTAAATCGTATAGTCGCTACATTTTGAAATTCAAGGTAAGTTGTATGTAAATAATATAACTACATTTCTACTATCTGTATTTAAATTGTCATTGAATAGATATGGCATGAATTGCTTGATTTCAAGACTGAGAATGTGTAATGATCATTGAAATAGTAGAATTCCTGTTGGGACCTTAGGAAGTAAACCGGATATTCATGTCGTATCACTTGGGTCATTTGTGTAAGCTAGTGTAAGACATGTCTCGGACATGCATCGGCCACATTATGAGAGCCAGTGTAAGACCATGTCTGGGACATGGCATCGGCAGTGGGACGAGTGCTAGTGTAGGACATGTCTGGGACATGCATCAGCCTCGGGACGTAAGCCAGTATAAGACATGTCTGGGACATGCATTAGCTACGAGATGTGTCAGTGTAAGACCATGTCTGGGACAGGGCATTGGTACGGCTATGTGAGAGCTAGTGTAAGACCATGCCTAGGACATGGCATCGGCCTCGAAGATGATAGCCAGTGTAAGACTATGTTTGGGACATGGCATCGACACTTTACCCATGATTGAGGCCTATGGAATATCCGGTAGTGTTCCGAATGGTTCAACAGCGAGAGTTATAAATTTAAGTTAATGAGGGAAGTATAACCGTATTGTGAGTATTACAGGTACCTAAGTGATACATATGTATAAGATGTGAACTCATCGTATATGCTATGTGATTTGTATGAAGTAAAGAGTAAGTCATGCTTATGCCCACTTTGGTATCATAAGTTGTTGGTAAATTGTAGATTACTGTTGTATATTTATTTATATGCAACTTACTAAGCTTTATACTTACTCGCTTTCCTTTCCATTTCTTTTAGTGCCACCTAACTAGCTCAAGGATCACCAGAAGTCAGAGATATCGATCACACAATCAGCTGAAACATTCAGTATAGTTGGATTTATATTTTTGAATATGGCATATATAGGATTAGAACTTATTATTTTGAGTCTTGGAGATCTGGCCAAATGTGTTGGCTTTGGATAGATCCCACAGTTAGTATTAAGCCATGAATGATGGCTAATATTTATTTTCAGTTTATAAAAGTTGCATCTACACGGTTGAACGAATGTCTATTCTGGCTTATTTGATTTTGGAAATTATGCTTGTTTTGGTATTGGCTGGTTTTTTAGTGAAAAAAGGTATGAAAGGGTGGCAATAAGGTTTGGTAAATAGCCTTATATTGCCCACACGGGTAGACACACGGGCGTGTGTCTAACATGGTCAGCCCTATGGGCGTATGGTCCGACCGTGTGACCTCTGCATGTAAAAATTTCAGGTTAGTATGCATGATAATAAACACATAGGCAGAGACACGGCCATGTGTCTCAGCTGTGTGGAGGAAACGGCCTAGAACATGGGCGTGTGCCTTGACCGTGTGACAATTTAGGAATGCTGACATTAGAAACAGAATACCCAGGTTTTTACACACGGGTTAAGACACGAGCGTGTCGTGGCCGTATGAGGGTCACGGGACATTGACACGGGCGTGTGTCTGGCCGTGTGAAAACCCCTGTAGGTGTGAATTAGAATTTAATTCCACACAGGGGTGGGACACGAGTGTGTCCCAGGGTGCTTAGGCCGTGTGAGCCACACGGACCACCAGCACGACCATGTCAAAATGGTTACATTGGCGTGTTACCCTTCCACACGAGCGTGTGCCTTATTTTAAGGAAAATTTCTTAAGGTTGGTTTAAAGACCCAGAATGGTTCCAAATAGTTTTTAATGGTTGATTTGGGGCTCGTAGGCCCATAATAATAAGTTTAAAGTAGAAATTGAAAAAGTTTTAATTTGGACCAAGTCTCGGTGACTTGAGACTGTTTGTATGCATGAGATAAAGTTAGGTAATGCCTCGTACTCTAACCCGGCATGGGTTACGGATATAGGGTGTTAATTATAAGGGCCACCTAGTTTTTCTACTGAAGAAGTTGTTTTTCTTATGCAAGGACAAGGTCAATAAAGTAATTGAGTTGCAGCCCGAAACTGACTCTCAGAGAAATTGATGCTATCATTTTTTTCTAATATTGTTGTAATAATGGATTTTTTGTTACTCTAAACTTGGATTTGTTTTCGGTTTTTATTTATTTATATTGCATATTATGTTTTCTTTTTTTTTGTTTATCTTTCTTTTTTAGGTCCTTCCATTATGAGTTGCATTACTTTTAGAGCTTTAATGCATTTTGAGCAATTCTTCAACAATTTTGTTGCTCTTACATTATCAGAGAAGTATTTCTCAAACTTTATTTTCATTTGGGACAATATGTAACTTAAGTGTGAGGGGGGAGGGGGGAGGGTTCTTGTTTTGCTTGTTTATTTTTTATGTTTGGCATATTTTAATTTTTTTCGAAGTTCTTTATGGTTTTTAGTGTTTTGCATTATGCTTGTGTTATACTAACATTGGTTTATTTGTTTTTCTTATGAAATTGTATTTGACTATTGAGCATGTAAAATTTGATTGATGTTAGTTGTTGAGTTATTTGAACTATTTTGAAGAATCCAATGCTTCACTCGAGGACTAAGATATTGATATAAGGAATTGTTTTTTTAAGAAGTTAGTGGTGAATGAAACCATTGAATTGAAATATGTTTCAATTGAAAATGAAATGACAAACCTATTTACAAAAGCCTTTGAAGTTGCTAGCTCGAAACTTTAAAGAATTCAGTTGGTGTCTACAAAGTGTAGCTTAGTAGTTAAGGCAACACATTGAAACATAGCTTAAGGGTGATGTTTTGCCTTATTTCAATTATAGATAATTTTTTTGTTCCAAATTTTATTTTATAAAGTTAAATTGCATCAAAATATTCATTTTCCCATTTTGGAGGGAAAATAGTTGGAGTAAAATTTAGATATTTATTCACTTGATTGAGTTGCAATTTACTTTAAACTTTTATACCCAATTCGCTAACTTTAAAGCTTTGATCCTCAAAAAAGTTTACATTTGAAGAAAACCTAACTTCCTTTGAAAGAAAATAATGGCTTGTGTCAAGATTACCAATATTCCACGCTAAGAACTCCCAAAGACAATCTTGTTCTCTTTCACCTTCTCTTTTGAGGAGACATAACAAAAAAACATTAGAGAGAGTACATCAACAGAATTTCTAAAGATTGATCTTTAAAAGGTACAAGAAAAAGTCCTAGATATTCCATCAGTGGCATTTAGGCTATGCACTAAAGGAGTGGAAGTTATGTCCATTGAGAAGGAACCAAAGGCTAGGGGTGACCAAAACTTGATTCGACTAAAAAAACAAATTGAATTTTCTTTTTCAAATTCTGTGTTAAACGAATCAAGTTATTCAAGTCAAATCTTTTTTTTTAATTTCAAATTTGAATCCAGTTGAGTTTTTGAATTTCAATAACTCGAATAATTAGAATAAAAAGAATACTAAACTATAATATTTCACATTTTTACCCCAAACCTCTGAAACTTTTTACATTCCCCCCAAAACTTTTACTTCCTCCCAACTTTCTCCCCAAAACTTTTACTATAACACCCCAAACTTGGCCTAGACGTTATTTGAAAACATAATTTCGTTGAAAAAGAATCTGTTTTATATTGAAACCTCTTTGTGATCTTAACGAAAATTTAGGATATTTAGAAATCCCTTTTTGCACATTTACCTTTGTTACTTATTTTTAATAATGATTTTAAAACCCGTCGTGTATCATGTTAAAATGTCCATAATTTTTAAAAACATTGTCTTTTACGGAAGCTTATGAAATGTGTTGCGTAAACGTGGTGTCTTTGAAAAAAAATAGTTATCTTTTGAAAACCCATCGTTTTCCTACAACTAACAGTTTACATCAAGCAAGTAAAAATCCCAATTTAAAAGTTAAAACTTTAAAGAGGTCTTATTACATAAAAATACCCAAATTTAAATTACTAATAAATTAAAAATCCAATATCGAGTCATAAACGAATGTGTGGCCACCTTCGAGTCCCTCGCAGCACCAATCCACCTTAGGATTACCTGCGCTGATAAGCAGAAGGATGAGTTTATGAAACTCAGTGTGTAATCCCTTAATAAACAGACAGTCAGCCATATGATAGGCAAATACAGTCTGGGCCTAAGCCCGTTTCAGTAACAGTCCAGTATCAGTTAGGGCCTTAGCCCATTACAGTAACAGTATAAGTGCGGGCCTTAGCCCATTTCAGTAACAGTAATAGGACAGAAATGCAAATAAAAATCCTACCCATCCAGCCTCTACACTCCACTCCGTCCAGCTTTACACACCATACGGGGATAAAATCAACCCGTCCATCCTTACACTCCAAAAATAACACCGGTTGCAGCACTAAACAGTGGTTGCAGTAGAGCTGCAAGTACAGTACACTTCCTTCAATCAATAATAAACCTGTCCCCATACAACATATCATAATATCATACATGAATGCAGTATATATAAAATGGCATGCTCTATTATAGTCATACATACATAAAGGCATAACAGTCATTCTACCTCATAGGGACATAATAACCATTTATGAATTTGAAGTCTAGGTATACTTACCGACCCAACAGTAGGTCCACAGTCATCTCAGGTGACCCGTGCAGCCTTAACAGTTAAACAGTGAGAATGGGCCCAAGGCCCATAATGTGGGTCCACATGTGGGCCACAAAGCCCAAAATTGGCCTTGGCCGTGTAAAGTACACAACCTGAACCAATAATCTCCACATGCTTGTGTGGTTTACCTGTGGGGCCCACATGGCTCATTTCAGCCCAACGTGGCCCCAAAACGACCTAGGCCCATGAAATCTCTCACGGTGGCCTCTATGATCAAATGCCCACATTTATGCGCTCAGATTACCACATGAGCGAGCGCACGCTCGTGTAGCGTCGACGGTCACTTATTTTGGCTTTTGCAGATTTACGATTATGGCAGTGTGATTACACACCTGATTGCAAAAGTGCGTAACTGGACCATGAGTACTCCAATCTATTTCAAAAAAAGCTTCGGTTAATAGCCTAAAAATCGAGTTAAAGCGAACCCTAATCAAACACTTATTCATAATATTACCCATCACTCGCCTTGATCGATCGATTCGGGCTTGCACAAGAGACTGGCTGTAACCCCTAAAGATTACCTGTATTCCAACGGAGACTTGTTATCTAAAACCATACCCACAAATAGTTGAACCAAGTTATAACATCTTACCAAAAACGTAGGACTAAGAATGAGAGACAGCGATATTCGGCCAACACCCAAAGCACACCCTTAACCTAAGGCACGAGATGGAACAATCGCACCTCCTAGTAGAAAACAATAGAAAAGAGAGGTGTTAAATAAAAATTTATTTTGGCAGAAGAGAGAGAGAATAGTAACCATGCACTCTAACCAAAGATGGAGTAATTGTCTATCACAAAAGATGAAAGAAGAGCAATAAAAGTGAGGGAAAAGAGAGAAAAGAACCCTGCACTCGAACCCGACTAATCAAAGAATAGTTGCCCAAAATAGCACAGAGAGGGGAGGAGATGAGATATTCGGTCAAAATAGCAAAATGAAAAGAAAGGAAATATGTTAATCACGAAGGAAATCGAAGGATCGGTATATTTGGCCAAGAGAAGAATTAGCAAGGGAAGGAAAGGAAGAGGAGGAGAAGAAGTTATCAATAAAGAGGGAAAGCCGATTGGGGAAAAGGGAAAGATGTTTATTCGGAAAAAGTAAAGAAGAAACACGTGAACATACCCGAATGGTTAATATCAAAGTTTGACTGCCCCCAAAACAAAGGATGAATGAACTCAAAAGCAAAGTCAAAAGCCAATAGTGAGGAGGAAAAAGAAAAAATACACATAGACCGAAACTAACATTCACACTAAGCCAAAAACCTTCCAAAAACTGAATTCATTGGGTGTTCACAATCCCAATTCGGCACCAACACTACCTCCACTTTAAATCCCACTTTTTTCACCCTTACTCTCTCCTAAAATCTCTCCTCTATCCACTCCAATCGATCCCTATCCAACTACCCCACATATCCTCCTAAATTTCGGCTACACATACCCCACTCCCCTCTAACACTCTAACCGCCCCATCAGCAATAGAATCCCTCTACCATACAACCTCTTACATGGCACAGCAGCAAAATAATTCACTTCTTCTACAACACCAAGTCTCGAACCTTAGACCCTAAGAAACACTCCACACGGCTCTTATCCCTAGGCCGGCTTTGTCATGTTCTACCGCTTTTTATTTAAAAAGCCTACTGACTAGAGACAAGGGTTTAACCAATTGAAACAAAAAAAAATTTTATAAGCCGAAGCTTGAACCCAGGACTTCTCAAACACTTCCCCAGACACCTAACCACTGAAGCAAGCATGCATTTATTCCCACAACATACATAATTAATAATTTAAGATTTAGGGCGTTACAACTCTACCCCCTAAAAGAAAATTTCGGCCTCAAAATTTACCTGGTCAAAACAAATGTGGGTATTTTTGTCGCATCGCCTCTTCGGGTTCCCACGTGGCCTCCTCTGAGTTGTGATTACGCCAAAGTACCTTAACTAGTGGGATAGACTTCTTCCTTAACACTGTTACACCATGGTTCAGAATCTGAACTGGTTCCTCCTCCAAAGTTAGATCTAGTCTAACCTCAATCTCCTCTGTCAAGATAATATGCGCGAGATCAGAGCGGTAGCACCTCAACATAGAGACATGGAACACATCGTGAATTTGGTCCAACTCTGGATGTAATTCTAGTTGATAGGCAACTGGTCCCACACGTTTCAGTATGCGGTAAGGCCCAATGAACCTAGGGCT
Organism: Gossypium hirsutum; assembly: GCF_007990345.1. Taxonomy (NCBI): domain Eukaryota; kingdom Viridiplantae; phylum Streptophyta; class Magnoliopsida; order Malvales; family Malvaceae; genus Gossypium; species Gossypium hirsutum. The sequence goes on along the minus strand of NC_053424.1, from coordinate 59,301,207 downwards.
TAGCTATCCCTTCCGTCCAAACCTCAATACCTTATTCCATGGTGAGACCTTGAGAAACACTAAGTCCCCCACAGAATACTCAATCTCTTTACATTTTAGATCTGTATACGGCTTCTGTCTTTCTGATGCTACCTTCAGTTGATCCCGAATCAATCTAACTTTATCCTCTGTATCAGAAACCAATTCAGGGCCCAGAACACGCCGCTTGCCTAATTCAGTCCAACATGAAGGAGCACAACACCTCCGAGCATATAATGCCTCGTAAGGTGCCATCTGTATGCTAAACTGATAGCTATTGTTATACGTAAACTTTGCTAATGGCAAGTAGTCTTCCCAACTTCCTTGGAAATCTATCGCACAACTCCTTAACATGTGCTCTAATATCTGAATCACCTTCTCTGACTGACCATTTGTCTGAGGATGGAACATAGTACTAAAGTCCAACCTTGTACCCAAAGCCTCATGTAACGTTTTCCAGAACCGAGACATGAAGCGAGGATCTCTATCAGATATTATGTAAACTGGTACCGCATGCAGTCTCACTATCACATACACATATAGTTTAGCCAGCTTCTACAACGAGTAATCAGTACGAACAGGTATGAAATGGGCAGATTTGGTCAATCGATCGACGATGACCCATACTGAATCCTTCTTAGTAGGAATTAAGGGCAGCCCACTTACGAAGTCCATAGTCACTTTTTCCCATTTCCAAAGCGGAATCTTAATTGGCTGAAGCAACCTCGAAGGTAACTGATGTTTAGCCTTGACCTGCTGCAAGTCAGACATTTACTCACAAAGTCGGTAACTTCACACTTAAGACTTGGCTACCAATATAACTCACAAAGGTCTCGATACATCTTATTCCTACCAGGATACATAGCATAAGTGCTACTATGCACCTCTCACAGTATAGACTGCCTCAAATTAGTATCCTTCGGTATACAGACTCTCCCACAGAAACACAATACCCCTTCGCTATTCAGTCAAAAATCTGAAATTTTGCCACTCTCAATTTGTCGAAATCGAAGGCCCAATGACTCATCCTTCAACTGTGTACCCTTAATCTACTCAATCCATGTCGATTTAACCTGCAGTTTGGCCAACAACTACCATCATCAAATAAGCTGAGACGAGCAAACATTGCCCAAAAATCCATCATAGCCCTTCGACTCAGTACATCAACCACCACATTGGCCTTACCAGGATGGTATTCAATCGAACAGTCATAATCCTTAAGCAGCTCAATCCATCTACACTACCTAAGATTTAACTCCTTCTGAGTGAGGAGATACTTGAGGCTCTTGTAATCTGTGTAAATGATACACTTCTCACCGTACAGGTAATGCCCCAAATTTTCAGTGCGAATACCAACGCAACCAACTCCAAGTCATGCATCAGATAATTCATCTCATGAGTCTTAAGTTGGCGAGACGCATAAGCCACTACCTTACCCTCTTGTATCAACACACAACCTAAACCAACGTATGATGCATCGCTGTAGATAGTAAAATCTTTCCCAGACTTTGGTTGTATCAAGACAGGGGCCTTAGTCAGAACCTTTTTAAGTTTCTCAAAATTTTCTTGCTGGGTATCATTCCAGTTAAACGGAACACCCTTATGCAACAACTTAGTCAGAGGTGCATCAATCAATGAAAACCCCTCAACAAACCGTCCATACTACCCTGCCAGACCTAGAAAACTTCGAATCTTGAATATCGTCTTAGGTGGCTTCCAATCCAGAACAGCTTCAATTTTCCAAGGAACAACCCTAATCCCTTCAGCAGATACCACATGGCCCTAAAAAGCTACCTCTCGTAACCAGAACTCACATTTACTAAACTTGGCATACAGTTGTTTCTCCTTCAGAATCTATAAAACAACTCAGAGTTATGCATCATGATCCTCTTCAGTTCTCGAATATACCAGAATATCATCTATAAACACCACTAAGAACCCATCCAGATAAGGCTGGAACACTCGGTCTATCAAATCCATAAAATTTGATAGTGCATTCGTCAGTCCAAATAGCATCACTAGGAACTCGTAATGACCATAACGAGTCTTAAACATTGTCTTGTAAACATCAGCCTCTCTGACTCTCAGTTGATTGTATCCTGATTAGATATCAATCTTAGAGAAGACCGAAGCTCCTCAAAACTGGTCGAATAGATCATCAATCTTTGGTAGGGGGTATTTATTCTTAATAGTCAATTTATTCAGTTGTCGATAGTCGATGCAGATACACATGGATCCATCATTATTTTTCACAAATAAAATCGGTACTCCCAATAGAACACACTAGGTTCGATGAACCCTCGATCCAGTAACTCTTGAATCTAAGCCTTAAGCTCCACTAGTTTCTTCAGTGCCATTTTATAAGGGGCGATTGACATCTGAGCTATACCAGGGAAGAGCACTATTCCAAATTCAACTTCACGGTTTGGAGGTAACCTAGATAGTTCATCAGGAAAAGCATCCAGAAAGTCTTTGACTGTCCTGATATTTTTAACAGAAGAAACTTCAAAATCTGAAACATCGATGTCTGCTAGATGTGCCTCACAACCCTTATGAACCAATTTCTCAGCCTTCAGTGCAGAAATCACATTTGACAAATAATTCCTATGCTCCTTAATTACAACTACCTCATCACCCTCCACATTTTCAGTATCACCCGTTTAGTAGCACAATCCAAATTCACTTGATATTTAACCAGCCAGTGCATACCCAATATTAAATCAAATTCTCCAAAAGGAAGTTCATTTAATCCGCCAAAAAGATAGTTTCGTGAACCTCCAAAGGTACATCTCTGAACAATTTATTTACCCTCACTAACTACACTAATGGACTCAACACAGTGACCTCATTGGTAGTGCTCTCAACCATTATACCCAAAGTTTTAGATACAGTGCATGCTATATAAGAATGCGTAGACCTAACATCAATCAGTGCAGTATAAGGGATATTATGGATAAAGAACGTACCCGTAATAACATCTAGAGCGTCTCCGTCCTCTCGATGATGTGTAGCATAAACCAGTGCTGGTTGCCTTGCCACAGTATGACCAGCACATTTGCCCGTTGCTCCACGACCACGGCCCATACCATTCCACCTTTGGCCTGACCACGGCCTCTCGATGGCTACTGAACCCTCTCGACGACTGAATAGTACCTATACTAGAAGCTTGTATTTGATCCAGCCTCCGTGGACAATCTTTGATACAGTGCGCTAATGATTCGCACCCAGACATGCCCCAATCCTTTTCCAACATTCACCTTAATGGCGTCTCCCACAATCTGCACAGGACTATGGTCCAGTATCAGTAACAGAGGCCCCAAATCTAACTGGCCCAGCAACTCTAGCCTTTTTCTTAGGCCTCACAAATGAACTTAGGGGATCTGAATCCCTTTTGTTCCTACCTCTTTTCTTCTCACGCTTCACATCCTCGGCAATCATTACCTTATCCACTAAAGCAACAAAATCTCGCTCCTTCTGTGGAGCTATCAGAACCCTTAAATCATCTCTGAGGCCGTCCTAAAATTGAACAAAACACTCATATTCAGTTGCCACTATCCCACGCGCATAACGACTAAGTCGCAAAACTTCAGCCCGTATTCAGCCACAGATTTATCCCCTGAGACAAATTTAGAAACTCTCTCCTCTGGGAACCCACGTAACTAATGCCCACATATTTCCCTTGAAATGCAGTCTTGAAAAATTCCCAGGTCAACCGGTCGGGCTGAGTACGCTCTTTAACTGTAAGCCCCTACTGATAAGCTTCATCTTATAGCAATGACACTAAACCTTTTGGTTTCTACTCGGGGGTGCAGTCGAGGTCGTCTATGATCTTCTCTGTGGCATCAATCCAATATTCAGCCACATTTGGGGCAACTCTAGCAACACCACTAAAAATATTAGCATCATTAGACCTGAGTCATTCCGTAACTGGCCCATGCCCCACAGTTCCAATATTGGGCCCAGCGACCCTCTCCAGAATTTGGAACATAGCTTGGGACAATGAGTCGTCCCCAGCCACACAGTCGTGAGATCCAGTCTCAGTCACAGGTGAAGGCAGTGCCTCTCTAGCTTCAATGTTAGGCATGTGGCCCGATGACGAAGACCCAGCCTGAGCACCTCCACGGCCTCCGCCGTAGCCTCTTGCACCCCTTCCACGAGTACCTCAGGTGCTCATTTTTTATTCGCGTATTATCTGTTTTAACAATTTTATGTATTAGTTTATAATTCTAGTGTTTATTAATGGATATTTTATGAAAAATATTATCAGTAATTCAAAGTTTTGTTTTCGCAGATCGTAGTCTTATTACAGTCTATTGCCTACAATAATCTCAGTATTTCAATTTAAATAAACAGTAGTTTTAGAGGACTTACAGAATCGGTGCCAGAGACTCGGTGTACCACACACTCAGTAAAACAGTTCCAAGTATTTCAAATCATTTGAAACAGTGCTTTAAAAGAAACCCAAATTCACAGTTGAGTTTTGTAAGCTGGCTCTGATACCACAACTGTAACTCCCCAAACCCGGCCTAGATTTTATGGCTGAATCTGGTGATGTCACACTGAAGTGTTTTTCGAAAACATAATCTCATGGAAAAAGAATTTGTTCTATATTAAAACCTATTTGTGATCTTAGCGAAAATTTAGTGTGACAGCCCTAATTAGACCCTAGTCGGAATGTGGTTTCGGGACCACAAAACCGAGTCATAAAATTTATTTAAAATTTAGTTGCATATCCTCTATGTGTATTAGTGCATGTGTGAAAATTTGATGTTTTAATTTAGACTTATGAATGTGAATTTTTCTTGAAAGGTCTTAGTTGAGAAACTTAGAAAATATGATAGGTAAATTGTAAGGACCAAATAACTACAAAGTCTGAAAGCTTGGGTTTGCATATCAAAATACCCAAAAATTCAATAAGTGGCCGGCCAAGTGGTGATGACCCTCCACTAAGTTCAATTAATTATAATATTTGGTTAGAAAATGATTAAAATATTTAAAATAAAATGATTTAATAAGAAAAATAGATGAATAAAGAAGAAATTCAAGGAGAGAGTGTGTGTTCATCTCCTTCTTCCTCCAAAAACTGAAACAAAAGAAAAGAAAAAGGAAAATTCTCATTAAGGCAATTCGGCACTACTTCTTATTAGTAGGAGGTAAGTTTTGAAGTGTTAGTCAAATCTTCTTATATGTTTAAGTTAATTTGTGAATGTATTTTGACAATATTAAGAAAAATTCAAACTTTTATGATGGTTGGGCACTAAGCCGTGTATCAAAGTACTAGAATTAGTAGTTGTTTACATGTATTATTGAATAAATAGACGATAGAATGGGGTTTAAATGGAAGGTTCATTTGATTTATTTTTGTCCTTGTATGAAAAGTGGTTCATTGTTAAGGCCGAATGAGTCATGCTAGATTAGTTGAAAAAAATGTTCATGTTATGAGGTAATTTGAATAATTGACTGAAACATGGAAGGAAGGGTAAGATTTATAAATTATGTTTTAGGGTGAAAGGTATAATGAAAGTTGTATTAAGTTTAATGTGCATACTTTAGTCTAAGTGTTGAGGAGTATTCGGCTAAGATAGTTGAAATGTGGGTGTTGCCGATTTTTAAATTTATATTATGGGAGTGGCTATAATGGGCATTAAGATGTTGAAATTAAGAAATTAGAAGTATATGAACTTGATAGTATTTAAAAGATAGTACGAATAAATGAGGAGTTTTTGCTAGTTTAGAAGTATACGGTCAAAATGTTTATGAAGTGAAACTATGTGTTAAATGACAAAATGATGACCAAATGTTATTTTGATAATGATAATACATTCGGCTTTGAGATATAATATAAACATTAGTTGAAATTTTGATATTTGGAACAAGGAGGGTTGTAAGAAGAAGTGGAATCATTAAATTTATATAATTATGAATATCTTGCAAGGTAAATTAAACTATTAATTTATTTATTCTAGCTCAAGAATCCAAAGGAGGGGAACCAAGCAAAGGCAAAGCAAAGAATATTGAGTAGTCGATTGGGAATCATTCCATCCGACATAAGGTAAGTCCTTAAGCATTTTTGTAAGGTTGATTAGCTTGTATATAAATAATATTAGTGAATCATAAAAGAATTCCTTTTGTTAGGTATTCTTTTGGAGTGATTTTCCTATTTATTAATGTAACCATATGTGCTATTTGAATTAAGTAAATTGACTTATCATAATGAGTTGACATATGGCACTATGTGTGCGGAATTAAGTGGCACTAGGTGTGCCGATTTGGATGTTGAAGCATAAGAGAAAATCCAATGCACTATGTGTGCGGTTTACTATGGCACTATGTGTGCGAGTGTAATTAGCACTATGTGTGCAAATACGGTTGATAATATAAAAGGTGCATGAAAGAACTAAGTGATAGAACTATTAACTAAAATATCGAATTTGAGACATGTGATGTGTATGTATAAATTTACCTGGTGCATCATTGTTCCATGCTGTGAGGAAATGAATCTAAATCAATTGGGCTGTTTTGGTATTTGATTTGATTGTAGGACTTGGTATGAGATTGAACCGAAAATCTAAGAAATTATAGCATAGTTCGGTATGGATGGAGTAATTGATCTTGCATTATTTGTTTTCTCTTATGATCTTTTATTAATGGACGGTAGTGTAATGCTTATGACTTACTGAGTTATATACTCATTTGGTGTGTTGTTACTTATTTAGGTTTCTTTGACCCATTTTGTGTGCTCCGGACCATCGTCAAAGTCATCACACCAGCTTGCAACTTTTTGGTACCTTCTTCTTAGTTGGTCTAAGAGAACATTTCGGCATGTATAGGCTATTATGTTTTGTTTGAACTTTGATATGTATACTTTTAGCCATGCGAATATGGCTTAAATGTTAAGTTTGGATTTGGTCTTATGGGTGCTTAGTTATAAGGTTTAGTAAGTTTGGTCTTGATAATTTGGTTATGATTGATAGTGGTTTAAATTCGTTTTAGTTAAAGTGATCAGTACTACGAATGGATGATGTTTGTGGTAAGCATTTCATGCATTGAAAATGACTTTAATCTTAGGTTCGAATTCGGTTTTGGTTGAGTAATAGTCTAAGTCTATTTGATTATTATGCCGTATGTCATGGCTGATCATTTTTGGTGTTACACTTATGATATGGTTATTGAGTAGTATGGAAATGCTTGGTAATGATTAGCCATTGGAATGGCTAATCATGATCATATTTGGTGTTATGTATGTCAAATTACTAGTTAATCCATGGAAACCATGAAATAGGTAAAATTTACCATAAAATAGATTCAGACAGCAGTAGTGATGTAAATTTGAAAAATCACTAAAAATAGTATAAATGGAATTAAATAATGAATAAATTATGTAATTGAATCTTGATGAGTCTATTTTCATATGGATGAAACAAAACAACTATATGAGCTATATTTTATGAGATGTTTAAATTTTTGTGAAATAGGTCCAGAGCGATTTCTGGATCCCCTGTTCTGAATTTGGAAATTCACCATATATTTTACAAATATAATTAGAAGTCATTCTTTGTATTTAAAGATTCATTATTGAGTCTAGTTTTATTAGAGACAAACGTCATAGGCATTGAAGCCCTGTACAGGGAGATATCTGATTCGTAATGCACAGAGGTCAGAGTAGTCGAACCCTGAAACAGTGGAGACTTTAACTAATAAACTGTACTAATTGATCCAACCAAAAATTTTACAAAAATTTTAATAGATAGATATATGACTCTAGTTTCAGGAAAAATTTACAGAATTGGATTTCGAGTTTTGGAACTCAAGATATAATTTTTAAAGCGACTGCGATGCAGTTAGCCAGCTTGTCTAGAAAATTTTAAAACGAATTGTATGAGCTATTTAAGTAATGAATTAAGCCCGTTAACACCTCGTGTTTGACTCCGACAACAGTCTCGGGTACGGGGTGTTACATTTAGGATATTCAGAAAACCCTTTTTGCATATTTACCTTTGTTACTTGTTTTTAATGATAATTTTAAAACTCGTCGTGTATCATGTTAAAATGACCATAATTTTTAAAAATGTTGTCTTTTGCGGAAGCCTACGAAATGTGTGGCGTAAATGTGGTGTCTTTCAAAAAAATAGTTATCTTTTGAAAACCTATCATTGTCCTACAACTAACAGTTTACATCAAGCAAGTAAAAATCCCAATTTAAAAGTTAAAACTTTAAAGAGGCCTTATTATATAAAAATACCCAAATTTAAATTACTAATAAATTAAAAATCCGATGTGCGGCCACTTTTGCGTCCCTCGCAGCTCCAATCCACCTAAGGATTACCTGCACAGATAAGCAGAAGGGTGAGTTTATGAAACTCAGTGTGTAATCCCTTAATAAATAAACAGTCAGTCATACGATAGGCAAATACGGTCTAGCCTAAGCCCATTTTAGTAACTCAGTTAGGGCCTTAGCCCATTACATAACAGTATCAGTGTGAGCCTTAGCCCATTTCAGTAACAGTAACAGGACAGAAATGCAAATAGAAATCTTACCCATCCAGCCTCTACACTCCACTCCGTTCAGCCCTACACTCTATGTGGGAATAAAATCAACCCACCCATCCCTACACTCCAAAAATAGCACCGGTTGCTGCACTAAACAGTGGTTGCAGTAGAACTGCCAGTACAGTACACTTTCTCCAATCAATAATAAACCTATCCCCATGCAACATATCATAATATCATACATGTATGCAATATATATAAAATGCCATGCTCGATTACAGTCATACATACATAAGGTTATAACAGTCATTTTACCTTATAGGGACATAACAGTCATTTAACAATTTAGGGTCTAGGTATACTTATCGACCCAACAATAGGTCCACAGTCATCTCGGGTGACCCGTGCAACCTTAACAGTCAAACAGTGAGAATGGGCCCAAGGCCCACAATTTGGGCCCATTTAAGCCCACATGCCCGTGTGGCCCACAAAGCCCAAAAATAGCCTTGGCCGTGTGAATTACACAGCCTGGCTCAATAATCTCCACACATCTGTATGGTTTACCCGTGTGGAGCCCAAAAGCCCGTGGGGCCCACACGACCCAGTTCATCCTAATGTGGCCCCAAAATGGCCTAAGCCCATGAAATCGCTCACGGTGGCCTCTACGATCAAACGCCCACGTTTATGCTTTCGAATTACCATATGAGCGAGTGCACGCTCGTGTAGCGTCGACGGTCTCTTATTTCGACTTTTGTCGATTTATGATTATGGCAGTGTGATTACACACCTGATTGCGAAAGTTCCAACTGGACCACAAGTACTCAAATCTATTTCAAACAAAAGCTTTGATTAATAGCCTAAAAATTGAGTTAAAGCGAACCCTAATCAAACACTTATTCATAATATTACGTATCACTCGCCTTGATTGATTGATTGGGGATTGCACAAGAGACTGATTGTAACCCCTAAAGATTACCTCTATTCCAACGGTGACTTGTTATATAAAACCATACCCACAAATAGTTGAACCAAGTATATAACATCTTACCAAAAATGTAGGACTAAGAATAAGAGACAGTAATATTCGGCCAACACCCAAAGCACACCCTTAACCTAAGGCACGAGATGGAACAATCGCACCTCCTAGCAAAAAACGACAGAAAAGGAAGGTATTAGATAAAAATTTATTTCGACAGAAGAGAGAAAGAATAGTAACCGTGCACTCTAACCAGAGATAGAGTAATCGTCTATCACAAAATATGAAAAAAGAGAAATAAAAGTGAGGGAAAAGAGAGAAAAGAACCTTGCACTCAAACCCGACTAATCAAAGAACAGTTGCCCAAAATCCCACAGAGAGGGGAGGAGATGAGATATTCTGTCACAATAGCAAAATAAAAAGAAAGGAAATATGTTAATCACGAAGGAAATTGAAGGAGGGGGAGAAGGTAAATTCGACCAAGAGAAGAATCGGTTAGGGATGGAAAGGAAGAGGAGAAGAAGAACTTATCAATAAAGAGGGAAAGCTGATTGAGGAAAAGATAGAGATGTTTATTCGGAAAAAGCAAAGAACTAACACACGAACATACCCAAATGGTTAATATCAAAGTTTGACTACCCCCAAAACAAAGGATGAAAGAACTCGAAAGTAGATTCAGAAGCCAACAGTGAAGAGGAAAAAGAAAAAATACACAGAAACCGAAACTAACATTCACACTAATTTGAAAACCTTCCCAAAACTGAATTCATTGGGTGCTCACAATCCCAATTCGGCACCAACACTCCCTCCACTTCAAATCCGACATTTTCTGCCCTTAATCTCTTCTAAAATCTCTCCTCCATCCACTCCAACATATCCCTATCCAACTACCCCACATATCCTCCTAAATTTCAGCTACACACACCCCTCTCCCCTCAAACACTCTAACCACCCCATCAGCAATAGAATCCCTTTGACATACAACCTCTTACAGGGCACTACAGCAAAAATAATTCACTTCTTTTGCAACACCAAGTCTCAAACCTCAGACCCCAAGGAACACCCCACACGCCTCTTACCCCTAGACTAGAAGGCCCTTTTCGTCATGTTTTACCGCTTTTTATTTAAAAAGCCTACTGACTAGAGACAAGGGTTTAACCAATTGAAACAAAAATTTTTGTATAAGCCAAATCTTGAACCCAGGACATCTCAAACACTTCTCCGAACACTCAACCACAGAAGCAAGCATGCATTAATGCACACAACATACAAAATTAATAATTTAATATTTGGAGCGTTACACACCCCAAACCTGGCCTAGACGTTATGGTCGAATCCGAAGATGTCACAAAGAACTGGTTTTGGTATCGAACTCTATGCATTAAAACCATTTCAATTTTAAAACTCCTATTTGCCTCTACCCATTGTAAAAATGTTTATTCGATTAATTAATCAACCTTAAAACATGTTAAATAGCGTAAGCTTACAAAAATGTTGAATTTCAAGAAATCGGTCCATATTTTTAGTAAAACCTTTGTTTCAGTATAAATCATAGTTTTTAGATATCAGTCACAAATTAAATACCAAAACGTACATCCAAACCCAAAGGAAAATCAACCAAAAAATTTAGAGAGTCCAGTTGTTACAAAAATTTAGAAATAATGTTTAAAATAACAATCATAAACGTAACCAGTTTATAAAATCGTGGTCATCGAGAGGCTCTGTTGCAACGATCCGCCTAAGTTTGTGGATTACCTGACAAAATAGACAACAGATGTGACTTCATGAAAACTCAGTGTGTAACCCAGTAGAATTAAGCATGCAAATATACAGAATTAGAAGCACAGCTCGAAGCAGATACAGTTTCAGATTTAGAATTAGATCCAGAAGCAAATATGTATAAATCCTACCCCCATTCTCTACACACCATCTCCGACCATCCTATCTATAACACCTCTAACCCGTGCCCATCGTCGGAACAGGGTTTTAGAGTATTATCAAAATATTCAGAATATTTTTCCATTAATCTACTTAAATTACTATTCATTTACCGAGATTATCCATAACGTCCCTTGATCGGGTCTTCGAGGTCGAATACAAGCATTAGGATCGAATCGGGACTTAATCGGGACCTCTAAGAATTTTTCAAAAAATTACAAAATTTTCCAAGGTGCAGGGCTCACACACCCGTGTGGTCCAAGGGGCACGCCTGTGTGACCTAGGGACACGCCTATGTTGGAGGCCGTGTTCAACCCTATGTAACTCTCTAACTTGTACACATGGCCATGCCATACACCCGTGTGTTAGGCCGTGTGATTAATTAATTCAATTCAAAATTAGGTACAGCTTTCACACGGCCAGGACACACGCCCATGTTCTAGGCTGTGTGGCACACACGGCTGAGACGCACATCTGTGTCTTTGCTCGTGTACTAAATTCTGAGCATTTTATTTCTCAAAATTAAGGTGCAGGGGACACCCGGCCTAACCACATATGCCCATGTTACTAGGCCGTGTGTTATACACGGTCTAGACACACGCCCATGTGTTTGCCTGTGTGGACAAAATAAAGCCATTTCTAGCTTCATTTCTCACCTAAAATTTCACCCAAGACCTTTACTTGAAACACACAAGCAATGCCAACCATTCCAAGCATTTAAAAATAGGAAAATTCATCATCTATCAAGGCATATCATTACAAGCATACATGATCACAACCTTACCTTAGTTGAACTTAGGCATCCACAACATTGATCACATATTCATAACATAACATGTGACATCCCGAATTAGGGCCTAGTCGGAATAGAGATTCTGAGACCACAAATTTGAGATAAAAATAAATATTTTATGATTTCTATGAGGTCTATAATATGAATGCATGCTTATGTGAAAGTTACATGAAGAAATTCTATGCATAAAATGTCTAATTGAATTTTAGGGACCAAATGCAAAACTATCATTCTAGTAGCTTTAAGCATGAAATTGCTTTAGATTATGAATTAGAGAGTCCTAATTAGAATTTTACCAATTTCTATAATTTTGGACAAAAATGGATATGCATAGGAAAAAATTGAAAGAAAAACCCTAAGGGCATTTTGGTCATTTGGTAATTAAATGAAATAAAAAAGGGAAAAATCAAGTGAAAATGTTGTCCATCTTCCTCCTTAGCTGCTGAAATTTGTGGAGAACCGTAGCTAGGTTTTCAAACTTTTCAAGCTTAGAAGTAAGTCCATTCTAGCCTCGTTTTTAATGTTCTTTACATTTTTGAAATCCTCGTAACATGATGTGCTCATTTCTAACCATATTTTAAGCTAGGGTTCATGTTAAAATTTTGACCCATGCATGAGAAGTTTGTGTTTTGATGTTTAATGGAAGAATATGATAGTTTAATAGTTTAATATGTGTTCAACATCTTTTACTAGGTGATTTTGCATGAAAACACCTTAAAGGAACCATTCTGTAAAAGATGTAAAATAAGTGATAAATATATGATTTTTGATGAAAATATGGGATGCTATGAGTACAAGGAAAACTAGACTAGGCTTGGGTAAGAATTAAAATGCATGTATTTCATTTCACGAGCCTAGGAACTAAATCATAAATAAGTGAAAAGTTAAGGGTAAAAAGATAATTTTACCAAGGCATGAATTATGGATTAATTTGAATAATGTAATTGATAAACAAGTTAAATTTGGCATTATAGATCAAGAAAAAATTGAATCGGGTCTTGATCGAGGAAAGAATAAAGTATACGATGATTAGGCTCGATTATCATCATTTTTGTACCGAGGTAAGTACATGTGCAAATAATGTGGTGTTGTAGCATGTTTTTAATGTTTTGAAATTATGTGATAACTGATTTCTTGTTATTATGAGTTATATGCTTATTGGTTGTTATGAAAGCATAAACGATATTATGGCTGTTACATACGACATCACGAACAAGTATAACAAAGTATGCCTTGTGCAAGTGAGGAAAATCCCGTTTGAACCTTAGGAATAGTTTAGGATACAATTGACATGTCATTAGGAATTAAGAAGTCTAAACTCGTTGAGTGGTCCAAGTTCGTGATATATGTGGCATCTGAGCTTGTTGAGTGGTCCGAGTTCATAATGGATACGATACATGTGATTGAGTTTCGGGCAATGGTCTTGTGTCTCCTACCGGTGACTAGGTAATCCTTAAGTGGTCGAATACCTGACAGCTTTTGTGAGCAGCCCATGTAGTTACACCTTGATCGATAGCTATTATGAGCAAGCCCGTGAATAGCTCTATTGCGAGCATTTCATGATATGAGGTAGCTTCGGCTACGTATGTTTATGTGGCTCTTATGTGCAAGTTTCCATGTATCCAATAGTATTTCGAGTGTTCAACAAGTAATGCAATAAATGTGATGAAAGTCCCGAGGAGGGCATGTTAAAGGGGTATGGTTATATGATATACTATGATGAGTACAGGTATGCACGCTAAACCTATAAATAATGCATTGGTAAAGAACGATTTGTGATGAACAAGTATATATGTACATATGATAAGTAAACCAAAAAGGTTTGAATGATGAATAATCTTTATGTATATGTTACTATGTCTTTGCATGTTGATTGCTTACTACCAGTTCATATTATTTGCGTGTGGACTTACAAAGCTTTAATGCTTACCCCCTTTTCTTTTCCATCCTTTGTGGTTCCTCGGGGATCGGAAGCTGTTAGAGTATTCATTCACACATATCTGTGGTACCTTAGGAATAGTTTAGGATACAAATGACATGTCACTAAGAATTAAGAAGTCTGAACTCATTGAGTGGTTTGGGTTAGTGATATATGTGGCATTCGAGCGCGTTGAGTGGTTCGAGTTCATTATGGATGCGAGTATCCGAGCTTGTTGAGTGGTCCGAATTCATTATGGATACGATACATGTGATTGAGTTTCGAGCAATGGTCTTGTGTGTCCTATAGGTCACTAGGTAATCTTTGAGTGGTCGGATACTTGATAGCTTTTGTGAGTAGCCCGTGTAGTTACACCTTGATTAATAGCTTATAGGAGCAAGCTCGTGAGTAGCTCCATTACGAGCGTTGCTTGATATGAGGTAGCTTCGGCTACGTATGTTTATGTGGCACTTATGTGCAAGTTTCTGTGTATCCAATAGTATTCTAAGTGTTCAACGGGTAATGCAATGAATGTGATGAAAGTCCCGATAAGGGCATGTTAAAGAGGTATGGTTATATGATATACTATGATGAGTACAGGTATGTACGCTAAACCTATAAATAATGCCTTGGTAAAGAACGATTTGGGATGAACAAGTATATATGTACATATGATAAGTAAACCAAAAAGGTTTGAATGATGAATAATCTTTATGTATATGTTCCTATGTCTTTGCATGTTGATTGCTTACTACCATTGCATATTATTTGCATGTGGACTTACTAAGTTTTAATGCTTACCCCCTTTTCTTTTCCACCCTTTGCAGTTTCGCCAAGCTAGCTCGGGGATCGAAAGCTGTCAGAGTATTCGATCTGTAACATCCTGAAAGAGGGCCTAGTCGGAATAGTGGTTTCAGGACCACAAATCTGACATTAAAATATTTATTTCATTATTATTATGAGGCCTAGAATATGAGTATATGCATGTGTTAAAGTTTCACGAAGAAATTCTAAATATAAGGTGTCCAATTCAAAATTAGGGAATAAATTAAATAAATTTCAAAACTTGGATTCTAGAAGCAATTTGTATGAAATTGCTTTAGATTATGAATTAGAAGGTCTTGGATAGTAAATTGCACAAATTCTAAATTTTTGGTCAAAAATGGGCTTGTATGGATGAAATTTTAAGGAAATGGCATGAGGGCATTTTGGTTATTAGGCATTTCAAGGGTCACCATAGCTAGGGTTTTCTAGCTTTCCAAGCTAAATAGTAAGTGCTTCTAAGCCCCGTTTTTCATGTTCTTTGTATTTTTGAAATCCCGGCAGCTTATTCTTCCTATTTCTACCCATATTTCATGCTAGGGTTCATGTTCAAAAATTTACCCATACATGAGTTATTGGTATTTTGATGGAATATGGAGGAATATGTAAGATAAATGTGTGTTAAACATCTTTTCCAAGTTGGTTTTCATGAGAAACCCTTATAGGGACTATTTTGCAAAAGATGTAAATGTGTGGTAGAAATGAGGAAAATAATACAAAATTTGGGTTGCCATAAGAGAGAAAAATGTTTGGTTAGGCTTGGGTAAGATAGAAATTGCATGTGTTTCATTATACGAGCCTAGAGACTAAATCATAAAAATGTAAAATGTTAGGGGCAAAACGGTCATTTGGATTGGGGGTAGATATTAAACCTGAAATGTGCAATGTGGGGTATTAATGAGTTAATTTTGCTGTTATAGACCCCGAGGAACAAATTTCGGAGGTCGATCGTGGTAAACGCAAGGTTTCGGAATAACCGAAATATAACTCTAAAAAGAATACCAGGTAAGTTTGGATAACTTAAAGTAAACCCCTAATATGCATAATTGTATGATTTATGAATGCATGATATTTGCATTTATTGATGGTATGAAAATACTTGAAATGCACCTTTGCTAATGACTTGTTAATAACTGTCTCGGTTGAGGTTAAAAAGGGAATTCGATGGATAAATCATGTTTTACATGTGAATTGAGATCCTGAATGTGTTGCAGTAAGGATTTAGCCCGGACGGATAATCCGTCGATCTCAATTATGAAAAGGATCTAGCCTGGACTGGTGTTCCCTGAATGATCGAGCCTCCCGAAGAATATATGTGCATTGGATTTAGCCCGGACGGGTAATCTGGATTAGGTCTGAATTTAGCCTGGACTGGTAATTCAGATCCGAGCTCATTAAGGATGTTTGTCGCAATAAGGGATTTAGCCTAGACTGGTAATCCCGACATCACCTTACGAGTTCATATAATATAGGGTATTTAGCCTGGACTGGTAATCCCGCCATATGATGTGAGGTTCGCGGGAGTGCATATATGGAAAGATCCTTTGAATGAATTGACGAATAATGGGTATTCCATCGAGATTTCCTAGAAACCCAACGAGATTTACATGGGATATACATATATGAATGAAATGTTGAATGATGAACTCATCTAGTTAAATTACATAATACATGATTATGTGACTAACTCATTGATTGAGTGCATGTGATAGGAAATCATTTCATAATGGATGTATGTTAATTAATCGGTAAGTTTACTTTCCGGTTATTCTGGCTTACTAAGCATGAAAATGCTTACCCCCTCTCTTTTCCCTATTTTTTAGAGCTCGAGGACTCATAAGGATTGGAAAACGGTTGGAGAAGCAACACACTATCAACTGGCCAAGTTTTGGTATAAAGACACTTTTATTTTGTTAATGGCATGTATAGGGCTTTAAGTATTTTGTCATATGTGTCATTTGAATTTCCAAATGAAGGCATGTAAATATGCATTCATCTTTTTGTATATGGCCATGAAAATTGGCTTAATTTAAGTAGGCTATGACCTACAATCTTATGCATGGTTTTAATTACAAATGATGGGTTACTATCAATTGGTAACGAGTCACATGAATGAGCCAATTTCGGATGGATTAATGGAATATGGGAACCCATGACTCAAAAGGGGAAATAACCATTTATGTATGAAACCAATGATATAAGGCTTTCATACAACTATTTTCATTAAGATTATTTACAAATGTAAATTTATGTTCTCTCAAACTTGGTAATTATTAGGCACAAGTAGCAAAAAGGGGTGACTAAAGGCTTGGAAAATAGCCTAATAAAGTCCACATAGTTAGACACACAGGCGTGTGTCTAGGCCATGTGTGACACACGGTTCCCTCCCACGGGCGTGTGTTATGACCGTGCGTCCTCTGCACTTAAAATTTTAGCTCAAATTTGTACACAGGTAGGCCACACGGGCGTGCGCCATGACCGTGTTAAAATGACAGTGTCGTCCACGGGCAGGCAGCACGAGCGTGTTCCATGGCCGTGTTGATAAGTCAGTGTTGCCCACAGTTGAAGGGCATGGGTGTGCACCAAGATACACGGGCGTGTGAGTCTACACGGCCCACCTACATGAATGTGTGTCCCTTTATGTCAAGGAAAATTTTTCTGAGGAGCCTAAGGTTAATCGAACGTGTCTGTATTTGTTTCGCCTTGCTTTCCGATACGTTATAGGTCTCGAAGGCCTATACAAGGGACGAGATGTTTATGATTGAAAAATTTTAAATTCAAATGAAATTTAGTGACCCGAGTTAGTATACTGAAAGTGTAAACTTCCTGTAATGCCTCGAGCCCTGTCCCAGTGTTGGATACGGGTTAGGGGTGTTACACGTTCACACTATCAAAAGATTATTGGGTATAGTGAAATAGTTATTTTGAGTATGGCATTTATAGGAACTTGGTTATTTTGTGATATGTGTCATGGTTTTTGGCCAAATTGTGAAGGCCTGTGATGATGATGATTCATTCTGTAATAGCCATGTGATATGGCTTATATTTGATTATTGGGTTGTAATCTAATTACCCATGCATGCATGTATTTGTGCCTTGATGATGTGATATGTTATTGCTTGGTGAATGTATGATAAAGTATGGACTAGATGCTAAAAGATAAGGGATAACATAATGGCTTAAAATGACTATAGACATGAGTGCATAATTTGAAGTTATGGTAACAAGTTTAATAATTCATGAAATTGGTGTGGAATGCTTCTAAATGGTGTAACAAAATGAATGTGTAATAGGATGACATTATGAAGATGTGAGAGTGCCACGGTGTGGAATTTTTAAGTGTCTAAATAGGTCATGTTGCATGCTATGAAATATGTTTGAATGTATGAATGATTGAGGGTGACAATTGGCTTGGAGAATAGCCTTTAAATGGTCCACATGGGTAGACACACCGTCATGTGTCTAAACCGTGTGTGACACACGGTCTGCCCCACGGGCATGTTGAATGGTCGTGTGTCTCCTACACCCTAATTTTGCAAGTCAGTATGCTCAATTGTAAACACACGGGCTAAGACACGGGAATGAGTCTTGGCCGTGTGAGGGACACAGCCTACCCATATGGGCGTGTACTCTGGTCATGTGAAGTCTGCACCTTTTTATGAAAATTTCATTTAATTTTAATTGACCACACGGTCTAGCCACACGGCCTTGTGATACAGTCGTGTGACACTAAATTGATGCTGACGTCATAGTTAGAGAGTTACACGGCTAGAGAACATGGTCATGTAGAGTGCACATAGGCGTGTCCCCTGTCTCACATGGGCGTATGGCTCTATATTAGGGAAATTTCCTAAACTTTTCTAAAAGTTCACGATTTAGTCCTGATCCTCTTCCGATGGCTGCTTTGGGCCTCGTAGGCCCATATTAGGGACAAATTGTGTATGTATGAATGAATTTGTTTTAAAGAAAAATTTTATAGCCCGACTTTTTTCATGAATGACTGTGTATGTGTTCGGTAATGCCTTGTATCCTATCCCGATCTCGGGTACGGGTAAGGGTTGTTACATAACACGTGTATATGTATATCATAATAATCTACTTAGTCATACCAAAATGAAACCATTACTAGCCATTCTAATGGCTAGGTTACAAAATAACATTTCAAACCACTATTGGTCAAGTTGTCCTATACATGCCATTATACCAAAATGATTTCACTAAGTATACCCAAAATGACTGGTTGATAGTGTGACGATGCTCCAACAATCTCCAACCCTCGCGAGTTTTCGAGCACTATAAAATAGGTGAAAAATAAACACAGTAAGCATTACATGCTTAGTAAGTTCATATAATTAAATCTAGGCATATAATGTTATGTTTCCATCCATTGGGCTAAATTGCCTAATCACATACATTCAGTCAAACATGTTAGTCACCAAAATCTTCATATCAATCAACATAGATGAGCTCATCAAGCAATATTCTTTCAAGTCATTATCATATAATCTCAAGATTTTCATGCCATGTCAAGAGTTTCATGTCTGTTGAATCATTGAATTCCAATAGATGCTCAAGTAGTACACACAAAGTGTACGATTCAATAATCCGTCAATTCCTTATTCAAGGATACCCCTTAGGGCACTTAACCAAGAAACACTCTCTCAAGCTACATATCGTATAACAGGTTTACCAGTCTAGGGTAAATCCTTTATATAACGTATGCTCACAGGGCTCGATTAGGATTACCAGTCTAGGCTAAATCCTAATCATAACATATGCTCGAGAGATATTATATCGGGATTACCCATCTAGGCTAAATCCTTTCTATAATAAGGTTAATGGGATTACTCATCCAAGCTAAATCTCGTCCTCAACAAATGCAGGACCTTGTTAGTTTCGAGAAAGCGCTTATAATCATCGAATTTCACATTCAATCGGGACTCAACCTTTTATCACCATTTCAAGCATGTATCAATTTTCCATCATAGAATACAAGTAAAGCACATCAACATAAATCACATTACATACAAACACAACATTCAATTAACATAATTACATGTCGGTCTAAGTTACACGAACTGTAACACCCCTAACTCGTATCCATGGCCAGAGTAGGGTTACGAGACATTACCAAATAATATACAACATTTAGCTTACATTTATTAACCTTAAGCATTCATTCTCATAAACCATTCAAAACAATCACATTGTCCCTTATAAGGGCCTACGAAACCCTAATCATGCTTCAAAAGTGGTTCGAGACTAAACCGATAACATACAAAAATTTCAAACAAAAAACTTAGAAATTTTTCAATCATACAAGGGTCACACGCCCGTGTGAACAGGCCGTGTGCCTCACACGGCTAGTAGACACGCCTGTGTCTTAGGCTATGTGAAAATAGGGCATACATACTGACTTGCATAACACGGCCGAGGACACGCCCGTGTGCCAGGCCGTGTGAAAACTGGAGAGTATACTAACTTGGGTCACACAGCTAACCACACGCCCTTGTGCCTAGTCCGTGCGCCCTTTGAAATGGCCACACAAGCCCGTGTATGAAACCGTGTGGAGCATACTAACTTCAATTCAATTTCAACACCAGGGGACACACAGCCGTGCAGCAGGATCATGTGTCACACACGACTGGGACACACTCTCGTGTCTCTACCCATGTAGACAAAAATAGGCCATTTGCAAAGCCAATTTGCCATCCTTTTTCATGCACACCTGAACAAGAGCAAATAATACCATTTCTATACACAATTAAATAGCCAAATCAATCTCAAATCATCACATTATAAATTATTTCAATACCAATCTGTTCAAAGCTTATATCACAATCATTTACTTAACTAATTCACATACTAATCAACAAGATTCATAAGCCAAAATTCACATATATATATCATATACTAAATCAACCTACTTCATTAACCAATTTGGCATTCCAATACTAAACCAAAACTAAGCACATCTCTAGTTATTACACAACACATACCAAATGGCCATTTGAATAACATAAACCATAAGCATCAATCACCAAAATTACTTATACTCAACAAAAAACCACAAAACCTATACATGCCATATAACCAATCTCACAAAGCTTATAAGTATCAAACCATAGCTGGATAGTGTGATATGATCTCTGATGACTTCCAACCCGAGCGAGCCTCCGAATCACTAAAAACATAGAAAAGATAACAAAGTAAGCTATAAAGCTTAGTAAGCTCGTATGATAATAACTCATCTCATCAAATAAACACATTTTAAGCCATTATCAATATTATAATATAGCTTTGTATAATTCTACCTTTATATCATGTATCCATTCACATAGTTAACCAAGAATTTCACAAATTTATTCATTTCAATGCTTATATGATTTGAATACTTCTTATCCATTCATTCACATTTACATAAACATAAGCAAATAGAAATAAACTATATTCAATTTAATAGCCATCACATTTATATATATAATCAATTGAACCATATGAGTTCTCATAATTTTCCACTTACTCATCATATGAAATTCACTTTTAATATTTACTTGTCAATTTCTGTCACGAATACCTCGACTGAGTCATACTATCGCTTGTAACCACGTTTCGTTAACATTTCCCGCTAAATCATTTGGAACACTAAAGAATACTTGGGAATCTCATACACACAGTACTGTACCAATGCCATATCCCAGATATGGTCTTATATGTAATCTCGTATTGATGCTAATAGCCCAGCTATGGTCTTACACAAAGTCTCCTATCGATGCCATATCCCAGATATGGTCTTACACGTAATCCCAATAATCCTAATGTCATGACATTTGTATCCTATCTATTCTTAAGGTTCAATCGGGACTTTCCTTGTATCGAATCTCTATCAGTCATTTCAGTAGTATTGTACTCAATAGCATTCACATTTCATTTCAATAATATAGCATTTACGACAATTATATTATTTAAGCATTTATACATATATAATTTAATGCTTATTAAACATACGAACTTACAATTAAATCATGTAATTGCCAAAACTTGAAGAGCTTCTATGGTTGTTTTCTTTCCTTAATATACGGTCAAGATGGAAAAACAAAGATGATGGCTTTGTTTTTTAATCATTTTACAAAATTTATTTTAACAATTACCTAATTACCCTTTATTAATACTTTAAAACATGCATAAATAATGCCCAAAAATGTCCTCTCACATTTCAAATGGTTTAATTACCATTTGAGGACCCCCATTTTAAAAACCATAGCTATTAAACACTTTTAGCTTATAGAACTGTACTTTTACACTTTACGCGATTTAGTCCTTTTTACCAAATTCAGCATTTTAAACGGTAAAATTTCTTTACGAAACTTCCACGTAATTAATCTATCATGCTGTAGGCCTTATTACAATAATAAAATAAATATTTTGAATTTGGATTTGTGGTCTCAAAACCACTGTTCTGATTTGACCCAAAAATAGGCTGTTACACGAACTTACCTCGACACTTGTTCGCGTAAATAGTCTACTAATCCGAAACATTTTCTTTTCCTCGATCTAACCTCGAATTATTGTTCTCCGGATCTAGATAAATGAATTTAACTAACAATTTCACACATTTCATATTTAAAAAGGACTCAATTTACGTCCTAGGAAAAATTACCATTTTGCCCATAACTTTTCCATAAATTCTGATTTTGTCCCTAGGCTCGGAAAATGAAACTTGTGCAAATTACACCCTATTCCAAGCCTAACCAAAGCCCAATTACAAAATTTCCAGCACATGTATTCATAAAATTTTAGAATTTTTCATCAAATTTTACAACTTTTCATTTTAGCCCATAAATCATGTTTTCATTAAAATTTGCTTTGTAAAAGTTGTTTATCTATGAACAAACATTCATTTTCTACCATAAATTTCTAATTTTCAATATATTCATCCATGACCCAAATTTCATACCTTTATAACTTTTCAAATTAATCCCTTAAATAGAGAGATTAGACTATCTCGATTTGAAAAATATAAAAATCATTAAAAACGGGACTTGATTTCATACCTTTTTAAGCTTGGTAAGTTGTCTTCTTCTCTCCTAGGGTTTCTATGGAAATTTTGGGGAAGTTGATATGAAATTAGATAATTATTTCTTTTTATTGAATTACCATTTTTTAAATTTAGTGATTTCCAATTTAGTCCCTTGCCTTTTCTAATTTTTCCATGGATGAGTCATTAAAATATCTACTAACTACTCTTCAAAAGTCTAATTACCATATAAGGACCTTAAATTTTGAATTACATAGCTATTTGATACCTATAGCTACTAGAATCCAACTT
The DNA here is from genome assembly GCF_007990345.1 of Gossypium hirsutum. Taxonomy (NCBI): domain Eukaryota; kingdom Viridiplantae; phylum Streptophyta; class Magnoliopsida; order Malvales; family Malvaceae; genus Gossypium; species Gossypium hirsutum. The sequence continues at coordinate 59,277,923 of NC_053424.1, read as the reverse complement.
TCGCGTTTTATGCGATTTAGTCCTTCTACTAATTAAGCACTTAATCGATAAAATTTTCGTGTCACAATTTTCACACGACATGCCCATTATAATACGGACCACATAATGAAATAAAAATAAATTATATTTTTGGGTTAAATTTGTGGTCCAAAAACCACTGTTCCAATTTCACTGAAAATGGATTGTTACACCATCACACCATGTGGGGTTAAAAACACCCACCCATCCCTACGCACCACATTGTGTCATTAAGACACAAACAGAATATATACAGCCAAGCTGCCAGAATATAGGCGATTAACGCTGATCAGAATACTTACTCCTCACATACAAAACCGACCCCAAATTAGACACAAAAAATCATATACAGATTTATCAGATTAAACATGCTCGACATGCTTTTATATAAATAACAGATATACATATGGCAGTACAGTCAGGCATACATTTAGTATCCTATTCAGATCAGTCTATCAAAATATCATAGCATTCAAAATAGGGTTTAAATAGTCCTTACCTACCCTACAGTAAGCCCATAATCGATTGGAGCGACCCGTGTGGTCCTAAAGAAAATTTCAGAGTAATGGGCCCACATGCCCGTGTGGGCCCACACGCCCGTGTTGCCCACACGACCAGATTCGGCCTTACTTGTATGGCCCACACGGCCTGGTCCAAAACCCACACCCCGTGTGGCATGCACGTGTGGCCTACATGCCCAACTTGACCAAGCCCGTGTGGCCCACACGACCACACTCACGACACCATACGGTCGTGTGCTGCACACGGCCATGCCTTCGTCAACCACACAGCAGTGTCTCGCACACGGCCATCCACACAGGCGACCACACGTCCACGTGACATCGCCAATGCAATTTTTTGGTTTTTTTCAAAACCTCATTTTTTGCGTTTCGGGTACACACTGGTACAGTATCGATGGAAAAGCACTTTCAAGTCACAAAGCACCTAAAATTAACCAATAAACCACCAAATTAGTCACTTGGTTCGACCCTAAACCGAGCTTCATCAAAATAACAACCTTTTAATCCATTAAAGTTCTTACCTTCAAATGAGTAACAGAGATTTCACACAGTTAAAGCGTTGTTTGGAAACCTTCAGCCACTTGATTAGCTCTTAAACACTAACGAATCCCATTAAACAAATATTTACAAATAAAAACAGTAACCGAATCTACCAAACTTACTAGAGACACACACTGAGCACCAAACTAGTGATATACGGAAGTTCCACAACAGGTAGGAAAATGGAAGAAACCACCGACGAGGAAAAAGAGGAGAAAATGGCAGAGAGCAAGAAGATAAACAAAAAAGTCAGATTCTATGTTTGGGAATTTTGGAAGAGAAAGGGATTTTTAAAAAGAAAAATAAAAAAAATGAATAATAAAATCCTTAAAATTCCTCCCCACTATCCCACTATCAACAACCTTCTCAGAAACCTAACTCCACCAAAACACCATCAGTCAATAGAGCAAAAATAAACACTCCCGCTAACGCGGTGATTTGAACACAGGACTTCCAACACACCAATTCCCTTACCACTAGAACCAACAGGCTCATTATATATGTCTTAATAGACAATTTAATATAAGCCCCCTGAACAAGGGTAAGGCTTGATTCCAAAAATAACAAAATTTAGCAACAGTGAGACTTGAACCCAAGACCTCTCACATACACCCCGAACACTTAACAACTGAGGCAGATACTTATTTATGTCAGATATTTATCGAAACAAAAACAAATTATTTGGGGCGTTATAATTCTACCCCCTAAAAGAAATTTCGACCTCGAAATTTACCTGATTAGAATAGATGAAGACACTGCTGACGCATCGAGTCTTCAAGTTCCCACGTGGTTTCCTCAGTGCCATGATTCCGCCACAGAACCTTCATTAAAGGGATGGACCTCCTCCTCAGGACCTTAACATCTCGATCCAGAATCTGAACCGGCCCCTCATCAAAAGTCAAGTCTGGTCTAACCTCAATCTCCTCAACAGAGACTATATGAGATGGATCACACTAATACCACCTCAACATCAAGACGTGAAACACATCGTGGATACGGTCTAACTCTGGAGGTAGCTCCAACTGATAAACGACCGATCCCACACACTTCAAAATTTGATACGACCCAATAAACCTAGGGCTCAACTTGCCCTTACGACCGAATCTCAGAACTTTCTTCCACGGAGAAACCTTAAGAAACACGAAGTCCTCCACAGAGTACTCAATATCTTTCCTCTTCAGATCTGCATAAGACTTCTGCCTATTAGAAGCTGCCTTCAAACGATTCTGAATCAGTCTAACCTTGTCTTCGGTCTTAGAAACCAACTCAGGACCCAAAACCCGACGCTCACCCAACTCAGTCTAATATAGCTAAGTACGACACTTACGACCATACAAAGCCTCGTAAAATGCCATCTAAATGCTAGCTTGGAAATTTTTATTGTAGGCAAATTTAGCTAACGGCAGATAATCCTCCCAACTTCCTCAAAAATCAATAACACAACTCGAAAACATATCCTCTAGTATCTGAATCACCGTCTTAGATTGACCATCGGTCTGAGGATGGAACGCAGTACTAAAATCAAATCCCGAACCTAGAGCTTCATGCAGTTTCTTCCAGAATCGAGAAGTGAAGGGAGGATCTCTGTCTGAAATAATCGAAACAGGAACCCTATGCAATCTTACAATTTCAAAGATATAGAGCTATGCTAACTTCTACAGAGAAAAGTTCGTCTAAACTGGAATTAAGTGAGCAGACTTGATCAGTCGATCCACGATGACCCAAACATAATCCTTCTTAGTGGGTGTTAAAGGTAACCCACTAACGAAGTCCATCGTTACTCGTTCCCATTTCCATAAGGCAATCTTAACTGGTCGCAACAACCCCGAAGGCAACTGATGCTCAGCCTTAACCAGCTGACACGTCAAACAACAAGCAACAAAATCAATAACCTCACGCTTCAAACTTGACAACTAGTATAGCTCACAGAGATCATGATACATCTTATTACCACAGGGGTGCATAGCATAAGGGCCACTATGCGCCTCCCTCAAAATTGATTGCCTCAAATCAGAATCATTCGGCACACAAATTTGACTTCGGAAACATAGAACTCCATCGTTATTCATCCCAAAGTCAGAAGTATTACCACTCTCAAGCTGACGGAACCGTAAACCCAGAGACTCATCCTCCATCTGCTTATCTCGAACCCGATCAATCCGAGTTAGCTTAACTTGCAAATTGGCTAACAGACTCCCATCATCAAATAGACTAAGACGAGCGAAAATCACCCTCAAATCAGTCACCACCTTACGGCTTAGAGTATCGTCCACCATATTGGCCTTACCAAGATGATACTCTATCGTGCAGTCATAATCCTTGAGCAGCTTAATCCACCAACGCTACCTAAGGTTCAACTCCTTTTGAATGAAGTGGTACTTGAGGCTTTTGTGATCAGTGTAGATGATACACCTCTCACCATACAAATAGTGCTTCCAGATTTTTAATGTAAAGACCACAGCAGCCAACTCGAGATTATGTATCGGATAGTTCCCTTTGTGTGTCTTAAGCTGACGGGACGTATAAGCCACAACTTTTCCATCTTACATCAATACACATCCCAATCCGATGTGCGATGCGTCACTGTACACCACAAACTTCTTACCAGATTCAGGCTATATTAGAACAAAAGCCTGATTTAGAATAGTCTTGAGCTTCTCGAAGCTCGATTGTTGCGCATCAATCCAGACAAACGAAATACCCTTACCGCTCAATTTCTCGAATCTTCGATACGTTCTTAAGTTGTTTCCAATCCAGCACAACCTCAATCTTCCTAAGATTCACTTGAATCCCCTCAGCAGACACCACATGCCCCAGAAAAGTTACTTCACGCAACCACAACTCACACTTGCTCAACTTAATGTAGAGCTATTTCTCACATAGAATCTGAAACACCACCCTAAGATGCTCATCATGTTCATCCTCAATCTTAGAGTACACCAGAATATCATTGATGAAGACCACGGCAAACTGATCTAGATATAGCTGAAAGAATCAGTCCATCAGATCCATGAATGCAGCCAGAGCATTCGTCAGACCAAAAGGCATAACTAGGAACTCATAATGTCTATAACGAGTCCTAAATGCAGTCTTATGGACATCAGCTTCCTTAACCCTCAACTGATGATACCCAGAATAAAGATCTATCTTAGAGAAAACTGAAGCCCCTCGAAACTGATCAAACAGGTCATCGATCCTCGAAATTGGATACTTATTCTTCACCGTCAACTTGTTCAACTGTCGATAATCAATGCATATCCTCATGGTCCCATCCTTCTTCTTAACAAATAGAACTGGCACTCCCTACGGAGACACACTAGGATAGATGAAACAACTATCTAGAAGTTCTTACAGGTAAGCCTTAAGCTCTATAAGCTCCTTCGGTGCCATAGGGTATGGAGCGATAGACACTGGAGCTGTACTCAGTAGAAGCTTAATTCCGAATTCAACTTCCCATTTTAGAGGTAACCCCGATAACTCCTCTAGAAAGACATCTAGAAATTCTTTCACTACTTTAATATTACCAACAAAGGAATCCTTAGAAACAGAATCACTTATGAAAGCCAGATACACCTCACATCCTTTTCAAACCAATTTCTCAGCCACAAGCGTGGAGATCACATTGGACAGATAATCTCGGCGCTCACCGATTATAACCACCTTATTATCATCCTCAGTTCTCAGAACGACCCTCTTAGTCATGCAATCCAAACTAATCTAATGCTTAACCAACCAATCCATACCCAGGCTCAAGTCAAATTCCCCAAAGGGAAGCTCCATCAAATTTGTCAGATAAGCAGCCCCTTGTACCACTAGCAAAACATCCATATAGAGTTTACTAACCCGAACAGATTGCCCCAATGGATTCAGTATAGTAACCTCACTAGTAGTGCTTTTAATAGCAATCCCCAGGGTTTCAGATACAATACTAACTACATAGGAATGTGTAAAACCTACCTCTATCAGAGCAGTATAAGGTACATCAAATATAAAGAACGTATTGGTGATGACATCTAGTGCATCTCTATCCTCTCGGCAACGCACTGCATAAACCAAAGTAGGTTACCTCACCTCAGTCTGACCAGTACCTCTGCCCGGTGCCCTCTACCCATGACCCATACCATTACTACCCCTAGCCTGGCCACGGCCCCTAGGTGGCTATGAACTGTCCTTTGAGGCTACGAAAAACCTAGTCCCGAAGCTTGCGTCTGATTAGCCCTCTGTGAACACTCTCAGATATGGTGCTCTAATGGCCCACACCTTAGACAAGCCCCTATCCTCCTCCAATACTCACCCGGGTGATGCCTACCACAATCACCACACAACTGAATCCTAGTAGGAGCAATAGGAGTGCCTACTCTAATTGGCCCATTAGATCTGGCCTTTTTCTTAGGCCTCTGAATAGAACTAGAAGGTTACGGATCCCTCTTGTTCTTACCCCTCTCACAATCCCTATTCTGGCTCTCCACACACTTAATATCCTCAGAGATCTTCACCTTCTCAACTAGAACCGAAAACTCTCGCTCCCTTTGTCCAGCAACTAGCACCCTCAGATTATCCCTTAAGTCATCCTCAAATCAGACGCACCTTTCATACTCAATCGCCACCATGCCTCAAGCATAGTGGCTCAGTCTCAAAAACTCGACCTCACACTTGGCCACAGATTTATCGCTTGCGTAAGATTCATAAACTCACACCTACGAGCATCCACATTGCTCGCTCCCACATATTTGCTCTAAAAGGTGGTCTTAAAGAAATCCCAGTTCCGATGCTCAAGCTGAGTACCCTTCTCAATAGTCAGCCACCACTGATATGCCTCGTCGTGAAGCAGGGAAACTGCACCCTTAAATTTCTACACAGGAGTACAGTCTAGATCATTCATGACCCTCTCAGTGGCCTCCAACCAATACTCGGTGACATTAGGGGCGACCCTAGTGACACCCCTAAAGAACTCAGCACCATTGGACTGGAGTCGTTCAGTTACCAACCCTCGACCTTTAGCTCTAGAATGGGGTCCAGCGACCCTCTCCAAGATCCTCAGCATGGCTTAGGACAATACGTCATCCCCAACCGAGTTACATTGAGACCCAGTCTCAGTAGTAGGCGAAATTGTTGTCTCACTCGTATCCAAGTTTAGCATATTTCCTAAAGAGGAAGACTCAGCTTGAGCCCGCCTACGGCCTCTACCACGACCACGAGTACCATGTCCGCGTATACCAAAAGCGCTCATCGTAAATTCGAGTTTTAATCTACAATAAAAGTTTTATGCATCAGTGTCAATATTTATTAGTAGATGATTTATGCATAAATTATTAGAAGTTCAGAATTGTTTTCAGAGGTTTCAGACTCTAACTATCTCAGTACAGTTTCAGAAGATACCATCTACAGTGTTTTAGAGTAGTTTAAACTAAGTTTCAGAAATACTTACAGGATCGGTGCCGGAGACTCGATGTACTACATACTTTCTCAATTATTCAAAATATTTGAAAACCAATTCTTTTTAAAATAAAATTGTGGAACCTAAAATTCACAGCCAGGGTTTTGCAACTTGACTCTAATACCACTAAATGTAACACCCCAAACCTAGCCTAGACGTTATGGCTGAATCTAGAGACATCACAAAGAACGGGTTTTGATATCGAACTCTACACGTTAAAACCATTTCAGTTTTAAAACTCCTATTTGCCTCTACCCATTGTAAAAATGTTTATTCAATTAATTAATCAACATTAAAACTTGTTAAATACTGTAAGCTTATAAAAACGTTGTATTTCAAGAAACCAATTCGTATTTTTAGTAAAACCTTTGTTTTAGCATAAATCATAGTTTTTAGATATTAGTCACAAATTAAATACCAAAACGTAAATCCAAACCCAAAAGAAAATCAGTCGAAAAGTCTAGAGAGTCCAGTTGTTACAAAAATCCAGAAATAATGTTTAAAATAACAATCATAAACGTAACCAGTTTATGAACTCGTGGTCACCGAGAGGCTCCATCGCAACAATTTGCCTAACCCTGTGGATTACCTAACAAAACAGACAACAGATGTGAGTTTACGAAAACTCAGGGTGTAATCTAGCAGAATTAAACATGCAAACATACAGAATTATAAGCACAGTAAAAAAATATAGTTTCAGACTTAGAATCAGATTCAGAAGCAAATATGTATAAATCCTACCCCTATCCTCTACACACCATCTCCAACCATCCCATCACACCATGTGGGGTTAAAAACACCCACCCATCCCTACACACCACATTGTGTCATTAAGACCAATAACAGAATATATACAGCCAAGCTACCAGAATATAGGTGATTAACGCCGATCAAAATACTTCCTCCTCATCTACAAAACCCACCCCAAATCAGACATAGAAAATCAGATACAGATTTATTAGATTAAACATGCTCTACATGCTTTTACACAAGTAACAGATATACATATAATAGTACAGTCAGGCATACATTTAGTATCCTATTCAGACCAGTCTATCAAAATATCATAGCATTCAAAATAAGGTTTAAATAGCCCTTACCGACCCTATAGTAGGCCCACAGTCAATTAGAGCGACCCGTGTGACCTTAGGAAAAATTTTAGAGTTATGGGCCAACATGCCCGTGTGGGCCCACACGCTCGTGTGGCCCACACAACCACACTCAAGAACCACATGATCATGTGTTGTGCACGGCCACGCCTTCATCGACCCCACGACCATCCACACGGACGATCACACGCCCGTGTGGCGTCAATAGTACAGTTTTTTAACTTTTACCGAAACCTCATTTTATGCGTTTCGGGTACACACCTGGTACAATATCGATGCAGAAGCACTCTCGAGTCACACAGCACCTAAAATTGACTAATAAACCACCAAATTAGTCACTTGATTTGACCCTAAACTGAGCTTCATCAAAATAACAACCTTTTGATCCATCAAAGTTCTTACCTTCAAATGAGTAACAGAGATTTTGCACACTTAAAGTGTCATTTGAAAACCTTCAGCCCCTTGATTAGCTCCTAAACACCAACGAATCCCATTAAAAAAACATTTACAAACTAGAATAGTAATCGAATCTACTGAACTTACGAGAGACGCACACTGAACACCAAAATAGCGATATACGAAATTTCAACAATAGATAGAAAAATGGAACAAACCATCAGTGAGGAAAAAGGGGAGAAAGTGATAGAGAGCAAGAACAAGAAAAAAAATTAGATTCTTGGTTTCGGAATTTTGGAAGAGAAAGGGATTTTTTTTAAAAAAAAAGAAAAATAAAAAAATGGATAATAAAATCCCTAAAATTCCTCCCCACTATCCCACTATCAACAACCTTCTCAGAAACCCAACTCCATCGAAACACTATCAATCAACAGAGAAAAATAAACACTCACGCTAACGCAGAGATTTGAACACAAAACTTCCAACACACCAGTTCCCTTACTACTCGAACCAGCAAGCTCATTCTAATATGACTTAACAGACAATATGATATAAGCCCACTAAACAAGGGTAAGGCTTGATTCTAAAAATAACAAAATTTAGCAATGGTGAGACTTGAACCCAAGACCTCTCACACACACCCAGAGCACTTAACCATTGAAGTAAATACTTATTTATATCAAATATTTATTGAAACAAAAACAAATTATTTTGGGCGTTACAGTTACACCCCTCCTATCCCACCCTTAGTCTACCTTAAACCCATTTTGCCCCCCAATTTCTTTTGAGATTCCCTCCCCCCAAATTTTATTCCATCCCATTTACTTTCCCCCCAAAATTATAGTCCCCCAAACCCCCAAAACCTTTTATTTTCTTTTTAAACTTTTACTTCTCACCCTTTACCCCAAATCAAAAATCAAAATCATCCAAAGAAAATCCCTAAACCTAAATAGTAATAATTTTATTTATATCTATTATTTATATTATTAAATTAAATTTCACATTTTTTATTATTTATATTAATGAATTGTTTAATCGTATTGAATCTTTTTAAATTTCTATTAAAAATGAATTATTGATGATGCTATAAAATATTCGTGTTAAAATTTTATGTTTGTACCAATTTCATAGTTTATCTTTAAGATAACTTTTATTAAAAATCATATTTTTTAGATTTAATATATTTTTTAATTGTAAACTACATAGTGACAAGAATCTTTAGATGATAATTGAAGCAACTAAGTAAGTAAAGAAGCTAACCCATATATAAAAGATTAATAAATAAATTATGAAGGATGAAAATTAATAACAAATTTGATTACGGTAGACAAATTTGATTACAGTGGGTGACAGTGGTTACAAGAACCCAATTTTTTAATTTAACTGGAATAAATATATTCAATTCGATTCAAATTTCATCTCACTCGACTCAATTCGAGAAAATTTTAAATAAAGTTAGGATGACAAAATATGATTCATCAACTCGATTAACTCGAAATTGTTTCATTCAATTGGATCGAACGCTCACCCTTACCAAAGGCAATAGAGGAAATTGGTTGCTTACTATTATAACCACCTCACCCTAATTAAGATACACAATTTAATCAACTAATTATGCTCTTACCCAACAAGAATCTATTGAAACAAACCTAAAATACCAAAAATTGTTAAAAAAGTCACAGCCGTTGATGAAAGAGAAAAGGCTATTGAAGGTGACAATGATGATGCAAAGCCTGAGTTAGTGGTTACCTCAATTGAAACTATCCCTATATCTCATAGAAAAACAAATGCATTCATGACTCAAGAGATTGAGTTTGAATATGTGGCCAAGAAAGTTGCTAGTAAGAGAAACGGACCTTTATTCCAAAGGTTCCTAAGATGAAAAAGGGTTGAAAGACTCTAAAATTAGTTTAGGTTAATTCAGATCTTGATGGCTATGTGTCAAAATCGTAATTTAAAGTTCAAGAAGGAAGAAACCTAAGTCCAAAAGACCAAGTGCACCATCCTTTTCCAAGAAAAGAAACGAAAAGATGAAGAAAGCTAAAGTACTTGAAATTTTGTAAGAGGCTACAATAAAAGCACAATCATAATTACTCCAACCTAATGAGAGGTTTATCAACCCTTCTTGCATAAAGAGGATGAAGTTTGTTGTTAAAAAAGGATTCATTCTTGAACAAAACATTTAGGAGAATGTATTTTACAATAATGGAATTGAAAATTTCTTGGAGTAAAACTAAGTTCTCACCTTAGTGGCTTATGCCAAGCCTTTTGTGAAGAATGCTTTTCTAGAGTTTTATACGAACCTAAAGAAATCTATCTAGCATCCAAATCATCAACATTATACGGAGGACTATGTAAGAGGTTGTTATTTTCATTTCAATCTAGGCATGGTAAACATTTTTTTCCGTCATTAGGGTAGAGATAATGTGAATTTTATAGTAGAGGGTGATTTACTTGCTTTTAAGTTGACTAGCAATGTTCGTACAACATAACCTGAGGGACAAGACTTTAGAGCATCAAAACTTGAACCTACCTATGCTACTCTTTAGGCTATAACAAAAATAAAATATCTCATTAACAATTAGAGTCATGTGGTAACAAAGAAAATGGTTGTCTTACTGTATAAGGTAGTATCATTCATTCATTTTAATCTTGCTGAATTATTTTTTCAATTAAATAACCAAGCATGCAAAAACTAAGGACATAAAGCTTGCTTTTCCCTTTATATCCTCATATTTTAAATACTTGTTGTTGAAAAGGAATTGATTTATAAAGCTAAGTTAGCTGAGTTAAAGTATTCTCAAAGTGAAAGAAGAGGAAGCATGATGCAACTACATAAGTGAATAACTCTACTAATGATACTAATGAAGGTGGTAAGTCTGTACTAGTTATTCCTTAGTTGCAGATGACTTAACATCTGCTAAAATTTAGAGTGTAACACATGCTAGGCTTATTGAGCACTTTGGATGAGGAAAACAGTTTCCTTGGAATGAATATCTAGTACCATGAGCAACAATGAAAGCTTCTCCAATGTCAACAAACTTGAGCTTTCCATTACAAAATATGCTTGCTTAGGGTCTTTAAAGCCTTTGCATTTTTTTAAGCAAGAAAGAGGGAGAGTGAGTTTAGGGAAAGAGAGAGAGGGGGGAATATAGTTGTTGCTAGTTTTTGTTTCTACTAAAGTTTTTTATTGTGTCGGTACTGATGGCATTTTTTTAAATTTCTTTTTTATATGGATGATAATACTTTTTGGATTTTTTATTCTGTTCAGGGCATGAAATTGTTAAAATGTCTTGTTACTTGACATATCCTTACCTTTATTTTGATATTTTAATTCTATGAGTTTTGGTTGTTAATGTTGTGTTATCTTGCATTAATAGTTAATTCCATGGTTAAAATTCATTGTTGAATAGATGGATTAAGGGGGAGTGTAAAGTTGATTTCTCCTTACTTGTTGTTAGGGGTGAGCAAAATTCGAGTTGATTAGAAAAAATCGAAAAATATTTCGAATTTCGAATTATTCGAATCGAGTTAATAGAATCAACTAGAATTTTTTTCGAAATTCGAGTTCGAGTTGAGTTGAATTTTCAAATTCGAATAACTCGAATAATTCGAATAAAGTGAATATAAAATATATTTTTTAATTTTTTAATAGGCTTTTACTTAATTACTTTTAAGTCTTTAACCTAATTGCCAATTTCCCCCAAGCCCAAACATTTTATTTTTTCCTACTTCTCCAAGCCCGTCTGCCCAAGCCCCAAAGATTTATTTCCCAAATCCCAATTCCTTCACCAAATCACCCCCAGCAAATTCTATCATCCAAACCCCCATTTATTTTTCTTCTTCTCTCTGTTTCCATTCCATTCAAAGTTCAAACCCTAAAATTTATTTTTCTCAAAAAACCCTAAAAAATCCCTTCTTCATTCTTCTTCTTCTTAATTATTAGTTCATTCAAACCTTCAAATCAAAATCCTTACCTCCAAATCTAGTTGTTGTTCCTTCTGACCGAGGCAGTCTGTTCTCTTCCATTGTAAGCTCAAATTTTTTGCATCTTTAAAGTTTGTCTTGAAATATTTTTGAATTATTGAATGATTTTAGCTCTATTTGCATCTGTTTTGCTCTAATGAATTATTTTTGCTCTATTTTCCTTCTCCACTTACCTGTTTGTGTTGTAGAATGGGGCACAACACAATCATCATCGGGCTAATTTTTTAAAATGAAAGAATTTAACTTATTTTATTTGAGACTTTGAGTGCAGCTGCTGGAATCTCTTGGTAAAGCCATTTTTGGATTTAAAATAATTAAAAATGATACTCCTCCACTCAAATGAAACCTTTAATTATATTGTTAAAATAATTAAAAATGAAACCTTTAATTGACGTTTGTCTTTTTTTGTTTTGGAAGATGTAATTTTTTTTATTAATAACTAAGCAGGAAGCACAACCTAATATAATATTAGTAATAATGTAATATTAATAGAGAAAAAATGTTAGCCAATTAATTTCCCAAAGTAATAATGTAATATTAGTAATAGAGAAAAATGCATAAAATGTACTTCTTTTTAAAGGATTTTGCAGATTGCTATTTGCTAATACAATTCGATAAAATAACATTAAATGATGAATAAAATATTAAATTATCATATTTAAATTATAAATAAAAATTAAAATATTAAATACCAGACCTCACAAATAAAATAACACTCAATTAGACTTTTTAAAATACCATGTTAACTAATTTTAAAGTTTAATCTGTAATTTAGTAGACACCTAAATCTTTTAATAATAAATCTTTTTGGCAAGTTAGATATAAAGAAAACTAGGCTTCAATTAATTAATTTATGTTGTTGTACTATTATATTAATTTAGGCTTCAATTAACTAACTTTAAAGTTTAAACTGTGGTTTAACAGACTTTTTTTTGTTTAATTTATGCTATTGTACTATTATATTAATTTAGGCTTCAATTAACTAACTTTAAAGTTTAAACTGTAGTCTAACATACTTTTTTTTGTTTAATTTATGCTGTAGTACTTGTACTATTATATTAATTTGGGCTTCAATTAACTAATTTTAAAGTTTAAACAGTAGCTTAACAAACTTTTTTTTTGTTTAATTTATGCTATTGTACTCTTATATTAATTTAGGCTTCAATTAACTAACTTTAAAGTTTAAAATGTAGTTTAACATACTTTTTTTTGTTTAATTTATGCTACTGTACTATTATATTAATTAATTTTTAATTTAATCAATCTATTAAGTTTGATTTTAAATCAATTTTTGGTCATGGTTAGTGATTGCAACAAATTTTTACTTGTAGATGAGTGATCCAAAGCGAGATGGTTCAACTCAAAGTTCACAAAATTCTTCCCCAAGTAGAGATGATCAAACAACAACCAAGGAAAATGTTCAAAAAAAGATTACTCCAAGGGCAGCATGTTGGAACCATTTCACCAAATTTGTGACTGAAGAGAGGGAGAAGAGTGCAAGGTGCAATGCATGTGATGTTACTTACACAATGGAATCAACTTCGGGTTTTACAACAAATTTGAATAACCATTTGAAAGCATGCCTAAAAAGACCTCAAGGTAATACTTCTAATCCGAAGCAATCAGAATTAACATTTGTGAAGGTTAGCCAAGAAACAATGGATTTATCAACTTGGCCGTTTGATAAATATGCTGTTAGAAAAGCATTGGTTCGTATGATAATTATGGATGAACTACCTTTTAGAATTGTAGAGGGAGAGGGTTTCAAATACTTTCTTTCTATAGCATGCCCACAGTTTAGTCTTCCATCTCATTGGACAATTAGAAGGGATTGTCTTGGTTTATTTAACTCCATGAAGAGTGTGATGAAGAATTGTTTTGAAAAAGATATAAGTAGAGTTTGTTTGACGACAGACACTTGGACTTCATTGCAGAGGATATCTTATATGGTTTTAACAGCACATTGGGTGTATAATGGAGGTTGCAAAAAAGGATTATAAATTTTTGCCCAATATTCACTCATAGAGGTGAAAGCATAGGTCATGCCATTGAAAAATATCTTCGAGATTGGGGGATTGAGAAGGTCTTCACTATTATAGTTGATAATGCATCAGCCACTAGTGTTGCCATTGAATATTTGAGAAAGAAATTGAATCATCGAAATGCTTCTGTTGCAAATGGAAAATTTATTCATATAAGATGTGTTGCACACATTCTTAATCTCATTGTGCAATATGGTATTAAGGATGCTTCTGTGTCTTTGGATCGAGTTAGAGGTGCTGTCAGCTATATAAGAGCATCACCATCGAGGTTGAAAAAATTCAACCAATGGGTAAAAGAAGAAATGATAGATACTAAGGCTCAATTGTGTTTAAATGTGCCTACTAGATGGGACTCAACATATATGATGTTAAAGGTGGCCGAAAAATATAAGCATGCATTTGAATCATATGTACGTGATGACCATAATTTTTTTCTTGACTTTACTGCTGGAGATGGAGTTCCTACATTTGATGATTGGGAAATTGTTCGAAAAGTTATAAAAGTATTAAAGCCTTTTTATCATCTTACATTGAAAGTGTCTGGATCTTTGCATGTTACCTCTCATTCACTTTTTGAAGTATTGACGGATGTGTATTGTCTTTTTGATGGGTGGCAAGATTGTGGAGATCTAGACATAATTTCTATGACTTCCAAAATGAGAAAGAAGTATAATAAGTATTGGGGTGAAGGAAACAAGATCAACATGCTAGTTACTTGGCGGTCATCTTTGATCCGCGATGTAAAATGAGTTTTTTGGACTTTGGGGTCAACTTGCTTTTTCCTAATGTTGCTAATTACATTATGAAAATGATTGATTAAGAATTGCATTGCTTGTTCAATGAGTATTCTTCTAATGCCGGGAGAATTAAATTGTTTGAAGGTAGATCTAGTTCTTCGACAAATTTTTGCAGTTCAATGGAAATAGATCAGTCAGAAATGAAAACGGGCTTGGCCAAACAAAAATACCTTAAGAAGAAGAAACAAGTTGGATTAGAAAGCAAATCTGAGTTGGATAGATATTTGGGTGAGGATGAAGAAGTAAACAATTCAAGTTCATTTGATTTACTATTGTGGAGGAAAATGAACAGTCCCAGATTCCCTATTCTTGCACAAATGGCTCAAGATATTCTTGCTATTCTATCTCAACAGTTGCTTCGGAATGTGCATTTAGCACGGGTGGACGTGTTCTCGATAGTTTAAGAAGTTCTCTATCTCCTCTCATGGTCGAAGCTTTGGTTTGCACACAAGATTGGCTTCGAAAATCTAATGATGCCATCAATTTTGAAGATTATGTTGATGAACTTCAAACCATAGAAGATGGTAATATATAAATTTTAATTTTTAAAATAAGCTTTTGTATTCTTTATATTAGTAAGCATTCCCATAATTTAACTAACACTTTTGTTTTTAAATTTGCTAGACTTATCCAAAATACCCGAAGATCAAGAAGGTAACATACTTAGCATTAGTTTATAAAGTTAAATGTTTATTTAATTTATTTTTGCAAATTTTTTTTATTATTTAACTAACTCATTCAATACTTTTACTAGATGTTTCAAGATTATCAACGATGTTTGAAGCATAAGAAGAAACTTAAATGATTCTATAATGGTTTTTGAACTGATGTGTTATTGTTATTAGTTCGGTTTGGTTTGTTATTGTTGTTGGTTAATTGGACTTTTGTTGTGTTCTTTTTTTTTTGTTTGGACTGGTGTAGGTTTCTATTGTATTTTGGACTTTTGCTTATGTATTTTTTTTATTCTAATGTTGTTGTTTACTTCGACTCATGCTATTTACTTGGACTTTTACTTATGTTTTTTTTTATAATCTTGTTGTATTGTTTTTTTTGTTTATTTGGAATCATGTTGTTTATTTGGGTTGATGTTGTGTTGCTTTTATTTATTCACTTATTTACTTCAATTTTTTTGTTGTATGATCATGTTTAAAAACTTTAAAGAAAATTATTTTTTGAAAAATTTAGAAAAAAAAATAACACTAATTTCATTTTTTTTTAAATGTAACTCGAACAATTATATTCGATTCGATTCGAATTCCATCTCACTCGATTCGATTCGACAAAACTTCAAATAAAGTTAGGATGATAAAATGAGATTCGAAAACTCGATTAACTCAAAAATTTTCGATTCGATTCGATTGAATGCTCACCCCTACTTGTTGTGATGCAATGTTTTTATTCAAAAATGCTAAAGGGGATTGTTGGTGGTAGTTACAACTATTAAATCCAACACTAGTTGCAATTGGAGGAACATTTGACAAGCCATTATAACTTGCTTTATCTGATTGACATGTTTTAATAAAAAATGTTCGAGATTTTAATTACTTAACTTTGAGTATTTTTAGAAGTCTATTACTAAAGGCATATTGCGCAATATACATATTAGGAGTTTGGTGACAAGATCAATTTATTAATGCAATCAAGACTGTTAATGTTATTGAAGTTCCCATAAATAAGAGATTAGATCTTCAAGGAGTTTAAGACAAGTTCTCTACAAATTCATTCATTATTGAAGATTTATTTGATGACTGCTTTTGATGAATTAGATTTTCACATTAATTATAATTTGATAAGACATATTTACTTATTTATAGATGGCATATTTTAGGTTATTATGTATGTGAGATACCACTTAACTTTTTCATTGATGAATTGATTTTCAGTGCATATTTATGTTAGTAATCGTATTTTCAGTGCGTATTTTCAGTGCTGGCATTGAAGTGGCCGACACTAGTTTAAAATTTTTAATAAAATTAAGGAGGAAGAGAGTTGCACTCCAGTGGTTTCAGTTGGGTTGAGGGATGTCGGTCATAGCTAACTTTATAGTGGAGTGAAGGTAATAGCTAGGGCAGGAAGAAGAAGACTAAAGAGTGAAAAATAAAAAACAGAAATGGTTTACCTGCTTGAAATTAGAAAAGAGATTTTTGGAAATATGTAAAATTAAAATATCATTGATTTGGTTTGACTAAATATACAACTAGATAAAACGGTCCAATTGATCAAGCTGCATAATGAGGATTGTATCCATACGATTTTACACTTCTCGACCAATTTAATTTGTTTCATTATTCTAAGTGGTTATTTTATTTTGGGGAATGAAGAACTTCTTATTCTTAACTCTTAAGTTCAAAAATTCCTATATAATTTAAGTAACACAATAAAAGCTATTTCTATTCTTTTATTAACAGATTTATGTATAGGATTTCATTTGCCCCATGGTTGGGTACTAATGATTGGCTTTATCTACAAAGATTTTAGATTTTCTCATAATGATCAAATTATATATGGTCTTGTTTTTACCTTTCTAGTCATTCTAGATACAATTTTTAAATTTTGGATCTTTCGTTATTTGAATTCGAAGCAATGGATACTTTGTAATCTAGTAATTATTTACGATTTGTTGAATTGCAATTAAACTCGGCCCAATCTTTTACTAAAAGGATTGAGCCAATTCTATTGTTTATATTTTTATAGATATGTTTTTATCTAGATATACAAGATCTTAAATACAAAAATAAAAGACTAAACACAACTCAAATTTTCTCGTGGGTCCATAGTTAAATCTAGTTGTATATTTAGTTAATCCAAATCAATTAGATTTTAATTTTACATCTTTCTAAATATCTCTTTTGTAATTTCAAGCAGGTAAACCATTTCTATTTTTTTTTCACTCTTTACTCCTCTTTTTCCTTCTTCATTTGCCCTAGCCTCTTCACTCCTCTTCTGACTTCTCCATTTGTCCCAACCACCACCTTCACTCCACTATGAAGTTAGCCATTGCTGACGTCCCTCGAGCCAACTGACACCATTGGACTGCAGTTCTCTTCCTCCTCAATCTATTTTTTTTTAATTTTGAACTGGTGTCAGCCACTTCAACGCCGCACCTATTAAAATAATATTTTTTTCTTTTTTTAAATCATGGAATACCTATATTGTTTTAAATGAATTTAAAAAAATACATATGAGTGTCAGCCATTACAGTGTTGGCACAAAAAAAATATTTTTTAAATCCCCTAGCAATCAGCAGCCAATGATGGGTGAACGATTGACTTGGGTGCCAACCATGGGGTGTCGGCACCACACTCCACTGTTCATTTCAAGTTATGCTTGTCATTGTTTTTGAAGTTGGATCATTTTTGTAAATATCTATTTTTAGATTAATTTGGTAAAAAAGCCAACTTTTGTGTCAATCTCTGTTTTGTAATTGGTAGTATGTTCATCTAGATACAAATGAATAAAAATATTTAAAACAAAATTGAGTTCACAAATTGTATGAAATATACAAGTTTTATTAAATTTAAAAATAAATGTGTATGTTTACGTGTAACACATAGAAAGAAAACTAATACATAAATTTTTGTTCAATGTGTAATGTTATATACAAACTTTGGGTTTATGTAATTTTGTACATTTAATTTTGACTTGATTCAATTTTCACAAACTACTAAAACAAGTATCAATATAATGTCATTTTAAGTTTACATATTGTATACACAAATAATCATATTTATTGTATAGAAAAATTAATCGATGTAATTATTTCTTTAAATGTGTTTAGTTGAATTAAAAATAAGTTTCATACAGTGGCAGAGCCAAGGTGGTAGCAAGAGCCCCAAACCTCTAAAATAAAAAAAAATTCTATTTAGGTCCTTTTATAATTTATAAAATTTTAAATTAGTATTGGTAAAAATATATTTTCGCTCCCAAAAATGAAAAAAATTTAACTTAATCTTTTAAAAATTATAAAAATATATGTTATTAAAATTGTGAAATTGTAAAAATATACAATTTAATTTTGCCCCAATAAAATTTTCTCGCTTTACCCCTAATTTCACATATAAACTTGTATCATAATAAAAATTATATATATAATTGTACTAAATCAAAGTTTATGTATTAAATTATATTTTAATAATAAATTTAAATTTATTATTCTTCTAAAATGTGAAAGTAAATAATATATTTTAATGAGAATCCCAAAATTTGTTTCCGTAAATTTAAAAGCAACTTCAGAATGTTGCTTTCAAAGATGTGAACGCAAAATTCAAGATCCTCCCCATAATTATCCGTGCACTAAACTTTTTATTTTTAATAATTGCAATGTTATTTTTTAAAGATAACATTGGTGTTAATTAAATGTCAATAACTAAAGTTGAAAATTAAAAAATAAAAACAAACATGCCTATTTACTTTCAAAATTACTCAATTTTCATTATATTTAAATTTTTTTCTTACATTCTGATATTTTATTATGTTAATTTAAGTACAGATAAAATAAAAGGCGGTTCTAGAAAAGGTGGATTCTCCCTAGGGATGAGCATGTTGTTTTTTTTTTTTTTGGGGGGGGGGTGGTTTAATAGTTAATCACAAGGCAACCCATGTGCTACTTATTTATTTATTCATTTTCTCACTTTCTTTGACAGTTCATTGTGCTCTTTTGGATAATTAAAACAAATGAAATACAAACGCCTTCATAAAAGAAAAAACAAATAGTATTTACCCCCACCTCAAAAAAGAATAGTAACTAAAATAATTAATCTACAATTTGATAATTTACGTTAAATTATGTTATACTCTCTATATTTTATAGAAATTGTAGATTTAATCTTTATCTTTTAATTCTATTAATTTGTAGTCCATATCTTTTTAATTTCTAAAATTTCAGTTCTCATCAAACGATAATTATTAAATCTATTAAGTTATGTTATATTATTTCTAAAATCTAATATGCCAAATAAATTATCATATGTGTAATGTCATGTTAGCTTATTATATTCAAATATTATTCACTAAAAATTCAGTTAACAAATTAACATTTGTGGTTTGCATCAAGACTAAAATTTTAAAATTTGAAAAGTATAGAGACTTAGAATGATTCAATTCGAGAATATGTGTAAAATCTACAGCTACATGCATAGTAAAAGACTAGTAATTGAATTTAACCAAGTAGATTTAATTAATATTGTTTGGGTCAAGAATAAATTTTAAAATTCGAAAGGTGTAAGAATTAAAATTAATCAAATTAAAATATAAGTACTAAATCTACGACTTTTACAAAATATAAATGATAATAACAAAAATTGTAAAAATATTCAAAACAATTATAGTCCAAAAAAGAGATTGATATATCTCTTAAGATTTAAGGGACCCAAAATGAATTTTCTCTTCAGAGTTTGTTGTGATGTGAAGAATAGAAAAATGAAAGTAAATAGGGAACGAAGGAAGGGGGACCATTGATCTTTAATATATACTTTTGAATTCTCATTTGACAAAATAATGATAAATATAATAAAAAAGAATGAATAAGCATGAAGTGATGAATCAAAGTTGAAATAGTAATTAAAGTTAAGTGCAAAGAACCAAAAGTCCCATGCTGCATTCCATGCGTATTGTATAGCCTTATTCTTTTAATTAATTTACATCAACCTACCTTCTGAGAGCTATCATTTTCATTTCTTTTCTTTTTCTTTCATCAATTATTTAATTATTTTCCTGTTTTATAATTGTGTTTTTTTTCCTTATTTTATCTTACAAAGACAGGATCGCCAATTTTTTTTATTTTACTCTTCTTTACTTTAACCACAAAATTATATTTTGAAGAATAAATTTTAGGATAATTATTTAATTATTAGTATTTTTTTATCTAATTATAAAAATTACAAAATTATTATTAACATTTTAGATGATTAATAGAAATATAATGTAACATCTTTTAAAATTAGCATGATAATAAAGTTATTACTCAATGTTTATATATTATGTCAATTTGATCCTGGTTTTAAAAGAATTAGAAAAATATAAAAAACTAATTTTTTAATATTTTAATATTTTATTTCTTTTTCTCATTTTTTTATTCCATTCATATATTTTTATTTTATAAAAAAAACTGAGATTATATTAATTTAACTAATTTCTTTTAACTTTTTTTTTTTACAAAAATAGTATAGAATGAATAAAAGTAATGGGCCAATTAGATAAAAAGGCCAATTTAGAAAAAAATTTAAGTAAATGGGTCGGTTTCTGGGATATTTAGGGAAATATGGTGATTTTGGAAAGAGAAAGAGAAAATGCATCTAGCAGGTCGCGCTTTCCTGCCACGTCAAATGAAAACGTGTCTTGCTGGATGCGCTTTAAGTTTCTTTCTCAATTTTTTTTAAGGTTTAGGGTGCAATTATGACAGCAAAGACTATTAACGTGAGGAAAATTATCCTGAAAGATATTCGAGACTATGCTGTAAGACATTCTGGTTCAACTTATTTTCCTTCTTTGATAAAAATACCGTGGTTGAAAGCTCGTATCCATTTAGATGTAAAAATGACAAGGTATAATCAAGGAACGATAACTGACTAGGATATTGTGAGAGTAGTAGGTGATGTTATTTTACAAAAGCAACCTAAACCGATTGATGATACTAAGAAAGAGGAATCTCAAGGCCCAAATCTCACAGAACCAATGGTGTAACGCCCCGTACCCGAGACCGTCGCCGGAGTCGAACACGAGGTGTTAACAGACTTAATTCATTACTTAAACAGCTCAAACAATTTATTTTTAAAATTTTCAGTCAAGCTAACAATCTGCGTCATAGTCACTTAAAAATTTATATCTCGAGTTACAAAACTCGAAATCCAATTCCGTAAATTTTCCATGAAACTATACTCATATATCTATTTAATAATTTTTTTCTATAATTTTTGGTCGAGCCAATTAGTACAGTTTATTAGTTAAAGTCTCCCATGTTTCAGGGTTCAACTGCTCTGACCTCTGTGTATTTCGAATCAGATATCTCCCTGTACAGAGTTTCAATGACTATGCCGTTTGTTTCTAATAAAACTAGACTCAATAAGGAATCTTTACATATAAATCATGACTTCTAATTATCTTTTAACAATTTATGGTGAATTTCCAAAGTCAGAACAGGGGATCCAGAAATCGCTCTGGCCCTGTTTCACAAAAATTTAAACATCTCATAAAATATAACTCATATACCTGTTTTGTTCAATCCATATGAAAATATACTCATAATTCTTCAATTCCAGATTTTATTCACCATCTAATTGTATCTCTACTATTTTTAATGATTTTTCAAACTCACGTCACTGCTGCTGTCTGAATCTATTTTATGGTAATTTTTACCTATTTCATGTTTTCCATGGATTAGCTAGTAATTTAGCATACATAACACCAAATATGATCATGATTAGCCGTTCCAATGGCTAATCATTTCCAAGCATTTCCATACCACTCAATAACAATATCATAAGACCATATATACAAAATGATTATAATGCTATACATGCCATACTCAAAATATGCAAGCCATTATGCCAAGATGGTATACGGATATAGTGTGAGCATGCCTCCGACCATTCCTGATTTCCGAGCTGGCTTGTCAACACTACAAGGAATGAAAAGGAGGAAGTAAGCATAAATTCTTAGTAAGCTCACATGCAAATAGCAAGTAACACAACTATATAAGCAAACATAAAACATCATTTGCATAATCATCACCGAGACATTCATATCACATTTTCATTTATCATCTTACCATATTGTTGTTATATCGAGTTTTCAACCTGAGGGTTAAGTACATACCTGTTCAAAGTATTCATTTCACAACGCTTACCAATACGTCCCTTTCATCTCGAGTATTCCTCCATTTGAGTAGAATTTTACCCGTTGAACACATCGGAATATAATTCGGATACATGGAAAGTTTGCACATAAGTGCTACATATGTAATCAAGAAATCATGTAACCCGCCCCTAAGTGAACTCGGACTCAACTCAACGAGCTCGGGCGTTCGCATCCATAAATGAACTCGGACTCAATTCAATGAGTTCGGATGCCTAGTTACATCTCACGAACTCGGACTCAACTCAACGAGTTCGGACATTTGCATCCATAAGTGAACTCGAACTCAACTCAACGAGTTCGGATGCTCAACCATCCTAGTGACATGTTACTTGTATCCTAATCTATTCCTAAAGTTCAAACGGGCTTTTTCCCTCGATCTCACATTTGCCGTCTTCCATGGAATATCGGAACCGATACTCGGTAGCAATTCATATTTATCAAGTAATAAACATAATTTGCATATTACTCAACATTAACCATAAAGCATAATATTTCACGATTAAAAATCAGCATATCATATAATTAACATCAATAACTTAAAAATAACAATTATGCTACATTATTTACACATGAACTTACCTCGTATGCGAAAATGACTACTTTTACCATTTCGTCCACAACTTGGTATGTTCCCCATTTTAGCCCGAATTTTAGTTTTCCTTGCTCAATCATTCAAAATATAGTCTAATTAGGACTCACATTATTCAAATTGACCCAAAATCATATTTTGGAAAAATTACAGTTTTGCCCCTAAACTTTTGCATATTTACACTTTTGCCTCAAAGCTCGTAAATTAAACTTCAGCCTATTTTCTTATGTTTTATGATATGCTGATCATTTTTCCCTTCTATGGAAACATCAAATTCTCACTCTAACATGTACTTATGACTATTAGGTATTTTTACCGATTAAGCCATTTTTCTAGTTTTCGCTTAAAACCGAGTAGCACAAGTTGTCTAACATAATTTAAAACCTCATATTCTATCATAAAACACCAAAATACACAAATTTCACCTATGGGTATTTTTCCAAATATAAACCCTAGATTAAATTATTGCTAGCATAAGCTAAATCGAGCTACCGGGACTCCAAAAACGTAAAAATTATTAAAAACGAGGCTAGAACGGACTTACAATCGAGCTTGGAAGCTTGGAAAACCCTAGCCATGGTTTTTCCTTGCTATATTCGGCCATGGGGTTGAAGATGAGCAAAATTGGCTTTTAATTTTGTATTTTAATTCATTTTACCCCTAAATGACCAAAATGCCCTTACTACTAAACTTTCCAAAAATTTCATCCATGTCCAATTTTTGTCCATAGACTTAGAAATTGGTAAAATTTCTATTTAAGACCTCCTAATTAATATTTCAAAACAATTTCATACTAGAAACTTCTAGAATGCAAGTTTTACAAATTATTCGATTTAGTCCCTAATTTCAATTTAAGCACTTTATGCATAAAATTTCTTCACAAAATTTTCACACAATCATGAAATCATACCATAAACCTCAAAATAATCATAAAATAATTATTTCTATCTCGGATTTTGTGGTTACGAAACCACTATTCCGACTAGGCCCAAAATCAGGATATTACAAATGGAACCAGAACCAGTGGAGCTAGTTAAATCTCCTGACTTGGTAGAATAGATTGAATCAATTCCTGATCTAGAGATAGTAGCTCTGATGCCTAGAGTCCCTTTGTCTAGCACCATTCCACGAAGTGAACAGTCTGCTATAATGGATATGCTGCAGCACATGCATTGGCAGCAACAAGCTTATTAGAGATATGCAAAAATACAAGATGATTCGATCAGAGATGCATTTAAGAAAATATTTCATAATCTGTTTGTTTTTGTGCCTAAATTTTCCAATTTTATATTTGAGCTATGGACTCCACTTTCGAGGAAGGAACAAGACGACTTAAGCAAGGACGAAAATGATAAAGAAAAAACTAGGTCGTATACTGAGGGGTCTGCAAATAAATAAAAGTGGGGGTCTTTACTTTTATTTTCTTTTAGGTTACATTAAATTTTAGTTTCTTTTTATAATTTATTTTTATTTTTATTCCTCACATAAAATATTAATTTGGAATCATTAATAAAATTAAAAATTATAGAAAAAATTAAAAAGTGTGGTAACGGATATGCACATGTGTGATTGGATCTGTCGAGGAAAGGTTTGGCATTTAAGCAGTCAAATTTAGCTCACCTCCCTTTCCTAAGATCCTACCTGGTGCACAGTATCCATTCGCTTCTTTATTTTTGTTCCTTCTATCTTACATCTTAAACAATGAGGACATTGTTCCTCTTAAGTAGGGAGGGGGGAAGGGGTAGACCAGAAATTAAAATTTTTTATTTTTCTGGGATCTCTAAAATTGTAACTTTTTATGAGATTTTTGACGAAAATTAAAAATTTTCATCAAGTTATGATTACGTACCTTTTTCTCAAAAATTTAAATATTTGTCTAATTATGTTAGCTTTCGTATATAGAAATTATTATTTCAATTATTTTTATGTTAGCTTAACTTTGAAAAAAAATGTTTATCTTAATAAATGTGTATAAATCAACCTTGAAAATTTCTTCCCTTGATAGAACTCGGTAGGCATAAAGGTTTAAGATTTTAGAATTAATTCAATAACTTTCTTGAAGCAAAATCCTAGAAGGCATAGCAATTTAAAAATGATTTAGGCAAATTTTTGTTTGGATCGTTGGAGCCTTTCGAGCCTACCTTATTAAAATTTGTCCCTTAAGACCCATTTTTGAGCCAAAAAAACCTATTCTTTTTAGTCTTTACTTTAAAATGAACCATCCCTTATTTGAAAATTACTCATCTTCATTTTTTCTCACCAAACCTTAGACTCAGCTTATTTTAAGATGTTCTCTATGTTTAAGTTTGGAGGAGTTAAAGAAAGAGTAGTGGGTACCTAAAATGTAAAAAGTGATTTTATGCTAAAAAAAAAGTGCCCTTATCATTGGGATTAAAAAAAACCTTAGTTGTTATGAACTGAGGTGAAATGAGGATATGGTTCAAAAAATTGAGAAAAGAAAAATTGGGTAGTCACGGGGATGATTATATTTTTAGAGACCTAAGGTAAGCTAAGTCAGGGGCACTTAAGCTTTAAATGACTATCTCTTTTTTCCCTACCCTAAAACCTAGCCCCATTACAACCTTTCAAAAGACATATTGATTTAAATTGATATGTCTGCTACATTAGTGGAGAGAAATAATTGAATTCAATATATGAAAAGGCATAATTTAAACCTTAGGATTGCTACTTAGCCTAGTTAAGGGAAATAAAAATTGATTGGAAGAGACTAAGTACACATTAATTAGGAGAAGGCATTTAGTTCATATTTTTGTTAGCATGTTAATAATTGAAGATAATTGAACAATATATATACTTAAGTCGCATAGTAACAAAATTTTCATTTTTTTAGCATAACTTCACTAAATCCATAACTATGGGATAGATTGATTTTCTGAAGGGAATATCTAAAAATTTGAATTCTTTTGTAAGTTAGCATTCCTCAAGATAAGAAATGAATTAAGTTTGGGGTGTAGAAACTTAAAAATATATAGGCTTTTTTAGCACTTTCTGATCGACAATTCTTGGAAATTCCAAGTTCTTTGTAACAGCTCGATTTTGGGGGCTAGTCAAAATAGTGGTCTCGGGACCACAAATCCAAATTTGAATAAAATATTTTATCATTATTTTGGAATCATTGCATGTTTATATTAGTGTACGAAAATTTTGGTGAGTTAATTTTGACGTTTGTGAGCCCATTTGCAAAAAAAGGACTAAATCGCATAAAGTGTAAAAGTCCTAATTTGATAGTTCAAGGTGTTATTTTATTGGAGAATAAAAATTTGGGGATTTTAAAGGGAAACTAGATGCTTAAAAGAAAGCATAGCTGGCCATAGAGTCAAAGAGGAGACAAAATTTTCAAATTTGGTGAGTTAGGTGGCTTATTTTTTACTAAAATAGAAATAAATAAAGTAAAGATTGTATCATCCCTTTTTCATCTTCGTTATCTACCAAAAATCAGCCATTAAAAGGGGTTTGAAAGCTTAAAATTTTCAGAAACTTGAAGCACTCACAAGTAAGTGATTTCCATGTCCTTTGTTGATGAATTTTGTACTTTTGAGACCCTTGAAGCATGAGCTTTCAAATGAGGGGTCTATTTTGCAAAATGGTTGAAAGTCTAGGGTTTTTCCATGAGAGAATCTAGGGTTTTTTCTGAAATTTTATGGAAGAATATGAGTCTTGGGTGTGACATAAACAACTTTTGTGAAATGTGCTAGCATAAAAACACCTAAAAGGACCATTTTGCATAAGTTGTAAAATAGATGAAAAATTGTGAAATAGTGGGAATTTGGAGTTACTATAAGAGTCAAAAAGGTTCGGCTGCTTTTTGGAAATAAAGAAATTCGATAAAAATCGATTTTCTAGTTGAGGGGTAAAATGGTCATATTGTAAAAGTCTAGGGAAAAATGGTCATTTAGCCCAATTGTGAATTTTTGAGTGCTTAGGTTGATAAAGTGACTTAATAAGTGCATTTTTATTATAAATCAAGAAATACTGAGTCCGAACCTAGACCAAATGAAAGCCAAGCAAACCGACTAAATCGGCTAGTCGCCACATTTTGTAATCCGAGGTAAGTTGTATGTAAATAATACAACTACATTGTTAATTATATGTACTTAAAGTATTACAGCATAAATTACTTGATTGTGAAATTGAGAATGTATAATGATAAATGAGATAGTAGAATTTTCGTTGGAACCTTAGGAAGTAAATCGAATATCCATGCCATGACATTT
The DNA here is from genome assembly GCF_007990345.1 of Gossypium hirsutum. Lineage (NCBI taxonomy): Eukaryota > Viridiplantae > Streptophyta > Magnoliopsida > Malvales > Malvaceae > Gossypium > Gossypium hirsutum. The sequence goes on along the minus strand of NC_053424.1, from coordinate 59,250,398 downwards.
GGGTCATTCCTGTGTGAGCTAGTGTAAGACATGTATGGGACATGCATCGGCCACATTATGGGAACCAGTGTAAGATCATGTCTGGGACATGGCATCGGTATTGAGACGAGGGCTAGTGTAAGACATGTCTTAGACAGGCAACGACCTTGAGACGTAAGCAAGTGTAAGACATGTTTGGGACATGCATTGACTACGAGATGATAGTCAGTGTAAGACCATGTTTGGGACATGGCATTGACTTGAGATATGAGCCAGTATAAGACCGTGTCTAGGACATGGCATCGGCACCAGCACCTTACTCTATGCTTGAGGCTTATGTAATAGTATTCCGAATGGTTCAACGGTAGAAGTTATGTTCTTAAGAAAATGAGGAAAGTATAACCTGTTGTGAGTGGTACAGGTACCTAATTGGTACGTATGAGATATGAGCTCAATATATACTATGTGACTTGTATTGATGGTAATGAGTAATTTATGCTTATGCCTACCTTGATTTTATGAGCATGTTGATTATTGATAAATTGCTGTTGTATACTTACTTATATGTAACTTACTAAGCTGTTATGCTTACTCCCTTCCCTTTTCATTTCTTTATAGTACCGCCTAACTAGCTCAAGGATCATCGAAAGTCCGAGGTATCGAGCACACTATCAACCGAAGCATTCGATATAGTTGGATTTATATTTTTGAATATGACATGCATAGGACTTAGACTTTATTATGAGTCATTGAGGTTTGGCCATATGTATTGGCTTGGGTTGGAAACCCTTCAATTTGTATTAAGCCTTGAATGATGGCTAACATTAATTTTGAATTTATAAAAGATGCATTATCATGGCTGAATGAATGTCTATTGTGGCTGATTTGGTTATAAGAATTATGCTTGTTTTGGTACTGGTTGGTATTTGTATAGAACTACAGATGTAAGGGTGACAATGGGGCTTGGTAAATAGCCTTATATTGTCCACACGGGTAGGAACACGGGCTTGTGTCTGGGCCGTGTCTGACAGACGGTCTACCCGATTACCGTGTGGTCCGACCGTGTGTCCCCTATACATAAAAATTTTAAGTCAGTATGCTTGATAATAAACACATGGGCAGAGACACGGCCATGTGTCTCAACTGTGTGAAGGGCACGGACGTGTGCCTTGGCCATGTGATATTTTGGGGTTGCTGACGTCAGAAATAGAATGTCCATGTTTTTGTACACGAGTTAGTACACGGGCATATCATGGCTGTTTGAAGGACACGGGCCAGGCACACGGGCATAGGCCATGTGAAAACCCCTGTATGTGAGCATTTAAAATAAATTCCACACGAGTGGAGGACACCGGCATGTCCCTATATTGCTTAGGCCATGTGAGCCACATGGGCCATCAACACGACCATGTTGAATTGGCCACACGGGCGTGTGCCCCTATGTTAAGTGACATTTTTCTATAGTTGGCAAGAGTACCCGACTTGGTTTTGAGTGATTTACGATGTGTGTTTTGGGCCTTGAAGGCCTATATTATGGATATGTTGATAAGTTTGAGAGAGTTTTAAATTTGTCCAAGTTTTGGAGACTCGAAAATGGTTGTAAGCACGAGTTTAAGTGTGGTAACGCCTCGTATTCCATCATGGTGTAGGATACAGGTATGGGGTGTTACATTAGTGGTATCAGAGCTATGGTTTAATTAGTTCTAGGATTAATCTGGTAAGAGTACGAGTTTAGCTATACATGCCATAATTATATATTGATAGTGTGACGACTTCTGACGATTATAAATTGTATTTTCCTATAGTAAATGGATCCTGATAGAGCTACGATGGATGACGTAGAGAGTAACGCGCCAGCTCCCGTCGAAGGGACAGCGCCAGTTGAGAGTGAGCCCATGACTATGGGCTAAGACAGAGGGGATAGAAAAGCCTATCTCCGAATGATGGATGCTTGGTAAACGGAGTTCATCCGTGCGAACTCAAAAACTCCACCTCCCCTACCTCCTCTGATCCCTCAGTATGCCCCAGTAACTCTGCAAGGCGCGGACATGTTTAGGAGGGAGAAACCTCTAGTGGATAAGATTCGAAAACAAAGGACTGAGGAATTTCGGGCTAGTATAGATGTTGACCCAGGAAGAGCAGAGTTTTGGTTGGAAAATACCATTAGGGTATTCGACGAACTATCGTGCACACTTGAAGAGTGTGTGAAGTGTGCAGTGTCACTCCTACGGGATTCGGTGTATCAGTGGTGGAATACTCTCGTGTCCATAGTACCAAGAGAGAGAATCACTTGGGAATTTTTCCAAGAAGAATTCCAGAAGAAGTATATTAGCCAGAGGTTCATAGACTAGAAAAGGAAGGAATTCCTAGAGTTGAAGCAAGGCAGTAGGACAGTGACAGGGTACGAACGAGAGTTTATGAAACTTAGCAAATATGTACGGGAGTGCGTGTCCTCAAAAGCCGCTATATACAAAAGGTTTGAGGATGGTTTAAATGAAGATATCTGAGTGTTTGTTGGTATTTTAGAGATAAGAGAGCATGTAGTGCTCGTTGAGAGAGCATGCAAAACAGAGGAGCTAGTAAAAGAAAGGAGGAAAGTGGCTATTGAGCCGCGGGATTCAAAGAAGAGACAGATGGGGAAATCACATCAGTCCTCGTCTAAAAGAACAAGAGAGTTTACTACTTGATCGAATGCTTCAGTGGGGTTTTCTAATAGAAACAATAACCGGCAGAATGCAACTTCTAGAGCTCAGACTACTTCTGTCGCGAGTGTCGGTAGTGCTCGGCCAAATAATCCAGAATGTTCGCAATGTGGTAGACATCATTTCGGTGAGTGCCAAGGTAAAGAAAGAGGGTGTTTTAAATGTGGGTCATTGGACCATTTCATCCGAGATTGTGCCGATTTAGAAGAGGGAGAGAAAAAGTAAGAAGTGAAGGCAAGTAGTGCTCCATTGAGGGGTAGACCGCAAAAGAACCCTGGAAGTGGGGCTAGTAGCAGGGATGCACCAAGAGATACTGCAGTGAGGTCCGAGGGCAGAGTGCCTATGAGGACTTACGCCATTCGTGCCCGTGAAGAGGTAGAGTCTCCCGACGTGATCACAATTACCTTTTTTATTCATGATATATCTGTTGTTGCTTTAATTGACACGGGGTTAACCCACTCCTATATTTGTATGGAATTGATATGTCGTATGAGCATGATAGTAGAATCAGCTAAATTTCTGATAAAAGTGTCCAACCCCTTAGGAAAACATGTGTTTGTAAACCAAGTGTGTAAAAATTGTCCTTTGGCAATTATAGATCATTGTTTTCAGGCTAACTTGATGTTATTGCTGTTTAATGAATTTGATATAATCCTTGGGATAGATTGGTTGACTTCTTATAGTGTTATAGTGGAATGGGGGAGAAAAGTTATTGAGTTGAAATGTGAAGACGAAAATGTTCGTCGGGTTGGACCAGATGAGTCGGATGGTTTGCCTGTAATAGTAACATCTTTGACTACTGAGAAATATATGAGAAAATGATGTGAGGCATTTCTAGCCTTTGTGTTGAACACTCAGGTGTTTGAGTTGAAGATTGAATCGGTACTGGTAGTTTGTGAATTTATAGATGTATTTCCAGAAGAATTGTCTGGATTATCTCCAATGAGGGAAGTAGAGTTTGGAATTGAGTTGGTACCGGGAATGAAACCTATTTCTATTGCTCCGTATAGGATGACTCCTACAAAATTGAAAGATTTGAAGGTACAATTGCAAGAGTTAACGGATAAGGGCTTTGCGAGACCAAGTTATTCACCGTGGGGTGCTCCGGTACTTTTTGTGAAAAAGAAAGATGGGTCGATGAGGTTATGTATCGACTATAGACAACTCAACAAGGTAACAGTGAACAACAAGTATCCTTTGCCAAGGATAGATGACTTATTTGACCAGTTAAAGGGAGCCACGGTGTTTTTCAAGATAGACTTGAGGTCTGGTTATTATCAGTTGAGAGTTAAAGAGAAAGATGTACTGAAGACTGCTTTTCGGACGAGATAAGGGCATTATGAGTTCCTCGTCATGCCCTTTGGCTTAACTAATGCCCCGACGGTGTTTATGGATTTGATGAACAGCATTTTTTGACCATATTTGGATAAGTTTGTAGTCATTTTTATTGATGACATATTGATTTACTTGCGTGATAAGGGTGAACACGCGGAGCATTTGAGAATTGTGTTACAGACCTTGAGAGACAAGAAGTTGTACGCCAAGTTCAGTAAGAGTGAATTTTGACTTAAAGAGGTTAGATTTCTAGGACACATTGTGTCAGGTGATGGGATTAGAGTTGACCCAAGCAAGATCTCGGCTATTGTTGAGTGGAAACTATCGAGGAATGTGACTGAGGTTCGAAGCTTTTTGGGATTGGCCAGATATTATAGACAGTTTGTAAACGGATTCTCTATGATAGCTATGCCAATGCCTAGGCTGCTGCAAAAAGATGTCATGTTTGAATGGACAGAAAAGTGCCAATAGAGTTTTGAGAAATTAAAGGCTTTGTTGACCGAAGCCCCAGTGTTAGTGCAACCTGAGTCAGGAAAGGAGTTTGTGATATATAGTGATGCCTTCTTGAATGATTTAGGGTGTGTACTTATGCAAGAAGGCAAGGTTATAGCTTATGCCTCAAGACAACTTAAGCCACATGAGAGAAATTACCCGACCCATGACTTGGAAGTAGCAGTTATAGTGTTCGCATTAAAGATTTGGAGACACCATTTGTATGGTGAGAAATGCCAAGTATTCACCGATCATAAGAGTCTTAAGTGCTTGATGACTCAAAAGGAGTTGAACCTACGGCAACGATGATGGTTAGAGCTATTAAAGGATTATGAGTTGATTATCGACTACCACCCAGGAAAGGTGAATGTGGTCGCCGATGCATTGAGTAGAAAATCATTATTCGCGTTGATAGCATTGAATGCCAATTTGGCATTGTTAGATAATGGTTTGGTTCTGGCAGAGTTGAGAACTAGACCGATGTTTCTACAAGAAATCCGTGAAGCCTAGAGTAGTAACAAAGATTTGCGAGTTAAGAAAACTTAGTGTGAGTCAGGGATTGAATAAGATTTTTGGATTGGCACCGATGGATGTCTAATGTTCAAATGTAGAGTTTGTATACCCAAGGAAAATGACCTTATTTAGAAGATTCTACGAGAAGCGCATAGTGGTTTTTGGTTTTTCCACCCAGGTAGTGTGAAAATGTACAATGACTTGAGGAAAGTGTACTGGTGGTCGGGGATGAAAAGAGACATTTTAGAGTTCGTTTCCAAATGTCTAGTGTGTCAGCAAGTGGAGGTTTAACACAAAGTACCTTCGGGTCTATTTCAGCCTATCACGTTCCCCGAATGGAAGTGGGGTCGGATTACCATGGATTTCGTGACGGGTTTACCATTAACCATGAAGAAAAAGGATGTTGTTTGGGTTATTGTGGATAGGCTAACAAAGTCGGCACATTTCATACCAGTGCGTACCGACTACTCCCTTGAGAGATTGGCTGACTTGTATATTTTCGAGATTGTGAGACTACACGGGATACCCTTGTCGATTGTTTCGAATAGGGATACGAGATTTACCTCGAGGTTTTGGAAAATTTTACAAGAGGCATTGGGGACTAAGTTGAGTTTTAGCACAACATTTCACCCGCAAACCAACGGTCAGTCGAAAAGAGTGATTCAGATTTTAGAAGATATGTTGCGGTGTTGTGTTCTCGAATTTCAAGGTAGTTAGGAAAAGTACTTGCCATTGGTTGAATTTGCTTATAAAAATAGTTATCAAGCAAGTTTGAAGATGGTGCCTTATAAAGCTTCGTATGGACGAAAGTTTTGAATGCCCTTATATTGGACCGAGCTTAGAGAGTGTAACACCCCGAACCCAAGACCGTCACCGGAGTCGAACACGAGGTGTTAACAGACTTTAAACCACTTATAAAAAAAATTTCCCAGACACTGCCAATCTGCGTACTAGTCGCTTAAAAAATCATATCTTGAGTTCAGAAACTCGGAATCCAGTTCCGTAAATTTTCCCTGAAACTAGACTCAAATTCCCATCTACATATTTTTTTCTAGAATTTTTGGTTGGGCCAATTAGTACAGTTTATTAGTCAAAGTATCCCATGTTACAGGGATCGACTACACTGACCTTTGCGCATTACGACTTGGATATCTCCCTGTACAGGGCTTCAATACTGATGTCGTTTGTTTCTATAGAAACTAGACTCAAATAGGAATCTATACATATATGGCATGACTCCTAATTATCTCCGGTTAATTTATAATGAATTTCCAAAGTCGAAACAGGGAATCCAGAAACCGTTCTGGCCCTGTCTTACGAGAACCTGGATATCTCTTAACATACTGTCCATATGATCGTTTCGTTACTTTCCTATGAAAATAGATTCATCAAGGTTCGTTTACATAATTTATTCACTATTTAATTCCCTTCCTACTATTTTTAGTGATTTTCTAAATCTACATCACTGCTGCTGTCAGCATCTGCCTTTAAGGTAGACTTTACCTATTTCATAGTTTCCATGATTCAACTAGCCCTTTTAGCATAAATAGCACAAATTATGATAGTGATTAACCATTCCCATGGCCAATCCTTGTTAAGCATATCCACACCTCTCAATAACCATATCCATACCAAATGATTATAACATTATACTCAAACATATATAAGCCATTTTCGCATGGCTATCCAAAATTATACAAGTCCAAAGGGTCCATGACCCCCAACAAAAAGGGTAGTCCTATACATGCCATTTCGAAGTTCAACCAAAATTGTACCAAAAGGGGGGGGCTTTGATAGTGTGGGCGACTTCGACTTCAAAATCCCGAGTCCGATAGCTGGAGAACCAAAATCTATAAAACAGAGAATCAAGGAGACGGAGTAAGCAATTTATGCTTAGTAAGTTTTGAGCAAGGGATTCCAGCACAACAAAAGTATAGCATTCATGTAGCTAAACGGATAATTTCATATGCACAATTTTTCAATATCATACTTACTTCACATTAACAACCCTTTTATTCATACACAAAGATCAACTTAGCCAAAGGCCGGTAGCTCATTTATCAACTGAGCGAATACTTATTTGTAAGGGCTCAACTAATTCAAAGCACATACGAAACATACCTTAATGTTGGGATGTTTCAAGCGTATTAACTGAAATTTTTACAGCAAGATCATTCATTCCCAAATCACATACCTTCGGAATTTAACCGGATATATCTACTCGTTCAAATGCCTTCGGGACATAGCCCGGTTATAGTAACTCGCACAAATGCCTTCGGGACTTAACCCGGATTTAGTAACTCGCACAAATGCCTTCGGGACTTAACCCGGATTTAGTAACTCGCACAAATGCCTTCGGATCTTAGTCCGGATTTAGTAACTCGTACAAATGCCTTCGGATCTTAGTCCGGATATGGTCACCTAGCACAAAGCCTTCGGGACTTAGCCCGGACATCATTCAAATAACCATGCACATTTAACAATAAATCATGGCACATTCGTATTTCGTTTTCGTTAGCAAAACTCAAACACAAGACACTTATCATTCTTGCAATTTCGGCTCAATAGCCACACACAAAGAGCATGATTTTGATTTGCTTAAAACATGATCTAATCAAATCATAATTTAAGCTCTTTTACTCAAGAACTTACCTCGGATGTTGTCGAACGATTCCGATAGCTATTCGACCACTTTTTCCTTCCCTTTATCGGATTTAGTTCCCCTTTGCTCTTGAGCTTAATTAAACAAATAAATTGATTTAATCATTTGAGCATCGAAAAGAGGAACACAAGGCACTTAGCCCATATTTATACATTAGACATTAAAGTCACATATGTACGGAAATCATGAATCAAACTCAACATTTTAGCTAATTTTCCCCCTTGGCTGAATTTTCTAAGCCAAGACAAAAGCATCAATATGCTTGCCTCTAACCGAATACATGCAACACCAATCTCCTTCCTATGGCCGAATATGCATGTCTATGTTGGGGCCGATTGCAACACTTAATACATTCTACAAGTATGGTCACTTGTATTGACTAAACACCATTTTGTTTCAAGTTCAAAACTTGGCTAATACACACATATATACACTAGTAAAGCATCCTTTCCCTTTCCATCAATTTAACACATGCATTACTCATTAATATACAAAAATTATATTCGGCCTTAGCACACAACTTGCTAGCCGATTCTTCTCCATCTAGCAACCAATGCACATATGTGCTCACTCAAAAATGCTAAAAAGAAGATTCAAGAATCATCAATCCACCATCACATGCATCATTAACAAGCTTCATATTTAGCATGCAATGGCATTAACACAAAATCCACCTAGGCCGAATATCATCCCCATGACATAGCAAAGATTTGAACCCTGGGCTAATTAGAACTCAAGCTAGCAACTAAAAACATGCATGAATCTCATGGCACAACCTCAAACATACCTTGATCTAGATACAAGTATGGCCAAACCTCCTCCTAATCCTCTTCCAAACCAAACATGAAGCAAGAACTCCTTCCTCCTTCCTTAGAATTTTTGGCCAAAAGAAGATGAAAAAGGATGAACAAAATTTTTCTTTTCTTTTCTTTTACTCACGGCAATGGGGGGGCATGGATGAGACCATTCTTTTTTTTTTCATCACTCCTCCCTTTCATTATTTAATTACCATGCTCATTATTTTATTGTTTCCACCCATGATGCACCAACACAACATGTCTATGACATGTCTTGCCCATCACACTTGGTCTACCATACTTGTCATGGCCGGCCACTACTAATAGAGGGGGGGAAATTGACATGCAAGTCCCCCCTTTTTCAACATGCACTAATAGGTCCTTATGCTTTGACCTATCACATTTCAAAATTTTCTCACATAAGTCCTATTTACTAAAACTCACATGCAATCGACTAAATCGAAGCTTGAAATTTTCACACATTCATAATTACATATTCTAGACAATAAATATCACATTCGAACATTTCGGTGACTCGGTTTAGCGGTCCTGAAACCACTTCCCGACTAGGGTCAATTTTGGGCTGTCACAGAGAGAGTCAGATTCATGTGGTCGATTTAGTCAAAGAGACTGAAGAGAAAGTTAAAATGATTCGTGACTGCTTGAAGGCCGCCTCGGATAGACAGAAATCCTACGCAGATTTGAAATGAAAGGAAATTGAGTTTCACGTCGGTGAGAAGGTATTTTTAAAAGTATCTCCGTAGAGGAAAGTTCTTAGATTTGGTAGAAAAGGAAAGCTGAGTCCTCGTTTCATAGGACCTTATGTGGTTACCGAGAGAGTAGGGCCAGTTGCCCACCAATTGGATTTGCCACTGGAATTAGAAAAGATTCACAATGTGTTTCATGTGTCCATGCTACGTCGATATAGATCAGACCTTTCGCATGTGATTATGCCGTTAGAGGTTGAGATTCATCCGGACATGACTTATGGTGAAGATTTGGTCAAGATTTTAGCTCGGGAAGTTAAAAAGTTGAGAAATAAGAGTACAGCACTTGTGAAAGTTTTGTGGCATAGACATGGAGTTGAGGAAGCCACATGGGAACCCGAGGAGACTATGAGAGATTGGTACCCGAGCTTCTTTACCGGTAAGATTTTTGAGGACGAAAATCTCTAAGGGGAGAAATGTAACAGCCCTATTTTATGGGCTAGTTGGAATAGTGTCTCGGGACCACAAATCTGGATTCGACTAAAATATTTAATCATTATTTTGGAATCATTGCATGTTTATATTAGTGTACGAAAAATTTGGTGAGTTAATTTTGACGTTTGTGAGCCTATTTGCAAAAAAAGGACTAAATCACATAAAGTGAAAAAATCCTAATTTGATAGCTAAAGGTGTTATTTTATTAGAGAATCAAAATTTAGGGATTTTAAAGGGAAATTAGACCCTTAAAAGAAAGCATAGCTGGCCATAGAGTCAAAGAGGAGACAAAATTTTCAAATTTGGTGAATTAGGTGGCTTATTTTTTACTAAAATAGAAATAAATAAAGGAAGGATGATATTATCCCTTTTTCATCTTCTTTCTTTACCAAAATTCAGCCATTAAAGGGGGTTTGAAAGCTTAAAAATTTCAGCAACTTGAATCACTCACAAATAAGTGATTTTCATGTCCATTGTTGATGATTTTTGTACTTTTGAGACCCTTGAAGCATGAGCTTTCAAATGAGGGGTCTATTTTGTAAAAATGGTTGAAAGTCTAGGGTTTTACCATGAGAGCATCTAGGGTGTTTTCTGAAATTTTATGGAAGAATATGAGTCTTGGGTGTGACATAAACAACTTTTGTAATAGGTGCTAGCATAAAAACACCTAAAAGGACCATTTTGCATAAGTTGTAAAATAGATGAAAAATGTGTGAAATAGTGGGAATTTGGAGTTGCTATAAGAGTCAAAAAGGTTTGGCTACTCTTTGGAAATAAATTTTTTTATAAAAATTGATTTTCGGGCCGAGGGGTAAAATGATCATATTGCATAAGTCTAAGGGCAAAATGGTCATTTGCCCAATTATGAATTTTTGAGTGCTTAGGTTGATAAAGTGACTTTATAAGTGCATTTTTTTTATTATAAATCAAGAAATACCGAGTCCAAACCTAGACCAAGGGAAATCCAAGCAACCGACTAAATCGGCTAGTCGCCACATTTTGTAATCCGAGGTAAGTTGTATGTAAATAATACAACTACATTGTTAATTATATGTGCTTGAAGTATTACAACATAAATTGCTTGATTGTGAAATTGAGAATGTATAATAGTAAATGAGATAGTAGAATTTCCGTTGGAACTTTAGGAAGTAAATTGGATATTCATGCCATGACATTTCGGTCATTCGTGTGTGAGCTAGTGTAAGACATGTATGGGACATGCATCAGCCACATTTTGAGAGCCAGTGTAAGATCATGTCTGGGACATGCATCAGCCACATTATGAGAGCCAGTGTAAGATCATGTCTGGGACATGGCATCGGCATTGAGACGAGGGCTAGTGTAAGACATGTCTAGGACAGCCAACGACCTTGAAACATAAGCCAGTGTAAGACATGTCTGGGACATGTATCGGCTACGAGATGATAGTCAGTATAAGACCATGTCTGGGACATGGCATCGACTTGGGATATGAGCCAGTATAAGACTGTGTCTAGGACATGCCATTGGTACTAGCACCTTACTCTATGCTTGAGGCTTATGTAATATTCAGTAGTATTCGGAATGGTTCAACGGTAAAAGTTATGTTCTTAAGCTAATGAGGAAAGTATAACCGTGTTGTGAGTGGTACAGGTACCTAATTAGTACGTATAAGATATGAGCTCAATATATAATATGTGACTTGTATTGATGGTAATGAGTAAGTTATGTTATGCCTACCTTGGTGTTATGAGCATGTTGATTATTGATAAATTGTTGTTGTATAGTTACTTATATGCAACTTACTAAGCTGTTAGGCTTACTCTATTCCCTTTTCGTTTCCTTACAGTGCCGCCTAACTAGCTCAAGGATCATCGAAAGTCAGAGATATCGATCACACTATCAACCGAAGCATTCGGTATAATTTGATTTATATTTTTGAATATGACATGTATAAGACTTAGACTTTATTATTTTGTGTCATTAGGTTTGGCCATATGTATTGGCTTGGGTTGGAAACCCTTCAATTTGTATTAAGCCTTGAATGATGGCTAACATGCATTTTGAATTTATAAAAGATACATTATCATGGCTAAATGAATGTCTATTATGGCTGATTTGGTTATAGGAATTATGCTTGTTTTGGTATTGGTTGGTATTTGTATAGAACTACATATGTAAGGGTGGCAATGAGGCTTGATAAATAGCCTTATATTGTCCACATGAATAGGCACACGGGCATGTGTCTAGGCCTTGTTAACACACGGACTACCCCATGGGTGTGTGGTCCAGCCGTGTGTCCCCTGCACATAAAAATTTTAAGTTAGTATGCATGATAATAAACACACGGGCAGAGACACGGCCATGTGTCTCAACCGTGAGAAGGGCATGGCCTAGCACACGAGCATGTGTCTTGGCCGTGTGACATTTTGGGGTTGCTGACATTAGAAATAGAATGTTCATGTTTTTGTACACGAGCTAGTACACGGGCGTGTCGTGGCCATGTGAAGGACATGGGCCAGGCACACGGGCGTGTACCAAGCCATGTAAAAACCCCTGTAGGTGTGCATTTAAAAAAAATTCCACATGAGTGGAGGACACGGGTATGTCCCTATATTGCTTAGGTCGTGTGAGCCACACGGGCCATCAACACGACCATGTTGAATTGGCCACAAGGGCGTGTGCCCCTTTCACATGGGCATGTGCCCCTATGTCAAGTGACATTTTTCTATAGTTGGCAAAAGTACCCGAGTTGGTTCCGAGTGATTTACGATGTGTGTTTTGGGCCTCGAAGGCTCATATTATGGATATGTTGATAAGTTTGAGAGAGTTTTAAATTTTTCCAAGTCTTGGACACTCGGAAATAGTTGTAAGCACGAGTTTAAGTGAGGTAACGCCTCATATTCCATCACGGTGTAGGATACGGTATGGGGTGTTACATTCTTTTTAGCATATTCTTGTAAATTTATTACAAAATATCTAAGTTGGAAAAAATAAAAGACTAATTTTTATTTTTAACTATTTCTATGACAAACTTACAAAATTTTTCCAATTTAAAGCAATTTTATGCAACGAAAGAAAAATCAATCTTAGAGTCACCTTGGGAAGACCAAATTGTTGAAGAATCTTCGAAGAATTGGTCATAAAAGAGAACGTTGACTATTATATAGTCATGGACACCCCAAATTGACATTCTTGGGCTCTCTAAAAATTCATTTGATCCAATTAAAAATTGGGTTGATGAAATTGTATAGCCTGATGCAAAGAAGAGACCCAAAGCGTCCAATTGAGGAGGAAAGGATCACAAGCCCAATAGTAGCCCAAATCATCCATTCTCTTACCGGAAATCAACATCCAAAGCTAATTAAAAATATTCATAAAATAACCCCTAGACTTCTCCACAAAATATTTCCAACCCCTCCACTTTTTAAGCTTCCCCTTTCCAAGCAACAAACTAAATTTAGTGAACCATTCAACCTCTTCTTCCTTCAATCAAGGCTAAACATTTGAGGGAGAAAATTAGGGCTCCTAAATACTATTTTTAGACATCCCTATCTAGTATAAATAGGGCCTTGCCTTGCTTTTCATTTCATCATCCAATTCACCCATTATTTACCCATTCTTCATTCATTTGTTCTCTCTTTTTTCTACTTTCCATTTCCTATATTTCTTCCTCTTGAAAAAGAGTTTTGCAAGGTTTGAGAGCAAACTTATTTGGCCATATTGAGAGTATCGTAGCTTAGTTGTGATGAAAAGAAAGAAGAATGAAAGAAAGAGTAAGCAGTCTATGCATCTGAGATCTTCCAAAACCAGCTAGAGTTTATTCTTCCCTTTTAATCTTTTGTTTTTGCTCAATTCATAAACATGATTGCAACTGATTATTTGATTTTCAATATAATCATGATTGCTTAAATACGCGTTAGAATAATCTAATTTTCTTAGTTTGTTTTATTCAATTTTGTTGAAAAGTGTATGCTATTTTGATCTATCTATTCATGCAAGTAAAATCATAATTAAGTTTCTTATGCATGTCTAATGTGAAGAAATGAATTAATTAATTAATTAATCTGAACAAGGTTTTAATTAATTGACAAGATTCTTGTGTGGTGTATGTTTAATCATATAGGGATTAAACTTGTAATAATACCAAAACTATTATTACCTTACGTAACCTTGTAATATGTTTTGCTTATGAAATTTTAAGTCTATTAAACATTTAAATATGTGAGATAGGTTTCGTAATTATATAAGTTTAATATTTTTACTCAAATTATATAAGGTTAGTAAATGATCAATATTTTCATGGAATCTGTAATAGCCCATGCCTGTATCCTATGCCAGGGAGGAATACGAGGCGTTACCTAACTTGAACTCATACTTACAACAATTTCCAAGTCTTCATGATTTGGAAAATTTAAAACATTCTTAGACTTATCAATATAGGCTTACGAGGCCCATAACACACATCGGAAATCATTTGGGACCAATCCGGGTCCTTTTTGCCAACTATAGAAAAATGTCACTTGACACAGGGGCACATGCCCGTGTGGGAGAGGCAACATGCCCGTGTGACCATTCCAACATGATCGTGCAAATGGCCCATGTGTCTCAAACAACCTAAGCAACACAGGGACACACCCATGTTCTCCACCCATGTAGAATTAATTCTAAATGCACACCTACAGGGGTTTTTACACGGCCTGGCACACGCTCGTGTCTCTGGCCTATGTCCTTCACAAGGCCATGACACGCCCGTGTCCTAGCTCGTGTGCAAAAACCTGGACTTTCTGTTTCTGACATTAGCAATTCTTAAGGGCCACACAGCCAAGTCACACGCCCGTGTGGTAGGTCGTACCCTTCACACGGCTGAGACACACGACTATGTCTCTGCCCCTGTTTTTACTACCATGCATACTGACTTGAAATTTTTACGTGCAGCAGACACACGGCCGGACCACACACCCATGGGGCAGACCGTGTGTCACACATGGCATAGACACACGCCCGTGAACCTACTCGTGTGGACAATATAAGGCTATTTACCAAGCCCCATTGCCACCCTTACATATGTAGTTCCATACAAAAACCAACCAATATCAAAACAAGTATAATTCCTATAACCAAATTAGCCATAATAGACGTTCATTCAACCATGATAATGCATCTTTTATAAATTTAAAAAGAATGTTAGCCATCATTCAAGGCTTAATAAAAATTGAAGGGTTTCCAGCCCAAGCCAATACATATGCCAAACCTCAATGACACATAATAATAAACTCTAAGTCCTATACATGCCCTATTCAAAAATATAAATCCAACTATACCGAATGTTTCGGTTGATAATGTGATCGATATCTCTGACTTCTGGTGATCCTTGAGCTAGTTATGCTGCACTGTAAGGAAATGGAAAGGAAAGGAAGTAAGCATAAAAGCTTAGTAAGTTGCATATAAGTAAGTATGCAACAACCATTTATCAATAATCAATATTCTCATAACACCAAGGTAGGCATAAGCATAACTTACTCATAACCATCCATACAAGTCACATATTATATATTGAGCTCATATCTCATACGTGCCAATTAGGTACCTGTACCACTCACAACACGGTTACACTTTCCTCATTAGCTTAAGAACATAACTTTCACCGTTGAACCATTCGGAATACTACTGGATATTACATAAGCCTCAAGTATAGGGTAAGGTGCTAATGATGTGTCCTAGACACGGTCTTACATCGGCTCTTATCTCAAGTCGATGCCATGTCCCAGACATGGTCTTACACTGACTATCATCTCTTAGCCGATGCATGTCCCAGATATGTCTTACAATGGCTTACATCTCGAGGCCAACACATGTCTTGTAATAGCCCAAAATTGGGTCTAGTTGGAATAGAGGTTTCGGGACCACAAAATTTGATATAGAAATAATTATTTTATGATTATTTTGAGGTCTATGATATGATTGCATGATTGTGTGAAAATTTCGTGAAGAAATTCTATGCATAAAGTGCTCAATTTAAAGTTAGAGACTAAATTGAGTAAGTTGCAAAACTTGCATTCTAGAAGTTTCTAGTATGAAATTTCTTTGAAATATTAATTAGGAGGTCTTAAATAGCAATTTGACCAATTTCTAAGTGATGGAAAAAAATTGGACATGGATGGAATTTTTGAAAGTTTAGTAAGGGAGGGCATTTTGGTCATTTGGTAATTAAAAGAAATAAAAAGGGAAAATAAAGCCAAAATGGACTCATCTTTTTCATGGAGGCCGAAATTAGCATGGGGGAAGCCATGGCTAGGGTTTTCAAGCTTTCCAAGCTCAATAGTAAGTCCGTTCTAACCCCATTTTTCAAGTTCTTTACGTTTTTGGAATCCCGGTAATTTGATTAAGCTTATTCTAGCAATAATTTAAGCTAGGGTTCATATTTGGAAAAATACCCATAGGTGAAATGTCTTTATTTTGATGTTTTATGATAAAATATGAGTTTTTAAATTATGTTAGACAACTTTTGCTACTCGGTTTTGAGTGAAAATGAGTAAAAGGGCTTAATCGGTAAAAATACCTAATAGTCATAAGTATATGTTAGAGTGCGAATTTGATGTTTCCATAGAAGCGAAAAGTGATTAGCATGTCATAAAACATAAGAATAAGGGATGAAGTTTAATTCCCGAGCCTAGGGGCAAAAGTGTAAATATGCAAAAGTTTGAGTTAAGGACTGTTTTGAATAGTACATTAATTAAATAAGTAAAATATGATGTTTTAGATCCCGAAAAACAAGATTTGAACCTAGAATGAGAGAAAAATCAAAAATTGGGAAAGTTGGTTAAATGGCCGTTTTAGTATCGAGGTAAGTTCATATTTATAATAAGCATTAATTTATGCATGTTTCAATGTAAAATTGATATATTTACTATGATTTTCGAGGTGTTGAAAGTATATAAGTTGGTATGATAATAATACAGCAATAATGTTGTAATTTATATTTGAAAGTTAAATTTAGTGAATTAATTGAGTTATGTTAAATTAAATGATTATGGTGCCAAGTTTCTGAATTGATTTAAAAATATGTCTATGGTACATGAAGTGCATTGAATTATCATACATAAATGTGATTTCTATGATTATGGATATTATGGGAAATTGTAAGTTCATATGATTTTTAATAAGGCAATGTATAATTTAATGTTATTGCCTTGATATTAAATGAGATGTAAGTTTATATGTAAGTAATACATCAATATTACTTCTATTATGATATTTTATAATAATATTGGAAATATGATTGTGGATAATTACTTGATTTGTGAAATTGTTGGAAAAGAGAGAGAAATCCCGGTTGAACCTTCGGAAAGATTGGATGATACAGATAATATGTAGCTAGGTCACATGTATGGTGCTAAGTGCAAATCATGTGTATAAGAGAGCTACAAGACATTATGATGTAGCTAGGTCGCATGGGTGATACTATGTGTACACCATGTAGACAAGAGAGCTACGGGATATATGTAGCTAGGTCGCATGTGTAGTACTAAGTGCAGGCTACTATGCGTACCCGATAACTTCGATCACGTGTGTAGTACTAAGTGCAGGCTACTACGTGTATCAAATAGTTAGGTCACGTGTGTAGTACTAAGTGCAGGCTACTACGTGTACCGGATAATTGGTCGCATGTGTAGTACTAAGTGCAGGCTATTATGCGTACCAGATAGTTTGGCTACATATGTGGCACTTATGTTCAAACTTTCCATGTATCCGAATTATATTCTGAAGTGTTCAACGGGAGACTCTCTATGTATTGCTTTGTGAGTGTTGTGATGAATAAGTGCACGAACTTGGTTATGTGAATGATGTGTTCATTAAGTGACCTGGATGTGGTAAGATTATAAACAAGTAAGTTATACATGAGGATGTTTTTATGGTGATCTTGTGATCATGGGCCTATACTTGTGATGTATGAAATGTGGTGAAAATGATTTGTGATATGTATGTTAAAATAAGGTTAATACAAAGAAAGTGTGAAAGAGTGAGTTAGCAATAAAACTGTTTTGGATAGTATCAGTGACGTGATTTTGAAAAATCACCAAAAATAGTAGAAATTGAATCAGAGACTGAATGAGATATCAAATTAAAGCTATAGAATCTCCATAACAGATTTTAATAGTGTAGATAACTCTGAGCTAGGAAGAATGATTATTCTAACACAAGCATGCTATTGTGATAACTCTTAACAATTGCATAATTTTATGTGTTTGTTTTAATTTACATTTTTAAGTAACTATCAGTTAATTAAATTAGTTAATCCACTCTTATTTGTTTACATCCCATTTTAAACAACGTTATTTTTTATCACCAAGTTGTTTAAGTTTTAATTTTTCACAAAGAATTGCTTATACAGACCCTCTGGAGATGATAGTCTATACTTATCACTTTATTACTTGTCAACGATTGTGTACAGTTGTACACTTTCGTGATTCCGCTCATTCTTCTCATTGGAGACTATAGCCACCCCCCTTTCTTCAAAACACAGTGCGTTGGACTAACCTATTCACTATCTAAAATGGCATAAACAATTCCAACATCTAACTGTCAATTTCTTCTTCACAACCTCTTTCATAGCAGGATTTAACCTCCATTGAGCATTAACCATAGGTTTCGTTCCCTCCTCTAGAAAGATCTTATGTTGATAAAGAGATGAACTTATGCCCTTTATGTTAGCTATAGTCCACCCAGTGGCTTTCATATCAGCCTTTAACACTTGAAGCAAAGCCAATTCTCTTTCCGAAGTTAAGCATGTCGAGATGATAATCGGTAATGTATTATTCTCCCCTAGATATCTATATTTTAAACCCTTAAAAAGGAGTTTCAATTTTAACTCTGGCGATTTAATTATGGACGGTATCATCTTTTTGGACCCATCCTTAAAAGGTCCCAATGGTTCTTTACAATGCCTCCACCAATCCAACTGATTTACCCACTCACTTTTGAGTTGGACCTCAGTGTCTTCTTGGGATTCCAAACCATAATCATCAATAGACAGTACCTTTCCACTTGAAAATGAGATTTCCCTACGCTTCTTGGGTAATTCAGTTTTCACAGATTCCATTTTTTCAACACCGAAAAATCGTTCAATGTCATTCTCTTCTGGTTCTTTTGACGATTCCCTTTCTATGGGTGTAGCTCCTATTGGAGTTGACAACTCCTTTACTTTCCCTATTCCTAGACTCAGTGCTTCTCCCAAGATTGGCCCAATGTCTTCATACTTCTTTACTTAAACTCAAACAATTTTTGGTATATAGTGAGCGTGGTCATCGGAATTTTCCACCGTAAAAATAATTGAACAAATTCTTCCCATGAGGTAATGCTATTTGGAGGCAACATATCCAATCATTCCCTTGCTTTTCCTTCGAGTGCAAATAGAAATAAAAGTAGTCAGATTGTCTTAGTCGGAACCCCTTTGTAACTAACAGTGCTATAAATATGTTCGAACCTACGAAGAAATCCCAGTGGATCTTCCTTTTCACCTTCACTAATTTGGAGATTGGATACAACCCAAGATATCAGAGACAGATTAAGCTTGAAGTGCATGACGCCAACATATGGTGTAGTTATACTGGGCCATAACCAACTCCAATCCTACCACATTGTGTCAAGTAAATATGTCACTCTTGGCCTAATCGAAGGTTTCTTCCTCCGCAAGGAAGCTTAATTCCTTACAAAAAAAATAAAAGAATCAAACCAATTAAAAAAATCGTACAAATTCTCTAATAAGGACAATGAATATTCAATTATGAGAAAGAAAGAAAAATGTTCTCTCTATAAGCTTACCTTTTATCAATTATCTCTCTAGGAAGCATGTACATAAACAAAAATCACTTAATCAAGCACCGACTCCCCGAAAACGGTGCCAACAGCTTAACCGCTTGCACAAAAAACAAACAATTTTTATAAAATAATTTAAAAGTGTAGTTTTAATTGCAAGCATACAGTGTAATTTGTAATATTCATAATGTCTAATGGAACACTGAAGTTTTCCAAGGGTCAAACCTAAAGGAGTCAACATTTAAGCAATTTTTAAACTATGGACATTCAATTAAAAGAGTTTAGATAACTAATCACTAAGCAATTATATTAGGACAAGTCATACAAGAGGTTAATTACACTAATTAATTATCTAAGAGCAAAAAATGACTAAATTGTAACTCGAGCAAAGAATGAAACTAACAAATACGATAACAAACAACTGGTGGTTGATTTCCATGTGGTTGATTAACCTTTGAATTAGGGATCTAAATCACTAATACTCCTAAATTGGTTCAATTTTACCTCATGGCGTCAAATTTATCGATCTAGAAAAATTAATTTGGTCTATCTCTCGACCTTACCAAACTAATTTGAGACTGTCAAATTGGTTCTCAATAATATCTCCTCTAGGTCTCACTTATCATAAGTTTCCCTGAGAAGCGTCAATCCTAAGTTTTGAAGTCTATTCGATTTAGTCCCTAAACCAAAAAATCAACTTCCCCACATTTCCATTTACCAACCACCTAGGATATAGATACTCATTCATATATCTAAACACATTAACAATAGATAATCAACCACAAATTGCATTAACTTAATAACAAAGCAAAACAATAAAACCCAAGCATTCTTTCAAAAGCTTGGAGAAAACAATAATCGCAGCAACATAGATGAATAAAAAAATTAAAGAAACTGTAGATACTCAATTTTGCCCGGGCCCAGAAATAAGTCCAAAAACAAAAATAATAAACCCAAAAAAAATGAAGTCCAAGTTCAGTCCAGAATTACAAATATAATTTGGCCCGATCGGAATGGCCTATTACTTGAAAAGATTTAAAGTCCATCTGCAAGCTTGACTCATATGGAAATATAATCTTCAATGATATGCAATCTTAGATATGAAACAATCTTAGATATGATTGCAATCTTAGAAGATATGATTTTGTAATCTTAGAGATTTAATTTGTAGATACCTTTTAATCTTAACTATTGATGTAATTGATCTGTACCGTTGGATTTGAGGAGGTTCAACTATAAATAGAGGCCTCTCCCTTCATTGTAAACACACTGGAGTTTTGGGAAACAATAAAAATTTTTGAGAGCTTTCACTCAAATTTCTCTCCCTCTTACGTTCTTATTTTCTACAGTTTGTTCTTATTTTATTCTTTGTTCATCTTCGTTTTTCAACTCTTTTTATTTTGATTTAATCCATGTTTCCCTGATTTTTTTATATATTTTAATTTTTTAATAATTTTAGTATCATATCAAACTCTTTCATTTTTTAATAATTTTTTCTAGTATTACTCTTAGTAAATTATTTTTTAAATTTTACACAAATCATTATTTAAAAAATATATATATTTTATTTAATTATCATATTTTATCCAAAAGTTTTTCTAAAATGAGGCAATGTTTTTCGTATTTAGGAATTCGGGAAATAGTGCCCTAACATGCTGGGTTGCGATTTCTCGTTTGTCTAAATGCCTAAAGTATCCTTCTAAATAGATTTTGTAAATCACAAGATGATTTCAGTTACGAGAGTTTAAGAATATCGTGTCCTATCATGCTGGATGTGATGTTTGTATTCTTTCGGAGCTAAGGAATCTCGATTTTTCAACTTAAATAATTCCAGTTTAAAAAAAAAGGGATCCTATTTTTAAATCCTTTCAAATTTTTGACATTAAGACAGAAAACTATTCAATTTGGTACTAATTTTGGGCGTTGCGAGGGTGCTAATCCTTCCTCGTACGTAACTAACTCCCGACCCTGTTTTCTTAATTTTCGTAGACCAAAACGTTTTATAAGGTGATCCAATCATACCTAAAAAGGTTGGTAGCGACTCCCGTTTTCATTTTTCAAAAGTCGATCCCCATTTTTCAAACATCCCTTTTAAAAAGTGGTTTCGACAGGTTGGCGACTCCACTGGGGACTTAAGAGAGTCAAGCCAAGATATTGAGTATTTTCTATCTTAATGTTGGAAGTTTTTTAAATTTAAAATTGGATCCTTTTTACATGTGTTTGCTGCATATGTTTGTTACCTTATTGCTGTACATTGTATTTGCATGACCGTTGTGGTCACACCTTTAAGTGGGAGTGAGAAGCTACGCTTTTGTAAGGTTTTCACCTTCGTATGAGCTAGTGGATTGCTTCTGGGATACTGCACCTATGTCTTCGTGAGATTTTCATCTCCGTATGGCCATAGGGAAATGTGTCCCCCCGAACTGAACTTGGTCTATATGAGCCTATAATGGGTGAAGACCAAGGAACCTACTGGTTCAGGTACCCTGGCTTTAGAGCTAAAACTCATATAGTGAACTTTAAAGAGTTTAGGAAAGATAGTGATAGCCTTTAGTAAGCTACCTTTGTAAGTACTTGTTTATCATTTTTTTTATGATACTGACCTATTTTTATTTTGCTGTCATTGCATGTCATTTAGCATTTAATAGTGTCGATTCACGGCTCAATTTCTAGATTAGAAAGTTTTGTAATGAGGAATGAATACCTTGATAGAGTGGAGGACAATGCTTCTGCCTGTACCTGGTCAGAGAAAACCCAGTTAGAGAAAGGAGATAGTGTCACTGAGGGATATACGTCAGAGTTATGCGACTTCACCCGTATTAATTCGATGCAGACTGAGTTTCAGGAGCTGAGAAACATTTGGGCCCAATGGGATGACTAGGCTAAGCAGCTTTTCTATCAGAATTATGGAGACCTTCCCTATTTGCTAGACGTCCAAGTAGATAGGCACTTGTTTCGAGCTATGGTACAGTTCTGGAACCCTGCTTATAGTTGCTTTACATTTGGTGATGTTGATCTTGCACCTACTTTGGAGGAGTATACGACTTTACTGCGTTGCCCGAGGATTCAGGGTCACAAGGCTTATGTTAGGCCTGCTAGTCTTCCAACTTTTGCAAAGAAGTTGGTGATGATTACTGGGATGAGTGAACAGTGGGCTGTAGCTCGTATACAGCAAAAGGGTGATAGTAAGTGTGTTCCATGGGCCGTTTTGAGGGATTTGATATCGACACATCCAGACGTAAAGAAAAGGGTCGACGTCCTAACTTTGAGTATTTACGGCATGGTGATTTTCCCAAAGGCGTTGGGGCACATAGATGAGGCAGTTGCAGATTTTTTCAATCACGTTGGTAAGCAGAATACAGCGGTACCAGCAATCCTAGCTGAGATATTTAGATCTTTGAGTGCATGTCGGAGAGCCAGCGAAGGTAGATTCATTGGATGTGCACAGTTGCTGTTGCTTTGGTTCCACAGTCATTTTTGGAAGTTTGATAAGGTTCCTTGCGGAGTATTCTTTGAGGGTTATTCTCCCTTAAAAGAAGTAGTAGACATGTCGAGGAGAGATGACATTTCAGAGGAGAGGTGGATAGACATTCTTCAGAATCTTCAAAAGGAAGATGTTATATGGAAGGCTCCTTGGTTGGTTCCTAGTGAAGTCCTTTACCATTGTGGCAGTTTTGATTGGGTCCCTTTTCCAGGAATTTGGGGAGTTGTTGGATATGCACCATTGCTTGCTCTAAGGCAATATAGAGCGAGGTAGTTCATACCAGTTACACAGGGTCTAGCTCAAAGTGATTTCTCTTATAAAGGAGATCACTATAAGAAGAAGATGCGAGAGATTTCTGAGGCTTGGAAGAAGCCTTTCTGTATGAAGATCTTGACCGAAGGCTCGACGTCAATCCTTGAGTATAAAGGGTGGTTTAGTAGAAGAGTCAATGATAATGTCCCTAGGCCAATTTTGGGAGTGGCTCGATCATTAGAGGACAGCTTACGAATGATTCCATCAGAGTTGGAGGTTATGAATTCGAGAGAAAGAATTTGGAGACAGAAAAGAGGATTGAGAAGCTCGAAGAGGAAAAAATGTGCTTAAGTCTCGACGTCGATGTTCAAAAGATGGAAGTCGAGAAGGTGAAAAAGGAAAAGAGAAAGATCGAGGAAGATCGAGATGATTTAAAGACGCACTACAAAAAGGCCCAGGTAACGTTGAAAAGGGTCGGATTAGGGAGATCTCCAGAGCAGTGGCAGCAAGAGATTCAGGAAGAAAGAGCCAAAGCCGAGTATTAGGAGAAGAAGTTCCAAGAGATGTAGTCGCGTAATCAGGCCCTAGAGAAGGAAAATCAAGGATTAAAAACTAAGGTGGCTGAACTTGGACAATCTCTTCATCATCACCAAAGTCGTAACCTTGCAATTGAGTTAAAGGCAAGCTTGAATAAGATCGAGGAAATAAAGCACGATATTGGAAGGTTAAAAGCAGCACTACAGGGCTGTGAGCTACGGATTGAGCAGCTTGAGGCAAGAGAAGAACAGTGGAAGGGAGAACTTCACCATCTTTAGGATCAAGTTGGAAATAGGGATTATCTCATAGGAGAAGCCTTAGTTCAGATTCGAGAGGTTCCTGAACACTTGAAGGATTTGGCAGTACAAGCTAGAACACTGAGTATAATGTATGAGTCATTGTCAGACAGAGGATGAGAGTTAACATTGTTATTAGATAGGGTGAAGACTCTAGGCCTACGGGCGAAAGCGTATTTGTAATCCGTTTTATGAAAAGATTTTTGTTCCTTAAATAACGTTTTCTAAAATGAAATTGAATCAGAATTAACGTCTGTTTGCATTTATGCATTTGCATTTCATAGCATCTAATTGTATCATTTGCATTCAAGTTTATAGAAAGACCCTAATTAGTTAAAATTAATAGGGAGAAAGAGAATAAGAGAAAGAAAATCTGGAAGCAACACATCACCACTCGATGTAAGGGGTACACACTCTCAAGGGTGCTCGTCGATAATGGATCGGCTTTGAATGTTCTACCATTGTCTACTCTGAACAGATTACCCAATGACGATTCTCACATGAAGACATGTCAAAATGTGGTAAGAGCCTTTGACAGTACAGAAAGGAAGGTGATGGGAAGGATTGACATCCCCTAGGAAATTGGGCCGAATATATACGAAGTAGACTTCTTGGTGTTGGATATCAAGCCCTCTTACAATTGCTTATTAGGGAGGCCATGGGTACATTTAGTGGGAGCGATGCCCTCATCGTTGCACCAAAAATTAAAGTTAGTGACGAATGGACGGTTAGTAACCATCAATGCGGAGGAGGATATTATAGCCGCAGTCACTAGCAAGGCCCCTTATGTCGAGACGAACGAAGAGTCTATTGAGTGTTCCTTTCACTCTTTAGAATTTGTGAATGCAACCTTCATTTCAGAAGGGAGTGAGCCACCAGCGCCAAAGATAGCAAGAGCCACCGGCGCCAAAGATAGCAAGAGCCACGAGGATGGCTCTACAAATGATAGTGGGAAAGGGAGCCTTGCCAGGAAGGGGGTTAGGAAAATACCTGCAAGGAGGGACTCAAATCCCAGAACTAAAAGAGAAGAGAGATCGCTTTGGTCTGGGCTTCAAGCCAGACTATAAGCAAAGAAGGAAGGAAGTTGAGAAGTGCCAAGAGGGAAGAAGGGCGCGCCTTAATAGAAGAGAAGTGGAGTGGGAGCCGATGACATTCCCTCCAATATCCCAAACCTTTATATCAAGAGAGTTACTTTTAGAAGAAGGTCATCAGATTAATGCTATACACGACAAAGGATCGGAGCAAGGAAACCTTGAGGGCATTCGTGTAACGCCTCGTACCCGAGACCGTCACCGGAGTCGAACATGAGGTGTTAACGGACTTAATTCATTACTTAAACAGCTCAAACAATTTATTTTTAAAACTTCTAGAGAAGCTGGAAATCTGCGTCATAGTCTCTTAAAAATTCATATCTCGAGTTACAAAACTTGAAATCCAATTCTATAAATTTTCCCTGAAACTAGACTCATATATCTATTTAGTAATATTTTTCTAGAATTTTTGGTCAAGCCAATTAGTACAGTTTATTAGTTAAAGTCTCCCCTATTTCAGGGTTTGACTGCTCTAACCTCTGTGTATTACGAATCAAATATCTCCCTATACAGAGTTCCAATTACTATTAAGTTTATTTATCATAAACCTAGACTCAATAAGGAATCTGTACATGTAAATAGTGACTTCTAATTATATTTTTACAATTTTTGGTGAATTTCCAAAGTCAAAACAGGGGATCTAGAAATCGCTCTGGCCCTGTTTCACAAAAAATTTAAATAATTCATAAAATATATCTCATTTACCTATTTTATTTCTTCCATTTGAAAATATACATAATAATATTTGATTTCATAACTTATTCATCATTTAATTCCATTTCTACTATTTTTAGTGATTTTTCAAATTCACGTCACTGCTACTGTCTGATTGTGCTAATTTCACCTTTTTCATAATTTCCATGGAATAACTAGCATTTAGGCATACATAACACCAAACATGTCTTTGATTAGCCATTCCAACAGCTAATCATTATCAAGCATTTACATACCAATCATTAGCCATATCATAAGATCATACACACAAAATGGCTACGATGCTATACATGCCATACTCAAAATGAAACGTCTAGCTATACCAAAATAATCCTCGTGATAGTGTGCCCGGACCTCCGACGTACTTTACGATCCCCGAGTTAGCTTGACAAAACTATAAAAAGAAGGAAAATAAAGGGGGTAAGCATTAAGCTTAGTAAGTTTGCATGCAAATAAATAACAACATTCATAAGAACTTTCTTACTACTTGGCATGATACTACATAATGCAACTTCATTAATTGTCATAGACATATTTTAAACTTCTTCACTTACTCACTTACTTAAATACTTACTTACTTAATCAAATTTATTAATACATTTTACTTACCTTTTTCCTTATCAAGCCTACATGAACATTATGTACTTACCTTTACTCTTCTAGCATGAACTTGTATTACCTTTTTAGTATAACTCGTCTTACCTTACCTTACCTTGATATTCTCTTTAAATTTTCCCGTTGAACCACTTGGAATACTAAGGATACACAGGTACCTTACCATTGCCATGACTTGTCATGGTCTTACGTGGTATCCTTTTGAAACTTACCATTGCCATGTCTTGACATGGTCTTACATGGTAGCCTTGCCTTATGAACTCAGCCTTGGCATGGTCTTACATGGGACCTTTGCCTTATAGTAACTTATCAATGCCATGCCTTGGCATGGCCTTACATGATTTCCTTGCCTTAGAAACCTTACCAATTTCCATGCCTTGGCATGGTCTTTCATGGTATCCTTGAACCCTAATGTCATGACATTTGTATCCTACACATTCCTAAGGTTCAACCGAGACTTTCTGAAATTTCTTCTCTGTCAATTCATGCTTAAGTCTTCTTTAAATAATTTCATAAAATAAATATACACATGCTGGAAATTAAAAAAATTAACATAAAATAATAGAATATTGCATTTATTTACCGCAAACTTACCTCGAAACAAAATACGATCAACTATATCGATTTAGTCCACTATCTTTTTCTTTCCCCGGTCTAACTCAGAATTTTGTTCTTCTTGATATATTATAAAAAAATTAGCTTATTTAATACTCACATTTATTAAAACAGCCCTTGACCCAAACTTTGGCAAAATTACATTTTTGCCCCTAAATTTCACATATTTGCACTTTTTCCCCAAGGCTCGTAAATTAAACTTCATCCTATTTTCTTATGTTTTATGACATGCTGATCATTTTTCCCTTCTATGACAACATCAAATTCACACTCTAACATGTACTTATGGCTATTAGGTATTTTTACCGATTAAGCCCTTTTACTCGTTTTCACTTAAAACCGAGTAGCACAAGTTGACTTACATAATTTAAAACCTCATATTCTATCATAAAACACCAAAATACACAAATTTCACCTATGGGTATTTTTCCAAATATGAACCCTATGTTGAATTATTGCTAGTATAAGCTTAATCAATTTATCGGGACTCCAAAAACATAAAGATCATTAAAAACGGGGCTTGGAATCACTTAGTATGGAGTTTGAAAGCTTGAAACAAACCCTAGCTATGGATAACCCTTGAAATTTCGGCCTAATGAAGAAGATGGACAAAAATTGGCTTTTAATTTTGTTTTTAATTCATTTTAATAACTAAATGACCAAAATGCCCTTACTACTAAACTTTCCAAAAATTCCATCCATGTCCAACTTTTGTCCATAGACTTAGAAATTGGTCAAATTTCTATTTAAGACCTCCTCATTAATATTCCAAAGCAATTTCATACTAAAAACTTCTAGAATGCAAATTTTGCAAATTATTCGATTTAGTCCCTAATCTCAACTTAAACACTTTATGCATAGAATTTCATCACGAAATTTTCACACATTCATGCAATCATATCATGAACCTCAAAATAATAATAAAATAAATTTTCTACCTCAGATTTTTGGTTTCACAACCACTGTTCCGTTTAGGCCCTATTTCGAGATGTTACATTTCTCCCCCCTTTAGGGATTTTCGTCCCCGAAAATCTTACCTGTGAAGAGATTTGGGTACTGTTTTCGCATAGCCTCTTCGGGCTCCTATGTAGCCTCATCTACCCCATGTCTATTCCATAGTTCTTTCACAAGTGCAATACTTTTGTTCCTTAATTGCTTTACCTCTCGAGCTACAATTTTTACCGGCTCTTCACCGTAAGTCATGTCTGGCTGAATGTCAACCTCTGTCTGAGAAATCACATGTGATGGATCTGAATGATAACGACGTAACATAGACACATGACATACATTATGAATCTTCTCTAACTTAATCGGAAAAGCTAACTGATATGCTAATGGTCCGACTCTCTCAATCATTTCAAACGGTCCAATAAAACGTGGACTTAGTTTGCCTTTCTTGCCAAATCTGAGAACTTTCTTCCACGGGGATACTTTCAAAAACACTTTGTCACCAACTTGATACTTAATCTCTTTTCTCTTCAATTCTGCATACGACTTGTTTCTGTCTGAAGCTGCTTTCAAGCAATCTCTGATGATTTTTACTTTCTCTTCTGTTTCCTTATCTAGATCAACCCCATAAATCTGATTTTCCTTAAGCTCTGTCCAATACAAAGGTGTGCAACATTTACGTCCATACAAAGCTTCATAAGGTGCCATCTTCAAACTCGACTGATAACTATTATTGTAGGCAAACTCTACTAATGGTAAATATTTTTCCCAACTGCCTTGAAATTCTAGTACACAACATCTAAGCATATCTTCAAGTACCTGAATAACTCTCTCTGACTGACCGTCGGTTTGAGGATGGAAAGCTGTACTAAAACTTAACTTTGTGCCCAAAGCCTCCTGTAATTTCTTCCAAAATTGTGAAGTAAATCTTGGATCTCTGTCTGAAATGATCGATAATGGTACCCCGTGTAGTCTGACTATCTCTGAAATATACAATTCGGCCAACTTGTCAAGTGAATAATCCATACGAACTGGGATAAAATGAGTCGACTTCGTTAACTTATCAATCACAACCCATATTGCATCTTTCTTTCTTGGTGTCAATGGCAATCCTGTCACAAAATCCATAGTAACTCGATCCCATTTCCACTCAGGGACTAGCACAGGCTGCAATAAACCTGAAGGTACCTGATGTTCGGCCTTTACCTGCTGACAGATCAAGCATCTAGAAACAAACTCTGAAATGTCCCTTTTCATTCCTACCCACCAATACATTTTCTTCAAATCATTATACATCTTTGTACTACCTCGATGAGTAGACAAAGAACTACTATGTGCTTCCTGTAAGATCTTTCGAATAAGCTCATCATTCTTCGGTACGATACCCTGTCTCGAAACATCGAACAACCGTCAGAACTGATCTGAACATCTGACTCTATATCCGACCCACGCTGATCTCTTTTGGCTAACAACTCACTGTCATTTTTCTGAGCTTCACAAATTTCTTCAAGAAACATCAGTTTAGCTCTCAACTCAGCTAAGATAAAACCATCATCTGATAAGGCTAGACTAGTGTTCAAAGCTCTTAATGGAAACAAGGATTTCCTACTCAAAGCATCATCAACAAAGTTTGCCTTACCTGGGTGATAATCGATCACTAGCTCATAATCTTTAATCAACTCTAACCATCTTCTTTGCCTCAAATTCAAATCTTTTTGAGTCATCAAATATTTCAAACTTTTGTGATCAGTGAATATGTGGCACTTCTCACCGTACAAATAATGTCTCCAAATCTTCAGCGCAAAAACAATGGCAGCTAGCTCTAAATCATGTGTCGGATAGTTCTTCTCATGTGGCTTTAGCTGTCTAGAGGCATAAGCAATTACCTTCCCTTCCTACATAAGTACACAACCAAGTCCATTCATTGATGCATCACTGTAAATCACAAACTCCTTACCTAGTTCTGGTTGTACTAAAACAGGTGCTTTAGTTAACAATGCTTTGATCTTATCAAAACTCTGTTGACACTTCTCAGTCCATTCAAACTTGACATCCTTTTGCAGCAATCTTGTCAGTGGGGTAGCTATCATGGAAAATCCCTCTACAAATCGTCTATAATATCCAGCAAGACCAAGAAAACTTCTAACTTCTGATACATTTCTAGGAGGCTTCCAATCAACAATGGCTGAAATCTTGCTCAGATCAACCTTGATACCTTCACCTGAGACAATATGTCCAAGAAAACCAACTTCTCGTAACCAGAACTCACTTTTGCTGAACTTGGCATACAACTGATTATCTCTCAGAATATGTAAAACTATTCTCAAATGCTCTGCATGCTCAGTCTCATCATGAGAATAAATCAAAATATCATCAATGAACACAACTACAAACTTATCCAAGTACGGTCTGAAAATTTGATTCATTAAGTCCATGAAAATGGTAGGAGCATTAGTCAAGCCAAATGGCATCACAAGGAACTCATAATGACCATACCTAGTCCAAAAAGCAGTCTTCAGGACATCTGACTCTTTAACTCGCAACTGATAGTATCTAGATCTCAAATCTATCTTGGAGAACATAGTAGCTCCCTTCAATTGATCAAACAGATCATCAATTCTAGGCAATGGATACTTGTTCTTTACTGTTACCTTGTTAAGTTTCTGATAATCTATGCACAATCTCATCGATCCGTCTTTCTTTTTCACAAATAGCACTAGTGCACCCCATGGTGAACTACTGGGTCTTACAAAGCCTTTATCTGTTAATTCCTACAACTGAGCTTTCAATTCTTTCAATTCCAATGGAGCCATTTTATAAGGAGCAATAGAAATTGGCGTGGTACCTGGAATCAACTCAATACCAAACTCAACTTCTCTAACAGGAGGCAAACCTGGTAGTTCTTTCGGAAACACATCGAGAAACTCACATACCACAGGCACTGATTCAATTTTCAATTCTAGATCTTTAGTGTTCAACACAAAAGCAAGATAAGCTTCATACCCTTTTCTCAAACATTTCTGAGCAGACATAACAGAAATTATGGGAAATGAACTATCTGACTCTTCTGAATTAACCCAAAGAATTTCACCATTTTCACACTTCAACTCAATGAATTTCTTTCCACAATTCACTATCACATCATGTGTAGTCATCCAATCCATACCAAGAATCACATCAAACTCATCAAATGGCAATAGCATGAGATCGGCCGGAAAACAGTAGCCTCTAATCATCAAAGGACAATTTCTACATACTTTATCTACTAATACATGCTTGCCTAATGGATTCAATACTTTAATCACAAATTTTGTGGATTCTATAGACATACTTATACTAGGCATCAATTTCATGCAAACATATGAATGGGTTGAACCCGGATCAATCAAAGCAATAACTCTAGTATCATGGAGAGAAAATGTACACGTAATCACATCGAGGGAGGATGCCTCTTCGCGAGCACGGATAGCATAAGTCCTCGCAGGTACTCTAACATCTGGCCTCACTGCTAAATCTCTAGATGCACCTCTATTATTTTCTCCAGCTCCCAGATTTCTCAGTGGTCTGCCTCTGACAGGAGCTTTTCCTGATCTTACATTCGGTATTGCTTCCTTTTAATCATTTCAGGACACTCCCGAATAAAATGGTCTGGTGTACCACATCGAAAACAACCTGTCTTAGTTGCTCGACACTGACCTGGGTGACGTCGACCACATCGGGGACACTCTGGTCTATCAGGCTGAACAATGCCAACACTTGCAATCGAAGTGGTCTGAGCTTTCAGACTCATAAATCTTCTGCCTCTGTTTCGGCTAGAATATCCAGCTGAAAAATTAGATCTAGTGGAGAACTCTCTAGGCCTCTTGGATGTAGACTGAAATGACTTGCTTATTAGTCTTTTCTTCGTGTCTTGCATCTCAATTTCAGCTTTGCTCTTTCTTTTTAACAGCTCCTCTTCCTTATAGGCTCTCTCAACTAGGATAACAAACTCTTTTATTTCTAGGACACCAATAGACAATCGGATATCATCATTAAGCCCATCCTCAAATCTTTTGCACATAATAGCCTCTGTAGACACACACTCTCGAGCATAATTGCTGAGTCTAACAAACTCGCTCTCATATTCAGTCACTGTCATATTGCCCTGTTTCAACTCTAGAAACTCTTTTCTTTTCTGGTCAAAAAACCTCTGTATGTACTTTTTATGGAATTCCTCCTAAAAGAAGTCTCAAGTGACTATCTCTTTTGGTACAACTGATACAAGTGTCTTCCACCAATGGTAGGCCGAATCTCTAAGGAGTGATACAACACATTTCATACATTCCTCAGGTGTGCAGGATAACTCATCAAAGACTCTGATAGTATTCTCGAGCCAAAATTCTGCCTTTTCTGCATCATCATCTTTTGTAGCTCGAAACTCTTCGGCTCCTTGTTTTTTGATTTTATCAACTGGTGGTTTTTCTCCTATAACTGTACTTGTGACTAGGGGAGCTACATGGGTGGTTTGATGATCATGAGGGGGTGGAGCTCTAACAGCCAGATTCGTTCGAACGAACTTGGCAAACCATTCATTCATAGCTTGGAAAAAGGCTTCTCGAGCCCTTCCTCCCTGACTAACTGTAACGGGCCTTTCACTACTATTTGATGGCACCGTCCCTTCTAAGGGAGCGGGCACGTTACTCTGTACATCATATGCACCAGCTTGTTCGGGATCCATAACTATAAAAGAAAACATTTTAAAATCGTTAGGAGTCATCACACTATCAACACATAAGTATGGCATGTATAGCTAGACTCTTACTCATACTAAATATTCCGAGAACTGACAAAACCTTTACTCTGATACAAATAAAATGTAACTCCCAGTACCCGAGACCGTCGCCGGAGTCGAACACGAGGTGTTAACGGACTTAATTCATTACTTAAACAGCTCAAACAATTTATTTTTAAAACTTCTAGAGAAGCTGGAAATCTGCGTCACAGTCACTTAAAAATTCATATCTCAAGTTATGAAACTAGAAATCCAATTCCATAAATTTTCCCTGAAATTAGACTCATATATATATTTAATAATTTTTTTCTAGAATTTTTAGTCAAGCCAATTAGTACATTTTATTATTTAAAGTCTCCCCTGTTTCAGGGTCTGACTGCTCTGACCTCTGTGTATTACGAATCAAATATCTCCCTATACATAGTTGCAATTATGATGAAGTTTATTTATCCTAAAACTAGACTCAATAAGGAATCTGTACATATAAATAATGACTTCTAATTATCTTTTTATAATTTTTGGTGAATTTTCAAAGTCAGAACAAGGGATCCAGAAATCGCTCTGGCACTGTTTCACAAAAAATTTAAATATCTCATAAAATATATCTCATTTACCTATTTTGTTTCTTCCATTTGAAAGTACACATAATAATATTTTATTTCATAACTTATTCATCATTTAATTCCATTTCTACTATTTTTAGTGATTTTTCAAATTCATGTCACTGCTACTGTCTGATTGTGCTAATTTCACCTTTTTCATTATTTCCATGGAATAACTAGCATTTAGGCATACATAACACCAAACATGTCTTTGATTAGCCATTCCAACAGCTAATCATAACACCAAACATGTCTTTGATTAGCCATTCCAACAGCTAGTCATTATCAAGCATTTACGTACCAATCATTAGCCATATCATAAGATCATACACACAAAATGGCTACGATGCTATACATGCCATACTCAAAGTGAAAAATCTAGCTATACCCAAATAATCCTCGTGATAGTGTGCCCGGACCTCCGACGTACTTTACGATCCCCGAGTTAGCTTGAAAAAACTATAAAAAGAAGGAAAATAAAGGGGGTAAGCATTAAGCTTAGTAAGTTTGCATGCAAATAAATAACAACATTCATAAGAACTTTCTTACTACTTGGCATGATACTACATAATGCAACTTCATTAATTGTCATAAACATATTTTAAACTTCTTCACTTACTCACTTACTTAAATAATTACTTACTTAATCAAATTTATTAATACATTTTACTTACCTTTTTCCTTATCAAGCATACATGAACATTATGTACTTACCTTTACTCTTCTAGCATGAACTTGTCTTACCTTTTTAGTATAACTCATCTTACCTTACCTTACATTGATATTCTCTTTAAATTTTCCCGTTGAACCACTTGGAATACTAAGGATACACGGGTACCTTACCATTGCCATGACTTGTCATGGTCTTACGTGGTATCCTTTTGAAACTTACCATTGCCATGTCTTGACATGGTCTTACATGGTAGCCGTGCCTTATGAATTCAGCCTTAGCATGGTCTTACATGGGACCTTTGCCTTATAGTAACTTATCAATGCCATGTCTTGACATGGTCTTACATGATTTCCTTGCCTTAGAAACCTTACCAATTTTCATGCCTTGGCATGGTCTTTCATGATATCCTTGAACCCTAATGTCATGACAGTTGTATCCTACACATTCCTAAGGTTCAACCGGGACTTTCTGAAATTTCTTCTCTGTCAATTCATGCTTAAGTCTTCTTTAAATAATTTCATAAAATAAATATACACATGCTGGAAATTAACAAAATTAACATAAAATAATAGAATATTGTATTTATTTACCGCAAACTTACCTCGAAACAAAATACGATCAACTATATCGATTTAGTCCACTATCTTTTTCTTTCCCCGGTCTAACTCCGAATTTTGTTCTTCTTGATCTATTATAAAAAAATTAGCTTATTTAATACTCACATTTATTAAAACAGCCCTTGACCCAAACTTTGGCAAAATTACATTTTTACCCCTAAACTTTCACATATTTGCACTTTTGCCCTAAGGCTCGTAAATTAAACTTCATCCTATTTTCTTATGTTTTATGACATGCTGATCATTTTTCCCTTCTATGACAACATCAAATTCACACTCTAACATGTACTTATGACTATTAGGTATTTTTACCGATTAAGCCCTTTTACTCATTTTCACTTAAAACCGAGTAGCACAAGTTGTCTAACATAATTTAAAACCTCATATTCTATCATAAAACACTAAAATAAACAAATTTCACCTATGGGCATTTTTCCAAATATGAACCCTAGGTTGAATTATTGCTAGAATAAGCTTAATCAAGTTATCGGGACTCCAAAAACGTAAAGATCATTAAAAACGGGGCTTGGAATCACTTAGTATGGAGTTTGAAAGCTTGAAACAAACCCTAGCTATGGAGAACCCTTGAAATTTTGGCCTAACGAAGAAGATGGACAAAAATTGGCTTTTAATTTTGTTTTTAATTCATTTTAATAACTAAATGACCAAAATGCCCTTACTACTAAACTTTCCAAAAATTCCATCCATGTCCAACTTTTGTCCATAGACTTAGAAATTGGTCAAATTGCTGTTTAAGACCTCCTCATTAATATTCCAAAGCAATTTCATACTAAAAACTTCTAGAATGCAAGTTTTGCAAATTATTCGATTTAGTCCCTAATCTCAACTTAAGCACTTTATGCATAGAATTTCACCACGAAATTTCACACAATCATGCAATCATATCATGAACCTCAAAATAATAATAAATTAAATTTTCTACCTCAGATTTGTGGTTTCGCAACCACTGTTCCGTTTAGGCCCTATTTCGGGATGTTACAATTCGCCCTTACGAACCGGGAAGCTCTCTGAACAATTGGATTGTGGAGGAACTTCCTGTAGTCTTTAGGAATTTTTCTAAGTAATTCTCGAAACATTCTTGTTACTCTAGAGCCTAGGAGTAATAGGATTTCATTTTTGAAATGGGCTTACAATCATCTAGTATTTTTTAATAAAGCATAACTTTTATCAATTTGAACGAGTATTGTTTCATTTTTATCAACCAATATTCCGTTAAATTTTGGCAATTCTTATTCTTTCATTCATAGCACATAAATAATCATTCATTCATTCTTTGTATTTTCTTTATACTTCACAGATCCCTAGATATCAATGACATGAGCATTGATATTACAGATC
The DNA here is from genome assembly GCF_007990345.1 of Gossypium hirsutum. Classification (NCBI taxonomy): domain Eukaryota; kingdom Viridiplantae; phylum Streptophyta; class Magnoliopsida; order Malvales; family Malvaceae; genus Gossypium; species Gossypium hirsutum. Next base: position 59,214,344 of record NC_053424.1, on the reverse strand, counting down.
CTGATTTCTCTTGTGAGCAAGACATGTGTTTAGAGGAATCACAGGATTTTGAAGATATCCAGGATTGTGATGTGTCTCTATATCTTTTGAGGATGGTGAAACAAGAGGAGAAACAAATCATGGCACATTAGAAAGAGGCAGTAGAGAATGTAGCCCTAGAGGAAGGGAAAGAGGTGAAAATTGGCACACATATTGCTGATGATATAAGGCAAGGACTGATTGAGTTGTTACGTGAGTTCAAGGATATCTTCGCATGGTCCTATCAAGATATGCTAGGGTTAAATACTGATATTGTGGTGCATCGTCTTCCAATAAGATAGGATTGTAAACTAGTTCAACAGAAGTTGCGAACAATGAGACCAGATATCATATTAAAAATAAAGGATAAAGTCAAGAAACAGTTCGATGCAGGATTCTTATAAGAGGTGAAGTATTTTGAATGGGTAGCTAACATTGTACCAGTTTCTAAGAAAGATGGGAAGGTACAAATGTGTGTTGATTACAGGGATTTGAACAAAGCTAGCCCAAAAGATAATTTCCCTCTGCCTCACATAGACACTTTGGTAGAAAACACAGCGGGATATTCATTGTTCTCCTTCATGGATGGTTTTTCAGGGTACAATCAGATAAAGATGCATCCTGAAGACATGGACAAAACCACCTTCATAACCTTGTGGGGGACTTTCTATTACAAGGTAATGCCCTTTGGGCTAAAGAATGCAGGGGTAACATACCAAAGGGCTATGGTGACCTTATTTCACGATATGATGCACAAGGAAATTGAGGTGTATGTTGATGATATGATTGCCAAATCTCGAACAGAGGAGGAACATATTGAGGTTTTAAAGAAACTATTCTTGAGATTAAGGAAGTTTCAGTTAAAACTTAATCCGGAAAAATGCACTTTCGGAGCTAGGTCGGGGAAGTTACTAGGTTTTATGGTCAGTGAAAATGGAATAGAAGTTGATTTAGACAAAGTTAGAGCCATACAAGATTTGCCTTCACTGCGTACTCAGAAAGAAGTTCGGGGTTTTCTTGGAAGGTTGAATTATATTGCTCGGTTTATTTCACAATTAAATGAGAAATGTGACCCTATATTTCGCCTCCTCAGAAAACACAACCAAGGTACTTGGGATGAGGAATGCCAGAGTGCTTTCGATAAGGTTAAGCAATACTTGTTAAATGCTCCTGTGTTATCTCTACCTAATCCAGGTAGACCATTAATTCTGTACTTATTAGTGTTTAGCAATTCTATGGGATGTGTGCTTGGCCAACATGAAGAGTGGGAAGAAAGGAGAAGGTGATATACTACCTCAGCAAGAAATTCACAGAGTGTGAGATGAGATATTCACCAATTGAGAAATTATGCTGTGCTTTAATCTGGACGACTCGAAGGTTGAGGCAATATATGTTGTATCATACTACTTGGCTTATTTCAAAACTTGATCCTCTGAAGTATATGATGGAGTCAACAGCTTTGAATGAAAGAATGGCGAGGTGATAAATTCTGCTTTCAGAGTTTGACATAGTTTATGTGAGCTAGAAAGCTATAAAAGGAAGTGTGATAGCAGAATTTTTGGCTAGTAGAGCTCTAGAAGACTATGAGCCATTGAATTTTGATTTCCCAAATGAGGAGTTGATGTGTGTAGCAGCTACAGAGGATTATCCTTGGAAGTTGAGCTTTGATGGGGCATCCAATGCAGTGGGAAATGAAATTGGGGCAGTCTTGGTATCCCCAAATGGTGATTATTATCCATTCACGTGCAAGTTGGATTTTGATTGCACAAACAATATGGCCGAGTACGAAGCGTGCATAATGGGACTCCGAGCAGCTATAGAGCGAAGAATAAGAACCTTAGAAGTTTATGGAGACTCCGCGTTGGTAATTTACCAGCCTAAAGGTGAATGGGAGACAAGGGATCCTAAATTGATCAATTACCGAAAGGTAGTTTTGGGGTTACTTGAGGAGTTCGATGACATCACTTTCAATTATATCCCACAAGACGAAAACCAGATGGCAGATGCTCTAGCAACCTTGGCTTCAATGATTAAAGTGAATAAAGAGGAGGAGATGAGACCCATTCAGATGAGTATCTTTGAAGCTCCAGCTCACTGGTGTAACATTGAGGAAGAAGAAAAGGATGATAACCCTTGGTATTAGGATATATTGCGATATGTGAGAGATCATAAATACCAGAATAGACAACTGAAAATGATAAGCGAACTTTAAGGAGATTAGCCTGCGGCTATGTTTTGGATGGGGACATCTTGTACAAAAGAAGAAAGGACCAAGTACTGTTGAGATGTGTTGACGCCGTGGAAGCTAAGTTAATCTTGGAAGAAGTTCACGAGGGTGTTTGTGGGACGCACGCTAATGGTTTCACGATGGCTAGACAAATCATGAGGTTTGGATATTATTGGTCTACTTTGGAAGGGGATTGTATCAACTACGCCAAAAAATGCCATAAATGTCAGATTTATGGAGACAAGATTCATGTAACACCTTTACCTCTACATGTTATGACTTCTCCATGGCCTTTTTCTATGTAGGGCATGGATGTCATTGGGTCAATATCACCAAAAGCTTCAAATGGGCATCGCTTTATTTTTGTGGTCATTGATTACTTCACGAAGTGGGTAGGGGCTACTTCTTATGCGAATGTTACTAAGTCAGCTGTAAGTCGATTCTTGAAGAATGAGATTATTTGTCGGTATGGGATGCATGAAAGGATCATATCAGACAATGCACTGAACTTGAATTAAGCATCATAACTCTTCACCGTATCGCCCAAAGATGAATGGGGCAGTGGAAGCTGCTAACAAAAACATCAAGAAGATAGTGGGGAAAATGACTGAAACCTACAGAGACTGGCATGAGAAGTTACCATTTGCACTCTTAGCTTACCGAATGTCTGTTAGAACTTCTACCGGGGCAACTCCTTTCTCGTTGGTTTATGGAATGGAAGCAGTGTTACCCATTGAAGTGGAAATACCGTCTCTTCGAGTCTTGTTAGAGATAAAGTTGAATGAAGCTGAATGGATACAATCGCGATACGATAAGTTGAACTTGATTGAGGAAAAGAGGCTAAAGGCCATTCGTCATGGACAGATGCATCAGAAGCGAATGATGCGAGCTTACGACAAGAAAGTGCGACCAAGAGAATTCCATGAGGGGGATCTTGTGCTGAAAAAGATCCTCCCTATTAGAAGGACTTTAAAGGAAAATGGATGCCAAATTGGGAAGGGCCGTATGTCATGAAGAAGGCCTTCTCTGGGGGTGCATTGATCTTAACGGTAATGGATGGGAAGAGTTTGCCAAATCTAGTGAATTCAGACTCAGTCAAAAAGTACTTTGTCTAAAGGAGAGAAGAATTCAAGGTGAAAAACCGTAAAGGGCGACTTGAGTTTTCGAAAAAAAGTGGAGAGGCCAAAGTGAAAACCCGCAAAGGGTACCTTGTGACCAAAGGGGTTTTGAGTTGAAAACCCGAAAAAGCAGCTCAAATTTTGAAGAGAGTGGGGAAAATGACTGAAACCTACAGAGACTGGCATGAGAAGTTACCATTTGCACTCTTAGCTTACCGAACGTCTGTCAGAACTTCTACCGGGGCAACTCCTTTCTCATTAGTTTATGGGATGGAAGCAGTGTTACCCATTGAAGTGGAAATACCGTCTCTTCGAGTCTTGTCAGAGATAAAGTTGAATGAAGCTGAATGGATACAATCGCAATATGATCAGTTGAACTTGATTGAGGAAAAGAGGCTAAAGGCCATTCGTCATGGACAGATGTATCATAAGCGAATGATGCGAGCTTACGACAAAAAAGTGCGACCAAGAGAATTCCATGAGGGGGATCTTGTACTGAAAAAGATCCTCCCTATTTAGAAGGACTTTAGAGGAAAATGGATGCCAAATTGGGAAGGGCCGTATGTCATGAAGAAGGCCTTCTCTGGGGGTGCATTGATCTTAACGGTAATGGATGGGAAGAGTTTGCCAAATCTAGTGAATTTAGACTCAGTCAAAAAGTACTTTGTCTAAAGGAGAGAAGAATTCAGGGTGAAAAACCGCAAAGGGCGCCTTGAGTTTTCGAAAAAAATGGAGAGGCCAAGGTGAAAACCCGCAAAGGGTACCTTGTGACCAAAGGGGTTTTGAGTTGAAAACCCGAAAGGGCAGCTCAAATTTTGAAGAGCACACGGTAATCTTGCTATATCTGATTCAACAAAGAGTGAAGCGCGTTGCATATCGGGGCATCAACAAAGTACTTTGGATCTTTTAAACACATGTTGAATTCAAGAAAGTCTTCATGGAGCTGGCATATAAATGCTCAAGCGGCGATATCTAGGGCATCTAACTTTTGTCCTGTTTGCTATCTTTAGATTCTTTTTCTTCTCAAAGATAGGCTTTTAGATTAATTTCCTTTGTATTTTTGACAAATTTATTCAAATCTAATTATTTTCAAGATTAAATTCATCTTCCATTATTCTTAAAGTATGTTGCATTAAAATAATGATAGATGAACTAAATAATTTTCATAAATGAAGTTTTGCTCATTACCCTGGAAATTTCTAGATAATACAAGAAACTAAAACAGAATAATTTTTCGAAGAATTCAAGTAAGTGAGGTTTGAAAGAACTCGAGGAAATTATTTCTTTAGTCCAAAATGATGATTGGACAAATCAAACGATTCGATCCTAAGAGAGGATCATCTTACAGACATTTTTGGTGGGTCATAGCGTTTGAAGAATGGTACAAACCCACAGGCTGAGTAGGAATGATACTTCGAGAGAAATAAGGATAAACTTCGACGAAAGAATGAGTGGTGACGTCCGAAATAGGGGTCATATTCATAAACATTTTGTATTATAACAGGTTTAATTAGGAGCATTTGACTCACTTCGATCATAGCATCCTAATCATTAGGCATGAACTCATACACATTATACAGGTTATGTCCTTCAAGGGACAATGAAGATTGATGCGCCTTAACCCCCTAAGCAGTAGGGTAACAGGCTAAAGCATAGCAGATTTGACCTTCAGGTGTTTACACTGAAGCAGACCCAAGATGATTTAACATCTCTGTATTTTTAGAGAACAAATCGAAGAAACAGATTTGGCATCTCCATATTCGACGGAGAGCAGATCTAACCTTCGGATGTTTTCACATCGAAGTAGATCCAAGATGATTTTGCATCTTTGCGTTCACAAGGAGTAGATCGAAGAGATAGTAGATTTGGCTTTCACGTGTTTACGCTGAAATAGATCTAAGATGATTTGGCATCTCTGTACTGTCAGAGAACAAATCGAAGAAATAGATTTGGCATCTCCATATTCAACGGTGAGTAGATCGAAGACATAGCAGATCTAACCTTCATTGAAGTAGATCCAAGATGATTTGACATCTCTGTATTAGACAGGGAGTAGATCGAAGACACAGCAGATCTGACCTTCATTGAAGCAGATCCAAGAGGATTTGGCATCTCTGTATTAGATGGGGAGCAGATCAAAGACATAACAGATTGGACCTTCATTGAAGCAGATCCAAGATGATTTGGTATCTCTGTATTAGACAGGGAGCAGATCGAAGACATAGCAGATCTGACCTTCATGTGTTTACATCGAAGCAGATCCAAGATGACAGATTTGGCATCTCTGTATTAGACGGGGAGCAAATCAGAGATAACAGATTTGACATCTCTATATTAGACGGGGAGCAGATTGAAGAAGTAGATTTGGCGTCTCTATATTAGACGGGGAGCAGATCAAAGATAAAAGATTTGGCGTCTCTGTATTAGACGGGGACCAGATCAAAGATAGCAGATATCGCCTTCCTGTGTTGCTGTGAAGCAGATTGAAGCCGTCAAGAGGCCATTTAAAGAAGATCAAAGATCAAGAACTCAAGACTCGGCGAGCCTGGGAAAAATTGGTCCTTTTATAGTCTTTGCTCTATTCCTTTTACACAACAATGAGCAAAGACGAGCAGCTGTAGATACTTAATTTTTCCCGGGCCTAGAAATAAGTCCAAAAACACAAATAATAAACCCAAAAAAAAAACGAAGTCCAAGTTCAATCCAGAATTACCAATATAATTTGGCCCGATTGGAATGGCCTATTACTTGAAAAGATTTAAGGTCCATCTACAACTTGACTCATATGGAAATATAATCTTCAATGATATGCAATCTTAGATATGATATGCAATCTTAGATATGATACAATCTTATATATGATTGCAAACTTAGATATGATAAGCAATCTTAGAAGATATGATTTTGTAATCTTAGAGATTTAATTTGTAGATACCTTTTAATCTTAACTGTTGATGTAATTGATCTGTACCGTTGGATTTGAGGAGGTTCAACTATAAATAGAGGCCTCTCCCTTCATTGTAAACACACTGGAGTTTTGGGAAACAATAAAAATTTTTGAGAGCTTTCACTCAAATTTCTCTCCTTCTTACATTCTTATTTTCTACGGTTTGTTCTTATTTTATTCTTTGTTCATCTTTTAATTTTAAACCTTTTTTATTTTGATTTAATCCATGTTTCCCTGATTTTTTTTTTATATATTTTAATTTTTTAATAATTTTAGTATCATATCAAACTTTTTCATTTTTTAATAATTTTTTTAGTATTACTCTTAGTAAATTATTTTTTAAATTTTACTCAAATCATTATTTTAAAAAACATATATTTCATTTAATTGTCATATTTTATCCAAAAGTTTTTCTAAAATGAGGCAATGTTTTTCGTATTTAGGAATTCGAGAAATAGTGCCCTAACATGCTGGGTTGCGATTTCCCGTTTGTCTAAAGGCCTAAAGTATCCTTCTAAATAGATTTTGTAAATCACGAGATGATTTCAGTTATGAGAGTTTAAGACTATCGTGTCCTATCATGCTGGATGTGATGTTTGTATTCTTTCGGAGCTAAGGAATCTCGATTTTTCAACTTAAATAATTTCGGTTTTAAAAAAGGGATCCTATTTTTAAATCCTTTCAAATTTTTGACATTAAGACATAAAACTATTCAATTTGGTACCAATTTTGGGCGTTGCGAGGGTGCTAATCCTTCCTCGTACGTAACCGACTCCCAAACCTATTTTCTTAATTTTCGTAGACCAAAACATTTTATAAGGTGATCCAATCACACCTAAAAAGGTTGGTGGCGACTCCCGTTTTCGTTTTTCAAAAGTCGATCCCCATTTTTCAAACATCCCTTTTTAAAAATGGTTTCAACAGAAACGATTTTTAATAGGAGAAAAGAACCAAAGATAGGTAAGATAAAATCAAAGGATTAAAGAATAACTACAAGGAAAGTTGAAGTATTAAAAGGTAATTAATATTTATCTACAGTAAACTTAACTGAATGATGTATCATTAAACCAGAAAAGAAAGAGGTTGAATCCTAAAAAGATGAGAAAAACAACTAAATCTTATGTTAAAAAGATGAAAAAGATGAAAATTCTAAAAGTCTCTCTTTTCTCTCAGCCAAAAGAAGGCTTTTTTATCTGATTACAACCCAAAAAAGTGACCAAATTGCCCCTGATCATCTAATTTTGATTGGGGGACATGTTGGACAAGGACTACCCCTTTGGTCATTTTTTGTCTCCCTCGATAGTGATACTGCAATACCTATGGTTTGATATCGCAATATCCTCGTCAATCTTGAAATAGGGGTCCCTTGGATGTTTGGGAATCGCGATACCTAGGATTGATATCACGATACCACTATTGATGGCTCCATCTTCCTTGTTTTCAACACTGTCAAGGGTATCACAACTTCCATGCTTCGATATAGCGATACCCCCTTCTAGATGATGTTCTTGTGCCGTTCGAGCCACCACAAGCTCTTTGCATCACTGACAATCTCGTTGCCAATTGGTCATATCAAGTCTTAAAATAGCACAAAAAATACCATAATCACTTACTAATGAAAATAACTAAAATTAATTAAAAACACAACAAATACTTCTAAATTGTTTGAAAACAAGCTCGTTAAGTGTAATGGGGAGCTTAATTTGACATATCAAATTACAACATATCAAACTCCCCACACTTAATTATTTCTTTGTCCTTAAGCAAACATACAAACATGCATAAAAGATGACCCTTGAACAATAAATAACTTGAACAATCAATGAATAGATATGTATGGTACAATAAGCTCTTCTACTATACAATTTAAGAAGGATACATTGCAAATTCACAAGTTTCAGGGCAAATCGTTTTCGTTCACAAAGTTATAGGGTAAACATAAATATAGGCAATCTACCAAAACACATTTTCCATATTATTCTGTCAAAATGAGATATGAAAATATAATGTTTCTGTTCATGAAAGGATCTAATTTATTCACTTCTTATTAAGTTTCACAAGTTTTGGTTTCCTAAATGTTGATGCTAAGGTTACATAAGACTTTTTGGCTTGTGTGTTCAAAGGCTTAGGTTGGTATAATTGCAAAGAAAAGATCAGCTCAAAATAGTTCAAGCACTATGAACAATATAGCACATGGCATTGCTCTCAATTCCCCCATATATTATCGTTAAGCTCACCACCTTATTTCTCCTCTCTCTTGCATTCATTTTCTCTCTAACAATGTGGAAGAAATGATTCAGTATTGGCTAGTATCAACTTCTTAGCGAGTACTTATGCACTATGATAGTAAAAAGCTAATTATACACTCCTTAATTGATTTCTCATTTTAAGCATATTTTTCAAAATTTGTTCTTTTCACTCACAATGCTTTTGGCCTTAACCATGTTTTTTATTTGCTTACTTTGCTTTTAACCCTCACAATGCTTCTGTTCGCTCATATTTTTCAATTTACGCACATTTTTGTAAGAGTCTATGCATGCCATATTGAACCATCTCTTCCCTATTCACTTAAGTTCATTTTAAAGACCTCCAAAATGTATCTAACTAACCCTCAATGTCCATGGCCTGACATCCATTTATAGTGCATTTCAAGATTAGGGATTGCAAAGGGTTGAATTTTGAACTTAATCTTGATAATTATCGTGACATCGTTGGATTCCATTATTTAATTACATGACAAATAATACATGAACATATAAATCAATATAACATTAAAACGTTATTTAATCATACGAACTTACCTTGACGATTAAGGCGTAGAAACAAAGTTGGCTAATCTAAAGCTTTAGCTTTACCCTGATCTAAATTCGTACAAGGTCTATCTTGATCTAAATAAGTAAATTCAATCTATCTAATACACATACTATTCAATTTAATCCAAAATTCATACTTTTACAAATATATATTTTTGCCCCTAATGTTTTAACTTCTTTACAATTTAGTCATTAATCTCGTAAATGAAAATTTATGCAATTTCATCCCTAACCCATGCTAACTGAATTTATTATGAACACATATCAACCCATACAAATCATTATTTCACAATTTCACCATGTACTTTTACTATTTTTACAAATAAATCCCTAATTGACATTTTCATCAAAAAATCACTTTACAAAACTTGTTTATTTATCAAAAAGGACTCATAATCTTTCATCGAACTTTATAAATCCTACAAACGTGTTCATGGCAAAACCCTAATCCTCTAACAATTTTGGATATTAGTTTCTGGGCTAGCTAGATTAAGCTACAACGATTTCGAAAACATAAAAATAATTAAAAACAGGATAAAAAATCATACCATGCAAGTGAAGAAGCCTAGCCGAATGTTTAACCTCTAAAAAATGGTGTTTTTCTACCCTATTTTTGGTGGTTTTATTCAACAAAAAAGATGATACCATCTTTTTGTATTATTTTTACTTTTAATTTATTTATTAAATTACCAACTTAACCTTTAACATTAACCTTTAAATTACTTAATAATGTGTCCATATTTGTCCACTCAAAAGAATAATGGTCTAATTACCGTTTAAATCCCTTAACAAATTAATTTCATAGTCAATAGATACTTTTATCTACTAGCACTCCACTTTTGTACCTTTTCAATTTATCCCCTTTCATGAAATTAAGCATGCAAAAGTTAAAATTTCTTAACGAAATTTTTATACGAAACCATTAACATACCGTAGAAATAAAAATAAAAATAATATAAATATTTACTCATCAGATTTGTGGTCGCGAAACCATTATTTCAATTTCACTAAAAATGAGTTGTTACAACTCTCCCACTTAAAGGAATTTTCGTCCCCGAAAATTTTACCAGAAAAGAGGTTTTGGTATTGCACTTTCATAGCTTATTCTGATTCCCAGGTAGCTTCTTCTATACTATGTTGTTGCCAAAGGACTTTCACTAAAGCTATGTTTTAATTTCTCAATTCTTTAACCTCTTGAGGTAGAATTCTAATTGGTTCCGCACTGTATGTCATACAGGCTGAATCTCAAGAACAATAGGTGAAATCACATGTGAGGGATCTAATCGATTCCATCATAACATCGACACGTGAAAAACATTATGAATCTTTTCTAACTCTGACGGAAAAGCTAATCTGTAAGCTACCAGCCCAATTCTTTCATTAATCTCATACATCCCAATAATCTCATGAATCGAAGAACTTTTTCCCAGGGCGAGACTTTACACTTTGTCACCGACTTGAAATTCAATGTCTTTTCTTTTCAAATTCATATTGGATTTCTATCGATCTGAAAATGCTTTCAAAATGCCACGTATCATTTTAACCTTTTCTTCAGTTTTTCAAATTAAATCATTACCGAAAAGCTTTTTCTAATTGAGCTCAGTCCAGTAGAATAGAGTCCGACACTTCTGACCATGCAAAGCTTCGTATGGTGCCACCTTAAGGCTCAATTGATAACTATTGATATATGCAAATTCAACTACCAGTAGAAATCTTTCCAAGTTACCTTCAAACTCTAAAACACAACATCAAAGCATATCTTCGAGTATTTGAAACACTCACTCAGATTGACCATTGGCTTGAGGATGAAATGCGATACTAAAATGCAGTCGAGTACCTAGAGTCTCATGTAACTTGCTCCAGATTTGAGACGTAAACTACAGATCTCTGTTGAACATAATAGAAACTGGTACACAGTGCAATCTATCGATCTCAGCAATACACAACTCTGCCAATCTTTTAAGTGAAAAATTTGTACGAACTGGAATGAAATGTGCAGACTTCGTCAAATGATCAACAATGACCCATACAACATCTTTCTTTCTCAGTGATTGAGGAAATCCTGATGCAAAATCCATTGTGACACGTTCCCACTTCCACTCTAGAATCATCACCAGATGTAATAAACCAGAAGGTACCTAATGCTTGACTTTAACTTGCTGACAAACTAAACATCTCAATACGAACTCAGAAATCTCTCGTTTCATACCTGGCCACCAGTGCATCTGTTTCAAATCACAGTACAATTTGTTCCTACCCGGATGAATAGACAAGCTACTATTGTGAGCTTCTTGTAAAATCTTTTGAACAAGATTAGAATTTCTCAACACACAAATTCTGCCTTTGAAATACAAACTATCATTAGAACCAACATGAAAATCTGAATCAAGTATCGTCTCAATCTATTTCCGTTTAGCTATCAAAACATCATCACATTTCTGAGCTTCGCAAATCTGTTGCAAAAATGTTGGTCTAACTTTTAATTCAGCTAAAATCGACCCATCACCAATAAACGTCAATCGCATATTCGATGCTCGTAAAGAAAACAGAGACTTTCTACTCAAAGAAATAACAACAACATTAGCTTTTCCAAATGATAGTTAATAATCAAATCATAATCTTTCAATAACTCGAGCCATCTGTGTTGTCTCAAATTCAAATCTTTTTGTAACATCAAATACTTTAGAATTTTGTGATCTGTGAAAATATGACGTTTTTCCCTGAACAAATGGTGTCGCCAAATCTTCAAGGAAAAAATAATCACTGCAAGCTTTAAGTCATGCATCGGATAATCCTTTTCGTGCAGTTTCAACTGTCTAGAAGCATATGCTAACACTTTGCCCTCTTGCATCAAAACACAACCTCAACCATTAAATGAAGCATCACTATAAACCACAAATTCTTTACTAGACTCTAGCTGAACTAACACAGGTGCCTCGATTAATAATGCTTTCAACTGATTAAAGCTTTGTTGACATTTCTAGGGCCATTTGAACTTAACATCTTTTTGCAACAATCTCATCAATGGTGTAGCAATCACTAAGAATCCCTTGAAAAATTTTCTATAATATCAGGCTAAACCTAAAATTTTTTTTACCTCTGACACGTTTCTCAGAGGTTTCCAATCTACCACAGCTAAAATTTTCCTTAGATCAACTCTAATACCATTGGTTGATACAACATGTCCCAAAAATCTAACTTTTCGAAGCCAGAATTCACATTTGCTAAACTTCGTGAATAATTGCTTTTCACACAAAGTTTCCAAAACAATTCTCAAATGCTCGGCATGTTCTGTCTCATCTCTTGAATAAATCAAAATAGCACCAATGAATACCACTACGAATCTCTCTAAATACGGTCTAAAAATTTTGCTCATCAAATACATAAATATTGTAGGTGCATTAGTCAAACCAAATGGCATCACAAGAAATTCATAATGTTCGTACCTGGCCCTGAACGTGGTTTTAGGCACATCAGAGTCTTTAATTCACAATTGATAATAGACAAAATCAAGACTAATCTTTGAGAATACTGTCGCACCTTTAAACTGATCAAACAGATTGTCAATACGTGAAAATTGATACTAATTCTTAATCGTAACTTTGTTAAGCTGACGATAGTCAATACATAATTGCATAGATTTGTCTTTTTATTAGCAAAACCCCTATTTGTCAATTCTTACAATTGTGCTTTCAACTCTTTCAATTCTGCAGGTGTCATTCTATAAGGAGCTATCAATATCAAAGATGTTCCCCTCACTAAGTTAATAAGAAAATCAACCTCTCTAATAAGTGGTAATTTGGGTAACTCCTCTGGAAACACATCTGAATAATCAGATACCACTGAGACCGATTTTAGCTTTAACTTAGACACTCTAAAATCAAATATGAAAGCGAGATATGCTTCACAGCCTTTTCTAACATATTTTTGTGCTGACATAGCTTATATTACATTAGATACACTATCCGATCTATCTAATTCAATTTGAAGCTTTTCACCATTCTGACACTTTAACTATAACACCTCTAACCTGAATTTGTCGCTAGAATAAGGTTACAGAGCATTACGGAGATTACAAATCAAACAGACAAAAATTTCAAACATTTCATAACGTGTCAATATTCATATAAAAACCAATTCAAAACATACATATTATCCCTTATAAGAGTCTTCGAAGCCCTAAATATGCATTAGAAACAAGTCGGGACTAAATCAGGAACTCTGAAATTTTTTGGAAAATAGTGAAAAATTTCGAAACTGAAGGGGTCAAATAAATCAGCCTTCGAAGGCGTGTGAACAACTTGTGTGATTCACACGGTCAGGAAGAACGTCTATGTTTCAGGCCATGTGGGCATTCGAAATAGGGACACATGGCCATGTCCCAGCCCATGTCTGTGCCTATGTCTCTAAGATAGTGGTCTAAGGAACCACACCTGAAATATGCTTTACTCTTCACTAGACACTTACCATAATGTGGTTTGTTACAGTGCCTATCTAGCATCTCTAACACTTCCCACACTCACTACAGATGTAGCCTGAGGTTTAAGATTGGAGCGTTGGGTACCTCTATCTCTACTAGAATATCCCACAGAAGTGGTAGAACGGTTGTGATATTCTTTTGATTTCTTTGATACTAATGGATAGGAATTCCCAGTCGTTCTCTTTCTCGAGTCTCTAGCTTCAAAATCAGCACGTCTTTTCTGTTTACTCAGTTCTTCAGCCTTATGTGCCCGGTCAATCAGTACAACAAACTCTTTCAGTTCAAGAATTCCAACTAGAAGCTTAATGTCCTCGTTTAACCCTTTTTCAAATATTTTACACATAGCGATATCGGTCAGAATACACTCCTGTGCATATTTTCTCAATCTGACAAATTCTCGCTCGTATTATGATATAGTCATACAACACTGTTTAAACTCCTAAAATTCTTTACATTTCTAATCCAAAAACCTCTAACTGATGTATTTCTTTCGAAACTCTATTTAAAAGAATTCCCAAGTGATTCACTCTCTCGGAAAAACTTAAATCAACGTATTCCACCACTTGTAGGATGAATCTTTAAGTAACGATACCGCACATTGAACACATTCAGCCGGTGTATCGGATAGCTCATCAAAAACCCTGATCATATTCTCTAACCACAATTCAGCTCTCTCGGGATCATCCTCAATAGTAGCTCAGAATTCTTCAGCCCTGTACTTACGTATCTTATCAACAGGTAGCTTACTAACTCGGATTGTTTCAATACCTTGAGGAAAAATGAGAACCCATTAGGGAATAGGATGGGTTGGAGGTTGTTGAGCAGCTGATTCGTCTGTACGAACTGGGCGAACCATTCATTCATCATTTGGAAGAAGACTTCCTTAGCCTTTCCTCACCGACCCTTAAATACGGGCCTCGCACCACTCAAAGCTACTCCGTGAATGGAGGCTTGAGAATTACTCTCTACTTCATCGAAATCAACTCGGTTGGACGTCATTGCTATATGAAAACATGTTTCACATAGTCAGGAGATATCACACTATCATAGGTCATATAATGGCATGTATAGCTAGACTCATATACGCTACGTTCAGTCCAAGAATTGACTAAACCATAGCCCTGATACCAATAAATGTAACACCTCTAACCCAAATTCGTTGCCAGAATATGGTTACAAAGCATTACTAGATATTACAAATCAAACAGACATAAATTTCAAGCATTTTATAACATGTCAATATTTATATCAAATCTAATTCAAAACATACATATTGTCCCTTATACGAACCCTTGAGACCCCTAAATATGCATTAGAAAAAAGTCAAGACTCAATCGAAAACTCAAAATTTTTTTTGAAAAATAATGAAAACTTTCAAAGCTGCAGGGGTCACACGATTAGGAGGCACACCTGTGTCTCAAGCTGTATGGGCATTTGAAATAGAGACACACGGTCATGTCCGAGCCCGTGTTTGTGCCCGTGTAACTCTCTGACTTGGTCACATGGCCAAGCCACAAGCCCTTGTGCTAGGCCGTGTACCCTTCAAAGTAACTTCACACGCCTGTGTGCCAGGCCATGTAACAGCTTGACTTGCAACCCTTTGAAAACTACAGGGGACACACAATCGTGTCACCTGGTTGTGTGTCACACACGGTGGAGACACACACTCGTGTCTCTACCCACGTAGACGAAAACATGTTATAAAGCCATATCTCTCACCCAATTTTGCATCAACCTACACTTAACATTGTGCACATAAACAAGCCATATTAATGCATCCAAAACAAGCAAAATCAAGCCTTAAACAAGTAGTAGAATCACATACAACCAATATTCCCTTAGGAACCTCAAATGATAATTCATAAACATGTGTAAATATAAACACAATTTGATCATTTAACCGATAAAGGCTTAACCAAAACTAAGCTATATTATGCCACTTGATTTAAAGCTTAAAAACATACCAAAATGTACCATAAATGATATACAAAAACTAGCTCCAAATGGTCATATAATTTACATATAGCTTGTGCACTAAAAACACCAAATAAGTCATTCAAATAAGTACCAATTCACAACCATTCAAGGCTTACACAAAATGCATATTCAAACCACCGTTTTACCTTCCGTTATTCTACCATAACAAGCCATACCTCAACCATATAAGACAACTTATTTACACATCAAAATATACCATTTCACCAACACAAGGCCAAAATTCAAACCAACCAAATGGTCATGTCCACAACCAAAACACATAGGCTAACATTAGCAAAAAAACCTATACATGCCATTATAACAAAAATTAAACCAACCGAAAGTACCAAAAGAGATTATGGATAGTGTGATATAGCTCTAACAAGCTTCCAACTTGAACGAGCTTTCAATTCACAAAAAACATGAAAAATACACCGAGTAAGCATTTAAGCTTAGTAAGTTCGTATAACATAGAATTCAACTTACCATTTAGTCACAATTTAGGTAAGTAAACATAGCATATCCCAACTCAATTTGGCCAAATGCCTAAGTACATATTCACTAACATATTAGCAATATAAAACACATATAATAGCCAATAAACATGGATGAACATAACCACTAATCAAGTTTCATATACATGTATCATCCATTTCATGTTTCAATATAACATGTAATATCATTTCCATGTATGTTATGTATATACCTGTAACAGTTTGTATCGAACTCATATCATCTCGTAACATAATATTGCCTATTACTATTTAGAATATCATTGGATACACGGGATAGCTCAAACATTGTGTGCTAAACTGTAATCCGTTAATTTTTGTACATGTATGCTCATACGAGCTATGAATCAGTATGCTTTCACGAGCTATAATTCGGTAAGCTCATACGAGTTGAGAATTGGTAAGCTCATACGATTTGTGTTGTGTCCGCAACACATGCAGGACCTCAACCAAACCGGCAAACCTAGTGACATGTCATTTGTATCCTACAAATTCCTAAGGTTCAAAAGGGACTCGGTTATCGACATACATCATCAGATATCAGATCAGTATTTATACATGGAAATTATACAAATCACACGCATATATTTCAATTAAAATATATAAATACTTAATTTAATTAACGAACTTACCTCGACGAGTATACGTAGATTCAGAGGCGATTAATCCGAGATTTTCTCTTTACCTCGATCTAACTTTGTATGAGGTCTGACTGGATCTATACACATAGATTTAACCCAATTCAATATATTTCACATTCAATTTAGTCCAACACATTTTTTACAAAATTACCATTTTACCCCTATACATTTAATTTATTACTATTTAGTCACTAGTTCATAAAAATGAAAATTTACACAACTTTACCATAATCCACTATGGCTGATTATCAAATCGGTCTTTAGCATGCACTATACTTTAATTATTTCACAATTTCACCAAGTAATATTTCCTATTTTTCAATTTAGTCCGTATTTGACAATTTTACTAAAAATTCCTTTACAGAAGTTGTTTATCTAACAACAACCATTCATTTTTTATCATCAAACTTCAAAACTCAAGCATGTTCATCAATGGTAAAACCCTAATAGTTTAACAGTTTCACAAATTAATCCCCAGGCTAGCTAGATTAAGCTATAACGATCCCGAAAACATAAAAATCATTAAAAATGGGATAAAAATGCATACTTAATTGAACAAAATGAGCTAGTTGAACCTAGGTCTCCAAAAATGCCTTCTTTTCTTTGAAGTTCCGGTTGAATAAGGGAGAAAAAGATGATAGCATATTTTTTCTTTAATTTTTAACACTTATTACCTATTTACATATTTAACCTTTTAATACTTTAAAAATTACACAAAATGACAAGCCATTATAATCCACTATCACTAATATGGTCTAATTACCATATAAAGACCTCCACTTTAAAGTTATATAGCTATTTAATACCTTTAGCTATTAGAACTCAACTTTTGAACTTTACGCGATTTAGTCCTTTTTATCAAATTGAACATGTAAACGGTAAAATTTATTGAGGAAATTTTTATACGGTAATACTATCATGCTGTAGACCATTAAATAATAATAAAATAAATTTTTTGACTTCAGATTTTTCATCCCAAAACCACTGCTCCAATTTTACTAAAAACGGGTTGTTACATTAACACAATAAGCTTTCATCTATAGTTCACAATGGCATCATGCAAAGTCAACCAATCCATACCCAAAATCACATCAAACTCATCAACTGGTAGTAGCATCAAATCGACCGAAAATTTGCAACCACGAATCATCAAAGGACAATTTTTACAAACTTTATCAACTAACACATACTAACCTAAGGGGTTTATTACTTTAACCACAAATTCAGTAGACTCAACAGGAAATTTCTTACTTAACACTAAATTCATGCATACATATGAATATGTTGATCCCGGATCAATCAAAGCAGTAACTTTAGTATCAAAGATAAAAAATATACCAATGATAACACCTGGGGCTGAAGCTTCCTCTCATGCACGGATCGCATAAGCTCTAACCGGTGCTCGTGCCTCAGCTCTCATAGTAGAGTTTTTTATCCCACTGTGGCTATTACCTGCATTTCTAGTGTTCCATGGTGATATACCTTTTGAAGCAGTGTTACTCGTCGAGTAGTCTGAGCCTTTTCTTTATTAGACCTTTCTGTGAAATCTTTGATATAATGTTCATATGAACCACATTTAAAACATATCCCATCTTTCATCTACAATCATCGAAGTGTCGTAGTCCACATTGCTGACATTTGGGCTTGTTGCTTCTAACACTGCCCACGCTCGCTACAGACGTAGCCTAAGGTTTTGAGCTTACATGCCGTAAGGTAGATTGGCCGCCACTCCTCCGATATGAAAATAATTATGCATCATTCCCGATTTTAGCTAAATCAGAACAGTGGTTTTGAAACCATAAATATGATGTCAAAAAATTATTTTAATATTATTTTCAGTATTTGCAACATGTTATTTGATATGTGTAAAAATTTTGTGGGCTAATTTTATCGATTGGTTGGTTAATTTGATAAAAATGATTAAATCGCGTAAAATGCAAAAGTTGCATCCTACTTGTTAAAGGTGTGGAATTGCTATGATTAATTAAACTAAAAGTCCTTATGATGATATTAGACCATTGGTAGTATTAATGGACATTAACGGACATGCATTATAAATTTTTATGTTTATTCATTAAGGGTAAATAAGTAATTTTATAATTAAGTTAATAAAAATATAACAAAACATGATTTTTGTTCATCCTTTTTGCCATTGCTGAAATTCCAAGATGAAAAACACCATTTTATTCATATTAGGGTTCAATATCTTCATAACTTAATTGGTAAGTGTTTTGAGCTGTATTTTTGATGAATTTTACATTTTTGAGATCGTTGCTTCGTATTCTAGCTAGCCCGTACCTTAGATTTCAAAACTGTTAAAGATTTTAAGAATTGCCATTGTTGAATCTATGTGTTCTTTGGTTTTTGAAGATGAAATATGAATTTTTGATGATAGATTTTCATGTTTTGTAAAGTGATTTCTAATGAAAGTGCAATTTAGAGAATTAAATTGTGAAATGTGCAAATTGTGTAGTTGAAATGTGAAATAAATGAAATTTTTGGGCTACTAGGGACCTATATATAATTCGGCCAAACATGGGTTTTGTTGAATTATGTGAATTTTGTGTATTTGTGAAATATGGACTAAATTGATTAAATGCAAAAGTTTAGGGGCTAATGCGTAAAAATGCCAAAATGTGTATTTTTGGATTAATTCCATGAGTAGATGAATAAATAAGTTAATTTTGAATTCATATAGATCAAGAAAGAAAGAATTCAGATTTAGATCGGGGGAAAAGTAAGGTTATTGAGTACTCGACCGGATCCGTCAATTCCAAATATGAGGTAAGTTCATATGTGATGATTACGTTATAAATGTATGTTAAAATGCCTTAATATTGCATAAACTTTTAAAACGAGATTATAGATAATGTATGAATTGTGAAAATGACTCTACGAATGCATTCGATGATAGAAACGAAAAGTGTGAAAGCCCGGTTGAACCTTAAGAATAGTTTTGGATACTATTGACATGTTAGTAAGTGATATGTTGAGTTAGCTTCGGGCCATGATATTAGCATTTTGGGTCATATTTTACCGATTTGGCTTCGGGCCATGCATATCGGATAATTTGGCTTCAGGCCATGATAATAGTTCTTCAGAAAAGTTACCTTGATTTGGCTATGGGCCATGGTATAAATACTTATCGTACTAGACTCCTGAGTATCTGATTTCTATTCTGAGTGGTTCAACGGGTAAACGAATGATGTGGTTGAGAAAGAAGTTAGTACAAGGCAGTAGTATGATCAATCATAAACCCGACATAGGATACTGTCGTAAGATCTTGATAGGTTCAATGTTATTAATTAAATCTTTTAAAAAATAATAATAATAATAAATTGAATAAGTTGTAGAGGTATTTTAATATTTCTCTTAATTCATTAGTAATTTCTTGGTTTTTTTTTTAAATTCTAAAATAGAATTAATTTTAGGAATTGAAGGCATTTTACTAGAATTATTTCGATATCCTTTAGGGCTTCTGTTAAAAGTAAAAATCTCTAATATAAGTTTCAAATTAGATAAGTTTGGTGAATAAATCTTAATTGAGCTACAAGTAAACCGGAGGTGTTTCCTTTAAAGCTTTTATTTAAGATTTTCATAAGATTTTAGCTTAGATTAAGACATTAATATGCTTAAATAAAAAAAATCTAGCTCTTAAGACCCCGTAGGACTATCCCCGGATAGGCGTTGTGGGGTGCTATAACCTTCCCCACACGTAATTGTACTCCCAAACCCAGAATTTGGTAATGAGATCGAGTCTAGATTGTTAGTATTTTTTCGTAGTATTAATTCTAGATTTTTAGACGATAGGTGGCTAACCAACCTAGCCCTAATTGGTTAGTGGCGACCCTACATAATTTAGTCCCTCTGTGTCTAGCTTTGCTTACGAGGCTCCTATACTCTTATGTAGGCAAAGTTATGACAGCTTGGTCACTCCACTGGGGGCTTTAGTGAGTCGACTTACCTAGGTTTAAGAGCTAGGTTTTGTAGTTTTTGTGCATATTAGATTTATTTATTCGTGTATCAATTTATTTAATTGTCTAATGTCATTTTAACTTGTTGAATATGTGTTAAGTATTGATTTATTTGTTCATTTCATTTACTTATCCTATTTTGATTTGTATGCCAATGTGTTTGTTTATTCTTTTATCGATGTAATCGATTACTTTATATGTAGACTCTACCGTCATGGGGCGGTTATAATTTTCATTTATGTTGCATATTGCTTTTGGTTCTACGCTTGGGCCCATCCCATTAAGGAGGAGTAGCCTTAGGCTTTCATGTGACAATATGTCATCGCATAAGTTTAAGGACTACTTCATGGTTAAGATGGACATAGATCTTCGTGTAGCAAATGCTACCGTGTATGCTATGGAAGTATTACCACCCAAGTGCCAACCCTTTTTAAAAGGGGAACGCATACCTATGGATGTCGTATTTAAGCCTTGGGTTTCCCGTGCATTAGAGTTAGCCGTAAGCAAGCATGTAGTGACCATTTTAAATGTATTTATTTGTATGTTTTGTGTTTGAATTTTTTTTCTAGGACTTCATGAGCATTTATTTGTATGTTTTGTGTTTGTATTTTTTTTCTTCGCAATGCTTTATGATTTAATTAGGCATTTTTTTCATTTGACTTTATTTTTTATTGAATTTATTTTTCTTATGTTTATGTCTCTCCATGTCATGATTCATGCATCATTTAAATAGCTGGGGCATAGTATCATATCTATATTCGACATGAACACACTTTGAGAGATTCAGTTGTTCGGCATGGGGTAAAAAATATAGGGATAATAACGAGAATGTAAGATGATACTCAGAGTAGAGAATGCGATTGCCAGATAGCTTATTTTGACTCAAGCCTACCTAAGATAGTTCGCATGGACTGTAGGAGGAATCGTGAAGATGAGTTAAAGGGAATATGGCAATCATGGGAAGATGCTAAGAAAACGCACTTCTGGGACAAGTATGGCGATGTAGCACAGCTTCTGTTCGTTAAACCAGATGATGCCTTGTTGAAGGCCACGGTACTTTTTGGGATCCCACTTATAGGTGTTTTACGTTCAATTAAATGGATACGGTACCAACTATTGAGGAATATTCTACCCTTCTCCACTATGACTTTAGAAATCTGCTCAGGATATATTGGAAGTAGAACGTCAATTTTTGGGGACCCTTAGCCAATCTGATAGGTTAACTATAGATACGGTAAAAGCAAGATTAAAATATAAAAATGGTCCCTGCATTTCCTGGTCTAACATTAGGGATGCTATGGGAAAGGCCAGCGGTGATAGACATTTGACATTATTCGCGTTTGTTGTATACAGGTTGATTGTGCTCTCAAAAGTTCTAGGATATGTGAGTGTAGAGCTAGCTAATTTTCTGTTTCAGATTGAAAAATGGGTGAATCTTACTCCAGCAGTCTTAGCTGAAACCATCATTTCACCCAATTTTTTCAAAAGCAAAGGAGATGGGCGTTTCTTAGGATGCGCACAGTTGTTGTTTATATGGATGAAAAGCCATTTTAGGTGCCTCTATAAACATTTTTGTCAAGTGTTTGTTCCTTCGACCAGGCCTATAGAGGATTTTCTAGAAAGTGAGTGGCCTCCAAATCAATCGACTGAGGAGTGGGTTCAGAACCTTAGTACATTGACATACCAAGAAATAGAATGGAGGGCTCCATGGATGATTCGGAGCACGATACTCATTGGTTGCGATGGTCATTTGTGGGTTCCCTTAATTGGCATATTAGAAGTCATCAATTATTCATCGTTGATGGTTCTCAGCCAATACGAGTATGATCAATATGTACCTACAACAACTGGCTTAAATAGTGTGGAATTTTTGGTTTAGGATCGAAGATATTGGAAGAAATTAGAAAAGATATGATAAATAGGGTCAAACCTTTAGCTTACAATTAGGAACCTTTTTCAACCATTCCCTTTCAGAAATGTATATCAAGTGGCGCCTAAAAAGAAGCAAAATCTTGTGTCAGTATAATTCAAGGGAAAGAGGAAGGTCCCAGATGACGTAGCCGAGCTAACAGAAAAGATGCACGATTTAGAGATGTGTCTGAAAGGTAGAGATGAAGAGGTTAGAAGGCAATGAGAATAGCATCATGCATATGTAAAGGGAAATGAGGAAGAAATCACGAGACAACAATAGCAACACTAGTTAGACATAAAGGTAAAAGAGGAAGAACTAAGAATACAGTTAGAATGACGCCAATGAGAAAGATATGACTTGTTCGCTTAGATTCAGAGGTTAGAGGTGGATCCAAGTTTGTGAGCTAATGAACTCCAGAAAGTACGAGAATAAGAGCGAACTTGGAAGAGGGTGTCTAATGAGAAAACTTTTGAAATTGAGGTGCTAAAAGAGGATTTTTCGTCTAACTAGAGAATTAAAGACATAAGAAGAGCAAAACAAAGAGGTTACGGAAGAATATACAGAGCTTGAGGAGCTTTTTGTTGTAGTGGAACAAATTGCAGGAAGCCGACAAGAGGTGTTTGCAACAATGCACAGGGATGGCCAGGTTTTCTCTTAGCAAGCCAAAGACATATGTGAACAGATTGAAGAACTCAAAAAAGAATCTACCCCTTTTGCGACTAAGGACAAGCTTGTAATGAAACTTCTGAAGGTGGCTTAAGCACATTACCAAAAGTTCATCAAGCTTATGAGGAGGAAGAAGAAGAAGAAGAACGAAGAGTAGAGTTTGCCCTATGGCAATAAGATCGATTAGGATTTTCTTTAAGTATGAATGAAAAATGAAAAAACA
This sequence comes from Gossypium hirsutum, assembly GCF_007990345.1. Lineage (NCBI taxonomy): Eukaryota > Viridiplantae > Streptophyta > Magnoliopsida > Malvales > Malvaceae > Gossypium > Gossypium hirsutum. The sequence continues at coordinate 59,190,836 of NC_053424.1, read as the reverse complement.
CTTTGTAAGCTGAACAATTTTTGAACCTTCTATGAAAGAAAATGTTTATATTCGAGTATATTTAGGACAATGTGCCCCAATTTCATTCATTCATCCATCCATTCGTTCATTCATTCGTTCATTTATTTATTTAGAAACATCATTTAAAAAAATAAAAATAAAAGAAGAACATTTTTTATGACAAATCAAAATGACTTTCTAACTTTGGAAATAAATGTCATTTAAAAAAGACCAATGATACCTCACCGGTATAACACCCGCTCAAAAGCCAAAAAGATGACGGCAGAAGAATTAGCATGCATGGCCAAACTGGAGGAACAGATGGAAAGGATGATGAAAATGATTACTAAAATGGTCAAAGGCAAGGCCAAGGTAGAAGAAGGAGCGGCACTTTGGACAATCCAATCCATTTTTACAGTGATACAAGGGTATATCCCAAAGATTTACCGCTTCAAGCGCCAGGTGCGACCATTCAGATCCCAAGAGTAAACGAGTTGCCTACAAGCGAAGAGCCAAGAGAAGTCGAAAAGGGAAGTCAATTATGGATGAACAAGCTCATAAATTCATCTTCATTGAGGAACGTCTGGTACCCGATGTGGTCATCCCACCAAATTTCAAAGTTCCTGACTTTGAAAAATTCAATGGTAGTAATTGCCCCTATTACTCACATCTCCATGTACTGTAGGAAAATGATTTCTTACTCTAAAGATGAGAAATTACTAATGCACATATTTCAAGATAGTCTAAATGGATCTGCGACTCACTGGTATGTAAAGTTGGATAGGAGCCGGATTTGAACTTGGGGAGAGCTCACAGTGGATAAGGTAAGGACCATAAAGGAGTTTCAGGATGTTTTTCTGGAGGAGCTTCCGGGATTACCTCCAAACCGAGAAGTGGAGTTTGGAATTGACTTGTTGCCTGGAATGGCGCCAGTGTCTATCGCACCGTATAGGATGGCACCGAAGGAGTTGGTGGAGCTAAAGGCAAAAATTCAAGAGTTGTTGGATAGGGGCTTTATTAGGCCAAGCGTGTCTCCATGGGGAGCACCGGTGTTATTCGTGAAGAAGAAGGATGGTACAATGCGGATGTGCATTGACTATCGCTAGTTGAACAAACTGACCATTAAGAATAAGTATCCACTGCCAAGGATTGACGATCTATTTGACCATCTTAAGGGGGCTTCTGTATTTTCTAAGATCGACCTTAGATCTGGATATCATCGGTTAAGAGTCAAGGAGACGGATATCCATAAGACGACATTCAGGACTCAGTGTGGTCATTACGAATTTTTGGTTATGCCATTTGGGCTGACGAACGCTCCTGCGGCATTTATGGATCTGATGAATCGGGTGTTTCAACCATTTCTGGATCAATTCGTAGTCGTCTTTATTGACGATATTCTGGTATATTCTGAAATGGAAGCAAAGCATGATGAGCATCTCCGTATAGTGCTACAAGTGTTAAGGGAGAAGGAACTTTATGCAAAGTTCAGCAAGTGTGAATTCTGGTTGAGGGAGGTAACTTTCTTAAGACATGTGGTCTCTGCTAAGGGGATTAAGATGGATCCTCGAAAAATTAAAGCAGTTTTGGAGTGGAAGCCGCCTAGGTCAGTATCGGAGATACAGAGTTTCCTAGGATTGGCAGGATACTACAGAAGGTTTGTGGAAGGCTTTTCGGTGTTGGCTGCACCTCTAACTAAACTCATAAGGAAAGGGGTACCGTTTGTATGGACTGAGACCCAGTAGGAAGCTTTTGAAAAGTTGAAGAAAGTTTTGACTGAAGCACTTGTGTTAATTCAGCCGGAGTCTGGGAAGGATTTTACTGTGTACAGCGACGCATCACATGTAGGTTTGGGCTGCGTGTTAATGCAGGAGGGTAAGGTGGTTGCATATGCGTCACGGCAGCTTAAGCCTCACGAGGGGAACTATCCTACTCATGATTTGGAATTAGCAGCAGTGGTCTTTGCACTTAAGATTTGGAGACATTACTTGTACGAAGAAAGGTGTATTATATACATAGACCATAAGAGTCTTAAGTATTTGTTGACTCAGAAGGAGCTGAACCTTAGGCAAAGGAGATGGATTGAGTTGCTTAAGGATTATGACTGTTCAATCGAGTATCACCCAGGAAAGGCTAATGTGGTAGCCGATGCTTTGAGTCGTAGAACCGTATCTGACCTGAGAGCAATGTTTGCTCGTTTGAGTTTGTATGATGATGGTAGTTTGTTGGCTGAATTGCAAGTAAGGCCAACCTGGGTGGACCAGATTAAGGAAAAGCAGTTGGAAGATGAGTCTTTGGTCGCTTGTTTTCAACAAGTTAAGGAAGGGGAAACTTCGGAGTTCAGTTTAAATGGTGATGGAGTTCTGTGTTTCCAAGGAATAATTTGTGTTCCGAAGGACTTTGATCTAAGGCAGACAATATTGAAGGAAGCTCATGGGGGACTATGTGCCATGCATCCTGCAGGGAATAATTGTACGACTTCATTGAGTCCCAGTTTCGATTATCTCTAACCGGGATCCCAGATTCACATCTCGGCTTTGGCAAAACTTGCATGAGGCATTAGGGACACGGTTGAACTTCAGTACGACTTTCCATCCCCAAACTGATGGTCAGTCGGAAAGGGTCATTCAGATTTTGGAGGACATGTTAAGGGGATGCGTGATTGACTTTCGAGGTAGTTGGAAGGACTACTTACCGTTGGCAGAATTTACGTACAATACAGTTATCAGGCGAGTATTTGAATGGCACCGTATGAAGCACTGTATGGTCGAAGGTGTCGTACACCTAGTTGTTGGACGGAGCTAGGGGAGCGACAAGTTCTTGGACCGAAATTGGTGGCTGATACTGAGGCTAAGGTCAGAATAATATGGGACCGTTTGAAAGAAGCATCTGATAGGCAAAAATCATATGCAGATTTGAAGCGTAAGGAGATTGAGTACTCAGTAGGGGATATGGTCTTTTTAAAGGTTTCTCCTTGGAAGAAGATATTGAGGTTTGGTAAGAAAGGCAAGTTGAGTCCGCGGTTCATTGGGCCTTGTCGGGTTTTGAAGCGAGTAAGGCCAGTGGCTTATCAGTTGGAATTGCCTCCAGAACTAGACAGGATTCACGATGTTTTTCACGTCTCCATGTTAAGGCATTATCATTCTGATCCTGCTCATGTCGTGCGAGTCGCAGAAATCGACGTTCAAACTGATTTGACCTTCGAGGAGGAGCCTGTGCAGATACTGGCTCGGGATGTTAAGGTCCTCAGAAGGAAATCTGTCCCATTAGTAAAGGTGCTTTGGCGTAATCATGGTAGAGAGAAAGCTACTTGGGAGCCAGAGGAGGCGATGCAGCAACAATACCCTCATCTGTTCGGACCAGGAAAATTTCGAGGACGAAATTTCTTTAAGGATGGTAGAGTTATAACGCCTCAATTTTTGAGAATTTTAAAAATGTTGGAAAAATTTGAAAATTCTGTGTCCTGTTTGTTTGTCATAGGATTAAGTACGTTAGTGGGCCTCTAGAAGGCCCAAGCTTAAGGTAAAACCCGATAGTTTTAATTAATTTTAATTCCATAAGAAAAAGGGGTTCTGGTTAACAGGGGTCTTAAATATTATTTGGGTAAAATAAGACATAAGGAAGCAAGTGGCAAAGTGGAATGTGACGCCACTGGCAAGGCTATAAAAGTGGCGTGTGGATGCTAGGAGAGCTGAGGTTCAAGTCACAATGACAACATATTAAGGGAATTATTATTTTTATGTTCAGAAAAGGTAAGCAGTGGAACTGAAGTGAAACTCTGTCAGGAGAGGATTTAGGAGTTGATAAGGGATAGGATTTAGGAGTTGATAAGGGATAGGATTTAGGAGCAGATAAGGGAGGAAATCTAGGAGCTGATCAAGGAACAAGAGGTGGCCGGCCGAGGGACTTTAGCATGGGAATTTCGGCTAGGGTTAGTGCCAGTATAAATTCGGCATTAGTGGTAAGTGCTGCCGTTTCCTGACCATTCTCTTCTTCTTTTCTTTTTCTCTTCTCTCCATCCACTTATTCTTTTCTTCTTCTTTTCCCCATAGCCGAATCCTTCAGCCACCCTACTCTATACTACCTTCCTTCCATTATTTTTAAGACTATAGCCGATTGCCTCAAATCCCGAAATCCTGAAAACTTGACTCCTTTTGTACCGATTTTTCCCTAGCCAAATCTCTTATTTTTCTCATCATCTTTGCCCGATTCTCTCAACCTCTAAACCCCAGGTTTCTGTCGACAATACCACAAGTAAAAACCCTCATATTTTATCTTTCTCTACACTTTTGCAAAAAGCTGAAACTCCCACACTATCCTAGGGACATAGCCGAATACTGAGATCACTGAGGGCTCGGCTTTTGTTATCGTTTGAGGGCTTAGAACTGCATCAGAATCAAGTAGGAACTAAGGGGGAACGTTGACTGGAAGAATCAGTGTGTGATTAAGAGGCTGTTGATCAAGGGCTTGGACAAGTGGAGCGAACAGATATGGATCGAGACACTATTTTCGGCAAAGGCAGTTCGTGCATGGATCTCGTCAGCGAATCATCATAAAACAGGTGTGTAACTGACACCCTCTCATAGACTAGATCGGCAAAAGTCGAAAAGCCGAAATGCCGAAAAGTTGGTATTTTGGGAAATTGCGAGTGTTCGAATGCTCGTAAGATAGTTGGGTTTGCATGTTTGGTATTTTGAAGGTAATAAACTGCAGTACGTGCGATTTCGTACATTTTGATAATGTGGGCTTAATGGGCCAAAAATGGGGTTCATGGGCCAACGGGCTCAATTTGGTAAGTATGCACGGTAAGTATTCTGATAGTACGTAAATGGATAGAATATGCATGAAAAACCTAAAAGTAGCTAAATTACTACAATACCCTTATGTATGGAAAATTACCATGATACCCCTAGGTGTAAATGACCAATATGCCCCTAGGGTTAATTTTGTCTGAAAAGCATGTTGATTTAAATTTGTATGATGTATGCCATGAAAGAATATTTGTTGCATGGGGACATGGGTTATATTTTGGAGGAAGCGTCCTGGTGGCTATGCCACAATTATCTGATCTGGTGGCTCTGCCACATATTTCTGTTCTGGTGGCTCTGCCACAATTATCTGTTCTGGTAACTCTGTCACATTATCTGTTCTGGCAGCCATGCTGCATAATTCTGTGGCGTGTAGCGGTTGGGTGGGTCGAGTAGTCTCCCCACATGGTGAAAGGTTGGTAAGGGGGTGTATGTGGTTGGTTATGGGTTGGGTTCTGCATATACATGAAATATCTGATCTGATCTGTTATGGGCCTATGCCTTAATTCTGTATACTGTTCTGGGCTAAGGCCAATTTATTCTGTTTCTGTGGTTTGAGCTGATATGGGCAATGGTTGGTTCAATTTTACACACTGAGTTTCCCCAAACTCATCCCCTATCTTCATCCATGCAGGTAATCCCCAACCATAGTGGGCTTGGAGCTACGAGGGATTCGGAGTGGCCACTCGTTCTGCAATATGGATTTCTTCTGGTGATTTGGACTTCAATTTTCTTTACTTTGATGATTTGGGTTTTGTTATGTAATAAGGCCACTTATGATTATTTTTAATTGGGTTTCGATTTATAACTTATCATGATGACCTTAAATTATATTAACTATCAAAATGGGCTAGATCTAGGGTTCGTTTTCCAAAAACATAAGCTGATTTCGAAGTAACACGATTACAAACAAGGCTTCTGCTATGATAACGTTTTATAAACTTAAATACGTTTTATTCTAAAATAGACATAATTTCAATGGTAACCTAAAAATATACGCGATGTTAGAGTGTGGCAATGGCGGTGTGCACGCCTAGGATTGGATCCGAAAGAGCTTGGTACTTAAGCAGTCCGATGGACTCACCTCCTTTTCCGGTTTCCTACCTGGTGCACAACTTCCATTCACTTTAACCCTTAATGAATTAATCCTTTGAACATCAAGTACGATTTTCTGAACATAGAACAGAAAAATGTTTTTAACGTTTTTGATGTGGCACGTCGGATCCGGTCATAACGTCTAGGCCGGGTTTGGGGTGTTACAGAAGGGATGTGTCATTAGGAAGAAAAAGGAAGTAGAAACACAAAAAATCGCACTAGACAGATACCCATACTCTTACTTTCCATACCTGAGCCCAATACCTCCACGTCCCCAATACCTGGCTGTAAATACTACCAATACTTCACCATTTATGTATCGTCCACCTGTATCCATTACAAATCCCCCCATGTTAACTCTGCCAACACGGTCCCGACAAAGCCGAGCCCTAAGGCCACCACGAGAGAGGCCTGTGTTTGATCCAATCCCCATCTCCTACGCGAAAATTTTTTTGATTCTAGTGGAGAAACTATTGTACCTACATACAAGGAACCAATGCAACTGCCATTTCCAAAGTGGTATGATGCCAATGCTCGATGTAAGTATCACTCTGGCAATCCAAGTCATACCATCAAGAACTGCTTAGCGCTAAAATACAAGGTACAAAATCTTATAAGGGCAGGAAAGATAAATTTTTTAGTGAGAGAATACACCAGGTGTTAACACGAATCTGTTACTGAACCACAATCGAACATTTAATGTTATAACTAAAGAAAAGAGCGTTCAAAAGGGAAAAGTGGAAGAAATCACAACCCCGCTTGAATGACTCTTTGACATCTTGAGGAAGTCAAATCTAATTCACACCAAGCCACCCATGTTTATAATGGGAATTGATATGGATCAAATCTAAAAATTCCACCAAGGAACTCAAGGAAACTTTATCCAAGTTTGCCCAACATTTAGGGAACATAAATAGTGTCTCTTGGATTCTTTCCAGCTAGAGATACGGGAGAGTGTTAAGACAAATGAGATAAACACGTTAGAGCAAAACCTGTCACCATCGTATATGGAAAGAAAATCCCTATTGAAAAAGAGTCTACCTTAAAGGCTGTACAGAATGATGTGTTGGTCATCAGGGTTCTCGTCCCTTTTAAGTATGGAGATGACCAACGATGTAACACCCCTAACCTGAATCCGTAGTCAGAATAAGGTTTTGGAGCATTACCAAAACATTCAAAATATTTTTCAAACAAATTATGTAAATTACTATTCATTAGCCGAGAACATTCAAAACATCTAGTTGGACCCTCAAGGCCCAATACGAGCATTAGAATTGAGTCGAAACTTAATCAGGAACTCTAAGAATTTTTCACGACATTTCAAAATTTTTCCAAGGTTCAGGGCTCACACGCCTTTGTTGTCCAATGGACATGCCCGTGTGACCCTGGGACACGCCCGTGCTAGAGGTCGTGTTTGTCCCTATGTAACTCTCTGACTTGTGCACACAACCATGCCACACGCACATGTGCTAGGCCGTGTGGTTAATTAATTCAATTCAAAATTAGGTACAGGTTTCACACGGCCAAGACACACGCTCGTGTTCTAGGCCATGTGGCACACATGGCTGAGACACACGCCTGTGTCTCTTCCCGTGTGCTCAATTCTGAGCATTCTGTTTCTCAAAATTAAGATGTAGGGGACACACGACCTAACCACATGCCTATGTCACCAGGCCGTGTTTTACACACTGTCTAGACACACACCCGTGTGTCTGCTCGTGTGGACAAAATGAAGTCATTTCTAGCTTCATTTCACACCCAAAATTTCACCCAAAACCTGAACTTGAAACACACAACCAATACCAACCATTCCAAGCATTCAAATTTAACAAACTTCATTATTCAACAAGATATATCATTACATGCATATATGTTTATACAATTACCTTGGATTAACTTAGGCAATTGCATTATTTGATCACATATATATAACATATCACATATGAGTATATCATCATAACCTACTTAATAATACCAAAAATAAGCCATTACTAGCCATTCCAATAGCTAGGTTACAAAACATCATTTTCATACCACTAATGGCCAAGTTGTCCTATACATGCCATTATACCAAAATGATTTTATTAAATATACCCAAAATAACTAGTTGATAGTGTGACAATGCTCCAATGATCTCCAACCTTCGTGAGCTTCTGAGCACTATAAAACAGGGGAAAAATAAATGGAATAAGCATTACATGCTTAGTAAGTTCGTATAACAGAAACTATCTTACCAATCCCCTTTATTAAATCTAAGCATACAATAACAAGTTCCCCTTTATTAAATCTAAACACATGCATCCAATCAAAACATGTTAGTCACAAAGTTTACATATACATAAAGTAAGGATAGATGAGATCATCATACATTACTCTTTCAAGACATTATCATTTCATTTCATAATTCTCATGCCATGTCAAGAGTTTTATATCCATTGAATCATTGAAATTTCAATGAATACTCAGGTGGTACAATCGGGGTGTACAATTCAATAATTCTTAAATTCTTATTTGAGGGTACCTCTTAAGGCACTTAACCAAGGAACATGCTCTCGAGCCACATATCGTATAATAGGATTACAGTCCAGGCTAAATCCTTTTTATAGCGTATGCTCAAAAGAGCTCGATTAGGATTACCAGTCTAGGCTAAACCCTTATCGTAACGTATACTCGAGAGGTATGATATGAGGATTACTCGTTCGGGCTAAATCCATTTATAACAAGGTCAATAGGATTACTCGTCTGAGCTAAATCCCATCCACAACAAATGCAGGACCTTATTAGTTTCAGGAAAGTGTAATATAACCATCGGAATTCAATATTCAATCGGGACTCAACCCTTTTTGCATATCAAAATCAAGGTATATCACATTCCATACATACACAACATTCAAATAAACAGATCTGCATGCTCAATTAGGTTACACGAACTTACCTCAACACTTGTTCGCATTAGAAATCTACTAATCCAAAGACTTTTCTTTTCCTCAATCTAACCTCGAATTAGTTTTGTCTTGATCTATAAAAATGAATTTGATCATCAATTTCAGACATTTTATATTTAAATGGACTCAATTTACGTCCTAGGAAAAATTACCATTTTTCCTCTAACTTTTCCATAAATTTCAATTTCATCCCTAGGCTTGAAAAATAAAACTTGTGCAATTTACTCCCTATTCCAAGCCTAACCAAAATCCTATTACAAATTTTACAGCACTTGATTCATAAAAATTCAGAATTTTTCTTCAATTTCACAAGTTTACATTTTAGTCCTTAAATCATGTTTCCATCAAAAATCACTTTGTAAAAGTTGTTTATCTATCAAGAACCTTTCATTTTCTATCATAAATTTCTAATTTACAGCATATACATCCTTGAACCATTTTCCATACTTTGATAACTTTTCAAATTAATCCCTCAAATAGAGAGATTAAGTTATCTCAGTTTCAAAAATATCAAAATTACAAAAAACGGGACAAGAAAACTTACCCAAGTAGGGCTTGAAAGTTTCCTCTCTCTCCTAGGGTTTCCATGTGTTTTTAGGTTGAAGATGATGAGAAAATAAGATGATATTTTCTTTTTATCTTTTAATTAATTAAGTATTTTGCAATTTCCAATTTAGTCCTTGCCTTTTTTCTATATTTCCATGGATGAGTCACCAAGAATCCACATGTAACACCCCTAGCCCGTGTCCGATCGCCGGTATAGGCTATGAGGTATTACCAAGCTAAACATTTAATTTCAATCACATAATCTACCAACACAAGTATAAATCGAACTAAATACATACAGATTTATAATTCATAAGTGTCATTTTCATACGGTCAAGATATTTACAATTTCAAAACATATTTTTGTCAACAGTCCAACCTATACATGCCATATCGAGTCCAAAATATAATTGTACCAAAAAGATCGATAGTATGAAGAACTGCTGACGATCCCCGAGTCAATAGCCAAAATCAACAATCTATAAAACAAAGAAATAAGAAACAGAGTAAGCTTTCGAGGCTTAGTAAGTTTTAAGCAATTCATACTATTAAGGCTTATCATTAAAATTGAACATTGAGTATCACAAAACTTGTATTCTAATTGTAATTCACTTGACCAAATATACCAGTACATTAGTTACAAAACCCCTTGGCCGAATATGTATGTATGTATACACAAGACTTCTTGCACATATTTCATTATTTACATAGATTATACTAAAACCTTTAATCACATTCTTTCATATGGTGACTTACATTAACCAATTATATTATTGTCTTATCTTCAAATACCAAATTCATTCACACACACATATATATATTTTGTGCCTTGATGCTATTAAATCACTTAAAAAAATCAATTCAAATATAAGCACATAACACGAACCTTAACATGTAAAACATATAATACTTACGCAACGATGTTTACCACTAATATTCGAAGTCGAAATCTTATTTAACTTACTTGCATCGGTTCTGTCAAATCTTAGAGCTCGGAATACATTACTAGCTTAATCCTGTGGGTCTTTAACCCGGATATTTTTCCAGCACGTAGCCTGCGAACCTTAAGTCCATATATATTTCTAGCATATAGCCTGCGGATCTCCTGTCCGGATATTTTTCCAGCATATAGCCTGCGGATCTTATGTCCGGATATTTTCCAGCATATAGCCTGCGGACCTCATGTCCGGATATTTTCAATCTCATACACATTTGATCATAACACATGACAGTCACCTTCTCACTTAATAGTCGTATATTACATTCGAATATAAACTCGATACGCACATCATCATTCATATTTCATCTCAATGGTTATATCTCATATCACTCATTCTATTCATTATTTAATCTTAAATTCAAAGTGGCCATCAAACTATAAGTCATATACATGCATTATCTATTATACATCTTAATTCAAGTGCAAGCCAAAGGTCACAATTTACCTACTACACTCTTATAGTGGCATCGTCAATTATATACTAAAGGAAACTACTTAAAACTTACCTCGGATATATTTGAACGGTTGCGAAATGGCTACTCGGTTACTTTCTCTTTTCCCTTATTCGAAATTGCCCCCCTATGCTCTTAAGCTTTAATTCAACAAATTTTAAACTAATCATTAATCGACTATCCAAATATTATTTTTAGAATATAATACATATATATTCGACTTTCATACATACAGATTATAGTAAGCTTATAAGAAATCAATAAGCAATTCATTAGCAAATTTTTATCAATGTTTACAATATAATCACAATTTCACTATAAGCTCACTTCCTGAGCAACAGTCACTAAATTATTTATAACTAGAGCTACGAAACTCCAAATCAATTTCCGTAACTTTTCCTTGAAAATAGACTCATTTATATTTTATCCATAAAATTTCTATAATTTTTAGTTTAGCCAATAAATACCATATTTTTCCTAAAGTTTCCGTTGTTTCACTGTTTGACTAATCTGACCACTCTTCACCACGAAATAAATTGCTCATTGTACAGAATTCAAAACATGTCCTTGTTTATTTCATTTGAAACTAGACTCATTAAGGAGTCTAAGCATATAAATTTCATCATTTGAATATTTTTATACTTTTTATAGTGATTTTATAAAAACAGAACAGGGGATCTAGAAGTCATTTTGACTCTGTGCCACATTACTTCAATTATCTCATTATCGGCTATTCTTTTGCTTTTATAGTTTCATTTATAAGAAACTAGACTCATCAAGATTTAATTACATAATTTATTTAGCTTCTAACTCAACTCCCACAATTTATAGTGATTTTCAAAAATCACTTTACTGCTGCTGTCCCAAAGAGATTATTACCAATTCACTCTTTCACACATTCTTTGTATACATATTATTTAAACATGTATATCACCAAATCAATTTCATCATATATATTTCTATAATTTCACTTAAGCATAATATCAATACAACACATCGTGCTCATTTAAACACAACATTAACCGAATATCCATCTACTAAGCATTTTAACAAATTTTTCTTCAACTATCCACACATTCGGCAATGACATAGGTAATCTAGAAAACCTTAATTTACTAGTAATTATTCACAACACATATAGGCATCCACTCCAATCCATCACTTTAAACACAAGCATAACTCAACTATTATAAATGCTCACATTCGGCATTTTCACCAATGCACAAGCCGATTTTTTTCTATCATTCAAAATTATCTATATGAACATTAAATTAGTTCCAACATCACCTATTCCTAATTATTCATTAATTCATAAAGGCAACAAACATCCCCTTAAACCTCTTCCATAACTGTATACTCATTTTACTACCAAACTCAAAATTTTGACATGGGCAAGTAAGAGACTTAGTAACTAGCTTAATATATGCAAAAGAATTCAAAAACTAACATGGATTTCATACCTTAATCAAGACTAGAAAGGAGTAGCCGAATGCTTGTTTCCCCCTCCCTTCTCTTCTTAGAATTTTCGGCCAAAGATATCAAAAAATGAACATTTTATTTCTTTTCTTTGTTTTATTCATTTAATTAATTTAACACACATTTTTTTATTACATAAATTAAGCCATTACCATATTATAATATTATTACATAACACATATTGCTTATCATCATTACCATGGCCGGCCACTACTATCAAAGTGGGGAAATTGACATGCAAGTCCACCTTTTTGATTACATGCATTAATAGACCATTTTAAAATGAACCTATCACATTTCAAAAATGTCACACATAAGTCCTATTTAATAAATTTCACATACAAATGACAAAATTAAAGCATGAAACTTTCACACATGCATGTATACATACAATAAGCATAGAATATAACAATCAATTATTTTTGTGACTCGGTTTTGTGGTCCCGAAACCACTTTTCGAATAGGGTCAAATTAGGGCTATCACAACTCTCCCCCACACATGGAATTTTCGTCCCCGAAAATCTTACCAGTAAATAAGTTAGGATATCGATCCTTCATAGCGTCTTCAAGTTCCCAAGTAGCTTCTTCAACCCCATGCTTAATCCATAGTACCTTCACTAAAGAGATTTTCTTATTTCATAGTTCTTTTACTTCACGAGCCAAAATACGAACTGGTTCTTCTTCGTAACTCAGAGTGAATCTCAATCTCAGATGGATTAATTATGTGCGATGGATCGGATCTATAACGTCGAAGCATCGAGACATGAAAAACGTTGTGAATCTTTTCAAGTTCAGGGGGTAAAATCAATCTGTATGCGACTGGTCCAATTCGTTCGGATATTTCATACGGCCCGATGAACCTCGGACTCAATTTGCCTTTACGACCAAATCTGAGCACCTTTTTCCAAGGTGAAACTTTAAGAAACACTTTGTCTCCGACCTGATATTCAATGTCTTTTCGTTTTAAATCCGCATATGACTTTTGACGATCTGAAGCTGCTTTCAAACTTTCACGGATTACTTTTACTTTCTGCTCAGCATCTTTGATCAAATCAACCCCGAAGATTTTACTTTCACTAAGCTCGGTCCAAAACAATGGTCTACGGCATTTATGACCGTATAAAGCCTCGTAAGGTGCCATCTTAATGCTTGATTGAAAACTATTGTTGTAAGCGAATTCAATCAAAGGAAAATATCGTTCCCATGAACCACTAAACTCAAAGATGCAACATCTCAACATATCCTCGAGTATCTGAATGATCCGCTCGGATTGACCATCTGTTTGGGGATGAAAACCGGTGCTAAAATGCAACTTGGTACCCAAAGCTTCTTGCAATTTCTTCCAGAATCGCGATGTGAATCTCGAATCTCTATCCGACACAATAGAAATAGGTACCCCGTGTAACCTCACAATTTGAGAAACATACAACTCGGCTAGTTTGTCAAGTGAATAATCCATATGTACGGGAATAAAATGAGCCGACTTTGTCAATCTATCAACAACAACCCAAATCGCATCTTTCTTACTTGACGACAATGGCAACCCAGATACAAAATCCATCGTAATTCGATCCCATTTCCATTCAGTTATCATGATCGGCTGAAGTAATCCCGAAGGCACTCGATGTTCCGCTTTCACTTGTTGACACACCAAACACTTTGAAACAAAGTCAGAAATGTCTCGTTTCATACCAGGCCACCAAAACTGACGTTTCAGATCGTTGTACATTTTTGTGCTACCAGGATGGATCGACATTCAGCTATTATGAGCTTCGTTCAAAATCATCGAAATAAGTTTTGCATTTCTTGGAACACATAATCGACTTCTGAACCTCAAACAATCATTGTTGTCAATTTGAAACTCTGAATCCGCATTCAAAACACATTCAGCTCATTTAGCCACCAATTCATCATCAACTTTCTGGGATTCCCGTATTTGATGAATCATTAATGGTTTGGCCTTTACTTCTGCTACCAACACATTATCGGATGAAACAGACAGGTGTACATTCATCGCTCGTAAAGCAAACAGTGATTTACGACTTAAAGCATCGGCAACCACGTTAGCCTCTCCCGAGTGATAGTCAATGACAAGCTCATAATCTTTCAACAACTCAAGCCAACATCTTTGTCGCAGATTCAAATCTCTTTGAGTCATCAAATATTTGAGACTTTTGTGATCCGAATATACATGACACCTCTCTCCAAACAAGTAATGTCGCCATATTTTCAAAGCGAATACGATGGCAGCTAATTCGAGATCATGGGTCGGATAGTTTTTCTCATGCGGCTTCAACTGCCTCGACGCGTAAGCTACAACTCGACCTTCTTGCATCAACACACAACCCAGCCCAAGTAAGGACACATCACTGTATATGACAAACTCTTTACCGGATTCAGGCTGCACTAACACTGAGGCTTCTGTCAAAAGTGTTTTCAATTGGTCGAAACTTTTCTGGCACTTTTCTGACCATTCGAACTTAAAATCTTTCTGAAGTAGCTTCTTCATTAGTGTGGATATCATCGAAAAACCTTTTACAAACCGTCTGTAGTAACCAGCAAGTCCCAAAAAGCTCCGAACTTCAGTAATATTTCTCGGGGGCTTCCAATTAAGTATGGCTGAAATTTTGCTCTGATCAACTCGAATTCCCGATGCGGATACTACATGTCCCAAAAAGCTAACTTCTCTCAACCAAAACTCGCATTTACTGAACTTAGCATATAACTGATTATCCCGTAAAATCTGCAACACTAATCTCAGGTGTTCAGCATGTTCAGTTTCATCGTGTGAATAAATCAAGATGTCATTTATAAACACAACTACAAACCGGTCCAAATACTGCCTGAAAATTTGGTTCATCAAATCCATAAATACTGCAGGGGCATTAGTGAGCCCAAACGGCATCACTAAGAACTTGTAGTGATCGTATCTCGATCTGAAAGTAGTTTTAGGTATATTTGAATCTCGAACTCGCAACTGATAATAACCCGATCTCAAATCTATCTTTGAAAACACTGAAGCTCCCTTCATCTGATCAAACAAATCATCAATACGCGGTAACAGATATTTATTCTTTATCGTCACTTTATTCAACTGACGATAGTCGATGCACAATCTCATGGTTTCGTCCTTCTTTTTCACGAACAATACTAGAGCACCCTAAGGTGAGAAACTTGGTCGAGCGAAACCTCTATCCGTCAACTCTTGCAACTGTGCTTTCAATTCCTTTAATTCAGTTGGTGCCATACGATACGGAGCTATCGAAATCGGTTAGTCCCAGGTACAAGTTCGATGCCAAACTCTACCTCCCGAACAGGCGGTAACCCTGGCAATTCCTCAGGAAAAACATCTGGATACTCACAAACCACTGATACTGATTCAAGCTTCTTTTCTGATTTTTTACTATCGAGTACGTACACAAGATACGCTTCACACCCCTTTTTGACATATTTCTAAGCCAACATCAAGGATATAACTGCTGGTAACCCGTTCATATCAATAGACTCAACTCGGATTATCTCATCGTTTGCACATCTCAAGTCAATAGTCTTTCTTTTGCAATTCACAACTGCATCATGAACGGTCAACCAATCCATACCGAGAATAACATCAAATTCATTAAACGGTAAAAGCATCAAATCGGCCGAAAAACAGGAACCTCGGATTATCAGGGGACATTTCCTACACACTTTGTCGACTAACACATATCGACCCAAGGGATTTGACACTCGGATTACGAACTCAGTAGACTCAACAGGTAGAGTCTTACTGGATGCTAAAGTCTCACATACATATGAATGAGTAGAACCAGGGTCAATCAAAGCAATCGCATCAGTATCAAAGAGAGTGAAAGTACCGGTAATAACATCAGGTGAAGAAGCATCCTCGCGTGCGCGTATAGCATAAGCTCTAGCAGGAGCACGAGCCTTGAATCTGGTTGTAGCATCTCTAGACACTCTCTGACCACCACTAGCATTCCCCGTATTCCTAGGTGATCTACCTCGTGCTGTAGTACTCGGTTTCCCACTCTGATTCATATTCTGTTCAAATAATCTCGGGTAGTCTTTAATAAAGTGGTCGGCTGATCCGCATTTATAACAGGAGCGGTCATGAAATCTACAACTCCCCAAATGCCATTTACCATAATACTTGCACTCTGTCCTGTCCCGACGATCATTTCCAACACTGGCAACTGAAGTGGCTTGTGTACTCACAGGGGTCGATCGTGGTCTCATTTGGAAAAACCCAAAGTATTCTTTGATCGGCCTAAATCATCTCGAAATTTCTTCGATGATTGCTGAAAAGACTTTCCTAAAGATCGTTTACGAAATTCTCCAACTTTGAAATCAGCTTTCCTTTTTTCTTTAATAAGTTCTTCGGCTTTGCAAGCTCGTTCGACAAGTACTACGAACTCTCGTATTTCAAGAATGCCAACAAACATCTTTATATCTTCATTCAGCCCATCTTCAAAACGTTTACACATAATAGCCTCAGACGATACACATTCCCGAGCATATTTACTGAGTCTGACAAACTTCCCTTCATAATCAGTAACTGACATGGAACCCTGTTTAAGCTCAAGAAATTCTTTTCGTTTTTGATCAATGAACCTCTGACTGATATATTTTTTTCGGAATTCAGTTTGGAAGAACTCCCACGTCACCCATTCTCTGGGTACAACGGAAACCAATGTGTTCCACCAATAGTAAGCAGAATCACGTAGCAAGGATATAGCACATTTCAGGCATTCATCGGGTGTGCAAGATAGTTCATCAAGTACTCGAATAGTGTTGTCTAACCAAAATTCAGCTTGCTCGGCATGATCACTATCTGTAGCTTAAAATTTAGTAGCCCCGTGCTTTCTGATTCTGTCAACCGGAGGCTTATTTAACCTTGTTTGATCAATTACCGAAGGTATTGTAGGTGCAGGGGGCGTATTATTCGGGAGTGGGGGTTGTGGGACAGCCGTATTAGTTCGAATGTATTGGTTGAACCAATCATTCATCACACTATAAAAAGCCTGTCTAGCCTCGTCGTTTTGATTGCTTGCAATAGGTTGAGAGTCCATCGACGCTGTCCCATGCGCGGGAGCAGGCGCTACACTCTCAACATCATCGTCTACCGCTCGATTGGGACCGGGATCCATTACTATACGAAAACACATTTTTTAACTGTCAGAATTCATCATACTACCGTATTAATACTATATGGCATGTATAGCTAGACTCAAACACTCTACATTAGTCCTAGAATCGACTAAACCGTAGCTTTGATACCAATAAAATGTAACACCCCTAGCCCGTGTCCGATCGCCGGTGTAGGCTATGAGGTATTACCAAGGTAAACATTTAATTTCAATCACATAATCTACCAACACAAGTATAAATCGAACTGAATACATACAGATTTATAATTCATAAGTGCCATTTTCATACGGTCAAGATTTTACAATTTCAAAACATATTTTTGTCAACAGTCCAACTTATACATGACATATCGAGTCCAAAATATAACTGTACCAAGAAGATCGATAGTATGAAGAACTGCTGACGATCCCCGAGTCGATAGCCAAAATCAACAATCTATAAAACAAAGAAATAAGAAACAGAGTAAGCTTTCGAGGCTTAGTAAGTTTTAAGCAATGCATAATATTAAGGCTTATCATTAAAATTGAACATTGAGTATCACAAAACTTGTATTCTAATTGTAATTCACTTGACCAAATATACCAGTACATTAGTTACAAAACCCCTTGGCCGAATATGTATGTATGTATACACAAGACTTCTTGCACATATTTCATTATTTACATAGATTATATTAATACCTTTAATCACATTCTTTCATATGGTGACTTACATTAACCAATTATATTATTGTCTTATCCTCAAATACCGAATTCATTCACACACATATATATATATTGTGCCTTAATGCTATTAAATCACTTAAAAAAATCAATTCAAATATAAGCACATAACACAAACCTTAACATGTAAAACATATAATACTTACGCAACGATGTTTACCACTGATATTCGAAGTCGAAATCTTATTTAACTTACTAGCATCAGTTTTGTCAAATCTTAGAGCTCAGAATACATTACTAACGTAGCCTGCGGGTCTTTAACACTGATATGTTTCCAGCACGTAGCCTGCGGACCTTAAGTCCGGATATATTTCTAGCATATAGCCTGCGGATCTCATGTCCGAATACTTTTCCAGCATATAGCCTGCGGATCTCATGTCCGGATATTTTTCCAACATATAGCCTGCGGACCTCATGTCCGGATATTTTCAATCTCATACACATTTGATCATAACACATGACAGTCACCTTATCACTTAATAGTCGTATATTACATTCGAATATAAACTCGATACGCACATCATCATTCATATTTCAGCTCAATGGTTATATCTCATATCACTCATTCTATTCATCATTTAATCTTAAATTCAAAGTGGCCATCAAACTATAAGTCATAGACATGCATTATCTATTATACATCTTAATTCAAGTGCAAGCCAAAGGTCACAATTTACCTACTCTACTCTTATAGTGGCATCGTCAATTATATACTAAAGGAAACTACTTAAAACTTACCTCGGATATATTTGAACGGTTGCGAAATGGCTGCTCGGTTACTTTCTCTTTTCCCTTATTCGAAATTACCCCCTATGCTCTTGAGCTTTAATTGAACAAATTTTAAACTAATCATTAATCGACTATTCAAATATTACTTTCAGAATATAATACATATATATTCGACTTTCACACATACAGATTATAGTAAGCTTATAAGAAATCAATAAGCAATTCATTAGCAAATTTTTATCAATGTTTACAATATAATCACAATTTCACTATAAGCTGACTTCCTGAGCAACAGTCACTAAATTATTTATAACTAGAGCTACGAAACTCCAAATCAATTTCCGTAAATTTTCCTTGAAAATAAACTCATTTATCTTTTAGCCATAAAATGTTCATAATTTTTAGTTTAGCCAATCAATACCATATATTTCCTAAAGTTTCCCTTGTTTCACTGTTTGACTAATCTGACCACTCTTCACTACAATAAATTTCTCATTGTATAGAATTCAAAACATGTCCTTGTCTATTTCATTTGAAACTAGACTCATTAAGGAGTCTAAGAATATAAATTTCATCATTTGAATATTTTTATACGTTTTATAGTGATTTTATAAAAACAGAACAGGGGATCTAGAAGTCATTTTGACTCTATCCCACATTACTTCAATTATCTCATTATCGAAAATTCTTTTGCTTTTATAGTTTCTTTTATAAGAAACTAGACTCATCAAGATTTAATTACATAATTTATTCAGCTTCTAACTCAACTCCCACAATTTATAGTGATTTTCAAAAATCACTTTACTGCTGCTATCCCAAAGAGATTATTACCAATTCACTCTTTCACGCATTCTTTGTATACATATTATTTAAACATGTATATCACCAAATCAATTTCATCATATATATTTCTATAATTTCACTTAAGCATAATATCAATACAACACATCGTGCTCATTTAAACACAACATTAACTGAATATCCATCTACTAAGCATTTTAACAAATTTTTCTTCAACTATCCACACATTCGGCAATGACATAGGTAATCTAGAAAACCTTAATTTACTAGTAATTATTCACAACACATATAGGCATCCACTCCAATCCATCACTTTAAACACAAGCATAACTCAACTATTATAAATGCTCACATTCGGCATTTTCACCAACGCACAAGCCGATTTTTTTCTATCATTCAAAATTATCTATATGAACATTAAATTAGTTCAAACATCACATATTCCTAATTATTCCTTAATTCATAAAGGCAACTAACATCCCCTTAAATCTCTTCCATAACCGAATACTCATTTTACTACCAAACTCAAAATTTTGACATGGGCAAGTAAGGGACTTAGTAACTAGCTTAATATATGCAAAAGAATTCAAAAACTAACATGGATTTCATACCTTAATCAAGACTAGAAAGGAGTAGCCGAATGCTTGTTTCCCCCTCCCTTCTCTTCTTAGAATTTTCGGCCAAAGATATCAAAAGATGAACATTTTATTTCTTTTCTTTGTTTTATTCATTTAATTAATTTAACGCACATTTTTTTATTACATAAATTAAGTCATTACCATATTATAATATTATTACATAACACATATTGCTTATCATCATTACCATGGCCGGCCACTACTATCAAAGTGGGGAAATTGACATGCAAGTCCACCTTTTTTATTACATGCATTAATAGACCATTTTAAAATTAACCTATCACATTTCAAAAATGTCACACATAAGTCCTATTTAATAAATTTCACATACAAATGACAAAATTAAAGCATGAAACTTTCACACATGCATGTACACATACAATAAGCATAGAATATAACAATCAATTATTTTTATCACTCAGTTTTATGGTCCCGAAGCCACTTTCCGACTAGGGTCAAATTAGGGCTGTCACACCACATACATTTCTTTAATGGTCTAATTATCATATTAGGACTCTAGATTTGAATTTCATAGCTATTTAATCCTTATAGCTACTAGAATTTAACTTTTTCACTTTATGTGATTTAGTCCTTCTCGTAATTAAACACTTAATCAATAAAATTTTTGTATCAAAATTTTCACACGACATGCCTATTATAATATGACCATTTAATGAAATAAAAAATAAACCTTATTTTTGGATCGGATTTGTGGTCCCGAAACCATTGTTTCGATTTCACTGAATAATTGGCTGTTACAAATGAGTTCCTTGGAGTTATGATTACGAGGTGGTTGGATCTTATGCCCCCAATGTCTCAAGACTCAGTGGCATAAGTCGAAGTTGGCATTGTTACAAGCTAAACACAGTGGGGAAAGAACCTCGCGGTAAGGAAGTGATTTCAGAAAATCAACCAGAAATTGATGATCAAGAAGCCAATAAGGAAATGAGGGATGACCAAAAGGGAGAAGTCAAGAATGATGAAGTTAATGAATTCTTGCGTCTAATAAAAGTACAGTGAGTATAGTGTGGTCAAGTAGTTGAACAAAACACCAGCAAGAATTTCTCTGCTATTATTACTTTTGAACTCAGAGCCACATAGAGAGGCTCTTGTAAGAGTTCTAAAATAAGCTTATGTCACTCACAACATATCAGTAGATAATGTCAGTCACTTAGCAGGGAGCATTTTGGCCCCAAATTACATATCTTTCAATAATGATGAAATACCCCCAAATGGAAGATAAAGTACCAAGGCACTACACATCTCAGTAAAATGTAAAGCCTATTCCGTGGTTAGGGTCCTGATCGACAATGGGTCATCGATCAACATCATGCATTTGTCAACATTATTTAAGCTACCCGTGGACACCACGTATATGGTATCGAGCCCTTTAGTGGTTTGAGCTTTTAATGGCACCAAAAGAAGCGTGATTAGCAAAATAGATATTCCTTTATTGGTAGGAGTTGTTAATTTCCTAATTCGCTTTCAGGTAATGGATATATTGCCTTCCTATAGTATGCTACTGGGAAGCCCTTGGATTCATTCAGCTGGGGTGGTACCGTCGTCCTTGCACCAAAGATTGAAATTTGTAGTCAATCAGAATTTGTGCATCGTGCGAGGCAAAGAGGACCTGTTGGTAACTAACTTGCCAAATTCTCCTTTCATAGAAGTGGATGATAATACAATAGAATTTCTTTCCAAACCTTTGAAGTGGCCACTGCATCTTACGTGGCAGAGGGAATGTGAGCCGCTAAGCCTCATGTGCCACAAACAATGAACATGTTATTTGCCCAAACAATAAGGAAGGGTTTTCAAATCTACTTAGGTTTGGGAAATGACCTACAAGGTATCTCAAAACTCATTTTTGTTCCTACTTAGAAGGATACAAGAGGGTTGGGATATAAGCGTACAAGGGAGGATGCCGATAGGATGTGTAAAGAGTAGAGAGTAAAGAAGTTGTACCACATGGTTGGAAAGAAGGTAATGGAACCTCCTTTGATGTGTCCTCCACTATCTAAGACCTTTTGCTCAATGGGATTCAAGCACCAGGAAAGGACCTCGTTCAAGTTCATCTTTAATGGAGATGCAATGAATCTAAACATGATTCGCGATAGGGTACTAATGTCAAGAGACTGGGTTCACTACGACCTTTCTGCCTTGGACAGCTGGCATCTCATACAGTTACCTGCTATCCTTGAGTCTTTCGAGATGTAATCATTTTTAAGAGTTTTTATATCAAAGTTTAATATCTTTCAATTAATTTAATTTCCTTCAAGAATCCATGTAAAACTATTTTATCTTTAATGAAATCAGATTTGGATCATGTCCCTAGTCACTGTTATTCATTCAATCATTTTCATTCATATACCAATATGCATACTCATAATTATTTTAGGGATATACCTTATGAATTGATAAACGATCCAAATGACATCTTTTAATCAAATTCTTGTAATTATGTTCATTATAATGATTATGGGATGGAAGAGGAGGAAGTTGTACCAAATGAGTTTTTGAGGCTAGTTGAACAAGAAAAGAACCTTATAGAATTCCACTTGAAAGGAACATATTTGATCAATCTGGGTGATGATGAGATAAGAAAGGATATTAGGATTGGAACCACTCTCATTCCAGAGCAAAGCCAATTGTTGAAGGATCTACTCATTGAGTTCTCAGATGTGTTTGCATGGTCATACCAAGATATGCCAAGTTTGGATACCAATATTATGGAACTTAGGCTACCTTTGAAATCAAATTGCAAGCCCGTATACCAGAAGTTGAGCAAGATGAAACTTGGAATGTTGTTAAAGATTAAAGAAGAGGTCAAGAAACAATTCGATACAGGATTTCCAGAAGTAGCTAAATACCCAGAGTGGGTGGTGAATATTGTACCAGTGCTTAAAAAGGATGGGAAAGTCAAAATTTGCATTGATTATAGAGATTTGAACTGAGCCAACCCTAAGGATAATTTTTCATTACCTTATATAGGCGCACTGGTGGATAACATTGTTAAACATTGTGTTTTCTCTTTCGTCGATGGATTCTCAGGGTATAATCAAATCAAAATGGTGATGGAGGACATGGAAAAACCATATTCATCACGACCTGGGAAACTTTTTGTTACAGGATCATCCCGTTTGGTCTAAAAAATGCTGAGGCCACATATTAATGAGCAATGGTGACACTGTTTCATGACATGATGCATAAAGAGATTGAAGTTTATGTTGGCGATATGATAGCAAAGTCCACTAGGGAGGAAATTGATGTGGAAAACCTCTACAAACTATTTGAAAGATTAAGGAAATACAAATTGAGATTGAATTTAACAAAATGTACTTTTAGGGTAAAGTCGAAGAAGCTGTTGGGTTTCATAGTGAGTGAATGGGGAATTGAAATAAATCTACACAAGGTTCGAGCAATTCAAGATTTGACACCCCCTAAAACTCAAAAAGAGGTAATAGGTTTTTTGGGACGGTTAAATTACATGTCTCGTTTTATCTCACAGTTGACGGATAAATATGATCCCAAAATGGTGAATGGACTGATGATTGTCAAAAAGCTTTCAAGAAAGTAAAAAAGTATTTGGCTAAGCCACTAATTTTTATTCCCCTAGTGCCAGGAAGACCTTTGATTTTGTATTTGATAATGCTAGATAATTCCATAGGTTGTGTAACAAGAAAGAGCACGCAATCTAGTATCTACAAGAAGTTCATGGAATATGAAGCCAAGTATTCCCATCTAGAAAAGATGTGTTGCACTTTAGCACGGACTGCACGTCGACTAAGGCAATACATGTCGTATCATACCCTATTCCTCATTGCAAAGTTGGACCCCTTAAAGTACATTTTTGAGAAGTCATCATTGTCAGGGAGAGTTGCCCGTTGGCAAGTGGTTTTGTTCGAGTATGGAATCATCTATGTGTCCCAAAAGGCTATAAAAGGAAGCATTGTTACGAAATTTCTAGCAGATCATACAAAAAAGGAATATGAGCCATGAGTTTTGATTTCCCAAACGAAGAGATCATGTCAATTTTAAAGTGCAAAGAAGAAATTTTGAGGGTGTTTTTCAATGGAGCATCTAACATGATCGGGCATGGCATTAGGGCAGTACTAATCTCCCTGAGTGGCCAGTACTTTTTCACTACAGCTAAACTGATGTTCACCTCTACAAACAATGTAGCTGAATACGAGGCATGCATTTTGGCACTTCAAATCTCCATTGAGAAAAATATTAGGTTTTAAAAGTTTCTGGAGACTCAGTGTTAGTTGTTTACCAATTAAGAGGAGAATGTGAAACAAGGGATTCCCAGCTGATTCACAATCGAACATATGTGCATGGGCTAATCAAAGAGTTTGATGCATTAGTTACTCTAGCCTCTATGTTCAAAGTAGGATCCAAAATAAAAGTGCAACTTGTACAGCTAAGAGTCAAGGACTCATCGGCCCACTATGCAGGAGTAGAATCAGGGACAGATGGAAAACTGTGGTATGTTGACATTAAGCGGTATTTGTAATACCAGCAATACCCAGATTGCACCTCAAAAACTGATAAACAAATAATTAGAAGGTTGGCTATGGGCTTCTTCTTGGATGGTGAATTTTTGTACAAAAGAGGACGTGACCAAACCCTATTGAGATGTGTCAACACAAAAGAGGCGAATCAAATAATGACTGAAATCCATGATGGAGTATGTGTAGCACATAGTAACGGACATATGTTGGCAAGGAAAATCATAATGGCTGGATGTTGGAAAAAGATTGTTTAAATTATGCTCAGAAATGCCATAAATTTCAGATTTATGCAGACAGTACTAATGCTCCTTCTACCAATCTTCATGTCTTAGCACCTCCTTGGCCGTTCTCAATGTGAGGCTGGACGTCATTGGCCCCATCTCACAGAAAGCATCAAACGAGCATGGCTTCATCTTTGTAGTGATTGATTATTTCACCAAGTGGGTTGAAGCCGCTTCATATGTCAATGTAACTCGATTAGTGATCTGCAAAATTTTGAAAAAAAGAGGTTATTTTTTTGTACAGTTTACCAGAAACAATCATCTCAGATAATGCCAAGAACTTGTACAATTCCTTGATAGAAAAGGTTTGCACACAATTTAAGATCAAGCATCACAATTCTGTGCCATATCGTCCAAAGATGAATGGGGCAGTCGAGGCTGCAAATAAGTATATCAAGAAGATCATTTCCAAGACAACAGAAACGTATAGGGATTGGCATGAGAAAGTCCCTTTTGCTCTCTATGCATATCATACATTAGTGAAAACTTTGACTGAAGTTACTCCATGTTCATTAGTGTATGGCATGGAGGTTGTTTTACCTATCGAGGTTCAAATTCCATCTCTACGAGTGTTGAGGAAGGTGTGACTAGAGTATGTTGAATGGATGCAAAAGAGATGAACAGTTGAATTTAATTGAGGAAAAAAAATTAGTAGCTTTATGTCATAGCCAGTTATATCAAAAAAGAATGATGAAGGCCTATAACAAGAAGGTGCAACCAAGGCAGTTCAGAGAAGGGGATATGATACTAAAGAAGATTCTTTCATATGTTCATGATCATTGGGGAAAATGGGCACCAAAATGGAAGGGACCATCTGTGGTGAAGAAAGCTTTATCTGGTGGAGCATCGATTCTCGCTGAAATGGATGGAGACGAGATGTTGAACCTTGTAAATTCCGATGCAGTGAAAAAATACTTTGCTTAAAAACTAAACTTGATTGTTCTTAAAGATTTATTCCCATTGAGTAATATTGGCCTTTTCTGCTTTTTCTTTTCTTTGTTTGTCATGTTTGAGGTTACGTTTTACCTTGGAATCTTGCATTCTCCTTAAGGTTAATTATTTCATAAGTTGTTCAAGTTCAAAGTGACAAATGGCATTTTTGAAATATCCTTCACTTAAAGAAAATTTCATCCCCTGTTAACCACTTTGGGACATATTGTTTGTTCAAAATTTACCCTTACTGAAGGATTACCCTCCATGTTGGAGAACATTTTGTAAGGTTTTGGGTATGGATTGATGATTTTATAACATTGTGAGACAAACATGAGATTATGCGCAATTCAAATTGAAAAGATGGACGCATTCCTAAGAATGACCTTGTGATTAGAAACCATATTTTGAAATGATAAATGACATTCTTTTGTTCTCCCTGTCACTTAGAGAAAATTATATTCCCCGTCACTTAGAGAAAATTATATCCCTTGCTGCCTTATTTTGAGCCTGATGTATCTTCTTTCTAAACCCTAATTAAAGTCATCCATAAAACATTATAGATTGACAAGAAAGATCATGAAAAATGGAAGAAAATATTTAAATTCTTGATCGCATTCCGAAAAAAGAAAAAAAAAGAAATGGGGAAAGCGAATAAGAAACAAAAAAGAAAGGAAATAAGAAGGAGTAAGAACAAAGAAAAGTGATTGAGAGATGGAAGGACCAATCAAAAATTCAAAATAACTCATCATCTTTATACTCTTTCACATAATATGTATTTTAGCCTGGAAAACCTTTCTCTAATTGACCCTTAAGCCTCAAATCACGTTACAATCCTTAAAAGACCATTTTGATCAAATATGTTTGTTCAAATCAAGAAGTTAGTCCTTAGGAAATTGTGGCGTCTTCAAGAGCATAAAAGAGGGAGACGAACTCTAGGTGAAAACTCAAAAATAAGCAATCTAGAAAGATTTCTAAAAAAGGAAAAAGAAGAAAAAAGATATATGAGATGCCTTGGAGGATAGTGAAGATTTCCAAAAGAAATTGATCCTTCAGTACGAACCCTGAAGTTATCTATTTGAGCCTATTTTAGTCCTTTCTTTGGCACACAAACTCGAGCCGACACTATAACCTTGGAACAAATCCATCTCTAATTTCTTATGGCCATTTAAATTAGGGAATTAATCTACTTAGAGAATGTAAGAGTCTATAGAATAAAGGTTTTGCTTAAATCAAGAAAAAAAACAAAAAAGAAACCAAAAAAAATAAAGAGAGAGCAAGAGAAAGGAAATATATTGAAGAATATCTACTTTAAGATGCAATTTTGCAAAAGAGTATGGTACAAGGTTCATAGTTGGAATAGTCCAAAGGCAGGAAAGGAAATTCGGCTTCATGAAAATTAACAAGTTGACTCTCGATGTAAGAAATTTATGTTTCAATGGTGGATTCATGAGAATTTAATTTACGAGTTATAAAATCATTTTGAAATTTGTTAAGGTGACATCCCATGAAATTTGATTTTCATGATTTGTTGTGTATGGATAGGGATTTGATCTTTTTCAACCCAAAAACATGATTCTCAAAATGATTACCTTTTATGAAAAAATCAAGAAAGGAAGAAAGGAAACATTGATTGCATTTAGAGGCCCAGGTGTGGAGGTCTATTTACTTTTCATTGCATTTAGAGGTTCAAGTGTGGAGGTCCATTTACTTTTCATTGCATTTAGACCCAGGTGTGGAGGTCCATTCACTTCTCATTACATCTAGAGACCCAGGTGTAGAGGTCTATTCACTTTTCATTCCATCTAGATGTAACACCCCTTACCTGTGTTTGACATCGGAACAGGGTATGAGGCATTACCGAACATAAACACATGCAATCGTATAAAATCAGGTCATGAATTTGCGTTCAAATTTAAAACTTTTTACATTCTATCTTAAACCCCCTAATATAGGCCTACGAAGCCCAAATCATGCTTTGGAAATGGTTCAGGACCAAACCGAGAACTATAGAAAACTTTGACAAATTTCATGAAAAATAAGGGCACACTCCCGTGTGATATTAGGACACGACCGTGTGGCTTGCATGGCCATGTCCCTAGCCTGTGCACTAATCTGACTTGCCGTTGCGTACAAATTTACGTCACACATAGATATCACCACTCATTCATCCACATATGTAACCATACACACCCTTGAAATGCATCATCATGGACTTATAATATTGCTAATATACCAACATCAAATGACCTTACACAACAATAAACTTTCAAATAGCATAGGCCAACATTTTAGGCCAAAACAATTATGACACATACAAAAATAACCAAGTCCCCTATACATGCCATGACCTTAAGTTAAGAATCCTCAATACCCAATTTGTTAGTTTGATAGTGTGACAGGTTCTCCGGTAACTTCCAACCCGAGCTAACCTAAGGACATTATAAACATAGAAAATAAACGAAGCAAGCTATATAGCTTAGTAAGTTTGTATGTAAATAATGCATCATTTTTACTTACGTTATCACATTTTATTATGTTTTGTGAAATGTGGTTGAATATTGAATAAAATTGACAAGTATCGAAAAGTGAGAAATACTTTCCCCCTTTAGGGATTTTCGTCCTGAAAATCTTACCAGAAGAAATTGCTTTCAACTATCTTGAATCACTTTCACTAATTTTCCTAGAATTACAAATCATATCAACCTCGTATATCTCTTTCTAATCACCTTTGAACTTTAACACACAGTGTTAGAGCATATCATCAAAGTTTTGAATTACTCTCTTAGACTTATCACTGTTAGTGCCAAGATGCAACTGCGTACTCATAGTTTCCTGTAGCTCTTTCCATAATTGGGATATAGCCCTCAGATCTCTATCCGTAATAATGGAGACTGATACTTCACATAATCAAATAATCTTAGAAACATGTTACTCGACTGTTTGTTAAACAAGAAATCTGTACACGAACGATCAATCAAAATCCAATAACATCTTCCTTTTTGGAGATAAAGATAATTCAGATACAAAATCTATAGTAATTCTATCTCATATCACATCAAGGTTATCACTTACTGCAATATACCTGAATGCTCTTGATATTTGACTTTTATCCATTATCAAATCGACATCTGAGCATAAACTCAAAAATATCAAGTTACATACCCGATCACTAAAACATCTATTTCAAATAACTGCACAATTTTATTACTCCCAAAATGAACCAACGAGCTACTACTGAGCCTCGTACAAAAATTTCATGCATAAGCTCTAAATTCATCTTCACGCAATCTTTATCTCAGAACAATAACATCAATCATCAGGTCAAACTTGAAATTCAAAATAAAAAATCGACTCATACTGAACTCGTTTAACTTACCATTCATTATCACATTTCTGAGATTCTCAATCTTGCAATGAAAACATTGCTTTAGCTTTTAATCTAGCTAAAATCAGATCATATCAATTAAGATCAATCGTGTAACCCACTCAAAAAATAAACAAAGATTTTTCCATTCAATATATGTAATTATATCTACTTTTCCAGAGATTAATTAATAACTACTCGCGATCTTTCAATAGTTCAAGTCTTTAACACTATCTCAACTTCAGATATTTTTATGACATTCAATACTTTAATTCTTGAAATTAGGGAACATGTGACACCTTTCATCGATTAAACGATATCACCAAATTCTGAATACGGACATAAAAGTGACCGTCTCTAAATCACTGGTTGAACAGTTCTTTTTATTGTGACATTAACCGTATTAAAACATAAGCCATCAGTTTACATTCTAGGAATAAAACACATTCCAATCTGTTCAATAGTGCATCACTGAAAAATCATAAATTCATTACTCAATTCAAACTAAACTCAGAACCAGAGCTTCGGTTAATAATATCTTCAACAGTTTTCAACTTAGCTAACATGCATAGACCATCCAAATTTTCATAAAAGTTATAACCATATCATTCAGAACAGGTTTAACTCACAATAACATCATCAGATTAGAAAAAATCTAATAGGTATATTTCGGTACCATACTCTTTAGAATATCAATCATTCATTTAGACAGTCCATCGATATACTCGTGAATGCACAAAATTTATTACCATAACTAAGGATACTTTAACTACATGTAACTCAAATCACATTTCAACTGACCAGCTCACTCTGATAAAAACAACCGAGTCGATTTTGACCATCAAATAATAACATAACAAAATACTCCTTTCTTCACAATATTAAAACAACTCAAACACACAATCTTTCAAAATTCTCTTATCATGCTAATCAAAGACCTTTACGATTGCATTTGGTCAAGGAAACAAAACATCTCAATCGAACTCATTGGCTTTAATCAAACTTGTCTGAGGAAAGAAAACCATTATACCATTTGAGTTTGAACTTTCACTATCTATACCTCTTCCTATAGCAATTTACAAAAATTTAAGGAATCCTGATGCCAGAATCACCATGTTCTCGTGATCAAATCGGGATAACATCCATAACAGACATAGCCATCACAAGTTAAATAATACACATACTAAAAGTCCAAGAACATAATTCAGAAGGAAATAATAATAAATACCTTGACGGT
Source organism: Gossypium hirsutum (assembly GCF_007990345.1). NCBI lineage: Eukaryota > Viridiplantae > Streptophyta > Magnoliopsida > Malvales > Malvaceae > Gossypium > Gossypium hirsutum. The sequence goes on along the minus strand of NC_053424.1, from coordinate 59,160,150 downwards.
TCCTCAGAGAAATCCAGAAGAAAATTATGCGTACTCATTCTAGAATCAATTGTAGCAAAGGTAACATATTTACAATTATACATATCTTAACAAAATCAATTCAATTCTCAGTAGTAGCAGAAGTATAGCCTCACATAATTTTCACCATTAACTTTTCATACCAAACATATTAGAATAGACTCCAAAGAGAACGGTAAGATATACTAATCATCAATCAGCCAAACCACAGTGCTTACATCTAGCATTATCATCAGCCCTCATTCTCATACGGTAGAAGTTTCATCAGATAATGAACAATCACACATATATATATAATACCCAGAAGAGATCATCATAATCTATTCAATCACTATTTTCATACTCAGACATCTTTACAAGTCGTAATCTGTTTCTTTGACCACTTTTGTCATTACCAATCCCGTATTATTCAATTCACTAACATAAATCAATCCAAAAGAAATTCCAACAAACACATACTTTAGTCATTATACCTGTTTAAGCCGATTAACTGAGATTAACTTTTTCTCTAACCATGACTTTGCAAAGTCCAAATAGTCTTTAGAATAACCTGACATCCTTTCCAAAACTGTATTTACTTACTCAAATATTTTTAACTCTGTCCACAATATTAGCAAATCCGCTACTAAACTCTTTAATCTTTCTCTGGTGAACTCATGCAGGACAAATCTTATGAAATTTCATTATAAGATATCACATTAGTAAGGGGTTGAGGTCGTAACGCCTCTAACTTGACTCTCATACATACACATATGGCTTAACATTCATCATCATCATCACAATTATACAATTCACTTTAGGCAATTTAACACACATATTTATGTTACACTAACTTTCCGATTATCTTTGTAACATCCCGAATTAGGGCCTAGTGGAACAATGGTTTCGGGACAACAAATCTGACGTAAGAAAGTTTATTTTTATTATATTTTGATGGTCTAAAATTTCACGGAATGATTTCGTGAAAATCTCGTTCGAAAATTTTGACGTTTGGGCACTCAATTTGGTCAAAAGGATTAAATTGTAAAAAGTGTAAAAGTTGAGTTTTACATGTTAGAGGTGTCCAATTGTTATGAAATTTTAAATTGGAGGTCCTTAAATGGTAATTAGACCATTGGTTAATTTTTTTGGACAAAAATGGACATGAAATGGGTGAAATAGAATATTTTTAAGTTAGGGGCATTTTGGTCTTTTGGTAATTAAAATAATAAAAAGCTAAAATAAGCCAAAATGTCCATCTGCTTCCCCATTTAGCTGAAAATTGCTTGGAATCCATGGCTAGGGTTTGGTTCAAGCTTCCAAGCTCATTTGTAAGTGATCCTGAACCCCATTTTTAATGTTCTTTACATTTTTGAAGTCCCGGTAACTCAATTTACCTATTTCTACCATTATTTTGAGCAAGGGTTCATGTTTAAAAATTTACCCATGAGTGATATGCATGTGTTTTGATGTCTAATGGTAGAAAATGAATGTTAGATGTTAAATAAACGACCTTTGCTAAGTGATTTTTTGTAAAAATGCTTAAAAGGACCGTTTTGTAAAAGTTATAAAATTTGTCATAAAAGTGTGATCTAGTGAAATTTTGGGGCTAATATAGTTATGAAAATGATTCAGCTAGGCTTAAAATTCAAGGAAATTGAATAAAAATAACTTTACAAGCCTAGGGGCCAAAGTGTAAATAAGTGAAAGTTCAGGGGTAAAAATGTAAATTTGTAAAAGTATGATTTTTGGGACAATTTAAATAATGTGAATTATAAATGAGCTATATTTGAAATGTTAGATCAAGAAAATCGAGATTCGGGCTTAAATCAGGAAAGTTTGAGATTATGGACTAAATTGGAATAGTTGGCCGTAATTGCTTTTGAGGTAAGTTCGTGTGACTAAATAAGCATGTTATTCGTGTTATTGTTATTATAATTGAAATCCACTTTGCTATGATTGTAGAATTATATGTTAATGATATTGTGTATAGGAAAGTAATGAACCCCATGAAGTAATCGATAGCTCAAATGTCGTTAACATGATACGTGATGATTGAATATATTGGAAGTTTGATGAAATATGATGTTTCTTTGAAATGAGTAAGTTTGTGTGAAAGTAACTCATCAACTTTATTATCATGTGCTTAATACTTGATATTGTACGAATATGGATTTATGCCTTTATTGGAATTGACTTGTGATGATTCAATGAAAATGTGATGATAGCTTTGTATCTCGAAAATCCCGGGTGACTCTAAGGAATGCTTAGGATTTGGGTATCATGAGACCATATTAATCTGTGCCAGTGTAAGACCATGTCTGGGACATGGCATCGGCGATGATATATGTGCCTGTGTAAGACCATGTCTGGGACATGCCATCGATGATAATATAAGTGCCTGTGTAAGACCATGTCTGGGACATGGCATCGGTGATGATATGTGTGCCTGTGTAAGACCATGTCTGGGACATGGCATCGACGATGATATGTGGATTCATGTAAGACCATGTTGGGGACATGGCATTGGTACTTTATTTGGTGTATGATAATCCTGAGTGACCTTTAGTATTCCGGTGGTTCAACAGTCCAATCAAGATTTTGGGATAAAAAGTGGAATAAAATGGGTAAGAATGTATGGTACGGGCATATACACTAAGCTTATGGTTATTGAGACTTTCAAATGTCAAGACATTGATGAGCTAAGATGTATGAATTATGATTATAAATTTTGTTGCAATATCATGTTTGTAACACCCCAAACCCGGCCTAGACGTTACGGCCGAATCCGGTGTGCTACACCGAGTGTTGCTAAAAACCTAGGGTTTGAAGGTGATAAATCAGTTTTTCAGTTGAAAGTCTATGTAGTTTTTGATGCGTGAGTAACTTGGTAAATTAGGTTCTCAAAATGTATTCAACAAAACATTTGTTGTTAAAGATCCCTATTCTTTGATTTAAACCGCGGAAGCTTTTTTAGTTAAACATTTTAAGGTTTTATTTGTAGGTTTTTCTTAGAAAACGTTATTACTTTGTAAACCCGTTGTTCCTAATCTAGCTGATTAAGCTACGTAACCAAAAGCCCAATAAAAGTTAACAATTCCCTAAATGGCCTTTTTACAAAAAATGGAAACCCAATTAATCATTGTTGAATATATTACGACTTAATCAAACAGTCTGCGGTCGAGTGGCCACCCCTGAGTCTTTCGCAGCTCCAAATCACCTAAGGCTGGAGATTACCTACGCAATTAACAAAGAGGGTGAGTTTATGGAAACTCAGTGTGTAATCCCCTACCATTCAAATAGTAATCAACGCATACAGTACAGTCTAGGTAAGAGCGCTATTCAGTAACAGTACAGTCTGGGCTTTAGCCCTATATAATGACAGTGAGGGCCTAAGCCCAAAAACAGTAATAGTACAGTGCAGGTAGGCAACCCATCCCAATCCAACTAACACACCACCCGTACCAACCAACTCACCATGTGGGGATTAGATCGAACCACCCAGCTAGCACACCAATACCGCAGCAAGGCTACTAATAATAAATACACAGCAGAACTACTGAATATAGTAAACGTGGTAGAGCCACTTATGTTAGAATACGTGGCAAGGCCACTTGAACGGTAAAACGTGGCACAGCCACTAGTACTTCCTCCAAATCAAAAATCCCAACCCTAATGCAGAATGTCATGTCATAGTATTACGTGTATGCAAGGTTTCCCACTCAGATACAATCATGCTTATAACATACAACCATCTATCAATCAACCTCTAGGGCATATTGGTCAATTCCCTCCATTAAGGGTATTTTAGTCGTTAACAACTTTTGAGGCCTCGGTATAGAAAACGACCCTTTAGTTCGTCTACAGTCGTCTTGAACGAGTCCATTTCATTATTTATCACTACACGACCCATAATGGCCCCATTGCACGAGAACGCTCATTGTAACCTTTCACATTTTCTCCCACGATCTGTGGGCTCGATTTTCCTCACAAGCGATCTCATGCTTGCGAGGCCACATATGCCAAAGTTTCGGCTTTTTGGCTTTCGCCAATCCACAATAGCCTTGGTGTGTAAACACACCTATGTCCATCTTTTTGCAATAACTTAAGGTTGGGGATATGATTACACACCTGATTGGAGAAGAAACAACGCACTCCACACGCCCAACCTAAAACAACCCAACGTTCCACAAACAGTCTTAGTCATTTGGATTTACCATTCAAGAACATCCTTGTACACACAACATAACTTGTTGCTTACCTTGATAGCTCAAAAAGGGTTTAAACCACCACTTCTTCCATAACCCAGTTGTCAACAATCTGCATTAACATCTACATCCATTATATTACCCAACTTAATCGTAAACTACTCAACTTTGAGAACCACTTACCGAAACAGAGACTAAGAGAAAGAAGTAGCAGTATTCGGCCTATCCCAGCAAACACCACTATCGAACACCCGATGCCAACAACAACCTCCTAGTGCACGATAATAAAGTAGGAGATTTAAAAGAAATACTAACATAGAATAGATGAAAAGGAAACGGCACAACCACAGCATACGTACAGATGACAAAATAGCCAAGCACAGTTATTACTAAAGATTCAACAATCCAAGAGTAACTTACCTTAATCCGGCAAGGGAGAGTTTCGGCTAGATATGGGAGTGTAAGGAAAACACAAACCAAGAACAAGTAGGGGATGAGTAAAAGGTCAAGAAGGTGCTACGGCTTAGACCAAAAGTATGGGTGAGAAAAGAAATGGAGTTAATCAGCCAAAGTAAAGTGTAGCAAGATGAAGTGGGAAGGAGAGATATTTGGGAAAACTACAATCAGCTAAAGCTGAGAAATGAGGGAAAGTTCGGTACAAGGAAAGGTAATACCCCAAAAATGAACCAAAAGTACAAACCTAAAAACAGAGAAAGTAGAATTCGACTTTTACCCCAAAATCGAAATGCCGAAATGCCACAAGAACTCCCCTAGCCAATTTTGCTTCTACAAGGTGCACAATTCGGCTACAACACTCCTCCCCACCAACTCCTTGAAAATCACCACAAATCACTCCCCTTATCCCTCCACAATCTTTTCCTAACAACCCAGACTTGTTCAAACTCTCATATAGCAGAGTTTGAATTCGCCACAAACTCTTGCCACCCCCATGCAGCAAAATAACGTCCTCTGCAGCACATGGGATTCGAACCCTAGTCCTTACTAAAGCCAAAGCACGACACAAGCCACCAAGCCACACGGCTTACTTATGCTAGCAAAACACCACATTTATTTAAAAGGCCTAGGTGCCAGCGTCTAAGGTTTCTTAAAGAGAGAAAAATAGTATTTCACAAAAGCTAAAACTTGACCCCCGTGCTTCACTGACACCCCTAAACGCACCCAAACTATTCATCCACCTCACCAGACAAGCAAATCGAGTTAAACCAAACAAACTTACAGACCCTAAATTTTGGGGCGTTACAATGTTAACTTATATTGCTTATTTGAATATGGAATTCATGAAATGGTGACTTCACAATTAGTTGAAAGTGAACTTATGATAGTTATCATTATATTGCACTAAAATAGTTTTGGGATAACAGTAGTAGCCCGACTTTGAAAATCCACCAAAAATTGTGGAAATTGAATTAGAGACTGAATAAGATATGAAATTAAATTTTATTGAGCCTTGTTTCACATAAAGGAAACGGTGTAAGAAAAATAATTTCATATTGTGAGATATTTGAATTTTTGTGAGACAGGGTCAGAGTGATTCCGGCTCTCCTTTCTTAAATTTGGAAAATCATTAAAAATTTCATGAAAATAATTAAGGGTTAGAATTCATATGACTAAATCCTAAATGAGTATATTTTCAATAGAAATAGACAGGAACACTATCCGAATCTCGTACTATGAGATAATTAATTTTTATTAAAAAGATGTTGAAGCTGTCAAACAACAGAACAAGGGAAAATTTAAAGAATAAACTGTACTTATTGGCTTGATCAAAAATTCTTAAAATTTTATGGTAAGAATATATGTGAGTCTAGTTTCAGGAAAATTAGCATATCTTGATTTTGAGTTCCGTAGCTCCATATATAAATAATTTGGTAACTATGACTCAAGAAAACAACATGACCAGAATATAAGTAAAACTGTAATTCTGGTTGTATTACCTTGAGAAGCATGTTGGCATATTGCTTATTATTTTTATATGGACTTACTAAGCGTAAAGCTTACTCCCTCCTTTTCATTTCTTTAGTGTTGTTAGGTTATGTTGGGGTTGGAGATCGTCGGAGGCAGCATCACACTATCAAGCCATCACCTATGGAGTATTATCATATGTGTACTAAACACCTTCAAGTGAGTGGCATGTATAGAGACTTAGTTTTTATGATAGATGTTGTTATGATTAGCCAAATGTATTGGCTTATATTGATTCATTGTATATAGCCATGAGATGTGGCTTATAATGGTTATGGCTTGTAAGCCTATTTATCCATGCTATGTGTTAATGTCTTGTGATGTGGTTATGTGATTTTGCTTGATTACTATGAATGGGAAGTGTATGGAATATGTACATAATAAATGCCTTAGGACCATTCGAAGTGGTCATGGCTATGGAATAAATTCGTGACATGGTAATAAATTGATAATGATTGAACATGAACCTTTGTTGAATAAGTAGAGATTGAGTGTTGGGTAAAATGTTGTGGTTAATTGGTAAAAGTGGTCATTAATATGACAAGGCTACTGAATGTGAATTGGACTGTCTAACTTGGTGTAACATGAGAAATTGAAAAACACATGTATTGCAACATGCAAATGCTTTAATTGGGTTTTATTAAAGAATGATTGACCATTGAATTGATGTTATAACATGTGTTTATGATATGTTTAAGTATGAAAGAGATTAAGGGCAACAAAAAAAAGGCTTGGAAAATAGCCTAAGTGTTGGCCACACGAGCAGAGACACGGCCGTGTGTCTCAGCTATGTGGATGACACGACCTAGCGCACGGGCATGTGGCTTGGTCATGTGGTTAAATTTCCTTTGCTGATGTCATAGTCAGAGAGTTACACGGCCTGAGGACACGGGCATGTCCAGGGCACACGGGCGTGTCCTTGTGTCCACACTGGCGTGTGACCCTGTTTCATGGAAAATTTTCCTAAGTTTTCCCAAAAATTTCTAAAGTTATCGATTTAGTACCTAATTACTTTCAACACATGTTTAGGGCCTCGTAGGCCCGTTTAAGGGACATCATGCATATGTATGAATGTTTTTAAAAAGAATAAAATTTTATGGCTCGGAGTTGCATGTGTGTTTACAATTATGTCCGGTAATGCCTCGTACCCTGTTCTGACCTTGGATACGGGTAAGGGGTGTTACAATCTTATTCAAACAAGCGCACTTATACATGCATTCCACAAATATTAAGTAAGTTTACTTACTGCATTCACTTAATCATACAAGTCGAACACATAACATCATATGAAGGTCAAACAAACATGAATGCTTGTCATAATACAAATTTACATTTTATGTTACTTTCCCATATTTCAAGAATAATTCCCCTTTACACTATTTTAATTTCAAGGAATATTCAGATAGTATGCTCAAGGTATGTATATTAACAATCTATCATTTCATTTTCAAAAATGCCCCTTTTTGGCACATATTCATAATACACACTCTACAGTCACATAAGATATAACAATACTACCAGTCCAGCTTAAAGCCTTTTCATAACATTTATAACATTTTACCCGTTTCATAAAATCATCACAATCAATTGAAATATTACATTCAACCAAAATAATAACATCTTACTCATAATTCTCAACTTATGGATGTTTCATTTTTGTACCTCATCACATACACGTCATGACCTATTATTCATACCCTTTCCAGTTTCAATTTATCACAAACATATTTTCAAATATCCCAATGTCATTTGCAGTGTTTTCAAAAATAGCTCGGTTGGAAAGCACCTCTATCTTAACAAAACAATTTCATCAGAGTCGAGAGGGATCACACTATCATGGTTCATATATTGCATGTATAGTTAGACTCTTACACATGCTAGGTTAGTCCAAGAACCGACTAAACCATAACTCTGATACCATTAAATGTAACACCCCTTACCCGTGTTCGACACCGAAACAGGGTATGAGGCATTACCGGATATAAATACATGCAATCGTATAAAACCGGGTCATGAATTTGCGTTCAAATTTAAAAATTTTCAAATTTCATCTTAAAGTCCCTAATATGGGCCTACAAAGCCCAAATCCATGCTTTGGAAATGGTTCGGGACCAAACCGAGAAATGTAGAAAACTTTGAAAAATTTCATGAAAAACAGGGGCACAATTTTGTGTGATATTAGGACACGGTTGTGTGGCTCGCATGGCCATGTCCCTAGCCTGTGCACTAATCTGACTTGCCGTTGTGTATAAATTTACGTCACACATAGATATCACCACTCGTTCATCCACATATGTAACCATACACATCCTTGAAATGCATCATCATGGACTCATAATGTAGCCAATATACCAACATCAAATGGCCTTACACAACAATGAACTTTCAAATAGCATAGGCCAACATTTTAGACCAAAACAATTATGACACATACAAAAATAACCAAGTCCTCTATACATGCCATGACCTTAAGTATAAGAATCATCAATACCCAATTTGTTAATTTGATAGTGTGATAGGTTCTCCGGCCACTTCCAACCCGAGCTAACCTGAGAACATTATAAACACAGAAAATAAACGGAGTAAGCTATATAGCTTAGTAAGTTGGTATGTAAATAATAATAAATTTATTAACATGCTTTTACCAATTCTTACAATATATTCTCAAGATAATACAATCAAATTGCACATAGTTCCACTATTTACTCTTGTTCATCTCAAGCTATCTACTCGAGTCACAATCACTAAATTATTTATATCTTGAGTTGTGGAACTCCAAATTAAGATCCGCTAATTTTCTCTGAAACTATACTCACATATCTTCTGACCATAAAATTTTTAGAATTTTTGTTCTAGCCAATAAGTCCAGTTTATTCTTTAAATTCTCCCCTGTTTTGCTGTTTGATAGTTTCAACCCTTTTTCACTAAAATTAATTATCTCATTGTATGGAATTCAGATGATGTTCTCGATTTTTTCTATTGAAAATATACTCAATAAGAATTTTAAAAATATAAACTCTAACCAATAATTATTTTTATACAATTTTCAATGATTTTCCAAAGTCAAAATAGGGGATTTCAAAATTATTCTGACCCTATCTCACAAAAATTAAAATATCTCGTAATATGAATTATTTTTGCTTACACTGTTTCTTTTATGTCAAAATAGACTCAATAAAATTTAATTTCATATCTTATTCAACCTCTAATTCGATTTCCACCATTTTTGATGATTTTTCAAAATCACACAACTGCTGCTGTCCAAAACTATTTTATTGCTAATTTTACTCTATCACGTTTTCTTTGTATTAACTTTCATTCAACATTCACATAGATTTCATATGCACCTGTATCACTTAAATTAGTCTTTCATTTTGCATCTTGGCTATGTTAGTTGATACACTTAAACCTCAATGAAAACACATTATTTCAATTTAACATCAAATAATATTATTGGTTCCTAATTCTTTCACATTTAATCATCACATAGTCATATTCGTTTACACTTAGTCATTTCCCATTAAACACATTGGAATAATAACGGATACACGGTGGCCTTCACATAGTACCACCCTTGTAGCCAAAGCTATTTTATTCACAAAGTGACCTTCACATAGTACCACACTTGTGTCCAAAGCTATTTTATTCACAAAGTGGCCTTCACTTAGTACCACACTTGTGTCCAAAGCTATTATATTCACAAAGTGGCCTTTACATAGTACCACACTTGTGTCCAAAGTTATTTTATTACTAAGGTTCAACCGGGAAATTTCTCACTTAGCACCATGCCATGGACTTATTTCACTTAGCACATTGTCATGGACTTATTTCACTTAGATGCCATGGTCTTATTTCACTTAGCACAATGCCATATCCTGGATATGGTCTTACATGTGAATCACTTATTTCACTTAGCACATTGCCATGGTCTAACCATAGTCTTTTATCGTCAATTCATATTACATAACACAACGATCGTGATCGATCTTGCGTTTTTATTCAATTCGAACATTTACTTTAATTTTCACAATTTAATCAAATATATAATAATATTGCATAATTAACACAAAATCAATAACTTTTATTAACATACGAACTTACCTCAACCTAAAATCGCGAAAAGGACTAAATCGTCCAACACTCGTTTTTCCCCCGTTCTAAGTCTGAACTTCATTTTTCTTGATCTATAATATCACATTCGACTTATTAAATTATTATACTATTCAAATCAGTCCAAAAAACATATTATGGAAAAATTACATTTTTGCCCCTAAAATTTCACATATTTACAAATTTGCCCCTAAGCTTATAAAATGAAATGTATCCATTTTTCTCAATACCCAAGCCTAGCATATTCATATTCCCTCTTATAGCAGCCCACATTTTTCACTAAATCACATTTTCTACACATTTTACAACTTTTACAAATAGGTCCTTTTATGAAATTTCATCAAAAATCACTTAGTAAAAGTTGTTTATCACACTCCAAACTTTCATATTCTTCCATAAAACATCAAAACTCATGTATTTCATCCATAGTAAATTTTTAAACACAAACCCTAGCTCAAAATAATGGTGCAAATAGGTAAATCGAGTTACGAGGATCTTAAAAATGTAAAAATCATTAAAAGGGGGCTAAAACAGACTTACAATCGAGCTTGGAAGCTTGAAAAACCCTAACCATGGTTTCCCCTTATGAAATTCGGAGATGGGGTTGAAGATGGAAAAAAAATTGGCTTTTAATTTTTTTTAATTCATTTTAATTACTAAATGACCAAACTGCCCCTAACTTAAAAATATTCTATTTCACCTATTTCATGTCCATTTTTGTCCAAAAAATTAACCAATGGTCTAATTACTATTTAAGGACCTCCATAACAATTGGACACATCTAACATGTAGAACTCAACTTTTGCACTTTTTACAATTTAGTCCTTTTGACTAAATTGAGTGCCCAAACATCGAAATTTTTGAACGAAACTTTCACGAAATCATTCTGTGAAGCCCTAGACCATAAAAGTATAATAAAAAAAATTTCCTTGACAGATTTGTGGTCCCGAAACCACTGTTCCGACTAGGCCCAAAATCGGGTTGTTACACTAGAGACCCAAGTGTGGAGGTCCATTCACTTTTCATTGCATTTAGTGACATAGGTGTGGAGGAACATTTACTTTTCTAGGTTTAGAAGCTCAGGTGTGGAGGTTCGTTTACATTTCTAGTTTACTTTTCATTGCATCTAGAGGCTCAGGTTTGGTATCTACTTTTCTAGTTTTGGATAAAGTAATATGTTTTGATCTGTTTCGATTTTGGTAATCTCAAAAATCTGTTATTTCTTTTACTGTGATCTTTGAGTGGGATTTGATAGTGGTTAAGTGTCTACATCTTTGTACGTTCCTTACTCTGTAAGCCACGAACAAAGAGGGGCAATTGTAGACACCCATTTTTGTCCAAGCTCAATTAGGGGCCCATTTAAATTTATTTTCTCTCTTGGGCTATTCGAAGCCCACACAGTTTTGGTCAATTTGAGACCTTTATTTTTCTTTTCTTCTTTCTTTTTTGGGCCTATCAAAGGCCCAAATTATTATTATCATCACTACTATTACTATTATTAAATATTATTATTATCATTTTTTACAAATAAGTAAGACTAAAAAAAACAATACATAAACATGAAAGGAAAGGAAAAAAAAAGGAGAGGCTTTTCGTTATTTTTATTCTTAAAAAAAAAACATAACTACAAGCATTCTATTTTTCTTTTTTTCTTTTCTTCTACTTTGGCAAGATCGAAGCACGACTTACACGGGTAAACTACACGCCCGTGCCTATTCAACAGCCTTGACCACAGGCTGAAGCAATCGCACACGGGCATGTCCCTCCCAAGCCCAAGTATAGTCCTATTCGAAAAAGGACACTTTTGAGGGCTCTTAGGCATTCTAAAGCCTATTTAAACACCTAACGAGGCACCTAGAAGAGACACGCGACGTAAGAGGAAAGGAATTACTCAAGGGAAGCCGATTGGTCCATCTTAGAACCCATATTCATCGTCAAGACTGAAGATCTCCCTTCAATTTCCATTCAGGGGTTTTGGGTCTTCTTTATGTTTTGTATTCATTAATCTTATGAGATGTTTTCTTTTATAATTATGAATTAAACCCCCTAAATACCTAAGGGGAATGAAACCTAAGACGGATCTTGTTATTATTATCTGAATTGTATGATAAATATTTGACTTGTTCCTAATTATGTGTTCTTAATTCTTGTTTTAATATTCCAGGATATTGATTCAAGTTAATGCTCTTATTCAGAGGAGGAATAGACCCTTTCTAAGAGTAAATTTGTCGTAATTAAGCGGAGTTGATTGCACGCTTAGAGATAGGGTGATAAGATTTTGCTGAATTAGGGTGAAACCTAATAAGGGGATCCATAGATCGAGTTAATGCAACACTAGGGCGTTAATTAGAAAGAGATTTCAATTAATCAACCTAGGGTTAGACGTTATTAGTCTCGAGAGAGATAATAATATAACTTAGGGATTTCTACGGATCAAGTCAAATGAAAAAATTGTCTGATTCAGAGTCAAATAACAAGTGAAGTCTAGGTGGATTTTTCCTTGGGTATTGTCATAATCAATCAAGTTTTCCCAAAATATTTTTCCCAATTTTCTCTCTGTGCACCCTTAGTTTAGTTAATTAGTCTAGATAAACAAATCCCTTAATTTTTAGGTTAGATAATAAAAAGAAAGTAATTACTAGTACTCTTGGTTCATTTGGGTTCGACAATCTGGTCTTGCTAAAGCTATACTACTGTTCGATAGGTACACTTGCCTTTATCGTGATAATAGTTAGTTCCAAGAATGATTAATTATAAATTTTTAAAACCTGTCACGAATATCACGTATCAAGTTTTTGGCATTGTTGTCAGGGAACGAAGATATTAGGAGCACTAAATTTTTATTACTTTAGCCATTTTACTTGCAATTTAAATTTTTATTTTCTTTTCTAATTTTTCTTTTATTCGTTCCTGGCAGGTTTTTATAGTGTATGACTAAAAAAACCCGTCGGGACCATTACTGTTTGATAGTGAGATTGATCGCACAGTTCGCAGAAACCGAAGAGAAATAAGGTAAAGCTTAAGAAACACAGAGGAAGAGCAAGAGGAAGATATTTCAACCACAACCGAGGAAATGGCTGAAAACCAAGAAAATCCGCTACCTATTGCAATTACTGCTAATCAGAATCCTGTTCCATGTACTATGTATGATTATGCTATAATAGGAACTGGATCGAGTATAGTTAGGCCTGTTGTTGCTGCAAATAATTTTGAACTAAAACCTAACACCATTCAAATGATCCAACAGTTTGTTCAGTTTGATGGTTTGCAGGACGAGGATCCCAACGCTCACTTGGTAAATTTCTTGGAGTTTTGCAACACTTTTAAAGTCAATGGCATTTTTGATGATGTCATTCGCCTTCGGTTATTTCCTTTTCCATTGTGGAACAAAGCTAAACAGTAGTTGAACTCATTACCACGAGGGTCAATCACTACTTGGGAACAAATGGCCGAAAAGTTTTAATTAAAATATTTTTCGCCGGCTAAAATAGCAAAATTACATAATGATATCTCATCTTTTGTGCAGATGGATTTAGAAACACTCTACGATGCATGGGAGAGATACAAGGACCTTTTGCGAAGATGCCCTCACCATGGGTTACCACTTTGGATACGGGTTCAAACATTTCATAATGGCCTGAATCCTTCGACTCGATAGATGATTGACGCAGCCGCTAGTGGAACTACAAATAATAAGACACCTGAGGATGCTTATGAATTTATAGAAGAGATGTTACTAAATAATTATCAATGGCAAGTCATGAAGACAAAACCAACGAAAATAGCCGGCGTTTTTAACGTCGATTCGGTCATCTTGCTCTCTAATCAGGTAGAACTTTTGAACAGAAAAATTGACGATTTTCTTGGTTCTTCACAGGTTCACCCAGTAATGCAGTGCGAAGCAAGTGGAGGTGGATCAAGCAATTCAGAATACCCACCCTATGGCCACAACATGGAGAACAAGTAGTTAAATTACATGGGTAATAATCCTCGATCTCAAAATAATCCTTATAGTAATACTTACAATGCAGGTTGGAGGAACCACCCAAATTTCTCATGGGGAGGCCAAGGGAATCAGAGACCACCACCACCTCCAGGCTTCCAACAACAACCTTACCAGTAAGAGAAAAAATCAAACCTTGAAGAGATGCTAACAAAATTCATCTCGGTGTCAAAAACTCATTTTTAGAATACCGAGACAGCATTTAAAAATCAACAAGCGTCGATCCAAGGGCTTGAAACTCAGATAGGTCAGCTTGCTAAATTGATATCTGAACGACCACAAGGTAGCCTACCGAGTAACACTGTATCTAACCCAAGAGAGAAAATCAATGCAATTACCATTCAAGATGAGGAAGGGTTAGTTGCACCTGAACCAGAACCGAGGCAAGAAACTATGGTAAGTAAAGGTAAAGGTGAGGTGGATGACAATGGCCAAAAATATGTAAGTAAAGAATACAGACCTCATGTGCCATACCAAACGCGACAAGGAAAGACCGCACAGAAGAACAATTCGGTAAATTCCTTAAATTATTAAAGAAGTTACATATTAACTTACCGTTTATTGAAGCTCTTTCACAGATGCCAAACGCAGTCAAATTCTTAAAGGAGCTTTTAACAAACAAGCAGAAGTTGGATGAGACGTCGCATGTGGAGTTAAATGCGGTTTGCTCAGCCATACTATAGAATAAGCTAGCCAACAAATTAAAAGATCCATGGAGTTTTACGATTCCCTGTTTAATTGGTAGCCTAGATGTTAATAATGCTTTGGCTGATTTAGGGGCTAGTATCAATGTCATGCCTTACAAAATGTTTAAGCAACTAGGTCTTAGGAAACCCAAACAAACTAGGATGAGTATTCAATTAGGTGATAAAACAATCAGATTTCCTAAGGGGATTATTGAAGATGTACTCGGTAAAATTGACAAATTTATATTCCCAGTTGATTTCATTATTCTAGACATAGAACAGGATAGTAACATTCCTTTAATTTTAGGGAGGCCCTTTTTAGCAACTGCTAGAACAATAACTGATGTTGGCACAAGTGAACTCACACTTCATGTGGGAGATGAAACAATAACCCTTCAAGCTCGTAATTTGAGTAACACATCAAAAATTGAAGGTGGTTGTATCAATCATTCTACTAAAACTGACCATGTGGTGCAACCTACTTTGCAGGAAATAAGTTCGAAGAACATACATGAGCCGTGTTCAAGCAACAACAAAGGACCTATCTATAAAGAACATAGGCTACAAATCAAAGAACTAGATGAATCGCGGACACATAAACTGAGGACACACGATAAACTAAAACCACCCCATGACGAGCTCAATATCGCACCAAATCAACTTAAGGTTAGAGACAAAGTACTACTAGATGCAGCAGACCCTCATATTGCTACTTCTGAACCTAACGGAGCAATCCCTCTTACGGTACTCAGTATTTTCCCATATGGTACAGTTCAGGTAATTCATCCCAAATTTAGCACTTTTAAGGTAAACAGTATTCATCTTAAACCTTATGTTGATAAAATTGATAGCAGAGATAAGGAGTGTAAACTCCTCGCACCACCATGACCATATACCAGAAAGGTAAGTCGAGCTTAGACTATAAATAAGCTCTTCTCGGGAGGCAACCCGAGCACTAACAGTATTGACCTCTTTAAAATTTTAGTTTTGAACACCTAATCACTAACTGAGTCATTGAAACACAGGTTTTCTAATCCACACGACCGGGCACACGGGCGTGCCTTAGGCCGTGCAAAAATAGGGCAAAATTTTTCCTTAACACGGGATGCAATAAGTGGCCACAGCCATGCGACGTGGCCGTGGGCGAGTCTGTCAAACCAACACGGGTATGCGACATGCCCGTGTCTAGGAGCCGTGGTTGAAGCTGAGATAGTAACAAGGGCGTGGGACACGCCTGTGCCCACTATCGGTGCTCAAGACTGATAAAACAACACTGGCGTGTGCATTTGAACATGGCGTGGGAGAAGCGAACGAAGTAGGACACGACCGTGTGACACGGTCGTGTACCTCAACATGCCCAAAGAACACAGGCGTGGGCCGAATTTCAGACGAGCCTAAATTTCAAAACCACAAAATGCAACGGCTAAACTGAGGGCACACGGGCATGCCCCATGGTCGTATGCCCCAATTTCTTTATAAACACCTACTATTTAGTTTATTTTTATCCTTATATTTTGAAATTACTTCTTATTTTCTTTTAATACTATTTTATATTGAGATTTTATAATTTTTTCAGCTATTTCTTTACGAGTAGTTATGTTTCTTTATACTTCCTAAAAATTTCCTGACTCTATCACAGTTATAAAGAGCTCCAAAGCTCATCATCAAATAGGAATTAAAAACTCCACTAGCAAAGGTTCTCCACGACTGCCATGTCCTGCTCGACCACGACTATGGCTACTACCAGATATAATATTCTTTTGGCATAGGACTTATGGACTAATGAACCTCTACTACCACCAGAGTATCCTCCTCCACTCTCATCATTGCCCTCGGCCGATTATTCTCCATAACTCCAATGCAAGGAGTTCATTCATCATTTAGGAAGTTTCACTTATTTCTCTATCTCATGATTATATATCTTAATATATCTATCTTTGTACATTGAGGGAAATGTACATCTTAAGTGTGGGGGGTCTTCTATATCATTATCAGAAATCCCTGAATTTGGTCTTGTTCTCATGTGATCTTCTCATATCACTATTAGAATGAATTTTAATTAATTTATGATTTTTATTGATATGTTTTGAATTAAAACATAGGCGTTTATGCATTGATTGTTTAGACTTTAAGACATTAGGGAATCAAGCATGATAAGTTGATTTTTGAAGAATTAAAAACTTTTAGGTTACTTCCCTAAGTTTAGGTATTATCTTGAATTGAAATTCACTAGTTTAAACATCAAAAAGCCATAATTTTTGTGAAATCTTGAGCCTTTAGAGCATATGTTATTTATTTTATGCTCACTTTTATTATGAGTGCGTTAGTATTGATTTTTTATTCTAGAACTTGCTTGATTATGCATGTCAAGACCACACCATTTGATTTGATATGTCGAGATGATAAAGGCACTTAGGTTTAACCCACTCATTCCATAAAAGCCTACCTTCATAATTAACACTTAATGAACCCCTTTGAGCCTAACAAGCCATTAATTGATTTACCCTCAATATTAACCAAAAACCCATAATCCATTATTGTTGAAATCCCCTAATTTGATCCCTATTTTTGTCGAGATTTGATTTGAATTAATTGCTTAGCTATGTCTTATTCTTCGTTGCAATAATTAAGTTCTATGTTATTTGACTTGTTCTTAAAAAAAAGTAGTTATATACAATACTTACATACATATTAGTAGTAATTCATCATTTTTGAGCTTAAGTGTTAATTCCATATTCTGAGAAGAAGCTCACTTGTATTCAACTGATGACTAGTTATTTTTCTAGCTAAGTAATTTTTCAATTCAATCTCGATTCTAACCTCTTCTTTCATCTTGTGACCACACCCCCTAACCAAAGCCACATTACAACCCTCTAAAGACCTTTTTGATTGATGTATCATCTCAATATATAGTGGTAGAGATTTGATTTTCAAGCAAGCCTATGGTAATAACTTTTCATATTGACTAATGAGTGCTTTATTTGATGTCCTTAAACACCTTGAGTGATTTGAGAAAACCTTTAGTGAGGATGTTAAACTCGGTGATATTTTGATCAAAGGTGATTACTTAGATGAGGTAGGACACCTATGTTTTCATGATAAAATGCTCAACTTGGAATGCTTGAAACTTTGATGTACTTTTAGTTGAATTTTCAATGTATGATTACTTATGGATTATTTTGAGATATTATTGATAGGGATTATAAATTAAGAAGAATTTATTTTGATTATGAGTTGAGGATTTTGCTTGAGGACAAGCAAACACTTAAAGTGTGGGTGTATTTGATAAACCGTAATTTATACATATTTTTATCCCATGCTTAGCACATTTATGGATGAATTCTCCTTAGATTTGGTGAATTCAATGCTCCTAATTCTTTAATTTTGTGTTTTATACTTAGGTGAGCATAGGA
This sequence comes from Gossypium hirsutum, assembly GCF_007990345.1. NCBI lineage: Eukaryota > Viridiplantae > Streptophyta > Magnoliopsida > Malvales > Malvaceae > Gossypium > Gossypium hirsutum. The sequence goes on along the minus strand of NC_053424.1, from coordinate 59,141,750 downwards.
GAGTAAAAAGAGCGAGAAACGGGCCGAAAATAGAGAAAATGGACCTATATGGGAAACCAACACGGCCTGGACTTCCTCACACGACCGTGTCCATTTGGCAGGATTGGAGCACGACTTACACGGGTAAACTACATGCCCGTGCCTATTCAACAGCCTTGACCACAGGCTGGAACAATCGCACACGGGCTTGTCACATGGGAGTGTCCCTGCCGAGCCCAAGTATAGTCCTATTCAAAAAAGGACACTTTTGAGGGCTCTTAGCCATTCTAAGGCCTATTTAAACACCTGACAAGGCCCCTAGAAGAGACACACAGAGTAAGAGGAAAGGAATTACTCAAGGGAAGCCGATTGGTCCATCTCAGAAGCCGGATTCATCGTCAAGACTAAAGATCTCCCTTCAATTTCCATTCAGGGGTTTTGGGTTTTCTTTATGTTTTGTATTCATTAATTTTATAAGATGTTTTCTTTTATAATTATGAACTAAACCCCCTAAATACAAAAGGGGAATGAAACCTAAGACGGATCTTGTTATTATTATCTGAATTGTATGATAAATATTTGACTTGTTCTTAATTATGTGTTCTTAATTCTTGTTTTAATATTCCAGGATATTGATTCAAGTTAATGCTCTTATTCAGAGGAGGAATAGACCCTGTCTAAGAGTAAATTTTTCACAATTAAGCGGAGTTGATTGCACGCTTAGAGATAGGGTGATAAGATTTTGCTGAATTAGGGTGAAACCTAATAAGGGGATCCATAGATCGAGTTAATGCAACACTAGGGCGTTAATTAGAAAGAGATTTCAATTAATCAACCTAGGGTTAGACATTATTAGTCTTGAGAGAGATAATAATATAACTTAGGGATTTCTACGGATCAAGTCAAATGAATAAATCGTCTGATTCAGAGTCAAATAACAAGTGAAGTATAGGTGGATTTTTCCTTGTGTATTGTCTTAATCAATCGAGTTTTTCCAAAAACTTTTTCCTAATTTTCTCTCTATGCACCCTTAGTTTAGTTAATTAGTCTAGATAAACAAATCCCTTAATTTTTAGGTTAGATAATAACAAGAAAGTAATTACTAGTACTCTTGGTTCCTTTGGGTTCGACAATCCGGTCATGCTACAACTATACTACTGTTCAATAGGTACACTTGCCTTCATCGTGATAATAGTTAGTTCCAAGAACGATTAATTATAAATTTTTAAAACCTGTCACAAATATCACGTATCAATAATTAATGTTAATTATGCACTTTATTTTAATGTTTTATTCACACTTTTATAATTTTTTTTATTCTTATTTCATTTTATTTATTTTCATGTTTGTTTATATATATATACACATTCCCCTTACATACATGTTAATATTATTTAATTATGTTACTTTGATTCTTTTATTGTATTATGAATAAGGTGTATTATTGTTGTTATTATTATTATTATTATTATTATTATTATTATTATTATTATTATCATCATGTTAATGTCTTATTTATTTCATTTTTCTTTTTATTATTGTCATTTTGAAAGAGTTTTAACTTTTCTTTAACTTTAGTCAATTTAATTAAATTTCCTATTTTATTACTATTCGTTTTAAAAGAGGGAACTTTAAGTCATTTTTGCATCCTATAATTGTTGACACGAAGTTAGTTAAGTAGATGTTATATTTTAATGAAACCATAAGGTTTTTACATTTGGATTTAAGAGTCCTTAAGGTCTTACCTACCATTTACCTTAGAAAAATTATAAATAATATGTATGATATTTTTTTAGGGTTTTAAATTAGTTTTAAATATTGTATAGGATTAGATTCTTAAGTTAATAAGTAAATACGTTTTAAGAATTTATTCAAGAATAAAACTAAAGAATTTTCTAGGTGAATTGTAAATCATGAGTAGGTCTTTGTAAGTATTTTATTTTAGAAACTTTTTAAGAAAGCTAAAAAATGTTATTTAAGATTTATTATTTTGAGATTTTGACGAATTTAAATCTTAGATCAAGAATTTTAAAGTAAGATAAATCATAAACTCGACATAGGATACTTTCGTAAGATCTTGATAGGTTCAACATTATTAATTAAATCTTTTAAATAATAATAATAATAAAAGATCGAATAAGTTGTAGATGTATTTTAATATTTCTCTTAATTCATTAGTAATTTCTAGGTTTTTTTAGAATTCTAAAATAGAATTAATTTTAGGAATTAAAGGCATTTTACTAGAATTATTTTGGTATCCTTTCGGGCTCCCGTTAAAGGTAAAAATCTTCAATTTAAGTTTCAAATTAGATAAGTTTGGTGAATACATCTTAATTGAACTACAAGTAAACCAGAGGCATTTCCTTTAGAGCTTTTATTTAAGATTTCCATAAAATTTTAGTTTAGATTAAGACATTAATATGCTTAGATAAAAAAATCTTGCTCTTAAGACCCCATAAGACTATCCTTGGATAGGCGTTGTGGAGGTGCTATAACCTTCTCCACACGTACTCCTGAACCTGGAATTTGGTGATTAGATCGAGTCTATATTTTAGGACTTTTTCGTAGTATTAATTCTAGATTTTTAGACGATAGGTGGCTAACCAACCTAGCCCTAATTGGTTAGTGGCGACTCTACGTAATTTAGTCCCTCAGTGTCTAACTTTGCTTACTAGGCCGTCGTACTCTTATGTAGGCAACATTATGACACATATAATGCTTAGTTAGTTCATAAAACATGAACATAACTTACCATTTCAATGCATAACATTATGATTAAACACGATATAATCCAACCATAAGCTTGGCACAAGCCTAAGCACCATCAACAACACATGTTAGTGCATTAACACATAATTCACTCCAAATATCATATGGTAAGCTAGGTATACATGTACATAATGCTTTTGAACTCATCCTTTCCATGAACATAGATATACTTTCATTGATCATTTCCATTTCAAACCTTTTCATAGATTCATAACATAATTCATTTGAAAACTTACCATTCCTTTGTTTTTTATGCCCGTTCAACCATTTAGAATAACATTGGATATGCAGGAAAGCTCACAAGAAGTGTGCTAAACATATAATCGTAACTTTTCTTTTTCCTTTACATCGTTGCTCATACGAGCTGTCAGATGGGTTTGCTCACACAAGTTGTAGGTCGAAATGTAAGCTACACGATGCTGCTCATACCAGCTATAGAGTATCCGCAACAAATGCAGGATCTTAACCATCGGTAGGACATTCAGGACCAGCCCGGAAACATGAAACCCTAATGACATGTCATTTGCATCCAACATATTCCTATGGTTCAAATAAGGCTTGATAATCATCTTGACATCATTAGATTCCATCATTTAATTACATGACAAATAATACATGAACATATAAATCAATATAACATTAAAACGTTTTTTAATCATTCGAACTTACCTCGACGATTAAGGCGTAGAAATGGAGTCGACTAATCCAAAGCTTTGGCTTTACCCCAATCTAAATCCCTGCGGGTCTATCTTGATCTAAATAAGTAAAGTCAATCTATTTAATACACATACTATTCAATTTAATCCAAAATTCATACTTTAGCAAATTTACACTTTTGCCCCTAATATTATAACTTTTTTACAATTTAATCCTTAAGCTTGTAAATGGAAATTGATGCAATTTCATCCTTAACCCATACTAGTCAAATTTATTATGAACACATATAAACTCATAGAAATCATTATTTCACAATTTCACCATGTACTTTTACTATTTTTACAAATAAATCCCTAATTGACATTTTCTTAAAAAGAATACTTTACAAAACTTGTTTATTTATCAATAAAGACTAATAATCTTTCGTCGAACATTATAAATGTAACACCCCAAACCCGGCCCAGACGTTATGGCCAATCTGACGTGCTACATTGAAGTGATTTACCAAAAACCATGTTTTCATTGAAAACCCTTCTTAAACAAAAGAAACCTTATTAAACACACCTTTCAGTTGCGAAAGCCTTGTTTTAAGCATTTGATTTAAGAAAACTTATCATTTAGAAATTAAGTTGCGGAAACGTAGAAAACATACTATAATTTAGGAAACCCATGTTCAACTTCTCGTAATCACAATGGAAATAATAATACTTCAAGTAATAATAGCATAATGAAAACCTTATTACAATCTGGTTTGAAACATACTTAATAAAATAAAACTTATAAGCTTTAAAAAAAAAAGTCCAAGTTTGTCTTACTTGTTGGCCACCCAGAGTCCCTCCAAACATCGAACCATCTACTGAGCATCACCTGAAAATAAAATAAAAGAGGGGGTGAGTTTTCACAAACTTAGTGTGTACAACCCTCGACGGAAAACAAGCATTCAAAAATCATCATACATCAAACATGCAATGCAATCCCATTCAAATTATCCATCCACTACACACCAGCTCCGTCCCCCATCACACCATGTGGAGATATAAATATCGACCCACCCAGCCCACACACCAATGGTAGCCCGGTTGCGGAACTACCTTCATTTACATATTGGGCTTTAAAAGCCGTTGGTGGATCCATGATTGTCAGGCAACCATGCGATCCTCATAAACTTCCTCTGTACCATAGTTCCCACCCCATATGCAACCTAAGCAGAACATCATATGTATGCATGTCACATCCACAAAACTTACATTCAACACCTAGGGGTATTTTGGTCATTTTTTCCATTAGGGGCATTTGGGTAATTTTCCCTTACGGTTTTCACTTACCTTGGCCCATGAACAAGCCCCGCGAGTTAAAGTGAATGAATACTATGCACCAAGTAGGATTTCAGAGAAGAGGAGGTGGGTCATTAAGACCGCTTAAGTACCAAGCTCTCCCTCGATCCAATCCTAGACATGCATATACCCGTTGCCACACCTTAACCCTATGACTTGTCCACAGTCTCAATTAATTAATTAAGTTTTATGTAGTCGTCATATACTAGGCCCAATACCCCTACATACATGCATATAGCCCATTAGGCCCAATCTTATTCAAATAGCCCATATGGCCCAGTTTATATTCTTATGGCCCACTAGGCCCAATTCACCTTCATATGGCCCATTAGGCCCAAATCATATTAAACTCATTCTCGCATACATATTTTCTAACACATAGCATCACTTATCAATCTTTGCCTATATGGGCCCAACAGCCCATCAGGCCTATTTAACCCATTCCGACACATTAGGCCAATTCTCAACCTAAGTCCATGGAATCGCCCATGGGCCTCAGGAAACCTATTGGTTTCCACTCCACGAGTGTTCACGCACTTGTGTGACTACTAGAGCCCAACTTTCAGCTTTTCAACATTTCAACTTTTTGGCTTTTCGGCATTTCGGCATTTCGGCTTTTGCCGATTCATTGTGTCTGTGCAGTGTATGTACACACCTGGTAGGAAAGCGTGCTGCGATTTCCTTAGCCCAAACCTACAATTGATATCACTCAAAGATTAATCTCGCATACTTATCGGATACTTTACCAAAAGCCAGAATCTCACCTTAACCTTACCTTGTGCGATAAGTATAACAGCCCCTTCACTAAACACGATCAACTCCTAGATCTGCACCAATTGTAACTATTAAAACCAAAATAATAGGTGACTCGTATCCAACACAATTCCCCTTACCTTACTATGGCTTTTCGGCCAACCTTATCCAATGGATGAGGAATACTTACCAAAACTACAACACCTAAGGGGCAATTCGGCAATGAGCTAAGATCTGAGATCTGATACTAATTCCCTACCATAGTTGATTAGAAAGATTGAGGGACAATATTCGATACTTAGCAAAGAAACAAATTGGGAGAACAACACTTACAGTAGATTTGACCGAAGTAGAAGGAGTAGTAACTGCACCAAGGGTATTTGGCCAAAGAGGTTCGGCCCTTTATGATTTTGTATGGCAAAAGAGGGTTATTCGGCTCCAAGGAAAAAGAAAAAGAAAAGTCAGCAATGAGGTAGAGGAAGAATAGAATTTAGCACAAGGAAGGAGAAAAAGAAAAGAAAGGCAGAGGGTTTTCAGCTTTTAGAGAAAAGAGTTTCTGGTAACTGGGTGAAGGAAATTCAGTCATTAGCTTCATACCCTAGCATTCGACACCTATTTATAAGCCTTATAACTGAATTTTCCCATGCCCAATTCCCCATTCGGCTCCATCACTTCTCCCTTCTCATCTCCTCATTTTTCTCCCTGATAACCCCTTGATCCTTTCCTTAATTTTCTCTCCTGAACACTTCCCTTGGAGTCCACTTTCACGCCACTTCCATCCTTCTAGAAGGTCAAAATTAAACTTCTAAAAACACTAAGCTAGGATTCGAACCTTGGACCTCCTTGCTAGCTATTAACGCCACCTCCCTACACTCTAAGTGGCGTCACTTAGCCTCTCTTCTACAAGGCTTTTTGATACTATTTTCCCCTAACTTTATTTAAAAGCCCAACTACTTGCTAGCCTTGATTCTTTTAAAAATTAAACTATTACCCCTAGGTTCAAACTCAAACCTTAATTAAGACCTACTATAATTATCACATGGCTAGGAACAAAAACACAATTTTTATCAAAACTAAAAACAAAGAAAGTTCGGGATTGTGGGATTTTTGGGTTTTGAGATTTTTGGGGCGTTACAATAAATCATACAAACATGTTCAGGGCAAAACCCTAATCCTTTAATAGTTTTTCAAATTAGTCTACGGGCTAGCTAGATTAAGCTACAATGATTCCGAAAACATAAAAATCATTAAAAACGAGACTAAAAATCATACCATTCAAGTGAATAAGCCTAGTTGAATGTTCAACCTCCAAAAATGGTGTTTTTCTACTCTATTTTCTGGTGGTTTTATTCAAAAAGGAAGATGATACCATCTTTTTTATTATTTTTACTTTTAATTTATTTATTAAATTACCAACTTAACCTTTAACATTAACCTTTAAATTACTTAATAGTGTGCCCATATTTGTCCACTCATAAGAATAATGATCTAATTACCATTTAAACCCCTTAACAAATTAATTTCATAGTTTATAGATACTTTTAACTACTAGCACTCCACTTTTGTATCATTTTCAATTTAGTATTTTTCACGAAATTAAGCATGCAAGCGTTAAAATTTCTTAACGAAATTTTTATACGACACCACTAACATATCATAAACATCAAAATAATAATAAAATAAATATTTACTCGTCAAATTTGTGGTCTTGAAACCACTATTCCGATTTCACTGAAAACGGACGGTTACACTCATACAAAGACCTTATGGTCTTGTGCCTCATGAAAGTTTACATAAAATTCTTGAATGATTGCTAGAACTACGAGTCTAAGGGGTTGTTGGTAAAAAGCATCCCACTTTAAGCGCACGATCCTCGTAATTATAGGGTCATGGAATAATTACTTGGCAAAGTCAAAGTCATGTTCCAGGACAAGTGGTTTAACGAAGTTGTCAAATCATTTGGTCGCTTCATTTGAGATGAATCGTCTCCTCGGGTCATTAGGAACATCGCATTCTGATATTTTCCAATATGTTGTTTGCTTTCAAAAAAACATGCTAATTAAATTCGCGAGACAATTTCAACAATCAATAAGCACGATAGAATATATTCTAACAAAATTTGGATTATCTAATATATCATTCAAAATCTAGCAAAAATATATAAAGCTTAGAGAAAGATTGAATATCACCAATCTTTTTGTAATTGCTCGTTTTTATTGAAATCAGAACAGTAGTTTCGGGACCACAAATCTGATGTAAAAATATTTAATTTATTATTATAATGTCTACAGCACGTTAGTAGTGTTGTATAAAAATTTCGTTAAGAAATTTTATCATTTGCATGCTTAATTTGATAAAAATGGCTAAATTGCAAAAGGTGCAAAATTTGAGCTTTATATGCTAAAGGGATCTAATGACTATGATATTAAATGATTGGAGGGTTTTTGAGGTAGTTAGACCATTTGAAATTTGAGTGGACATTTATGGACATTATACATGTGTTTTCAAAGGTTAATTAAAAGGTTAAATAAGTAATTAAATAATTATTTCTAAATTAAAATGTGTATAATGGTTGTATCATCTTCAACCTTGTGATGTTTGATTGAAAATTAGAAGAAGAGAAGCCATTTTTTGGGTTCTTTCATTCGGCCATTGCTTCCTTATGCATGTAAGTGTGTTTTTGTCTCGTTTTTAATAGTTTCTATGTTTTTAAAGTCGTTGTAGCTTAATCTAGCTAGCCCAAGGACTAATTTGCAAAAATGTTAAAAGATTTAGTTTTTCCATGAATGAATCCAAGTTTTTTTTTTTGAATTTTGATGGTAGAAAATGAAATCTTGTTGTTAGATAAACAACTTTTGTTAAGTGATTTTTGATGAATTTGTCAATTAGGGATTTAATTGTAAAATATGAAATATTCATGGTGTAATTTGTGAAATAATGAAATGTGTGGGCTGCTATGAGCTTGTATGGAATTCAGCTAGGCTAGGGTAGGGGTGAAATTGCATGAATTTCATTTTACGAGCTTAAAGACTAAATTGTAAAGAAATCAAAATATTAGGGGCAAAAGGGTAATTTTACAAAAATGTGAATTTTGATTGAATTGAATAGAAGGGCTATTAAATTGATTAAATTTATTCATTTAGATTAAGATAGGCCTCGAACGGATTTAGATCAAGGCAAAGAGAAAGCTTCGGATGAACCGACTTCATTTCTACATTTTATCGTCAAGTAAATCGAAAGTTTGGTCTGGTTGGAAGGTCTTTGGAGATATATCACATTATCCATCAGCATTATCAATAGATTTTTATGATTTTAAGTCATGGTTCTAATGGCATGTATAGATGTTTTATGCTTGATGAAATAGTCGTTATGTTTGGCTTGTAAATGTGGTATTTTGGATAATGAATTAGTTGTCATGTTGGCTTGTATATATGTGATCTTATGATGGTTGATAATTTGGCCTTTTGGTGCTTTTTGTACTTGATGTTGGAATGATCAAGTTGATGTATGTTTTAGTGACCATTTTGGTATATTTGAATCTGATTTTGGTATGGTTATTTTAGTAGAATTTGGTATGGAAATTAGTTGCAATTACTGAGTTGTTAAATAACTAAGTTATGCATGAGTTTGGACATGCCTAATGTCATGTAAATTGAGGTTCCTTTGTAACACCCCAATACCCAGCCTAGGAGTTTAGACTGAATTTCGGAGGTCACATTGATCATTGAAGTGGTTGTGGGAAATCTTAGTTTAACAAATCGAAAAACATTACAGTATTTAAATTCCGTAAAAACTCTCAGATATAAAATCTTTGTATTACAAACACCTCAGTCCAATAACACTTACATGTATTTAATATGAAATTTCATACCACAGTTTTCAAAAAACAATACTTAAACTAATTATTTAAAATGCGTAACTCCAAGACCTCCAGCGTGCTGAGTATAGCATCAGAAATTTGAAATGTACCTGAAAGGGGAAACACTAAGGGGGTGAGCTACACGAGCTTAGTGTATGTTCGAGACATGACTAACAACAGAATTACAGACCGAAATTCCAAATAGCAGTACAATAGTGAAACGTATTTACAGAGATATACAAAACCAGAAGGTATACGCGAAGCCAACATCCCAAACAATCTCACTCATGTAAAGCACTTACCATTACATACAATGTTACAAAACCTTATTACACGCAAGAATAATCACAAATGATAAGTCAAACAGACAAAGTTCAGACAAACAAACTTACACCCAATCACTTGATCAGATGCTTATGAATGCAGTCAAGTAGTGAAAACCCACCCATCTAGCCAAAACACCTCTTCATCCCCCAATGACACCCCAATAGAGCTATTTAAGCTCATCCAACCAGACCCACCACATAGGACCTAGGAAGGCCCATCCAACCCTACACACGATGTATGTTGACTAAGCCACTCAGATAATAGTACGCAGCAAGGCTGACATATATCTAGTACAATATATTGTGGTAAACCATTGTACAAATATGTTGCAGTTAAACTGCAAGATAAACACAGCAAAGCTAATGTAGATACAATACAATGTATTGCGATAACCCGCTGTACAAATATGTTGTAGTTAAATTTCCAGATAATATCAAAATCAGTCTTCCTTCTCTTCACAACCAAACCCTAAATCATGATGTAATGCAATAATACACACCAAACATGAACAATCACACAGACACAGAACGTCGTAAACAGTCAATCAAATACAGAATTTCGTCTGATTACAAAAATAAACTCTTTGGAATTAGACACATAGAATCAGAATGCCCTTACACACACAACTCGATGTCAAATTTCTTTACAGTTATTGGACACGGTTTCATTTTGTTAACATATTACAAACATGAACTATCAAATCAAAAGTTTAACACCATGCTTATAGTTAATCACATGATCCTAAGCCGTATCAGAGTCCTTAATACTTATATAGAGGCCCCAACAACTGTTGGACAGCACAAGAAACAGAGTGGAAAAGTTATGCTACAGAATAAAAATTTATGAAATAGGGTCACACGGCCGTGTGCTTCGACCATGTGGAAGTGCCTAGGTCATGTGGGGTCAGCACACCCATGCGGAGAGGCACACGCCTGTGGGAAAGGAGACACACGACTGTGTGGCTAAGGTACACACCCGTGTGACCTAGGTACATGGCTATGTGATTCAGCCATGTAACTCTCTGTCCGTTTGTGCTAAAATAGGGTATAGGGCAAACACAACTGTGTGAAGGTCTCACACACCCGTGTGCCCACCAGACAAATCCATGTGTCCAAAACACACGCCCGTGTAGAATCCCTAAATCCCTAAATTGGCCACACAGTCGTGTAGCTAGGCCATGTGGCACCCAAATCACATAACTCTAATTCCCAAACGCACATGCCCAGATGGGGAAGGGACACAGCCATGTGGAAGTTAACTAAAATCCCCAAATCAGCCACACGACCATGCGGCCAGGCCGTGTGGCACCCAAATCAGCCCAGAAACCCTAAATCCCAATTTCAAATGGCCGTGTGGCCACCTGTGTGGTCACAAAACCACACCGAAATAGGCCGAAATCTCAATTTTACGACATCAGAACGAACCCCAATCGTTAACCACACTTGAAACAATAGAATCTTATAAAAATCCTCCAGATTCAACAACATTTTCTTGTCAAATATAAGCAGTTCAGAACACACACAAGTTACTGAACTTCACAGCAATTCAGTAGCAATTACCAAGTTTATTACACACTCAAAATTATCAAATACTATAGAATTGAATTAACAAATCAAAAAATAGAAGAAAAGAGGTTCGAAACCCACACCTGATTTGCGAGATAAGCACCCGAATCATTTGATTCGCTCCCCAAGCCAATTCAGAGACCTACCGATCAACAACGGTAAACTCGGAATTAATTTGAGAATCAGCAAAGGAAAAGAAAAAGAAAAAAATCTCTCATTCATAAAAAAACCCAAGGGAGGGAGAGAGGATGTCTAGAGAAAAAGAGGAAGAGAACGTGCCAATTTTTCCAAAAAAATAAAAATAGCAAAAATAAAATTAATAATTAATAAATATTTTTTAACTCAAAACAATTAGAAGATGAAAAAAATAATTTCTCAAAGCATACATGAGGACTCGAACCTAGAACCCCCAAGAAAACTAACTCACAACCAACCACCAGACCAGCAGGGCCATTCTGACACTAGAAACCAAAAACAAAATCAAATGTCTGATCTAGCCACTAACCCCACCTTCAAATCTCAAAACTTTTAACCTCAAAATCTGGGGTGTTACATCCTTAGGGCATGTTGGTTATATGAATTGGTATCCCACTGTTTTAGCTTGATTATACACATTTTAGGTACATTTTGAAGGTTTGATTTAGGTGTATTTGAGTTGCTTGAGTGTGCATAATTTGGGTGAAAGAAATGACTTGAAAGTGGCTTATTTCTTGTCCACACAGCCTAAGACACGGGCGTGTGTCTCAGCCATGTGTCCCATGTACCTTACAAAGGGTTGCAAGTTAGACTGTTACACGACCTAGCTCACGGCCTGGCACACGAGCGTCTGAGGCCATCTCGAAGGGTATACGGGATAGCACATGGGGTTGTGGCTTGGCCATGTGACCCAAGTTAGAGAGATCCACAGACACAAACACAACCTGGGATACGATCGTGTACCCCTATTTTGAATGCCCACACGGCCTGAGACACAGGCATGTGTCTTAGTCCTGTGAGTCACATGGCCGTATGACCCCTATAGTATGAAATTTTTAATTTTTTTCCAAAAATTTTACATGTTTTCGATTGAGTCCTGATTCATTTCTAATGTGTTTATAGGGCCTCGAAGGCTCGTATAAGGGACAATGAGTATGAGTTTGAATAATATTGCTATGATTTATGATATATTTTGAATCTTTTGAATATTTGTTCGTGTGAGATGTTAACTTCCAATAATGCTATGTAGGTCTATTCTGGCAACGGATACGGGCTAGGGGTGTTACACTTTTGTTGCCAAAATGTCTAGGTTACAATGCTTCACCATCGCCCACTGTCGTTCTTCATCGATAAATAAATTTGTTAAGACTCAATAAGGGATTTAGTGTTATAAACTTGAAAATCAAAAGGAATGAAAAAGACAATTACAAAATTTGAAATGCTAATGATAAAAGGGTAACAAAAATTGAATGGATTCAGTGTGCTTAGGCTTGGAGACGAAGAGCTGCAAAAAAGAGAGGATAAAAAACTATTTGAGGTGGCTGGGTTAGGGATCCTCGTGATAAGGACCTTTTATAATCTTCACCTTGTCACGACGTGGAGCTTCAGGTCGTCACAACGTCGCATAGCCGTTACAAGTTCCAAGGTTGTTACATCATTGCTCATTGCGATATCCCTTACCCTTCATTGCAACATTAAGCTTATCATCAGGATGACGCAACATCCCTCGTCACGACATCACTGTCTATTTTTCACTTTATTAGGTCAGCTCTTAATGACACTGAAAGGCCACGTTGGTACGTAAGGCTTATCGGGACCACACAATGTCCCTCGTTTGGACTTCACTCACTGTTTCGATCTTTCTCGTGCTCGAGATTTCAACTTCTTCTATTTCTTGATTCTTCCACTTCCCAAGCTCAACGACCACTGTAGGAAATAACTAAAACATATAAATTAGAACTTCAAATAAACAAAACAAAAATAATCAAACTACAATTAAAATTAAAAATTAAAAGAAATTTAAATAAGAAGCCCTTTTTCAGACTTGGGACGATTTGTATCGCCACCGAAAAAGAACTTTTAGCTGATTCTTGACACTTTGATCCGTTGTTTGCTCAACTATCAATATATTTGAACTAGCAACTTCGATCAGTTCTATTGATATCATCTTATTTTCAATTAGCGCAACATCCACATCACAATCCATTTGATGTCAAATCTGAGCCAACCCCTAATTGTTTTTTAGGTTATTATTACCTCAAGCCACTTCACCTCCATGTCGTGTGAGGCTCTATTAACTAAGCTTTATCTTGAGAATCAAATGAGAATGGAACAAACTCATCGATTTCTTCAATTCTCACTTCTTTAATTTTGGCCATAAAGTGTATTAGCTCAACTACACTTTCATTCAGGAACAATTTAAGCCCTATGTTAGTCTTTACTTTTCCATCTATTGTTACTGCTACTTCTACATCTACCTCTATGTCAATTGGATCGGAGATGCCTTTGACTATATTCAATGTCTCATCGTGGTCTCTAGTTCCAAATTCTTGCTAACTATTACCATCTAATTCAGAGTGGTTGACGACGATACAATGGTCCTCATGATAAGAGTTGGGTACATCATGTTTGATCTCGTCCAAAGACTCTTTACTTCAATTTGGTTTTAGTGATTTTGTCATTTCCAATATTTGCGCCAACAGTCCTTTTATTTCCATCACATCCTTAGTGTAGGTTGACATATTTGATTTGTATAAGGTTGTCTCATCCGAATTACAAGATAGCTCGATTGGATATTTGGATGTTTTTAATCAGTCTGATTATTTTTGGAAATCCTTTGCTTTAGCTTGGGATTCTAGACTAAGGAGAAAAGACTTACATTCATCCAACTCCAGAGGAATTTGAGATGAATATTCATAATCTCCACTCCTTCAATCATGACTCTATTGATTTGTCGAGGCTCCGTTTTTTCTGACATGATCTTTGATTGCTCCTATGTTGCTCATACAAATATTAGTAAACTTTGCCATCCATGGTTAAGTCCAATTCTTGCTGGGTTGAATATCTGGGCATTTCGTATTCTTCGTCATAAATTGTCGAAGCTTCATTTACCTAACTTGGTCATTTATTAATGTACCATTCATCATCATACCATGCATACATCTCATCTTCCTCATCCCAACTGCTAGTATCATCAAATTCATCATCAATTGTATCCAGAATTAAATTAAATAGTTAATAAGGTATCTAAAAAAATTAAATAAATTAAAAAATGAAAATAAAAAATTAACAAATTAACAAATTATCTAACTTGTTTTATCTTTCGACTAGTATTATTTTACAAAATAATTAAATTAATGATAATTTTCATTGACGAAACCCCCTACAACGGCGCCAACAACTTGACTACCGCTAAACGTGCGAATGTCTGGATTGAAAATATTGTAGTAAAAACATATAACACTAAGCGACGGTGTCTGCAAGTATACGAGTCAAATTAGAATTCAAGTTGGCATGATACCGTGTGGAATAAAAAAGATTGTTCAAAAAATGAGAAAAAAAATAGTTTAATATACTAATAAAGTAACTTTTTTATAAATGTGAAATCCTGATATATATATATATGTATATATTATTTTATTTGTTATTAACTAATCTAACCATTCTTTTGACAAATTCAAGTTCATACCAAAATATGAATTAATAAATTAGAAGAATAAAGAAAAACGAATGAAAGAGAAAGATTGGATTATTACAAGAGTTTGTTCTCAACTATGAAATATATATTCGGCTTTGAGGACTAGCCCATAAAAGATAAAACTAGGCTTTCCTTACTACTATAATGAAAAGGTCACATCTAATGTCGTTAAAAGTTGTGTTGCATAGTTAGTGGTCATCATCGAATTATTAAATTATATTTTAAGTCTATAATCTTTTTATATTTAAAATTTAGTATTTTTATTTTTATTTTTAGTACTTTAGTGCTTTTACTTTTTCGAGATAAAAAATACAAGTTTAATTATTTATAATTATTTTGTTAAATTTAGATTCATTATAATATTATTTTTTTCTTACATGGTTTCTGAGTTTTTTTTTTATTTTAAAACGTCACATCTTCTAATTTAACAAAAATAATTTAATGATGTTATCAACTGAAATTAAATTTTGATATCTAAAAAATAAAGTGATTAAATGTCGGACAAAATACATTAGCGAACAAATATATATATAAAAATAAAAAACTATTTATATAAAATAAAATAAATAAAATAATTTCTATTTAAAATATCAAATACGAAAAACCAATAAATAGGATTAGAAAACCAGAAATCGAATAAAGAATCAAATTCTACTAGATGTTGAGGCCTATTTTACACAGTTTTCTTAAGACAGATTTGGCCGCTCTTACTGTACTTAGAGAAACCTTGGTCGACTATCTCCCAGGATACAGCAACACGATGATTGAAGCAGTAGCACCTCTACAAGATCAATGAACGAACCTTGTCTTTTTCTATCACCGGGGTGTTTGAAAATATTGAGAGGAAAAAAGAAGAATTTTCGAGAGTAAAATAGACTTGGTTTTAGAGAGTTTGTGTAAAAAATTTAGAATAATTCTTAGGCATTTTATAGGCATTCAATATGGAGGAATTTTGGAAATATCCATAAATAAAGATACAAAATCTGCATTAAAGTAGTAATTAAATCAATTTGATTAAAATCAAATCAAATTTATTGGAATCAAATAAATTAGGATATATGTCCTTTTAAATAAGATTTTGTTTATATATTTGCTAAGAAAAAAATAAATTTCATGTTGGGTTAAAATATCCACATGCCTATTTTCGGTCCGACCAATTTGGACATTTCGCGTCGCCCACGTTGTGCGCGTGCGCCCTAACCCCGATGGGTTTGGATCTACACCCTCTGTGCGCAAGGCAGGGTTTCAAGCTTAGCCATTCAATCACCCTTCGGGGAGGTTCTCATATATAAACATATCTCACACTTGGTATTTAATCAATGTGGGATCTAAGCTTCTCTTTTCCTCAACAAATATTCACAGGTAGCTCACTTTGGGCATCAATTTCTAATTCAGCACTCAATCATTTTGAGCATATGATATACCGTTATAAAGGTCTCATGGAGCAGAATATAAAACCATAACTTTATGATTCAACTCTCCACCTTTACCAATTGAAAATATGCCTCAAAATTTCGAAAAATCACAATTTTTCCAACAATCCCCCACATGAATGAAAATTGATTGAAAATTGATAGTTTTAAAGGAAAAATAATGACTCGATCTGGTGATAAAATCTACGACCGGTAGTTGTATAGGATAAGTATGCGTCCACCCTTGAACCTTCCCTTGTGAAAGTATATTTACTTTACTAGTTGACCAGTAGATGTGATGTTATTGAACTCTTTTTTCGTTTGTGTAAATGATGGTATACCTTACACAACTACCTCCCTGACTAGGTTTTAGTTCTCATGGGTATCTCCACATAGCCGTTAATATCTCCTTGTTCTACAAGAGTTTGAGAGAACCATGCCCCAATAGTTTCCTCGAAGCGGCCCTACTTCACTCTCACATAGGTTACTTATGTTGCTCAGCTCATTGAAACACACAATGGTCATTAAAAGCGTTGCTTAATCTATCCCATTAATAGTCACTACTTACATTATAGGAATGGACTTGGGATAAAATCCCCCACACTGACCTCATAAGGTCTATGCAATTAGGTTGTCCTTTTGTACCTAGATCTTGGGATCTCCAATCAACTAGGTAAAGTTTTCCTTCACATAGTGCCTTTTATTTTCAAGGGCTTTACTCCCATTCATTTTGATGTTTTATCAACCTGATCTCGATTTAAGCCTTTAGTTAGCATATCCACAATGTTATCTTTTGATTTTACAAAATCAATAAAGATAACTCCGTTTGAGATCAATTTTCTAATGGTATTGTGTTGGGACGCATATTTCTCGACTTACCATTATACATTGCATTTTGTGCTCTACCAATTGTTGCTTGGTTATCACAATATATGCATATTATGGGCATAGGCTTTGGCCAATCAAGAATATCCTCAAAGAAGTTTTGAAACCATTTTGCCTCTTCTCTAAATTTCTCTAGAGCTGCAAACTCAGATTCCATTGCGGGTCTGGTTATAATCATTTTCCTTGAGGATTTCCATGACACTGCTCCTCCTCCAAATGTAAAAACATATCCACTTGTGCCTTTGGTATCTTGAATATCAAATATCTAACTAGCATTGGAGAATCCTTCTAAAACAACAGGATCTCTAGAATAATGTAATCCATAGTCCCGATTATATCTAAGATATCTCAGTAACCTAACAATTGCTTTCCAATGGTTTTCCCCTAGGTTGCTTGTGAATCTACTTAAACTATTCATGGTGAAAGCAATATCTAGTCTAGTACAATTCATAAGGTATATTAGACTGTCTATGACCTTGCATATTCCACTTGGTTAACACTTTCACCTCTGTTCTTGAACAGATGTTGGCTCGTATCTATTAGAGTTCTGGCTATACCAGACTCATTCTTGCTAAATTTTCCAAGAATCTTGTCCACATAATGTGACTGAGTCAATATGAGACCTTCAGATGACCTCTTAATTTAGATACTCAAAATCACATTAGCTAGTCTCATATCTTTCATGTCAGAATTTGAATTTAACATGTCTTTGGTACGTTTTACCATTTCATTGTTACTTCCAACAATGAGTATGTCATCAACATATAAGCATAGGATTATATATTCAATATTGGTAGTTTTGACATACACACATTTGTCACTCATTAATCTTGAAGCCATTTTTCATCATGACATTATCAAACTTTTTAGGCCATTGTTTTAGTGCTTGCTTAAGTCCATATAAAGACTTCACCAATTTACAAAATTTTCTTTATTGTCCTATAACTACATGACCCTCAAATTGTTCCATCTAAATTTATTCATCAAGATCTCCATTTAGGAAAGTTTTTTTAACATCCATTTGATGTACTTCTAAATTCCACAAGGCCGCAACTGCAAGTATCATCCATATGGAAGTTATCCTGGACATTGGAGAAAAAGTATTAAAGTAGTCAATGTTTTCTTTTTGTCTATAACCTTTTCTAACCAATCCAACCTTGTACTTATCAATTGTTCCATCTGCTTTCATTTTCCATTTAAAAATCCATTTAGAATTTAATGGTTTAATTCCCAGAGGAAGATTCACTAATTCCCATGTATGATTTTGTATGATGGAATCAATTTCACTTTTAATAGCATTGTAACAACCCGATTTTGGGCCTAGTCAGAACAGTGGTTTCGGAACCACTATTACGAGGCCAGAGAAATTATTTTTAATAGCATGATTATATAAGTGCATGAAAATTTTGGTGAATTAATTTTAGCAATTTTGAGCTTAATTACGAAAAAGGACTAAATCGCATAAGGGGAAAAAGTTTTGTTTTGCTAACCAAATGTGTTAAATAGCTAGAGAACCATAATTTGAGGTCTTTAAATTGCAAATAGACTCTTAAATATAGGTTGGCTGGCCATAGATATAAAGATAAGACAAGTTTCAAAGTTAGGTGGAATTTGGTGGCTTATTTGACTAAAAATAAAATAAAATAAAGAGGGAATGATATCATCTTCTTCTCATCTCTTTCTCCACAAAAAATACCAGCAAAGAGGGGGTTTTTGAAGCTTTAAAATTTCATCTAGGTTATCCTCTTGCAAGTAAGTAATTTTCATAGCCACTCTTGGTAATTTTTATACTTTTAGGACCCTTGTAGCATGAGCTAACTAATGAGGGGACCATTTTGCAAAATGGTTGAAATTCTAGGGTTTTTCCATGAGAGTATTTATGTTTTTTTCTGAATTTTAATGGAAGAAAATGAGTCTTGGTTGTGTAATAAACAACTTTTGTGAAAGGAGTTTGCATGAAAACACTTAAAAAGGGTTATTTTATAAAGTTTGTAAAATAAGTTGTAAATGTGTGAAATAATTGAAATTATGAGTTTCTATAGTTATAAAAAGAATTCAACTAGGCTTGGTAAAGAAGAAAATTCGATAAAAATCGATTTACAAGCTTAAGGGCAAAATTGTAATTTTTGTAAAGTCTAAGGGAAAAATTGTCATTTTGCCAAATTATTAATTATAGAATTTTTTAATTAATGTAATGATTAAATGAGTGAATTTCATCATTTTAGATCAAGAAAATCAAGATTTGAGCTTAAATCGAAAAGTATGAGGTTATGGACTAAAATTGAGTAATTAGCCGAAATTGCATTCGAGGTAAGTCCGTGTGACTAAATAAGCATGTTATCCATGTTATTGTTAAAATTATTTGAAATCTAGCTTGCTTTGGTTATATTAAATTATATGTTGATGATATTGAGTATGATGAAAGTGATGCCAAACGTTAATAGCATTCATGTGAAGATAGAATACATTAGAAATTTGATGGAATATGATATTCCATAGAAACGAGTAAGTTGTATGTTAATAATGCTAATTCAATATTATCATGTATTCTATTATTAGTATGGTATGAATTTTTTATTTGCATTGTGAATGAGAATTTATATAATGAAGACTTCCGGTTGAACATTAGGAATAGATTTGGATATTCATGCCATGACATTGGGTGATATGTATGCTAGTGTAAGACATGTCTGGGACATGCATCGGCCTCGAGATAACAAGCTAGTGTAAGACTTGTCTGGGACATGGAGTCAGCTTGTTGTGTGTTAGGGTAAGACCTATCTGGGACATGGCATTGACACTGATGGATGAAAGCCAGTGTAAGACCTACCAGGGACACGACATTGGCCTCGATATATGAAAGTCAATGTAAGACTTTTCTGGGACATGGCATCGACTTTGATGTGCTAGCCAGTGTAAGACCATGTCTGGGACATGGCGTCAGCATCTTATCCCATGTTTGGGACTAATGAATATCCTGCAGTATTCCAAATGGTTCAACGGAAGATTTATGGTTTGTATCGAAATGAAAGAACTTATGACCATGTGGTGAGTGGTACAGGTACCTAAATGAGAATTACGACATACGAGCTTCATTTACATTGTATGTTTAGTAAGGAAGGAAGAGAGTAAGTTATGCTTATGACCATTTATGTATTTTACATGAAATTGATGAGATGTGAATTCAATTTATTTTGTATGATTAATAAGGAATGAATATGAGTAAGTAAAGTTTATAAGCATGTTGAGTAACACAGGTATGTATGCAAAACTCATGAGAAATGATTTTGGTTTATGATGCACATTTAGTGAGGATGTAAATAGGTAAGTCATGCCTATGAGAATGATTTTGTGATGACCTTATGATTATAGGTCTATACTTATGATGTATAAACATGTATTTTTACTAATGTGGTGAAAATGAATTAATAAGGTGTGCTAAACGTAGTATCATTAATTTACACTAAAACAGTTTCGGATAGCAACAGTCCGAACTTGAAAATCCACCAAAAACTGTGGAAATTTAGTTAGAGGCTGAATAAAATATGAAATTAAATCTTAATGGGTATAGTTTCACATAGAAGAAACGGTGTAAGCAAAGAAGTTTCATACTATGAAATATTTAAATTGTTATGAGATAAGGTTAGAATGATTTCAAAATCCCCTATTCTGATTTGATAAAATCATTGACAATTGTAAAAAATAGTTATGGGTTATAATTTATATGCTTAGAATTATTAATGAGTCTATTTTTAATATAAATAGACGGGAACATCCTCCGAGTCCTTATTATGAGATAATTAATTTTTAGTGAAGAGGGGTTAGAACTGTTAGATAGCAAAAAAGGGGTAACTTTAAGGAATAAACTATAGTTATTGGATGGACCAAAAATTCTGAAAATTTTTTGGTAAGAATATATTTGAGTCTAGTTTTAGGGAAAATTAGCAGATATTAATTTGGAGTTCTGTAGCTCCATATATAAATAATTTAGTAACTATGACTCGATAAAATAGCTTGACTGGAACATAAGTAAAAATGCAAATAGGGTTGTATTACCTTGAAAAGCAAGTTGATAAATTGTTATTATTTTCATACGGTCTTACTAAGATATAAACCATACCCTCTCATTTCTATTTCTTTAGTGTTTTCAGGTTAGCTCGGGGTTGGAGATCGTCGAAGGCAGCATCACACTATCAAGCTATCACCTTTGGAGCATTGATACATATGTTAGCGTTTTCAAGTGAGTGGCATGTATAGGGGCTCAGTTTTATGATATGAGTTATTATGGTTAGCCAAATGTATTGGCTTATATTGAGTTATTTGTATATGGCCATGAAGTGTGACTCATATTGATTATGCTTTGTGAACTTATCTATCTATGCTATGTTCTAATGCTTGTGACGTGATGACGTGATTATACTTGTTGGCCATATATGGTTGGTGTTATGAATTATGTGCATGATGAATGCTTTATGACAATTCAAAATAGTCATGGCCATGAATTAAATGTGTAATATGGAAATAGGATGACGATTATGAAAATTTGGTAAAAGTGGTCAGTAAATGACAAGGCTAATGAATAGGTTTTGTTGTGTCTTGACTTGATATTATAAGAGTATGTGAAATGTGTGAACAATAACATGTTAATGTTATGAATGTGTCTTAATATGGGATGCTAAATCATTAAAATGATGTCATGATATGTGTCCTTGGTGGGTATAAAGATGTGAAGGATTAAGGGTAACATAAAGGCTTGGAAGATAGCCTAAGTGTTGGCCACACGGGTTGAGACACGGCGTTAGCACACGGGCGTGTTCCTGAGTCCACACGGGCGTGTGATTTTGTGTCATGGGAAAATTTTCTAAGTTTTCCTGAAACTTCTCAAAGTTCTCAGTTTAGTCCTAAATCAATCCTGATGTATGTTTTGGGCTTCGTAGACCTAAATAAGGGACGACATGCATGTGTTTGAAAAGTTTAAATTAAAAGAAATTTTATGGCTCGATTTTTGCATGTATGTGTATGTTTAAGTCCGGTAATGCCTCGTACCTTGTCCCGACATTAGACACGGGTAAGGGGTGTTACAAGCATCTTTCCATGCAGTGCGTTCGGATGACCGTATAGCATCATTATACGTTTGAGGTCGGCCTCTAGCATAAAAGTTAGAAAATTTGATCCAAAAGACTTTTCTATCCTTGCTCGTTTATCTTTATTGGCTCTATCTTAGTTTCAACCTCGTCTCCATTATTTTCATCTATAGTGTCTGATGTTTATTTAGTTAAACTTGAATCAACTTCTCTAGCTTTACAAGGTAAGATATGTGACAGCCCAAAGTTGACCCTAGTCGGGAAGTGGTTTCGGGACCGCTAAACCGAGTCACCGAAATGTTTGAATGTGATACTTATTGTGTAGAATATGTAATTATGAAAGTGTGAAAATTTCAAGCTTCGATTTGGTTGATTGCATGTGAATTTAGTCAATAGGACTTATGTGAGAAAATTCAAAAATGTGATAGGTCAATGTGTGAGGACCTATTAGTGCATGTGGACAAAGGGGGGGACTTGCATGTCAAATTCTCCCCCCTAATGAGTAGTGGCCGGCCATGACAAGGAATGATGGGCAAAACATGTCATGAAACATGTTTTGTTAATGGAAGAATAAAATAAGGAGTATGGGTAATAAAGAAATGGAAAACAAAAGAAAAAAAATGTGTGTGTAGTGTTTGTCCCCCCCCCCATTGCCGTGAGCTAAAGAAGAGAAAGGGGGAATTTTGTTCATCCTTTTCTCATCTTCATGCTTGCCAAAACTAGAAAGAAAAACAAAGAAAAATTTTCTCATCCTTTGGTTCATCCTTGGCCAAAAATTTTAAGGAGGAAAGAAGAAGAAAGGTGAAGAGATTCGGCCATGCATGTAGCTAGGCTAAGGTATGTTTGATGATGTTCCATGAGAGGCATGCATGTTTTAGTTGTTAGCTTGAGTTCTACCTAACCCATGGTCTAAATCTTGCTATGTGATGGAAATGGCACTTGACCATGGATGCATCATTCTTGGTTGATGTTTGATGTTGTGGTGATGAGGCATGAGGATGAGTTAAGATTCGGCCTAGGTGGAGGTTGTGTTAATGCCATTGCATGCAAAATATGAAGCTTGTTAATGATGCATGTGATGATGGCTTGATGATTCTTGAACCTCCTTTTTAGCATTTTTGTGTGAGCACATATGTGCATTGGTTGCTAAATGGAGAAGAATCGGCTAGCAAGATGTGTGCTAAGGCCGAATGTAACTTTGCATGTTAATGAGCAATGCATGTGTTAAATTGATGAAAAGGGGGAGGATGCTTTACTAGTGTGTATAAGTGTGTATTAAGTGTTGAAATCGACCCCAAAAATGGACATGCATATTCGGCCAAGGGGAAAGAAATTAGCTAATATGTTATGTTGATGCATGATTTTTGCATGTATGAGACTTTAATGTCTAATGTATAAATATGGGCTAAGTGCCTTGTGTTCATCTTTTGATGCCTAAATGATGAAATCAATTTATTTGTTTGATTAAGCTCAAGAGCAAAGGGGAAATAAAACCGATAAAGGGAAGGAAAAAGTGGTTGAATAGCTAGCGGAATCGTTCGACAACACCCGAGGTAAGTTCTTGAGTAAGAGAGCTTAAATTTCGATGTGATTAAATCATGCTCTATGTGTGGCTATTGAGCCGAATGTGCAAGGACAATATGTGCCTTGTGTTTGAGTTTCGTAAACGAAAATGAAATATGAATGCGCCATGAATTATTGTTAGATGTGCATGATTAATTGAATGCTGTCCGGGCTAAGTCCCGAAGGCTTTGTGCTAAGTGAATATATCCGGATTAAGATCCGAAGGCCTTTGTGCGAGATACTAAATCCGGGTTAAGTCCCGAAGGCATTCGTGCGAATTGTTAAATCCGGGTTATGTCCCGAAGGCATTGTGTGAGTTACTAAATCCGGGCTATGTCCCGAAGGCATTTGAACGAGGAGCTATATCCGGTTAAATCCCGAAGGTACGTGATTTGGTAATGAATGAGCTTGCTGTAAAATTCCAGCGAATACTCGAAAAACATCCCAATATGGGGATATGTTACGTATGTGTTGAATTTAATCGAGCCCTTACAAATAAATGTTCGCTCAGTTGATAAACGAGCTATCGGCCTTCGGCTAAGTTAGTCTATTGTGTATGTGCATAAGGGTTGTTAATGTTGTGAAGCAAGTTTAATATCGATAAATTGCGTATTATGAAATATTCCGTTTAGCTAAATGTGTGATATTCTTTGTTTATGCTGGAATTCCTTGCTCAAACTTACTAAGCATAAATTGCTTACTCGTTACATTGCTCCTCTGTTTTATAGATTTTTGGTTCTCCAGCTATCGGACTCGGGATCTTGAAGTCGAAGTCGCCCACACTATCAAAGGCTCTTTTGGGTACTATTTTGGTTGAATCTTGATATGGCATGTATAGGACTACCCATTGTTGTTTTTCGAGTACTTTATGAAATGTATAAGTGTACAGCCATGCGAAAATGGCTTGTAGAAGTGGAGTATGGCATTAGACCATTCGTGTTTATGAATGTATAGATGGTTTCATGATGTAACTATAGTTGGAATGGAAGTGTTGAGCAAATGATCAGCCACTGGAATGGCTAAGTATGATCATATGTGGGCTTATGTATGACAAGGCCCTAGTTGGTCCATGAAACCCCAAATTAGGTAAGGTTTACTTTGAAAACAGAAGCTGATAGCAGCAGTGGTGTGGATTGGAAAAATCACAAGAATTCGTAGGAGTGGAATTAAATAGTGAATTTTGTAATCGAACCTTGATGAATCTACTTTCATATGGAAGTAACGAAACAATCATAGGAACAGTACAGTAAGAGATATTCGGGTTCTTGTGGAACAGGGCCAGAACAGTTTCTGGATTCCCTGTTCCGACTTTGGAAATTCACTATAAATTGACCAGAGATAAGTAGGGGTCATACCATATATGTATGGATTCCTCTCTGAGTCTAGTTTCCATAGAAACAAACGGCATCAGTATTGAAGCTCTGTGCAGAGAGATATCCAAGTCGTAATGGGAAAAGGTCAGTGTAGTCGACTCCTGTAACATGGGAGACTTTGACTAATAAACTGTACTAATTGGCCCGACCAAAAATTCTAGAAAAAAATACATAGGTGGGGACATGAGTCTAGTTTCAGGGAAAAATCAAAAAACTGATTTTCGAGTTGTGAAACTCAAGATATGATTTTTGAAGCGACTAGTACTCAGACTGGGCAGTGTCTGGAAAAATTTTTCAAAGTTTGTTAACATCTCGTGTCCGACTCCGGTGTCGGTCTCGGGTTCGGGGTGTTACATTTTTATTGGTATCAGAGCTACGGTTTAGTCGATTCTAGGACTACCGTAATGTTTTGGGTCTAGCTATACATGCCATTTTATGTGATTACTTGATAGTGTGGTGATTTCTGACAATCGTAAATGTGTTTATTTATAGTAATGGATCCCGATCGTGACCGAGAGGTAGCTGATGATCTTGAGAGTGTAGCGCCTGCTCCCGCACAAGGGACAGTGCCGGCGGACTCTCAACCTAATGCTAGTAATCCGAATGATGAAGCTAGACAAGCATTCTATAGCGTGATGAATGATTGGTTTAACCAATACCTTCGAACTAATATGGCTGTTCCACAACCTCCATTCCCGACAAATACTACCCCCGCACCTACAATACCACCGGTAACGGACCAAATAAGGTCAAATAAGCCCCCAGTTGACAGAATCCAAAAACATGGGGCTACTGAATTTAAGGCTATGGATAGCGATGATGCCGAGCAAGCTGAATTTTGGCTGGACAACACTATCCGGGTACTCGATGAGCTATCTTGTACACCCGATGAATGCCTAAAGTGTGCTATCTCCTTGCTATGTGATTCTGCCTACTATTGGTGGAGTACTCTGACTTCTATTGTGCCCCGAGAGCAAGTAACTTGGGAGTTTTTCCAAACTGAGTTTCGGAAAAAGTATATCAGTCAGAGATTTGTTGA
Source organism: Gossypium hirsutum (assembly GCF_007990345.1). Classification (NCBI taxonomy): domain Eukaryota; kingdom Viridiplantae; phylum Streptophyta; class Magnoliopsida; order Malvales; family Malvaceae; genus Gossypium; species Gossypium hirsutum. The sequence goes on along the minus strand of NC_053424.1, from coordinate 59,115,478 downwards.
TCAAAAACGGAAGGAATTTCTTGAGCTTAAGCAAGGCTCCATGTCGGTTACTGATTACGAGCGAAAATTTGTTAGACTTAGCAAATACGCTCGGGAATGTGTTTCGTCCGAAGCTATTATGTGTAAACGCTTCGAGGATGGGCTGAATGAAGATATAAAGATGTTCGTTGGCGTTCTTGAAATACGAGAGTTCGTGGTACTTGTTGAACGAGCTTGTAAAGCCGAAGAGCTTAGAAAAGAAAAGCAAAGAGTTGATGAGGGAACTGGAGAGTTTCGTAAAAGGTCCTCGGGAAGGTCTCTTCAACAGACATCAAAGAGATTTCGAGATGATGCGGGCCAGTTTAGAGGCACTTCGGGCCTTTTTGGACGAGATCGTGATCGACCCCCTGTGGGTACACGAGGCACTTCGGTCGCCAGTGTTGGGAATGAACGTCGAGACAGGACGAAATGCCGATATTGCGGTAAATGGCATTCGGGGAGTTGTAGATTTCCTGACCGCTCCTGTTACAAATGCGGATCAGTGGACCACTTCATTAAAGATTGCCCGAGGTTGTCGGGACAGAATGCAAATCAGAGTGGGAGACCGGGTGCTACCACTGCTCGAGGTAGACCATCTGGAAATATGGGCAATGCTGGTGGTGGTCAGAGAGGATCTAGAGATGATATAACCAGATCCGAAGCCCGTGCGCCTGCTAGAGCTTATGCTATACGTGCCCGCGAGGATGCTTCTTCGCCTGATGTTATTACCGGTACATTCACCCTCTTTGATACTAATGTAATTGCTTTGATTGACCCCGGTTCTACTCATTCTTACATATGTGAAACCTTAGCATCCAATAAGACTTTACCTATTGAGTCTACTGAGTTCGTAATTCGGGTGTCAAATCCCTTGGGTCGTTACGTGCTTGTCGACAAAGTGTGTAAGAAATGTCCCCTGGAAATTCGAGGTTCCTGTTTTCCAGCGGACTTGATGCTTTTGCCGTTTGATGAATTTGATGTTATCCTTGGGTTGGATTGGTTGACCGCGCATGATGCGATTGTGAATTGCAAGAGCAAGACTATTGATTTGAGGTGCGCAAATAACAAAGTAGTCCGAATTGAGTCTGCGGACTTGGAGGGGATGCCAGCTGTAATATCAGCAATGTTGGCACAAAAATATGTAAGAAAAGGGTGCGAAGCATACCTTGCATATGTGCTTGATGACAAAGAATTAGAAAAGAAACCCGAATCTGTGCCGGTGGTTTGTGAATACCCGGATGTTTTTCTGGAAGAATTACCGGGTTTACCACCTGTTCGGGAGGTAGAGTTTGGTATTAAGCTTGTACCTGGGACTACGCCGATTTCGATAGCTCCGTATCGTATGGCACCAACTGAGTTAAAGGAGTTGAAAGCTCAGTTGCAAGAACTGACGGATAGAGGTTTCGCTCGACCAAGTTTCTCACCTTGGGGTGCACCAGTATTGTTCGTGAAAAAGAAGGACGGAACCATGAGGTTGTGCATTGACTATCGTCAGCTGAATAAAGTGACGATAAAGAACAAATATCCGTTGCCGCGCATCGATGATTTGTTCGACCAACTGAAGGGAGCCTCAGTGTTCTCAAAAATAGATTTGAGATCGGGCTATTATCAGTTGCGAATTCGAGATCCAGATATTCCCAAAACTGCCTTCAGAACGAGATATGGTCACTACGAATTCTTAGTGATGCCGTTTGGGCTCACTAATGCCCCTGTGGTATTTATGGATTTGATGAATTGGATCTTCAGACCGTATTTGGATCAGTTCGTAGTTGTGTTCATTGATGACATTTTGGTCTATTCAAGAGATGAGACCGAACATGCTGAGCATCTGAGGCTAGTGCTGCAAATTTTGCGGGATAAGTAGTTATATGCTAAGTTCAGTAAGTGTGAGTTCTGGTTAAGAGAGGTTAGCTTCTTGGGTCATGTGGTATCCGCGTCGGGTATTCGAGTTGACCCGAACAAAATTTCAGCCATACTTGACTGGAAACCTCCGAGAAATATTACTGAAGTTCGGAGCTTTTTGGGGCTCGCCGGTTATTACCGACGATTTGTGAAAGGTTTCTCGATGATAGCCACACCAATGACGAAGCTACTTCAAAAGGATGTTAAGTTCGAGTGGACGGAGAAATGTCAGAAAAGTTTCAACCAACTGAAAACTCATTTGACTGAAGCTCCAATTTTGGTGCAACCCGAATCAGGTAAAGAGTTTGTCATTTATAGTGACGCATCCCTACTTGGGTTGGGTTGCGTATTGATGCAAGAAGGTCGAGTCGTGGCCTATGCGTCGAGACAATTGAAGCCTCACGAGAGGAATTATCCGACCCATGATCTCGAACTAGCTGCCATCGTGTTTGCTTTAAAAATATGGCGACATTATCTGTTTGGTGAGAAGTGCCATGTATTTTCGGATCACAAAAGTCTCAAATATTTGATGACTCAACGAGACTTGAATCTGCGACAAAGACGTTGGCTTGAGTTGTTGAAAGATTACGAGCTTGTCATTGATTACCACCCGGGAAAGGCTAACGTGGTTGCAGACGCCTTAAGCCGGAAGTCATTGTTTGCTTTACGAGTGATGAACGTGCATTTGTCTGTTCTACCAGACAGTGTGTTAGTAGCTGAATTAAAAGCTAAACCATTATTGACTCACCAAATTCGTGAAGCTCAGAAAGTCGATGATGAATTGGTTGCAAAACGGGCTAAGTGTTTTCCGAGCGAGGAATCGGAGTTTCAAATTGATGATGATGATTGTTTGAGGTTCAGAAATCGTTTGTGTGTTCCAAAGAATTCGGAACTCATTTCGATGATTCTGAACGAAGCCCATTGTAGCCGAATGTCAATTCACCCGGGGAGTACGAAAATGTACAACGATTTGAAACGTCAATTTTGGTGGCATGGTATGAAACGGGACATCTCTGACTTTGTTTCGAGATGTTTAATATGTCAACAAGTGAAAGCGGAACATCAAGTGCCTTCAGGATTACTCCAGCCGATCATGATACCCGAGTGGAAATGGGATCGAGTCACAATGGACTTTGTGTCCGGACTGCCTTTGTCAGCAAGTAAGAAGGATGCGATATGGGTTATTGTTGATAGACTGACTAAGTCGGCTCATTTCATCCCCGTACGTACGAATTTTTCATTGGATAAACTAGCTGAATTGTACGTTTATCAAATTGTGAGATTACACGGGGTACCTGTTTCTATCGTGTCGGATAGAGATCCGAGATTCACCTCACGATTTTGGAAGAAATTGCAAGAAGCTCTGGGTACCAAGCTGCATTTTAGCACTGCTTTTCACCCCCAAACCGATGGTCAATCCGAGAGGATAATTCAGATACTTGAGGATATGTTGAGATGTTGCATCCTCGAGTTCAGTAGTTCATGGGAACGGTATTTACCTTTGATTGAATTCGCTTACAACAATAGTTTTCAATCAAGTATTAAGATGGCACCTTACGAGGCTTTGTACGGTCGTAAATGCCGTACACCATTGTTTTGGACCGAGCTCGGTGAAAGCAAAATTTTCGGAGTTGATTTGATTAGAGATGCTGAACAGAAAGTAAAGGTAATCCGTGAAAGGCTGAAGGTAGCCACGGATCGTCAGAAATCGTACGCAGATTTGAAACGAAAAGACATCGAGTATCAGGTGGGAGACAAAGTGTTCCTTAAGGTTTGACCTTGGAAAAAGATACTCAGGTTCGGCCGTAAGGGCAAGTTGAGCCCAAGATTCATTGGGCCGTACAAAATCTCCGAACGAGTTGGTCCGGTTGCGTATAGATTGATTTTGCCCCCGGAGCTTGAAAAGATTCATGACGTCTTTCATGTTTCGATGCTTCGACGCTATCGATCTGATCCATCGCACATAATTAGCCCATCGGAGGTTGAAATTCAAGTCGACATGAGCTATGAAGAAGAACCGATGCGTATCCTAGCTCGTGAAGTGAAGGAGTTGCGAAACAAAAGAGTTCCGCTAGTAAAGGTGTTATGGCTCAAACACGGGATCGAGGAAGCTACTTGGGAGACCGAGAGCTCGATGAAAGAACGATACCCAAACCTATTTACCGGTAAGATTTTCGGGGACGAAAATTTCTTAAGTGGGGGAGAGTTGTGACAGCCCAAAGTTGACCCTAGTCGGGAAGTGGTTTCGGGACCGCTAAACTGAGTCACCGAAATGTTTGAATGTGATACTTATTGTGTAGAATATGTAATTATGAATGTGTGAAAATTTCAAGCTTCGATTTGGTTGATTGCATGTGAATTTAGTCAATAGGACTTATGTGAGAAAATTCAAAAATGTGATAGGTCAATGTGTGAGGACCTATTAGTGCATGTGGACAAAGGGGGGGACTTGCATGTCAAATTCCCCCCTAATGAGTAGTGGCCAGCCATGACAAGGAATGATGGGCAAAACATGTCATGAAACATGTTTTGTTAATGGAAGAATAAAATAAGGAGTATGGGTAATAAAGAAATGGAAAACAAAAGAAAAAAAAAATGTGTGTGTAGTGTTTGTCCCCCCCCCATTGCCGTGAGCTAAAGAAGAGAAAGGGGGAATTTTGTTCATCCTTTTCTCATCTTCATGCTTGCCAAAACTAGAAAGAAAAACAAAGAAAAATTTTCTCATCCTTTGGTTCATCCTTGGCCAAAAATTTTAAGGAGGAAAGAAGAAGAAAGGTGAAGAGATTCGGCCATGCATGTAGCTAGGCTAAGGTATGTTTGATGATGTTCCATGAGAGGCATGCATGTTTTAGTTGTTAGCTTGAGTTCTACCTAACCCATGGTCTAAATCTTGCTATGTGATGGAAATGGCACTTGACCATGGATGCATCATTCTTGGTTGATGTTTGATGTTGTGGTGATGAGGCATGAGGATGAGTTAAGATTCGGCCTAGGTGGAGGTTGTGTTAATGCCATTGCATGCAAAATATGAAGCTTGTTAATGATGCATGTGATGATGGCTTGATGATTCTTGAACCTCTTTTTAGCATTTTTGTGTGAGCACATATGTGCATTGGTTGCTAAATGGAGAAGAATCGGCTAGCAAGATGTGTGCTAAGGCCGAATGTAACTTTGCATGTTAATGAGCAATGCATGTGTTAAATTGATGAAAAGGGGGAGGATGCTTTACTAGTGTGTATATGTGTGTATTAAGTGTTGAAATCGACCCCAAAAATGGACATGCATATTCGGCCAAGGGGAAAGAAATTAGCTAATATGTTATGTTGATGCATGATTTTTGCATGTATGAGACTTTAATGTCTAATGTATAAATATGGGCTAAGTGCCTTGTGTTCATCTTTTGATGCCTAAATGATGAAATCAATTTATTTGTTTGATTAAGCTCAAGAGCAAAGGGGAAATAAAACCGATAAAGGGAAGGAAAAAGTGGTTGAATAGCTAGCGGAATCGTTCGACAACACCCGAGGTAAGTTCTTGAGTAAGAGAGCTTAAATTTCGATGTGATTAAATCATGCTCTATGTGTGGCTATTGAGCCGAATGTGCAAGGACAATATGTGCCTTGTGTTTGAGTTTCGTAAATGAAAATGAAATATGAATGCGCCATGAATTATTGTTAGATGTGCATGATTAATTGAATGCTGTCCGGGCTAAGTCCCGAAGGCTTTGTGCTAAGTGAATATATCCGGATTAAGATCCGAAGGCCTTTGTGCGAGATACTAAATCCGGGTTAAGTCCCGAAGGCATTCGTGCGAATTGTTAAATCCGGGTTATGTCCCGAAGGCATTGTGTGAGTTACTAAATCCGGGCTATGTCCCGAAGGCATTTGAACGAGGAGCTATATCCGGTTAAATCCCGAAGGTACGTGATTTGGTAATGAATGAGCTTGCTGTAAAATTCCAGCGAATACTCGAAAAACATCCCAATATGGGGATATGTTACGTATGTGTTGAATTTAATCGAGCCCTTACAAATAAATGTTCGCTCAGTTGATAAACGAGCTATCGGCCTTCGGCTAAGTTAGTCTATTGTGTATGTGCATAAGGGTTGTTAATGTTGTGAAGCAAGTTTAATATCGATAAATTGCGTATTATGAAATATTCCGTTTAGCTAAATGTGTGATATTCTTTGTTTATGCTGGAATTCCTTGCTCAAACTTACTAAGCATAAATTGCTTACTCGTTACATTGCTCCTCTGTTTTATAGATTTTTGGTTCTCCAGCTATCGGACTCGGGATCTTGAAGTCGAAGTCGCCCACACTATCAAAGGCTCTTTTGGGTACTATTTTGGTTGAATCTTGATATGGCATGTATAGGACTACCCATTGTTGTTTTTCGAGTACTTTATGAAATGTATAAGTGTACAGCCATGCGAAAATGGCTTGTAGAAGTGGAGTATGGCATTAGACCATTCGTGTTTATGAATGTATAGATGGTTTCATGATGTAACTATAGTTGGAATGGAAGTGTTGAGCAAATGATCAGCCACTGGAATGGCTAAGTATGATCATATGTGGGCTTATGTATGACAAGGCCCTAGTTGGTCCATGAAACCCCAAATTAGGTAAGGTTTACTTTGAAAACAGAAGCTGATAGCAGCAGTGGTGTGGATTGGAAAAATCACAAGAATTCGTAGGAGTGGAATTAAATAGTGAATAAATTATGTAATCGAACCTTGATGAATATACTTTCATATGGAAGTAACGAAACAATCATAGGAACAGTACAGTAAGAGATATTCGGGTTCTTGTGGAACAGGGCCAGAACAGTTTCTGGATTCCCTGTTCCGACTTTGGAAATTCACTATAAATTGACCAGAGATAATTAGGGGTCATACCATATATGTATGGATTCCTCTCTGAGTCTAGTTTCCATAGAAACAAACGGCATCAGTATTGAAGCTCTGTGCAGAGAGATATCCAAGTCGTAATGGGAAAAGGTCAGTGTAGTCGACTCCTGTAACATGGGAGACTTTGACTAATAAACTGTACTAATTGGCCCGACCAAAATTTCTAGAAAAAAATACATAGGTGGGGACATGAGTCTAGTTTCAGGGAAAAATCACAAAACTGATTTTCGAGTTGTGAAACTCAAGATATGATTTTTGAAGCGACTAGTACTCAGACTGGGCAGTGTCTGGAAAAATTTTTCAAAGTTTGTTAACATCTCGTGTCCGACTCCGGTGTCGGTCTCGGGTTCGGGGTGTTACAAGATATTTTCAAAGAATGAAGCATTCTTTGATTTCAATATAGAATTCTTGTGAATGTCAAGATTCTTTGATTCATACATTGGAAACCTATATGGATTGCTATGATCTGCATAGCCAATAAAAATACAATCCACTATTTTAGGACCTATTTTCATTAGCTTTGTTAACAAAGCCATTACGTTTGCAAGACACCCCCATACTTTCAAGTAGTTGTAGGATGGTTTTCTACTATACCATAACTCATATGTTGTCTTATCCATTTTCTTGCGGGGAACCTTATTTAAAATTTAATTAGCTAATAGAACATGTTCCCCCCACATGCTTTATGATAACCCACATCTTCTTAGCAATGCATTCATCATTTCCTTTAGAGACCAATTTTCCAGCTCAACAACTCCATTTGATTGAGGAGAGTATGGTGGTGTCACTTCATGAATAATATCATTTTGTGCACAATATTCACCAAATGGTTTAACATATTTAACTCAAGCATATAAACAGAGAAAGAAGCGACATTCTTATTCATTGTCTTTGCTTTTACAGAGATTGTATTAAGTTTCCACGTGTTATTCAATACATATCCCCTTCCCACAAACATTTCCCTTTTAGACAAAACTAGCTTCTGGATTCAAACACCATTTTAAAACCGTGTACACCAAGGAGTGTCCCAGAAACAAGGTTCTTACGTATGTTAGGCACATACAACACATTTTGAAGCTTGAGTACTTTGCCAGAAGTCATCTTCAAGACCACAGTACCCTTCCTCTCGATCTTCGAAGTTGCAACATTGCCCATATAGAGCTTCTCCCCATTTTTACAAGGTTCTAACTCAGAAAAATAGTCTTTGTCACAGCAGATATGACGTTTGGCACCAGTATCAAGCCACCATTCTCTTGGATTTGAGTCAACCATGTTGACTTCAAAGATCACAGCACATAAGTCAATATCCTATTGGCCTTTTCAGATGAAATATCTTCACTTCTCATATCCGATCACAAAAATTTTGAACACTTAATTCAACACAATGCAACTCTTTAGGTGGACATGACATTTCTAGCTCTTATAAATTCCTGGACTTTAGCAAACAATTCTCACTATCAACTTCTTCTGGCTCACAAAGGTCACTATCACTATCATCACAACTAGGTGATTCTCTTTAGCATCTAATTCAACATCAACTTTAGAACAAGGTGAAATGCCACATATGTATTCAATAATAAACACTCTTTTAGGTATTCTTTGGAGAGGTTTATTAATTGTAAAGTCATGAACTTGAGAGATTGGTTTGTAACAATTTGGGTTCGACTTTGGGGTTGCAAATATTCGTGTGTGTAAAGGGTAGTTTGGGTTTTAGCCAATAATTGCACTACACAATTTTTTGAATAAAATCATTCTTTGAGCAAGGCCCTACAAAGAAGGATTGGTGAATCCAATTGCGTTAACAAACATTGTGTGTTATCTCTACTTGCTTTTCTCATTGGCTTACTTTCTCTTTAATGTAATATGTTTGATTCTGTTGCAGCAGCAATTACAACGAAATTGCTTTTCAAGTGCAAACTTAAGGCTTTTTCAATTATTTTTTTCAAGTAAGGATTCCTTTTATGATATTATGTTCTATATTAATCAAGATTGCTATTCTTACTTTTTCATTTTCCTTCTTGTTTTCATTTAATTTAAAAGTCGAAATGGTGGTCTTTATTTAATCACTTGTAGGGTATAGATGTTTACATTGTTGCTTTTCTTCTTCTTTTATAATATTTAGAAACCAACATCTTCTTATAGGGTTCTTGGTAAAAATTAAAATCATAGCTTAATACATATTATTTGGTTCATAACTTCTCTAACATAAAGTTTCTAAGATCACATTTTCTTCAGCTTAAAACTAGTTTTGTTACTTTGATAGTTACTATAAAATCCCATACCTGGCCCAATCGCCAGGTCCGAACTATAAGATACTTTATTTCAATCTAAAATTCAACCTATACTTTCAGCATTATTATCCACAATAATAAAAGAATGAAGACAAAAATATATTTGATACTACTACTAAAGTAAATTCAAACTTTCAAGAATTTATTTCAATGATAAAACTTTAGTTTAAAATACAACAATTTCACCAAGAAACCCTTAACATGTTAAAATAATCACTTAGTACTAAAAAATTGCATTCTAAGTAATTAATTTCATTTACAAAAAAAAAAGACTCTGAGAGTCCACCTCTGAGTCATCCCATTGTGAGCATACTACATCAAGAAACGAATTTGTCGATGCACAGTGAACTTTGGCCTATTCCTTTCTCGAACTTCAAAAATCTCTTATTTCCCTACAAAACATAATAACACAAATAATTTTTAAAGAACTTAATAAGTTTTCATCCCTTACTGACACAACGCTAACATGTTTGCAGTTCGTGGCTGGGACTTCACAATTGTCTTGCCCGTATTAGGACGGTACATCATTTTAATCGTCACAGGAGATGATTCCTTACTGGATTATCCCTACTAATTCTATTTTTGTTCATTGCCTTCATGGCTTCTTATGCCTTTATTTTCTCGAGAGGGAAATCCTCGCGGACTCTTACTTGCTAACTGGTAAAAGATAATACATCAATAATTCTCATAACACACATTGCACCAGTGACTATAGACAAACTGTAACACCCCTTACCCGTGTCTAACGCCAGGACAAGGTACGAGGCATTACTGGACTTAAACATACACATACATGCAAAAACCAGGCCATAAAATTTCTTTTAATTCAAGACTTTTTCAAACACATGAATGTCATCCCTTATTTGGGTCTACGAAGCCCAAAACATACATCGGGATTGATTCGGGACTAAATCGAGAACTTGAAAAGTTTTGGGAAAACTTAAAAAACTTTCCCGTGAAAAAGGGTCATGGGCCCGTGTGGACATATGGACACTCCCTTATGTCTTTGACACGCCCGTATCCTCTGGCCGTGTAACTCTCTGTTTCTGACATCAACATGCAAATTGAACCACACGGCTAGGCCACACACCCGTGTCTCCAAGCCGTGTCTCTAACATAGTTGAGACACACGACTGTGTCTCAGCCCGTGTAGTCAACACTTAGGCTATTTTCCAAGCCTTCATGTTACCCATAACCCTTACAACCTTATACATATTAAAACCACAAATCATGGCATCATTTTAGTGATTAAACACTTTTTATTAAGACATATTCATAATATTAACCTGTCCTCTTACAAGCAATGCATCTACTCATGCAATACCAAGTCTAGATTCCTTAATTCACATTCATAAGACTTGTCATTTTGATGATCAGTTTTACCATTATACTATGGTTATCAACTTATTTCCATGTTACACATCTAATTCATGGCCATGACCATTTCAATTGGCCATAAAGCATTCATCGTGCACATAATTCATAACACCAACCATATATGGCCAGCAAGCATAATCACATCATCATATCACAAGCATTAGAACATAGCATAGATAGATAAGTTCACAAACCATAATCAATATAAGTCACACTTCATGGTCATATACAAATAACTCAATATACGCCAACACATTTGGCTAACCACATTAACTCATATCATAAAACTGAGCCCCTATACATGCCACTCACTTGAAAATGCTAACATATCTATCAATGCTCCAAAGGTGGTAGCTTGATAGTGTGATGCTGCCTCCGACGATCTCCAACCCCGAGCTAACCTGACAACACTAAAGAAATGGAAAGGAGAGAGTAAGCTTTATAGCTTAGTGAGACCGTATGAAAATAATAAGCAATTTATCAACTTGCTTCTCAAGGTAATACAACCCTATTTTCATTTTTACTTATGTTCCAGTCAAGTTTTTTTCTCGAGTCATAGTTACTAAATTATTTATATCTAGAACTAAGGAACTCCAAATTAAGATCTGCTAATTTTCCCTAAAACTAGACTCACATACCTTCTTACCACAAAATTTGTTCTAGTAAATAAGTATAGTTTATTCCTTAAATTTACCCCTTTTTCGATGTCTGATGGTTCCAACCCCTCTTCACTAAAAATTAATTATCTCATAATACAGAACTCGGATGATGTTCTCATCTATTTCTATTGAAAATAGACTCATTAAGAATTTAAATCATATAAATTATAACCCATAACTATTTTTGTACAATTTTCAATGATTTTATCAAATTAGAACAGGGGATTTCAAAATCATTCTGACCCTGTCTCATAACATTTTAAATATTTCATAGTATGAAACTCCTTTGCTTACACCGTTTCTTCTATGTGAAACTATACTCATTAAGATTTAAGTTCATATTTTATTCATCCTCTAACTAAATTTCCAAAATTTTTGGTGAATTTTCAAGTTCGGACTGCTGCTACTGTCCAAAACTGTTTTAGTGTAAATTAATGATACTATGTTTATCACACCTTATTAATTCATTTTCACCATATTGGTAAAAATACATGTTTATACATCATAAGTATAGACCTATAATCATAAGGTCGTCACAAAATCATTCTCATAGGCATGACTTACCAATTTACATCCTCACCAAATGCGCATCATAGACCGAAATCATTTCTCATGAGTTTGGCATACATGCCTGTGTTACTCAACATGCTCATATACTTACTCATATTCATTCCCTATTAATCATACAACATGAATTGAATTCACATATCATCAATTTCATGTAAGTACCTATACCACTCACAACGTAGCCATAAGCTCTATCATTTTGACTTAAATCATAAATTTCCCGTTGAACCATTTGGAATACCACAAGATAATCACTAAGCCTCAAACATAGGGTACGATGCCGATGCCATGTTCCAAAAATGGTCTTACACTAGCTCACATATCTAAGTCGATGCCATGTCCCAGACAGGTCTTACACTGGCTCCCATCTATCGGTGTCAATGCCATGTCTCAGACAGGTCTTACACTGACACATGTCAAGCCGATGCCATGTCCCAAATAGGTTTTACACTAGCTTGCATATCTCGAGGCCGATGCCATGTCCCAGATAGGTCTTACACTGGTTTGCATATCTCGAAGCAGATGCATGTCCCAGACATGTCTTACACTGGCTCTCGTCTCAATGCCGATGCAAGTCCTAGACATGTCTTACACTGGCTCTCATAATGTGGCCGGTGCATGTCCCAGACATGTCTTACACTAGCATACATATCACTCAAATGTTATGGCATGATTATCCAATCTATTCCTAAGGTTTAACCAGGAGTTTATCATGATAAGTCTCATCATACCATTACTCATAGTCACAATCAAACAATTTATGCTATATCAATTTAATCACACATAATAACCATGTAGTTGCATTATTTACACCCAACTTACTCGTTTCAATGCAATATCATATTCCATTAAATTTCCAATGCATTCAATCATCACATACATGTTATTAACATTTGGCATCACTTTCTTATATTCAATATCTTCAACATAAAATTCAACAAAATCATAGCAAGATAGATTTCAAGTATATTAACAATAACATGGATATCATACTTATTTAATCACACGGACTTACCTCGAATGCTATTTCGACTAATTACTCCATTTTAGTCCATACCTCGTACTTTTTGATTTAAGCCCAAATCTCGATTTTTTTAATCTAACATGATGAAATTCACTCATTTAATCATTACATTAATTAAAACATTTCATAATTTATACTTTGGCAAAATGACCGTTTTGCCCCTAGACTTTCACAAAATTTATAATTTTGCCCCTAGGCTTGTAATCGATTTTTATCGAATTTCCTCACTACCCAAGCCTAGCCAAATTCTTTTTATAGTAGGAGAAGGCCACAATTCTCATTATTAGTCATACTTATCACTCATTTTGCCATCTTTACAAAATGGTCCATTTTAGGTGTTTTCATGAAAATCCTTTCACAAAAGTTGTTTATTTTACAACCATGACTCGTTCTCTTCCTTAAAAATTCAATAAACATCACAAATCCTTTCATGGAAAATCCTAGACTATCAACTATTTCACAAAATAGTCTCCTTATTAGTTAGTTCATCTATAAGGGTTCCAAAAGTACAAAAATTATCAAAAATAGGCATCTAAATCACTTAATTGCAAGAAGATAGTTTGGCTGAAATTTTAAAGCCTCAAAACCCTTACTTTTGCTGAAAATTTCGGTGAAGAAGAAGATAAGAAAGAGATGATATCATTCTTTGTTTATTTTATTTTATTTCTAGTCAATTTGGTTACCAAAATTCACCTAACCATTTTGACTATTTTAATTCCTTGTCTCATGGCCGGCCATCACTCATTTAAAGGCCTAATTTCACTTTAAAGACCCCCAATTTTGGTTCTCTAGCTATTTGGTATATCTATCTAATAAAATAAAACTTTTGCCCTTTATGTGATTTAGTCTTTTTTCGCAATTAAGCATGAAATCACTAAAATTATTTCACCAAAATTTTCATGCACTCATATAATCATGCTATAACACATAAAATATCATTAAAAATAATTTATCTGGCCCTGGAACAGTGGTTCCAAAACCATTATTTCAATTAGGCCCAAAATTGGGCTGTTACACAAACACATAAGACCATTTTTGGTGAATGGTCCCAGTTGCAAACAGTTAATAGCAGTTTGACTTAACGAACTCAAACTCTTACTATGATCATCTTAGATCCACAAGGAAAACTCCATCACGGCTTATTATAGAAAGTCTACTCATCCCAATCAAGTAGGCAGATTAAACAATACATCTCATCCCTCATTTGATTCACGATCAGGTAATCTACTATTGGTGGTTAACTCTTTGAAACAGATAACTTGTAGGTGGATTCTTAACAGAAAATCCCCTATTAACAGAATCATACATATGAAGCAATCATGTCAGACTATTATTTCTTTCATATATGATTCTGCATACATAGATAGCTCACACATAGTAATGGATTTCAAAAAAATGAACTCATACTTGGCGGACTTACAAAATTAGATTTGAATCCATGAACGAATCTACAAACTCTCACCCAAGTGAATTCCATCATTAATGTATATTCAAAATTGTGAGAATAAGTTGGTGGACCGTCATAACTTGTATCCGCCTCACTTAATCTACTAAAACAAGCACAATGACCTTTTCAAAATAATAGACCACCTATTTGCAGACTCTTACAAATGACCATGTGTGGATTCATATTTATAAGACAATTATGGTGAACTTTCCTATAAAGGATAGTTCTGGCAGACTTTTCCCATGTTAGATAGTCTTTATGGACTTCCACAAGATATAGTCCTCACGGACTTTCCACATTAACATATACATGGCAGACTTTCCACATTAAGATATTCATGGCAGACTTTCCACATTAAGATTGTCCTAACGAACTTCCACATTTAAAATGGTACATACAAAATTCCACATTTATGATCGTCCTAAGGGACTTCCACATTTATGATAATGCCATGGCCATGGACTTTCATTCATCCCATAAAGGGCTCTCATACGTTCCACACAAGGGACTCTCAATCATCCCATAAAAGGCTTTCATATATGAGTGCACACCGAGTCTCCATATCATTTAATCTCATTTCCTAACTTAGTCCAACTGAACCTCCTTCAAAGCCACATAAATATAATGCATATGCAATCCCGTGTATGACCATCTGAACCTCCTCAAAGCCACATAAATATAATGCATATGCAATCCTTTGTATGACCATCCGAACCTCCTCAAATCCATATACATATCATGCATACATATGCAAACATTCAGCCAACATATATTGTCTATCATATAACATGTAGTATGCTAATCATACCACTTACGCATCATAACCATATTTAGTCATAGCCATGTTATTTAATCTCATTAAACAACATACATCATGCCAAACCTCTCATCTATTCAATCATGATCAAATTCAACCAAACGATAATTGCATTCAATACCACATACACACACTATACATCCGCAGTTCACTACAAGTTGATTCACCATAGGTAAAACACTAATTCAAACATTTTCAGTATATTAATGACACAAGATACATCTATTTAAGATCTGAGTCTGAGAACTCACCTAGAAGTTATCGACAAATCCATCTTACTATGCTCTTCCATTGCTACATGAACCTCTAACATGCAAGATTTCCAATTTCTAATACTTAAACATCAGTCTTTCCCCTTCATCCATGAACGGTCTTTGATCTGTCTCTCTTCCATGAAAAAATATAGAAAAGAAGAATGGAAAAATAAAATAATCATTCCCGAAGAAGAATGCCTCTCCTAACCCCTTTCATCAAAACCAATTCACAGCCACTTGGAAATACCTTAATCATCATGTCTGCCACTAATATATACTTAGTTCAAAACTAAAAGAACTATGGTTGAAATCCAACGTCTTCCGAAAATCAATCGACTAAAAGTGCTTATTTATAAAAAGAACTTGCCAAATTCAAAAAAAAATTCAATAAAATTCGTGAATCCATCTAGCAACTTTAAACTTAACGAATCTCAATGTGAGAACTCTTCCACCCTTATAGTCAAAAAAAAGATAATTCACAGTAAAGTAGCATATAATAATCTCACACAAGGCATTTAAGAGGGTTTTTGTACTTTGATATCTAGCGAATTAATCATATCATAATGCAACTAATGATATGCAATCTGTGTGCGGAACACTCCTTTGATTAACCAAGTGAGAAATCACATTACGAATGTATTTACACGAATTGTCACTTTGGTGAATGGCCTTGTTATAGAGACGTGAGGTGAAAATTGCAAAGTGCAAGAATAGATATCATTAACGGATAATGACTCTTTAACACTCAATCTTGATGAATACTTACTTGTGCAATTTGCATTGGCAAATATCCCCACTTTTCTTAATATCAAGGATTTAAGAAAAACCCTTATAAGTCATCAACATTTGTTAAGGGTTTAAACTCGATACTTTCAGGAGACGATTGCCTTATACAGCCAATCATAGAGAAAAGGGAATCGTTACTTCCTCAATTTGTTTTTCCAAAATTTCTCATCCTTTGAGTTATTTTTTAGCCCTTTTTTTTCTTCCTTGATTTTTTCTTTCATCCCTCTACTTTATCATCATAGCATTTTGATTTCCTTTTCCAAAACTTCATCTATTCCAAAGGCAATCTTTCATTCTTGTCTTTCTTACTTTTTAGCTTTCCTCGAATGGCTAGATTTAGGATAGGTACAGTGGGTATAGTTAGTGGACGAGGTGGCCAAAATCAAAGGGGTCAAGGTCGTAGGTTTACTAGAGAAGGTGGTGATGGGCCACGAAATTGCAGAGCTGTTATGCTGGTAGAATCCCCATTTTATAGATGTACGACTACCAAAGAAGATATGGTTAAGCACTTGGGAGTCAAAGGAATCAAACTACCCAACTTTGGCTACGATTTCAAAATTGTGGAAGAGGAATCTCGATTAAGTGACTCCAATGATGGGTTCATCCTCCCACTATACTTGTTAGAGCAAGCTTCCATCTTCCTCTTCATCCTTTCTTTTGTACAATGTTGAATGATTACGAGAATGCACCAGGGCAGCTTACTAGCCATTCTTGGTGGGCTTTGGTTGCATTCTTAATTAACTACAGCAAGCATTACAAGCCACCATTCGTTGGTGTATTTCAATACATTTACCAATTAAAGGTTATCACCCAAGACGCCTCGGCTGGGATGGTTCATTTTTGTACTCGCCAAGGCCACGAACCCATTATAAAAAATTGAGCTTCAAATCTCCACTTGAACCGCCAAAAATTTATAAGAGTAAAGAGGAAATTTGATGGTGGATTCAACTTTCCCACTAGGTGATCCGTCCCTCAAGAATCCACTTGTCTCTAGAAGCAAGTATTTGATTTTGAAATCTCTAAGGCTCAATACAACCGATTAAAGTTTGGTTGTACTCTACAGCTGAAGAACCTGCTAACAATTAGGAACATATTTCGATATTGTTTATAAGAACAAAGCCCTAATGGCTTCTCAGTAGCGAGCTTAGTGTTGGGTGCGAATCCCCGAAGAAAAAAATTCCCCAGTGAAACGTAGCCTTATGGAGCCACTGTAACACCCCTTACCCATATCCGACGCCGAGACAGGGTTCGAGGCGTTACAGGACTTAAACATACACATACATGCAAAAACTAGGCCATAAAATTTCTTTTGATTGAAAACTTTTCAAACACATGCATGTCGTCCCTTATTTCGGTCTACGAAACCCAAAACATACATCGAGATTTATGCGGGACTAAATCGAGAACCTTAGAAAGTTTTGGGAAAACTTAGAAAAAGCTTTCCATGAAACAGGGTCACACGCCCGTGTGGACATAGGGACACGCCCGTGTCCTCAAGCCGTGTAACTTTCTGTTTATGATGTCAACATGCAAATCGAACCACATGGCTAGGCCACACGCCCGTGTCTCCAAACCGTGTCCCTCACACGGTTGAGACACACGAACGTGTCTCGGCCCATGTAGTCAACACTTAGGTTATTTTCCAAGCCTTCATGTTACCCATAAACCCTTAAAATCTTATACATATTAAAACCAAAAATCATGGCATCATTTTAGTGATTAAACACTCCTTATTAAGATATATTCATAACATTAGCATGTCCTCCTACAAACAATGCATCTACTAATGAATTACCAAGTCTAGATTCCTTATTTCACATCCATAAGACTTGTCATTTTGATGATCACTTTTTCCATTATACTATGGTTATCAACTTATCCATCTAGCACTCATGTTATATTACCAACCAAGCTTGGAAAACAAACATAATCACATCATAAACACTAGACATAACATGAATAGCTAGATTTACAAACCGTAATCAATATGAGCCACATCTCATGGCCATATACATATAACTTAACATAAGCCAATACATTTGGCCAAAGCATAATAACACATGCCATAAAACTAGATCCCTATACATGCCACTCACTTGGAAGTTTCTAACATATGCTTCATTATTCCAAAGGTGGTGACTTGATAGTGTGATGCTGCCTCCGACGATCTCCAACCCCGAGCTAACCTGACAAGTTAAAAGAAATGGAAAGGAGGGAGTAAGCTTCACACTTAGTAAGTCAATATGAAAATAATAAGAAATTTATCAATATGCTTCCACTAATTCTTACAACTTGATCTCAAGGTAATACTACCATAATTGCCTTTTTACCTATGATTAGGTCAAGCTGTTTTCTCAAGTCACAGTCACTAAATTATTTATATCTAGAGTTACAAGACTCCAAATTAAGATCTGCTAATTTTCCTAGAAACTAGAATCACATATATTCTTACCATAAAATTTTTAGAATTTTTGGCTTAGCTAATTAGTACAGTTTATTCTTTAAAGTTACCCTTTTTTTGCGGTTTGACAGTTCCGACCCCTCTTCACTAAAAATTAATTATGTCATAATACGGGACTGGGATGATCTTCCTATCTATTTCTCTTGAAAATATACTCATTAAGGATTCAAATCAAATTATAACCTATAACTATTTTTTTACAATTTCCAATGATTTTCTCAAATTAGAATAAGGGATTTCAAAATCATTCTAAATCTATCTCACAACAATTTAAATATTTCATAATATGAAACTCTTTTTCTAACACGTTTACTCTACGTGAAACTAGACTCATTAAGCTTTAATTTTATATTTTATTCAGTCTCTAACTCAATTTCCACAGTTTTTGGTGGATTTTCAAATTCATACAACTGCTTCTGTCCAACACTGTTTTGGTGCAATATAATGATAACTATCATAAGTTCACTTTCGACTAATCATGAACTCACCATTTCATGAATTCCATGTTCAAATGCACAATATAAGTTAACATGATACTGCAACAAAATTTATGATCATAATTCATACATCTTAGCTCACCAATGTCTCAACATTTCAAAGTCCCAATAACCATAAGCTTAGTGTACATACATGTACTCATCGTAATATATCATATAACCATACCTCTTTGACATGCCCTCCTCAGGACTTTCATCACATCTATTGCATTACCTGTTGAACCCTTGAAATACTATTGGATACGCAAAAAACTTGCACATAAGTGCCGCATATACATACGTACCCAAAGCTACCTCATAACATGTAATGCTCACAATGGAGCTACTCACGGGTTTCCTCATAAAAGCTATCGGTCAAGGTGTAGCTACACGAGCTGCTCACACAAGCTATCAGGTATCCAATGCAAAATGTTCCATTTTGACAATCAGCAAGAAGGCCTTTTATTCTTCCCCTTTCTTAACATTCCCAAGGAAAGAAACCAACTCAAGGATTACCTAGCCACTGGTAGGACACACAAGACCATTGCCTGGAACCCAATTACATGTATCGCATCCATTATGAACTCGGACCAATTCAATGAGTTCGGATGCTCATGTCCATAACGAACTCAGACCAATTCAATGAGTTCAGTTGCCTCATATATATCAAGAACTTGAACGAACTCAACAAGTTCGGATTTCTTAATTCCTAGTGACACGTCACTTGTACCCTAGACTATTCCTAAGGTTCAGACGGGATTTTTTTTATACTATCTCTGTCAAACTTACTCGAAGTGTCGATCTCACTATCTATAGTATCAATTTCCCTTTCATAGCATAATAAGGCATAACTCAAATAGCAAATAAGCTTTTAAGAATTTACATAACATATATTTCATATTGCATATGTCACTTGTCATGGATCATCATTTTCTTGCATTTCATGTAATATTCTTCCATGTCATATTTCCACATCATAGACGCTATTTCATCAACTTTTCCAATATATATAATAAATCATACAATATATGCAATAATAGTAAAGAATTATAATTCAAACATAACATTGCACTATTATTATAATACGAACTTACCTCGAATTTAAATTTCAGCCAATTATTCCATTTTAGTCCATAACCTCGTACTTTCTGATTTAAGCCCAAATCTCGATTTCCTTGATCTAACATGATTATATTCACTCATTTAATCATCACATTAATTAAAACATCCTATAATTCACAATTTGGCAAAATAACCATTTTGCCCTTAGACTTTACAAAAATTACGATTTTACCCTTAGGCTCGTAAATCGATTTTTATCGAATTTCCTCCTTTATCAAGCCTAACCGAATTCTTTTTATAACTATAGCAACTCACAATTTCAATTATTTCACACATTTATAACTTATTTTATAACTTTACAAAACAACCCTTTTTTAGGTTTTTTCATGCAAACTTCTTTCACAAAAGTTATTTATTACACAACCAAGACTCATTTTCTTCCATAAAAATTCAGAAAAAACATAAATGCTCCATGGAAAAACCCTATACTTTCAACCATTTTGTAAAATAGTCCCTCCATTAGCTAGTTCATGCTACAAGGGTCCCAAAATTGTAAAAATCATCAAGAAAAGTCATCAAAATCACTTACTTGCAAGAAAACTAAGTGGCTGAAAGCTTAAGCTCTTAAAACCCCCTTGTTTGCTTTCATTTTCAATGGGGAAGAAGAAAGATAGAAAGATGATACCTTTTTGTTTTATTTTATTCTATTTCTAGTCAAAATTAAGTCACCAACCACACTAAATTTTGACTTTTCTACTTTCTTTCTCTCTATGGTCGGCCAAGAACACTTTTTAGGGTCTATTTTCACTTTAAACACCCCAAATTTTGTTTCTCTAGCTATTTAACATATTTATCTTGTAAAACAAAACTTTTGCCCTTTATGCGATTTAGTCCTTTTTCTCAATTAAGCTAGCAATCGCTAAAATTATTTCACCAAAATTTTCATGCACTTATATAATCATGCTTTAACACATAAAATAATATTAAAAATAATTTCTCCAGCCTCAGAATAGTGGTTCCAAAATCATTGTTCCGACTAGGCCCAAAATCGGGTTGTTACAGCCACTAATGAATTAGCCTTATCATTGGTGGGGAGAATAAGGGAACCTACTAACTTCTTTTACTCTGCCTGCAGTATATGTTCCTGTCATTGGTCTACCTTATCTGTGAGTGATAAAGGTGAGTCTTCTAGTAGAGCTCTTCTTCTTAGTAGACCTGACACTATTATTATAACTCCAGGCTTCGCTTAATGTTAAAGAATTGATGGACAATTTGTAAGAGGAAGAAATTGTTATCCCAAAACTAAAAGCCAACAATAGTGACCACAAGAGGCCCTAAGAAGAGGAAGGGTCTCTAAGTGTCGAAGGTAGCAACGATGAACAGCTAGTTCATTGCAAGCATGAGAAGGCTCCAATGATAACTAACGGAAGAGTTGCTTCTCCTGATATCCCTCAAGTAGAGTCCACCACTTCCAAGGACACGCCTGTTCATGAAACATCGCTAGTTCCTGTGGAACCTACCTTTTGTGTAACACCCCATACCTACCTGATCGCCAAGCCTGAATATCAAGGTGCGACACCACCATCTTATGTCAAATACAACAAGTAAAAGCTCATTCTCAACAAAACGTCTTCCATTTTAACATTCATATAAGTTTTATGACAAAAACATGATGGTTATTAATAGGACATGCTAATTATACTTCAAACGAGCTTATAACATCAAATAATCATGATTTAGGACTATTTAGCAATTTTTACAAATATGTCACGTATGTATCGATATTACACGTGGTATCAATAATTCTCTCAAGTGGTATCGATATTGCTTGAAAGATCAGTACCAAACTAGCTTACTATTTCTCAATCAAAAACCCAACTACCAGAAAATATCGATACCACTGAACAAGTATCGATAATTTCACCCCCCAAGATTCGATACTCGGGCCAAGGTATCGATTCCAATTATCAAGACTGACTTCCTACACTTTGAAATTTTCAGAGGTATTGTTTTTAACATATGAATATCGATACCTCTGCTTTAGACTAGAAAAATACAACATATGTGAGCAATGATTATAACGCATATATAATCAGTTTTAAAGGTCGAATCATATCCGTATAACCAGGCGATTAATCAAGCACCAAGTCTCATAAATCTTAAAAGCATTAACTCTAAACTAACCGTCATAACAATATAGCAATTATCAACATGTGTCCACCACATTGCATTATTCCCCAAAACATAATCAATAATTAAACACCTACTAAAATAAAAGACTTGTTTGGATCACCCCTTGAAAAGCCACGCTGCTCACACCAGCACACTACTAATCTGCAAAGTTTAATAAGGGAGTCGATGAGCTTAACAAGCTCAGTGAATGCTCAGAGTAACAACAATGTACACACAAAATCAAAGGTCAATCAAGAGCATACTACAACACATTTACAACCATATTCCATTCGAGTCTAAATTTTATGTTCATGCTTCATTAATTCATTTCATAATAATTCTTCAAGACTAAAACAATATATGCATGTTTTAATAACTCACAAGTTTAACTTATATATTCACAAGCATTCACAAAGTTATATGAAAACAACCCAATCCCCAATTACATATGCAATTTACTATGAGAACATACTAATGTTTTCATGTAACTTAAATCAACTCATTTAACATATTATTCACAATTAAAAGTATTCGTCTCTTATCGTATTATCATAACATCTACCCTTCTTTTTCTTCTTCCACTGTCTAGAAACATTTGCTAGAAGAGTCAATAGGTTCTTTCACAGTTAATGATTGCAAAATGCAGACTTCTCTGCTGGGCATTTTCCAAAGCCTATGGAGAGAATAAGGCTAAGCATATAGAGTTTGAGAATTCCTTGAATTCTCTCGAGGAATCACTTACTCAATTTTGCCACATTCATGAAGTTACAGTTTTCCAAAACCAGAAGCTCTCTAACTCTAAATCCATATAGGAGTCTAAGTACAATTCCTTAAAGAAGGAAATGAATGAGAAGATCCACTAGCTGGAGGCTAATAAGAAAGCTCTAGAGGAAAAACGCCTCTTAGACTTGGAATGGTTCCAAAAAGAAAACCACGATGCTCTAGAGAATTATAAGGTGGAGATTAGGGCTAGCAACAAGATCTATCTACCTAAGTTAATATTTAATTTAGTACTGCATGCCCAAGTTGTCGTGGGACCATTTCATGTGAGTTTGGTAAGTTTCAATTACATGTGCAAACTCACAAATTCGAATCTTGACTTCGACATTCTCAAGCCTTCAAGCGGAGAATGGAAAATTTTTTAGAGGAAATGGAGAGAATCAGGTAAGTTCTTCTATTCTCAAGATCCATGGTTAACTAGCTTTACTCCCACAGAAAGAATTGGTCCCAAGGAAGAAGCTCCAAAAGTTCCCGCTATTGCGACTCTAGCAAATGAAGAAGAGAATTAATTTTTTCTTTCTATAATTATACTTGTCTCTTTCTTTCATCAATGAAAATTTCAACTCTTCTCTAGACCTTCATAATTGCTTAATCTCTTTACCTAAATTCCTTTTTTTCCATGAGTATTCATACTTAAATCAGCAGCATATTAGTCTTCAATTACCATAGATTTTCCATATTTTTTCCACCAATACATATATATACTATATAACACACAATATAACTTCACAACAGCTCAAGGGAGTAAGCCAGAATTTATATAACATGCACACAGAGGCTAATTTCTGAAATTTTATTTCCTAAGGACTAGCTAAATCAAAGCTCTGATACCAATAAAATTGTAACACCTCATACCCGACCAGATCACCGAGTTTAGACTCTAGGATGCTATATTCTAGTCTAAAATTCAACTTATACTTTCAGCATTATTATCCACAATAATAAAAGAATGAAGACAAAAAATATATTTATACTAGTACTAAAGTAAATTCAAACTTTCAAGAATTTATTTCAATGATAAAACTTTAGTTTAACATACAACAATTACCAAGTAATCATTAACATGTTAAAATAATCATTTAGTATTAAAAATTTTCATTCTAGCTACTTAATTCATTTACAACAAAGACCTTTAGAATCCGCCTCTAGGTTGTCCAAATATGTGCATATTACATCAACAAATGAATTTGTTGATGCATGACGAACTCTAGCCTGGTCCTTTCTCGAACTTCCAAAATCTCTTATTTCCTTGCAAAACATAATAACACAAATAAGTTCTAAGGCATTTAATGATTTTTCATACCTTATTGACACAACACTAACACGTTAGCATTTCATGGCTAGGACTTCACGATTGACTTGCTCGTATTAGGATGATACACCATTCTCGTCATCACAGAAGATGATTCCTTAGTGGATTTTCCCTACTAATTCTATTTTCATTAATTGCCTTCATGGCTTTTAATACCTCTATTTTCTCGAGAGGGAAATCCTCGCAGACTCTTACTTGGGAACTGTTAAAAGATAATCCATCAATAATTCTCAAAACACACCTTGCACCAATGACTATAGGTATGCACATAAGACCATTTTTGGCGAATGGTCCATGTTGCAAACTATTAACAGCAATTTGTCATACCGAACTCAAACTCGTACTATGATCCTCCTGGAGTCATAAGGAAAACTTTATCACGACTTATTATAGAAAGTTTGTTCATCCTAATCAAGTATGTAGATCAGACAGTACATCTCATCCCTCCTTTGATCCGCAATCAGATAGTCCACTCCTGGTAGTTAACTTTTTGAAACAGATAACTTGTAGGCAGATTCTTAATAATGAATCCCTTATTCCTTGTGGCGGATTCTTAATAATGAATCCCTTACCGAAATCATACATATGAGGCAGTCGTGGCAGACTATTATTTCTTTCAAATATGGTTCCACATACATAGATAACTCGTACATAGTAATGGATTTCCAGGAAACGAACTTATACTTAGCAAACTTACAAAATTAGATTCAAACCTCCATATAAATATGCAAACTCTCACCTAAGTGAATTCAATAATTATGTAAATACAAAATTGTGGGAATAAGCCTGAAGACCGTCATAACTTGTATCCATCTCACTTTATTTGCTAACACAGGCACGATGGTCTTTTCAAAATAATAGATCACATGTTTGTGAACTCTTACAAACGAACATAGTGTGGATTCATATTAAAAAGATAGTTCCGGTGAACTGTCCTCACAATGATAGTCTTGGCAGACTTTTCCCTTGTTAGATAGTCCTTACGGACTTCCACAAGAGATAGTCTTGATGAACTTTCCACATTAAGATAGCCCTGGCAAACTTTCCACATTAAGACCGTCTTGACGAACTTCCACATTTCAGATCGTCCTAACGTATTTTCATATTTAAGATCATCCTGATAGGCTTCTAGATTTATGATCGTCCTTATGGACTTTCATATTTACGATAATGCCATGGCCATGGACTTCTATTCGTCCCATAAAGGGCTTTCATACGTCCCACACAAGGGGCTCTCAATCATCCAATGAAGGGTTCTCATACACGAGTACACATTGAGTCCCTATATCGTTTAATCTCCTTTCCTAGCTCAATCCAATTGAACCTCTCTCAAAGCCACATAAATATAATGCATATGCAATCCCGTGTATGACTATTTGAACCTCCTCAAAGCTACATACATATCATGCATAGATATGCAAACATTCAACCAACATATATTGTCTATCATGTGACATATAGTACGCTAATCATACCATTTACGCATCATAACCATATTTACTCATAGCCATGTAATTTAGTCTCATTAAACAACATACCTCATGCCAAATATTCAATCATGATTAGACTCAACCAAATGATAATTTCATTTAATACCACATGCACACATAATACATCAACACTTCGCGACAAGTTAATTCCTTATAAGTAAAACACTAATTTAAACATTTTCAGTATATTAATGAAACGAGATACATCCATTTAAGATCTCAGTCTGAGAACTCACCTAGAAGTTGTCGCCAAATCCATCTTACTACACTCCTCCCTTGCTACACAAGCTTCCAGCATGCAAGATTTCCAATTTCTAAGACTGAAACCTCAGTCTTTCCCCTTCATGCACGAATGTTCATTTATATTTCTCTTTTCCATGGAAAAACAGAGAAAAGAAGTATAGAAAAATAAAAGAACTATTCTTGGAGAAGAATGCCTCTCATATATATTATATATATTAGTCTCTCTAATCCCTTTCATCAAAACCAATTCGCAGCCACCTGGAAATACCTTAATCATCATGTCTCTTACTAATATTTACTTAGTTCAAAACTAGCGAAACTATGCTTGAAATCCAACCCCTTCTGAGAATCAGTCTGCTAAAAGCGCTTATTTACATAAAGAACTCACCAGATTTAAAAACTTTTCAATTAAATCCACGAATCCCCCTTACAACTCTAGACTTAACGAATCTTAGTGTGACATTTTAAAAAAATGGATTCCATGTACAGCTACTTTTATCCTTTACATCTTGTAAGGTCCTTTGTATGCTTTTAATTAATGGACCATGGGTAGAGGATCTCATGGGGCCTAAAGAAATCTAGAGTTCGGCCTCCTTGTATAGCACAATGCACGATATGGGGCCATTTGGCCCTAAACTATCCATAATTTTCCTCCTATGAGACATCAAGCATTCCACTTGCTTGATGCTCATACATCATGGCACCTCAATTACCATAGAGTAACTCGCTTACACTAAGGAAGTCCTACCAACTAGCCAAGGCAAAAGGAAGATAGAGAGCTGGCACCTTTCACTACACCCATAAAGAGCATAATATTTCATATAACTTTACTTTGGGAACATTATTATGTCTTAAACAAGGAAACTTTTCTTTCTTGGCTCTCTAAACCCACACTTGAGCCACATGTTGCCTCATCTCGTCACATAGGATCACTATCTCTCTCGATCTCGTCTGTTCATGGCTTACTCAATAGTCCATCATGTTGCACACCTCCCTTTGTGCCCCCCGTTAGGGATCGCCTATCACAAGTCTCAAACCTCATCTAAGGCCACTAAGTGGGTTGTCATGATGGCATTGTGGCACAAAAATGTTGGACCATGGCACTAGGCTATGAACAAATCTCAACTTCAATTGTTTAGTCCATGACCAACTTTGCTCCACAACATCATTTTCATGGAAATTCTAGTCCTCAAAAATAAATCATTTCTACTCTCCCATAATTTCCAACACATAATACCGTAAAATTTCCCCTAATCAGCATTATCAATGTAAAAATTTAAAGCATTTCAAATATTTCAATTACCCTAATCGTCAAAGGTATAGCAAAAAACCTATGTTGGGCTTGAGAGGGCACCACTTTCAATCAAGTCAACTTAGGCATATGGAAATCTCGAATCACATGCAATATTGCTCCTTACTACCACCAAAAATACAACAAGTTGCATTATCAGCTAAACCATGCCTACCTCTTTTGACGTTAGTCAGAAGCTTTTCCTTTACTACACGTTAAGGGCCTTTGTATTTACACATTGTTCCCCACAACTTATCAGGAATATACCAATTCTCATGAGCAATGAAATCATATGAACCGGAGAGAAAAAAACATGCGTCTCTCATTGACCATCTTCATACACACTTGTCCAACTTCTAATTACCTTTAATGTTTCACATGCAATTTATAGCCTAAGGACCTATGTTAGAAGACTAATTAAACTGCTGCCATCACAAACATTTTTTCATAATCAATAACTTAAAAGACTAATTCAATGATTGATTTCATGGCAAACAAGGCTAGAGATATTGACCTTGCCTGACGATTTGTGAGCAATTGTAACATCCCGAATTAGGGCCTAGTCGGAACAGTGGTTTCGAGACCACAAATTCGACATAATAAAATTTGTTTTTATTATATTTTTATGGTCTACAACTTCACGGGATTACTTCTTGAAAATTTTGTTCGAAAATTTTGACGTTTTGGCACTCAATTTGGTCAAAATGACTAAATTGTAAAAAGTGCAAAAGTTGAGTTCAACATGTTAGAGGTGTCTAATTGTTATGAAATTTTAAATTGGAGGCCCTTAAATGGTAATTAGACCATTGGATAATTTTTTGGACAACAATGGACATGAAATGGGTGAAATAGAATATTTTTAAGTTAGGGGCATTTTGGTAATCTAGTAATTAAAATGAATTAAAAACAAAATTAAAAGCCAATTTTTGTCCATCTTCTACCCCATGGCCGAAAATTGCATGGAGAAGACATATCTAGGGTTTTCCAAGCTTCCAAGATCGACTGTAAGTCCGTTCTAGCCCCGTTCTTAATGATTTTTACGTTTTTGAAATCCTCGTAACAAGATATACTCATTTCTACCCATATTTTGAGCTAGGGTTTGTGTTTAAAAATTTTCCCATGGATTACATGCATGTTTTTTGATGTCTAATGGTAAAAAATGAATGCTCGGTGTGTAATAAATGACTTTTACTAAGTGATTTTTAGTGAAATTGTCAAAAAGGACTGTTTTGCAAAGTTACAAAATTTGTCATAAAAGTGTGATTTAGTGGAAATTAGGGGCTGCTATAGTTATGAGAATGATTCGGCTAGGCTTAAAATGCAAGGAAATTGTATAAAAATCATTTCACGAGCCTTGGGGAAAAAGTACAAATATGTAAAAGTTTATGGGTCAAAATGTAAATTTATAAAAATATGATTTTTGGACTGATATGAATAATGTGACTAATTATTAAGATAAATTGATATTATAGATCAAGGAAAATGAGATTCGAGCATAGATTGGGAATGAATGAGATTATGGACTAAATCAGAATAAATAGTCGTGCTCGCATTCGAGATAAGTTTGTATGTAAATAATACATTGATTTTTTAGATGTTATTATATTTCATTATTATATGAGATACGACTGCCTATAGAATGATCATTTGATGTAAATTACGAATCGAAATAGACTATGAATGAGTTTGTTAAATGTTGAAAAGTGAGAAATTTCCCGGTTGAACCTTCGAAATAGAAATGATACGAATGATCCATTGTGAGAACACATGTGTAGTACTATGTGCAAGCTACTATGTGTTTAAGATGGTTTTAGGTCATGTGTGTAGTATTAAGTGTAGGCTACTACGTGTACCAGATAGTTAGGTCACATGTGTAATACTAAGTGCATGGCTACTATGCGTACCCGACGACCTCAATCACGTGTGTAGTACTAAGTGTAGGCTACTACGTCTATCAGATGGTTAGGTCACATGTGTAGTACTAACTGTAGGCTACTACGTGTACCAGACAGTTAGGTTGCATGTGTAGTACTAAGTGCAGGCTACTACGTGTATCAGATGGTTAGGTCACGTGTATAGTACTAAGTGCAGGCTACTACGTGTACTGGATTGTTGGTCGCATGTATAATACTAAGTGCAGGCTACTATGGGTACCAGATAGCTTCGGTTACAAGGGTGGTAATATGTGCAGGCAACCGTGTATTTGTTATTATTCCGATGAGTTCAACGGGAAATCGACTAAGTGAAAATACATGTGAACATGATCATGTGATGAATAAGTGCAGGTATATGTTTGTGGAGATTTATGAGCAATGTGCTCGATTGTTGAGCGAACTTTCGGTAAGATGGAATTGATTAAGTGAAATTATGTAAGACTGAAATTTGTAATAAAATAGTTTTGGACAGCAGCAGTTGTGTAACTTTAAAAAAATCACCAAAAATCGTGAAAATCGAATTAGAGGTTGAATAAGATATGAAATTAAATATTTTTGAGTCTATTTTCATATAAAGGAAATGGTGTAAGAAAAAGAATTTCATATTATGAGATATTTGAATTTTTTTAAGATAGGGTCAGAATGATTTCAGAATCCCCTGTTTTGACTTGAAAATATCATTAAAAATTGTACAAAAATAATTATTGGTTATAATTTATATGCTTAAAATACTTAATGAGTCTATTTTCAAGAGAAATCAACAGGAACATTAATTGAAACCCATGCAATGAGATAATTGATTTTTAGTAAAGAAAGGTTGAAGCTATCAAGTAGCAGAATAGGGGTAAATTTAAAGAATAAACTGTACTTATTGGCTAGACCAAAAATTCTGGAAATTTTATGATAAAAATATATATGAGTCTAATGTTAGGGAAAATTTACGAATCTTAATTTGGATTTCTGTAGCTCTAGATATAAATAATTTAGTAACTATGACTCGAGAAAATAGCATGACCAAAAAATAAGTAAAAGTGTAATTATGATTATATTTCCATGGAATCATGTTGATAAATTGCTTATTATTTTCATATGGACTTACTAAGTTTTAAGCTTACTCCATCCTTTCCATTTCTTTTAGTGTTGTCAGGTCGGCTTGGGGTTGGAGATCGTCGGAGGCAGCATCACACTATCAAGCCAATACCTTTGGAATATTGTTACATATGTTAGAATTATCAAGTGAGTGACATGTATAGGGACCTAGTTCTATGACATGTGTTATTATGATTTGGCCAAATGTATTGGCCTATTTTGAGCTATTGTATATGGCCATGAGATGTGGCTCATATTGATTATGGCTTGTAAGTATAGCTAGTCAAGTTATGATTTATTGCTTATGATGTGAAGATATGATTATGTTTGTTTTTCATGCATGGTTGGCAATATGTAATGTGTGTTGGGTGCTTGTTTTATGACCATGAATTAAATGTGTAATATGGAGATAAATAATAATGTTTTAAACATGGAAGTTTGATGATAAGTTGAAATAAATTGGCACAAAGATAACTATGGTATGGCTAGTCTTGGCTTAATGTGGGAATGTGTAACACATGCGTGTTGATAGGTAAATGATATGTTTGTATCATAATTGAGGATATTGAATGCCATTGGATCCAAGTATATGTGTGTGCATGTAAGGGTAATGAAAAGGCTTGAAAATAGCCTAAAAGTTAACTACAAGGGATGAGACACAGCCGTGTGTCTCAACCGTGTGAGGGACGCAGCTTGGTGACATAGGCGTGTAGCCTGGCCGTGTGGTTCAATTTATTTGCTGACATCATAAACAGAGAGTTACACAGCCTGAGGACACGGACGTGTTAATGGCACACGGGCGTGTAACCCAGTTTCATGAGAAAAATTTCTAAGTTTTTCTCCGAGCTTTCTAAAGTTCTCGGTTTAGTCCTAAACCCTTTCTAAAATATGTTTTGGGCTTCGTAAACCCAAATAAGGGACTATATGCATGTGATTAAATGTTTTAAAATATGAATGAAATTTTATGGCCCGGTTTGCATGATTGTTTGCGTTTAAGTCCGTTAATGCCTCATATCATGTCCTTGCGTCGGACAGATGTAGGGGGTGTTACAGCAACCGCCAGATGATGTTTGTACTATACTACTCCAAGATATGTCTGATAGTCTGCTATCTATTTAAGTTTGGGTGTTAATCTCTTTTGTACCCAAAAAAAGGAGTAATTATCTTTTATTCTTATGAGTATAGTTATTACATAAACTATGTTGAATAATTTAATTTTATCATATGAGCCATGTTAGTTTCCAACAGTTCTTACAAGGTAAGCTCTATTGTAGTACCCTTAGTTGACATAGCTCCAAGAGTCAAAGCGTTCAATCAAGAGCTTTTGAGGTACAAAAGCATTGAGGAACTTGTGGCAATGCTTTATGTGGAGTTGGCTCAAGTAGTGCCTCAACCAAAAAAAAAAAATTCAAGGATATAAGGGCAGATTAATCTCAACTTGTTAAAAAGATAACAAAAGTTAATGAATAAGTGACCAAAATCTAACAATTTGATAATGTTGATGATTATTACATAATTTTTAAAAGTTGAATAATCGAAACATAATATTAACCATAATTTAGTGAACATTTCTATAATTTATTCTTAGCTTAAAGATTTCATAGCTTAACATAGTAGTCTAATTTTGTAAGAGTTAATATAATATAGAACGTTACCTAGAAATCAATGAAATAGGAGTTAAAAGTATTAAATAAATGCGGATTCAAGTATCCCGAACCAAACTACAATGTTGATTGGAGTCCATTGAATTCAAGCTTCATAAATCTATATATTGTAATTATGAGGTTTTGACTATGTTTATTTGATTTCCAAAACCAGGAAACTTGAATAATAAATATGCAATTAAACATAAGATAAATGAAGAATGGGGTGTTAGCCAGAAGCTAACAGTCACATTCCACAACCACACATTTGATGGAATTCTTTATTCTTACGAGACATTGAATATGTTGGGATTGGTCAACAAGGTGATGACCAACAACATTCTTACTTAGTCAACGATCATTGACTGCTGCAAAAATTTAAAAACCCCATGAACTCATGGTTGTGAATCATTCGAATGCTTCTCTCAATGCCAATGACTCCTGTTTAATATACATGAATAAAAACAATTATCAGTTTCCAACAACTAAAAGGAAAAAAAAGTAAAATTATTAACTTAGTCCTTCTGTAATGCTAAAATTTAAGAATGCAGAATCATTGAGCTTTAATAAATTTATACCCATGGTGAGAGCACTTGCAAAGATGACACCAGATAGGATGAACACAATAAGTGAAGCTCTCCTAAGGATTGTTATTAGTTTTCTCACGAAATACTGTCCCCAGAAACCAGCCAAAATAGATACTCCCATCAAGTACAAAGCTGAAAATTAGTTTATTTTAAAAAAAAGTTAGATTTTTTTATCACGTTTATAATAAAATTCGAAGAAATGTAAAGGGATAATAACTATATGACTTACCATAGGGCATTGGGAACCTCTTAAGCAAATAGAATTCAACAACGGACAAGGATGAAGAGAACATCATCACGAATGTTGCTGTTGCACTAGCCACCTGTTTAAACAGGCTTTAGTTTCAGAAAAACCATCTTCATTCAAACTGGAATCCAAATTTGAAAAAAATTGATTTCACATTAAAAATTCAATAATTAAAATTTATCGATCCAAATCTAAAATGATTGAAACAAAAAATTATTTAAAATAAATCGAATCCAAAATGATTGAAATACAAGATATTCAAACACGAAATAATTTTCAGTAAAGATGACTAAAAAGAATTCAACCTAATGTTAAACTACAATAACAAAATGTAAAATGTACAAACCAATAAACCCAAATCATCCATAACAACTATCAAACTCAAATGAAAAAATTTGAAATTAACTAAACAAAAACCTTGACTGACAAACCCGAATGACCCACCAAATTGACATTTTATACCAAATCTATCATAGGTATAGGAGGAGAAAGAAAAATTGGATGACGAGTCAAATATACCTGTGGAATCACACCAATTTCAAGGAGGAGAGGACCCAAAATGAATCCACCACCAGAACCAAGCAATCCACCAACAGTGCCTCCCAAGATGCCACAAAGTGCACAAAATGCAATGTTCAATGGACTCCATTGAATTGAAGCTCCACAAACTGTTTCAGCATTCCCAGTGCTCATTCTCTTCTTATGTTCTTTGTATAATTTAGTTGCTTCATATCCAAAAACCAGTGTTGCTATGGGGAACTGAAATATAAAACATGAACTTGCTTCAATCACTGAATCAAAGAAAGCATAAATTTGGCCAAGTCTTCATCAAATTAGGTTACCTGTAAGCTAAACAATACCCAATACAAAGTGGTACAGGGAACCACATCATTCTGCAATAAATAAAAAAAATCCAACATTTTAATGCACCATTGAGATAAACAGTTGAAACAAATTATCGATGAACTGTGATAGAGTTTTAGCTTACCTTGATGACTTGAATAACCGTGAAAAGTACCCAAACTGTAGCCAGTACCAAAAGCCTTTTCCACCTTAGATTGAAACACAGTATTTGCTGCAATATAAAGGAAATTAATTCATTTGAATCTAGACATGGATATTTTAAAGAAATTCACTTACCAGTTTTGATTTCTCTTCTTTTGGAACCAATGGTTCGTACTCTGTATCTATCAGTACTGAAATTCAAGAATTTAAGATGAAAAAAATAAAGTAAATATATTTTCAAATCTGTCTAAAGATAAATATGAAAAGGTATTACTTATAATGAATCTTACATTCACCCCTGGAATTAACAAAAGATTCTTGTGGCTTGGTGAGTTCTTTCTGCAAATTTTAACAAATTAAATAAAAAAAATGATGATAATTTCGTCTTACAAATGACTTGATATTTACTCAGATAATTGAAAACCTACATTCAAAATTGTCTCTTCTTTCCACATTTCAATACCCCTATAGAAAGACCTTGAAGACGTTCCTAAATAAACAAGAGAGAAACAGAACATTTCAATGTCATAAAAAGTGGTAACCA
Source organism: Gossypium hirsutum (assembly GCF_007990345.1). Taxonomy (NCBI): domain Eukaryota; kingdom Viridiplantae; phylum Streptophyta; class Magnoliopsida; order Malvales; family Malvaceae; genus Gossypium; species Gossypium hirsutum. The sequence continues at coordinate 59,081,093 of NC_053424.1, read as the reverse complement.
AGAAGCAGGACAAAGATCAAAAAGTGAAATAACAAAAGGCAAAGTTGGGATTGTTGAAGAAACCTAAGAAGAGTATGATGATGAGCACAGTAATGAGCCAATAAGGGAAAACGACGCTCAAGGCAACCCCAACAGTGATGCCAAGCATCAACATAGGCTGGAAAAGAAGAGCCAAATCGTAGTCAATGATTGGCACTTCCTTTGTCGGATGCGGCACTCTAAGATTATACCAAACTGACGATGCTGATGCCCCCATGATCATGCCTGCAGCCAATTCATATAATAATCCCTTAATTTCATCCAATCCAATCGATAATATTTTGTTAAATTTAAATATATGACATTTTAATACTTAAAAGTTGCTATTTAAAATTCAAAGGTGTGTGATTTTAATTTTTAAATTAGAGATTAGAGATACTGGATTTCAAAAATTCAAAAGGCAGAGAGATAAGGAACAGAAAAAATAAGAAAAGAAGTTACATTTGGAAATAGCAGCGGCAGATTTGGTATCAAATCCAACAATCAAGGTAAGCATTGGAACAAAAATGCCGCCGCCGCCAACGCCGCCCACCGTACCACATGCTGATCCTAGAAACCCTATCACCGTCGCCATTACAAGCCTCCAGTTCAACTCCAATGCCTGCCCAAATCAAACACCATTCAAAACCTAAATATATAAAGATCTTCTACGACAAAAGAGAAAAAAAAATACTTACAGGCCAAACTTTTTCAGTGGTGGATAAATTATATGGGGACTCTAAGAGATTTGAGCTCTGGTTCATGTCGTCGTTGTTGCTTTTTTGGATGAACAAAACAGAGAGAACTGCTATCGAAAAACCCGACAGCAGATACAAAACGAACCCTTTGGTCGCCATGTCGGATTACGAGATTTGTTGAATTTCAGCCACCGCCGCCGCCGCCGCCGCCGCCGCCGGCGCCTCCACTAAAAACCAGAATAACTTATGTTGTGTTGGGAAGGAAGAGAGCAGAAGAGCAGCCTTAATGAGACCAATAATAAGAGAACCTAGAATGGAAAAAGTGGGAGTGAAATAGAAGAAGCCAAGACGTTGTTTTATAGAATGAGAGAGGGTGATTTATACATTACATGACAAAACATAACACATTCACATGCAGGAGGCAGGCAAGTCAGACATAAATTTGTCAGGATATACGAAATCACACATGCAACTCCACTTGGCTAAATCTGGGTGGCAAGACCGACACCTTCATTAATTCTCAATTACAACTGCTCTGTTTCGAAAAGAATTGACCATAAAAATTTAAAAAGGATCTGTAGGAATATTAAGCAAATATAAAACCAAAAAACTGTAAAAGGTGTTCAAATTTTCTACTACCAGTGTTGTTTGGTTGGTTTCTGTGTCTGGCTGGAATTCGTGTTCAATAATTGGATTGAGAAAGTTTGGGGAAGAAAAACCAAAAAGGTGGTATTTCACGGCTGCCAAATTAGATTTGTCCATGTCCATTTCAACTTGAATTTGTTATTTAATTAATTTTAATCTGAATTCAATTTCATCAAATATATAAAAAAATTATTAATTTTATTTTAAAATAATTCCAAGTTGGAAATAATTTCAACAAACAATTTTAAAGAAAAAATTAAATAATTTAAATATGAAATAATCAAAATTCGAAATTGTCCGAACTAACAAATTTATTTTAGAGTAGTAAAATGATATATTTGGTCTTCAATATTTATATTTTTTAGCAATTTGAATCTTTATTCCTTTTTGAGTTAAATTAACATTTCAAAAGAAAATCAAATTACTTTTTAACCAAATTGATGACTAAAACGTTAAAATTTTTAATAATATTAATATGAAAAATTGTGTGTAAATTCATTTATATTTTATAATGAAATTTTACTATTTATTTCATATGTCATATTAATAAATTTCAAAAAAAATTTATATAAATTCCAAAAAAAATTTAAAAAAAAACATGAGAAACATGTGAATTATGATGTGGGTAACAATGCTTAAATATTTACTATTTTAATTAATATTTTGATTATAAAAATAATAATTCAACTGATTTTGGAGGAGTAAGAGTAAAAAATTAAAAGAAAATTTTTATAAGGCTAAATTTATAATGTTAGTATTGAGATTTAGCAAATTTAAAACTTATTCAACGGGGAATGACGATTTGAAGCAGCCGTACATTATTGATTCTGAAAACATAAAAAACATAAAGGCCCCACATTTTAGGGAGGATTGCAACTTGCAAGGCTTTAATCTTATCTCCGCCGATACAGTCAATTAAAGCACAGAAATTTAATTCAGATTGTACACGTTTTCTAAATTAACTTTTTTTTCTTTTTTTCTTTTTTTTGCTAAACATCATATTTCTTCCATCTTATTCTTTATACTTTGGTTTTTAAATAAAATGACAAATTTATAGCATTTAAAAAAAAGAATTTTATTGAAATTTGAATTTTAAACCTTTTCTAATAAAATTATATATTTTAGAAATTTAATTCAGTGAGAGATAATAATATGAGTTGATTTAATAAAAGTTATTAAATACCAGCAAATAAAGTTGGATAAGAAAAATGACCACCTTCTATATTAACCTTCGTAAATGTCCATTAAATCCTCTTTACCAAAGCGTTTCATAAAATGCAATTAAAACTTTTCTTTCTTATTTTTTTCCTATAACCATAATATTAAAACGCATTGTATTTATTATTTTTGTATCAGGCAGGCATGGGCATCCCCAGAATTGAAATTTTGTTCACTTTAGTCCTTTAGAAATTGAAACTTGATAAATAATTATATTTTGAATTTTTAAAGATTTATAATTCAATTCTAGCCTTTCAAAAAAATTTGTATATAATATTATTAATTAATAAAATATTTTATCATTAGAAACTAGTAGAAAAGGGGAATCAATTGAAAAGGAAATAGCATAAATTCCAGATTCCTGATAAAAATCTAAAACACATATGTGAATCAGAATCGATCAAAAATAATTTGCGGTTATCAGTATAATGAGAGCGAAGCTTAGCTTTATCTTAGCCAAGCTTTCTCTAATAATTATGTGTCATTTTCATCCTATTTATTTATATAATAACAAAATTATTAATATTTAAAATAATTATAATAAAAATAAAAAATAATAGTAGCAATCGAATATAATTTAAATTTGCGGATTTCCAATTGGGTCCATTTTTATCTACAATATTATTACTTCAATTGGTCACCAACAAAATATATCTCTCATCCTGATTCCGTAATAAAACTATCTACTCTGATGATGATGTATTCTTTTCCAATTTTCTAATAATTATCAGGCTTAACATATATAGATTGGTCCAGGACTTTTTTTAATCATATCAATCCCAAAAGTTGACATTTATTATACAAATTAATCATCCGTTATACAAATTGGTCACTCAAGTTAACATCATTAGCTTTTGAATAATTAGGCAACTTGACCAAATTAGGAAGCAACACATAGATAAACTAGGAAAACGTGTCTTACTCATTAATTATCCTAAAAAAATTAAAATTCAATAAAATATGTATGAATTCAAAAAAAAGAAAATATAAGAAATATATACTAAAAATTATAAAAAAATAATATATATTTGAAAATAAATAAAAATAAAAATAGTAAAAATAAAAAATAAAAAATATTATGAAAATTGTAATAATAATAAAAATATTCTTAATTTTTTAGAAAATTACAAAAATTCAATAAATATTTCAGATATTCACAAAAAAAAAAGTTGATTGATCAGTGCCGATCAACATCCAATCAACGTCTGGTCATCGATCAACATCGGGTTAGCACCAGATCAATGTATGTCAATTTTTTTTGTTTCTAATAATTTTTTTATTTTTTGTAATTTTTTAAATTTAAAAAACTTTTTGAATTTTTCATATTTCCATTTTTTTTTAATTTCTAAAATTTTAACTTTATTTTTTGATTTGCAAAGTATTTTTGAATTATTGAATTATTATATTTTTTTGAAATTTTAACTGTTTTTATTTTTTTGAATTATATATATTCAATTTTTTATACTATATTTTTTAAAAAATGTTTACAATTTTTTAAATACTTAAGAACAATTAAAAAGGAAGACACATTTTGTTCTCCTGATTGCTCACGTATCACCTCTGATTTTAGTCACGCTATCTAATTATTTAAAAATTTAGTTAATTATAGACACCAATTTATATAATGGATACAAATTGTAAAGGCCAATGTGAAAAAGAAAAAAAAAAGTCAAAGTGAATTTGGAAAAACAATTTAGCAAGTTGATAGGAGGATCTGTATATTTAGCCTTATTATCAATTATCATTAGTAGCAGTAGAAGAGTTTGACATGCATACATTCTAAAAGATTCCTTTCAAATGCGCAGTCAATTTTAATATAAGTGGAATTGTACGGATGGTCCTTAATATAAAATTAGATCCCTTCACAAATTGAAAAAATATTACAGTTAAGGTTTGTTTTTGGTAATCTATACGTAAAAACATACCAAGCTGTCACTGTAACTACTGCCTTGGCTACTTCAACTTGGATGGTCTCCCTTTATTAATTTTTGGACTATTAACTATTAGCAAGAGTTGTACGTTTGCCATTTAATTTGCATAAGTGTTTGTTGAAATTTCCTTTTTACATGGCCATATTGGCCATTATTTTTAGTGATACAAATACGATTAAATAAAAGTAATTAAATTGATCTCTCTAATGAGGTCATTTAAAATGCGCACATCAAATCTTTTATCATGAATTTTTTTACCTCAAATATCTTTAAGGACGTGTTGAATGCACTAATGATATACTTTTATTAGGAGTTATTGAATTCTCCTAATAAAAGTTTAGTTGTTGAATTCCAAATATGGGCATTTTTTTAGTTCACTTTTCAACATCCCTCATTGTTTTATTCTTTTTCCTAACCAAACTTTTTTTTAATTATTTTACTATCAACCTAAAACCCCAAATAAATAAATCAAGAGCAACTCTTTGAAACAAATCTTCAAAACTAAAATCCTACAAAATTTAGATCAACAGTGCATATCCCACTCAAAATCCCCCATAAAATTTTAATTCTATATTTTCATGTAATTCATTATTTTATTAATTAGTATTTTTATAATTTTTTTAAAATAAAAATGTAATTTTATAAAAAATAACATAAACTTTAAAAATTCTAGAAGGGGTCAAAAATGATATTTTCTCGGCCTGCCCTTGGCGCCGCCCCTATCAGAATCCGACTGCATTTGCGTGTCAATTTCTTAAAAGCCGTTTTGGTGTTTCTTCATTGGGTCTTTTCGGGAGGCATAAGGAGTCTTTTTTTTTTCAATTTGCAAATTAAAAAAAGAATAAGCTTGTCTAAAGGGTTATAGAAAAAAAATAAGTATTTTTAATGAAAGAAAAAAAAGGAAAATAGATCTTGCTTGAAGGATGGTTGAGAAGAAGTCGAAGCAATTAAAAGAAAATTCAAAAAATATATATTTTTTCTTTTTTCTTTCACATCCCATTTTCTTTTTTCTGTTTATTATATAAACAATATCCTTAGAAGAATTACATATGGTTAAATTCTGCTATTTATCCCTATACTTTATAAAATTTGTCAATTTAGTCCTTCTACTTTAATTTGGTTATTTTTAGTCCCTGTACATTTCAAATTTTAAAATCTCAATCATCATTAAACTATAACTATTAAATTCATTAAGTCATGATATTTCCATAATTTGATTCGTCAAGCATATTGTTGCATGTGTAATTTTATTTCCACATATTGCTTACTAAAAATCTTGAGAATGAATTAATAACTGTCATTTGCACCGAGACTGAAATTTTAAAATTCGAAAAGTATAAGGACTTAGAATGATCAAATCGGAGAATATGAACAAAATCTACAATGGTACACATAGTACAAGACTAGTAATTGAATTTAACAAAACGAATTAATTGCTACTATTTTGTTTAGAAATAAAATTTCAAATTTTGAAAAGTACAGGGATTACAACTGATCATATTAAAATACAAGGACTAAATCCATAACTTTCACAAAGTACAAATATTAATGGCAAATTTAATCATTATATATCAATAATTAATTATGACATAGAAAGTTTTAAAATCAAGCATTCAATCATAAATTAGCAAAAAGTCAATAGCAATTATAATGAGAACCAAAATGTTCTCAACCCTTAACGAACAAGTGTTAGATCTAATGATAAAGCATATTGCATTTTAAGGGGAGACCCAAGTTTGAACCTTATGGACGATATGTTGAGAGTAGTTACAAACCCTGAACATGGACTATAAAATGAATATGAGCGATGTGATAAGTGATGTGATAAAACACATTGCACTCTTAAAGGTAGGATCCAGGTTCGAACCTTGGAGATGAAATTATTGAAAAGAATAGCCACGAACCTCGAACATAGACTATAAAACAGACAGAAAGAAAATCAAAAAATAAAAATAAAAAGCTAACACCCAACTTTTTTTCCTTTCTATTTTTACTATGCAAATACAAGGGAGGATTAAAAAAAAAATTCAAAACTCTATTTTCATATTAATCTCAACCTTTTTAGCTTGTGTTGGATCTAATATTATATTTAAACTTAAATACAAATTGAAATAAAATATCCATCAAATAATCAATTTTATTAAATATTTAGATTTAATAAGTGGAAAAAAATTTAGCAATAAAAAAAAAGAGATAATGAAATCGGAATTTCAAAACTTTGCTCACAGTTTTCTATCACTCCAAAAAATGGCTCTGGTATAATCTAATTCCAACATGAAAACCACGACTTTCAAATGATAGAGATTGAGAAATTGAAGTTGCTATCCCTTTTTCGTGTACCATAAGTATTATCATCTAACGTTTTCTTTTTTATTATTTATTATCTAACAATTTAGTTGAGTTTCATATATTAAATTATATGCTTAGCTCATTTGATAACAAATTTGTGTGTTAGACTTAATTTATTATACATAATATCTCAATATATTAAATTATATGAATTCACCTAATTAATAATTTTAAATTTTATAGAATACATATAAATATATTTACATATACATAATTGAGATACATTTGCATGTACATAAAATATATTTATATATTTATGTATCTAATTATGATATATTTACATGTATATATAATATTTTTTTAAGAAACTAAAAGTTTATATATGTGAAAAATATTTTAGAACATCATTAAATTCAAAATAGTATACCGAAACACATCGGTATCCATTGGTATGATATTGAATATTATCTTAGTTGAAAGACTAAAAAACTTCTTTCAACTATAAAGTAATAAATATTATTTTGAGAATAATTTTGTCATTTTATATTTTATATAAAATTTATAAAAATTAATATATGATGAGATTTTACCATCAAATTTTCAAAAACTTTATTTTTACCTATTAAACCAAATTTGCATTTGTTTTAAGTATAATTTTTTATAAATATATATATTTTTTATAATTTTTGTTTTATTTATCGGTAGACGTGTCATAAAAAAATAACATTTTTTATAAATTCAAAAATAAAATAAAATAAAATAAAATAAAACAAGTCTTTTCATAATCAAAATTATACCTGATGATGGGGGGCCGGGTCACCATTCAAATTTGAAGGTTCGCTTGAAAAGTGAGAGGGTTTAGATAAAAATATAGGTTTAAAAATTGAGTTTAGACAAAAAAAATCTATTTAGAAAAAAGGCCAAGTCTCAGTAGGATTTATTTTGCTCAAGGCCGACCCGAATCAATTGTTTTGTTGTCATTTCTCTACTGTTTTGCTACTATTTCGCTATTATATTGTTATTATTTTGTTGTTATTGTTTAAATATTGTATAGCTCTTATTTTATTATTAATTTTATTACTATTTTATAGACATTTGCTTGCTAAGTTGCAACTATCTCAGTGTTATTTAAATAATTTTTTTAATATATTTTCAATTTATTAGAAAATACTTATTTTAATATTTTTAATGTATTTGATGTATTATATTTTTAAATTTATTTGATATATTTGTTGGAAAATATAAGTAAAGTCAAATTCGGACTTAGAATTTTTTTTTAATCTAGATTTAAGTTTAAACAAAACTTTTAGACTCGAACTTAAAATTTAGGTGGACCTGGCCATCATGATTAGTTCTAACCAAAATCAATTAAGCACAGTGACCTACCATTCTTACATATTTAATTAATGAAAATAGAGTAGTCTAATATTATGACGTAGATAGGTCTATATATGACAAATAATATACAGCCGTACTAATCACGTTAATTTTATATTTAGAATGTCTTATATTTGGGATACCGGGTCACCAGAGATAAAATGCGAAAATCTATTTATATAGTTAATGAATAAATATGCTTACCAAAAAAAAGAAAATACAGATCGTTATATGTGTTAAATAATACATATCACATGGTTATTATTATATCGTTAATTATTTGTTAATTATATAATTATAAATTTAAATATATCATATGGAAGTGATTCATTTACAACTATATATAAAATTAAAATAGTTATGAATCCTATGTAATGGTTTGAGGGTTAAGAGTATTTACTACTTCAGATGTGATTTGAATTTAAATTATGCTAGTTGTATTCATATGATTAATATTTTTACAAATTAAATTATTAAATTTATTGATATAATTATACTTATCATGCATAAATTAAATTTTTATTTAATTACATAATTAGATTATAGTTAAAGTTAAGATTGTCGTTGATTTGTATGATCGGATTGGACAGAAATGTTGAAAAGTCAATTAAAGGGTGAGTTGAAAAGTCAAAAATGGGAGGTGCAAGTGGCACCGAAAGGAAAAATGGTAGGCAAGTTGTTTAAAATTGAATGGGATAATTGTAATTTTGGTCCCTAATTTTTTAGGCCATTTGCAAGTTAGTCCCTAAACCTCAACTATAAATAGGCCTAACCATTTCTCATTTCAACCATCCCAACCAATCTTTCTCTCTTAGTTTTCTTTCTTCTCCCATTTGAGAATTCTTAAGGAATTCTATTTGTTTGTAATATTTTGGAGATAGTAAAGTTATCATCTGGTTTTAGTGCCCGAGGACATAGGTATAATTTACCAAACCTTGTTAAAAATCTTGTGTTCTTTCTTGTCCTATTTTTCTTTCAATATTTGAGGGTATAATAGTAGTATTTAATTGTGCTGTTAAATTACGATAGAAGGAATATTCCGACTAAGGAAAAACTTGGTATTTAAGAGATCCTTGTGATCCACCTCTCTTCCCTGGGAATTGAACTTTGTGTGATTTTTTAGTACAATAATTTACACGCTTCCGACCCTATTGGAACTACAAGTGGTATCAGAGCCGAAGGTTAATCGTAGTATGCTCTGTGGTTGCAGTTTAAACTGATCTTCCACATCAGAAAAGATTTCCTTAGGTATATTGAAAGATTATGGAGAAAACGGTCGGTGTAGGAGCTTCAACATCGTCCATGTGGACAAGACCGACAATTGCAAATGCAAGATTGGCTGTGGAGATCTCTGATGGCACGGGCCATTTTGGTATGTGGCAAAGTGAGGTTCTAGATACCCTTTTTCAGCAGGGTCTAGACATTGCCATTGATGAAGAGAAACCAGATGATGTACAGGAGAAAGATTGGAAGGCGATCAATCGGTTGGCATGTGGCACAATTCGATCATGCCTTTCTCGAGAGCAGATGCATGCTTTTCAAAGGAGACTGCTGCAAATAAGTTGTGGGTGGCACTTGAAGAAAAACAGTCAAAATAAGCTCCACTTGAAGAAAAGACTGTTTCGCTTCACTTATGTCCCAGGTACCACAATGAATGATCACATCACCAAATTTAATCAGTTAGTCACTGATTTGCTAAATACGGATGAGACATTCAAAGATGAAGATTTGGCTTTGATGTTGTTGGGGTCACTTCCTGAGGAGTTTGAGTTCTTAGAAACTACTCTACTTCATGGCAGGAGTGATATATCTCTGAGCGAAGTCTGTGTGGCCTTATACAGTTATGAACAGAGAAAGAAGGACAAACAGAAAAACTTAATCAGAGATACAGAAGCTTTAGTAGTCCGAGGTCGTTCATACACTCAGAAGAAAACTCAGAAAGGGAGATCAAAGTCAAAGTCCAGACTCGGGAAAGATGAATGTGCCTTTTGTCATGAGAAAGGCCACTGGAAGAAAAATTGTCCAAAGCTGAAGAATAAGGGAAAAGCTGCTGTAGATGCTTGTGTTGCAAAGCATGATACTAGTGACTCTGAACTATCACTGGTTGCATCAGCATTGTCGTTCCATTCAGATGAGTGGATATTAGATTCGGGTTGTACCTATCATATGTCTCCTAACTGGGAGTGGTTCTCTGATTTAGTAGAACTAAATGGAGGAGTTGTTTATATGGGCAATGACAATGCCTGTAAAACTGTTGGGATAGGTTCAATCCAATTAAAGAATCAAGATGGATCAATCAGAGTTCTTACTGATGTTCGGTACGTGCCCAGTTTGAAGAAAAATCTCATCTCATTGGGAGCCTTGGAATCCAATGATTCAGTTGTTACTATGAGAGATGGGATTTTGAAAGTGACATCTGGCGCACTTGTGATATTGAAGGGCATCAGGAAAAATAACTTGTATTACTACAAAGGTAGTACAGTTATTGGAGCAGTCGCTGCAGCTTCCGGTAACAAAGAATTAGACTTAATGCATTTGTGGCATATGAAGTTGGGACATGCCAGCGAAAAATCCTTGCAAATTCTGGCAAAGCAAGGATTGTTGAAAGGTGCAAAGGCTTGCAAATTAAAATTTTGCGAGCATTGTGTTCTGGGAAAGCAAAAGAGAGTGAAATTCGGCACTGCTATCCATAATACAAAAGGTATTTTGGAATATATTCACTCAGATGTATGGGGGCCTTCCAAAACACCTTCGTTGGGAGGAAAACACTATTTTGTTACTTTTGTTGATGACTTTTCCAGAAGAGTTTGGGTGTATACCATGAGAACTAAGGATGAAGTGCTTGGAGTTTTTCTTAAATGGAAAACTATGATCGAAAACCAGACTGGCAAGAAAATCAAGCGGCTTAGGACGGACAATGGAAGGGAATATAAAAGTGATTCGTTCTTCGATGTGTGCCAAGAGTATGGTATTGTTCGACACTTCACAGTTATGGATACACCACAGCAGAATGGAGTGGCAGAGCGTATGAATCGAACATTACTGGAGAAAGTTCGATGTATGTTGTCCAATGCTGGGTTGGGCAAGCAATTTTGGGCTGAGGCTGTGACATACGCTGGCCATCTTGTTAATCATTTGCCATCATCTACATTAGAAAGAAAAACTCATATGGAGGTATGGTCTGGAAAACCGGCTACAGATTATGATTCCTTACATGTGTTTGGATCCACTGCATATTACCATGTGAAGGAGTCAAAGTTAGATCCGAGGGCAAAGAAAGCTCTCTTTATGGGAATCACTTCTGGAGTGAAGGGATTTCGTCTTTGGTGCTTAAGCACAAAGAAAATGATCTGTAGCAGAGATGTTACCTTTGATGAATCTGCCACATTGAAAAAGGTATCAGATGAAGATATTCAGACAAGCGATACTCCACAGCAGGTGGAGTGTACTCCAAAACAGGTGGAGTTTGAGCAGATGGGGATTTGCCTAGTTAATAAGTCTAATTCTCCAGCCACAATGGAGGAATTAGAGGTTGAAGAGGTTCTGACCCAAGAACCATTAAGTACACCAGAACCAGTTGCAGTTGCAAGGCCACGGAGAGAAATTCGTAAACCTACTCGATTTACTGATATGGTGGCCTACGCCCTTCCCGTTGTTGATGATGATATTCCTGTCACTTATCAAGAAGCAATGCAAAGCTTAGAAAGTGACAAATGGAAATGCGCCATGGATGAAGAAATGCAGTCTCTCTGGAAGAACAATACTTGGGAGTTGGCACAATTACCGAAAGGTAAAAGGGCAATCGGATGCAAGTGGGTATTCGCAAAGAAAGATGGATCTCCTAGCAAGAAAGATGTTCGCTACAAGGCAAGATTGGTAGCAAAAGGCTACGCTCAGAAGGAGGGAATTGACTACAATGATGTATTTTCCACTGTTGTGAAGCATTCCTCCATTAGAATTTTGTTGGCCTTGGTAGCACAGTTGAATTTAGAGCTACCTCAACTTGATGTTAAGATGGCTTTATTGCATGGTGAGTTAGAAGAGGAGATCTATATGACTCAACCCGAAGGATACACAAATGCTGGTGGTAGAAATTGGGTTTGTAAGCTGATCAAATCGCTATATGATTGAAGTAATCCTCAAGGCAGTGGTACAAGCGATTTGATAGCTTTATGAGAAGGCAGAAATACACAAGAAGTAAATATGACAATTGTGTGTATTTGCAGAAGCTGCATGATGGATCTTTCATTTATCTACTCTTGTATGTTGATGATATGTTAATCGCTTCGAAGAGCCAAAAAGAGATAGATAAGCTGAAGACTCAGTTGAATCAAGAGTTCGAGATGAAAGATCTAGGTGAGGCCAAGAAGATTCTCGGCATGGAGATAAGTAGAGATAGACAGAGAGGCAAGCTTTGTTTAAATCAGAAGCAATATCTGAAAAAGGTATTACAATGTTTTGGTGTAAATGAAAACACAAAACATGTAAGTACCCCACTTGCTTCTCATTTGAAACTCAGTGCTCAATTATCTCCGAAGACTGAAGATGAAAGAGAATATATGGTGAAAGTCCCATATGCTAATGCAGTTGGGAGTTTGATGTATGCGATGGTGTGTACGCAGCCTGACATTTCACAAGCTGTTGGAGTTGTGAGCAGGTATATGCATGATCCTGGAAAAGGACATTGGCAAGCTGTGAAATGGATCTACGGTATCTTCGAAAAACCGTAGACGTTGGTTTAATTTTTGAGCAGGATGAAGCACTTGGTCAGTTTGTAGTTGGATATGTTGATTCCGACTTTGCTGGTGATTTAGATAAACGTCGTTCAACTACGGGGTATCTGTTTACTCTTGCGAAAGCCCCAGTGAGTTGGAAGTCTACCTTACAGTCTACAGTAGCTGTGTCTACTACAGAAGCGGAATATATGGCAGTTACAGAAGCTGTTAAGGAGGCTATTTGGCTTAATGGATTGTTGAAAGACTTGGGAGTTGTTCAAAGTCACATTAATCTATATTGTGATAGTCAGAGCGCTATTCATTTAGCGAAAAATCAAGTCTATCATTCAAGAACCAAGCATATCGACGTAAGATATCACTTTGTGCGAGAAGTCTTTGAAAAAGGAAAAATTCTACTTCAGAAGATTCCGACCGCATATAATCCCGTAGATATGATGACCAAGGTGGTAAAAACAATCAAGTTTAATCATTGTTTGAACTTGATTAACATCCTGAAAATTTGAGCACCTTCAAGTGTATGGAGCTCGAGAGCGCATTTGGAGGCACTACAAAAGATAGCTTTATCGAATTTGGGGAGTTGAAGGAAGTATGTGAAGATGTGATTATCCTAATCAAATCTTCAAGATGGAGATTGTTGAAAAGTCAATTAAAGGGTGAGTTGAAAAGTCAAAAATAGGAGGTGCAAGTGGCACCGAAAGGAAAAATGGTAGGCAAGTTGTTTAAAATTGAATGGGATAATTGCAATTTTGGTCCCTAATTTTTTAGGCCATTTGCAAGTTAGTCCCTGAACCTCAACTATAAATAGGCCTAACCATTTCTCATTTCAACCATCCCAACCAATCTTTCTCTCTTAGTTTTCTCTCTTCTCCCATTTGAGAATTCTTAAGGAATTCTATTTGTTTGTAATATTTTGGAGATAGTAAAGTTATCATCTGGTGTTAGTGCCCGAGGACGTAGGTATAATTTACCGAACCTCGTTAAAAATCTTGTGTTCTTTCTTGTCCTATTTTTCTTTCAATATTTGAGGGTATAATAGTAGTATTTAATTGTGCTATTAAATTACGATTGAAGGAATATTCTGACTAAGGAAAGACTTGTTATTTAAGAGATCCTTGTGATCCACCTCTCTTCTCTGGAAATTGAACTTTGTGTGATTTTTTAGTACAATAATTTACACGCTTCCAACCCTATTGGAACTATAGGAAAAATATACCAAACCATTGTATTATATCCTAACAATAATTTGAATTTGTTTAGAAGTTTCCTTGCAATTATGTGTGGAGCATGCAAAACAATTTCTTATACCCGATTACATGACAGTTAATAATAAATTTAATTTCTTTTATCTATGAATATTAGAATTTGTCAGATTTTTTTTTGTTTTATAATTGCGTAGAGTAATTTAGTTGCGTGGAATTCAATCAAAACTTTTATATTTATAAAATATTGTTTTTGTCACTGGGTTGGTAGAATTTGTCAGATTTGAATTAAAAAGTAAATATTTTATATATAAAATAATTATATTTAATATATATTTAAATGTTTTTAAAAGAAGATAAATTTTTTTAATAGCTACTATTATTGTTATTATTATTATTATTTAAGTAATAGTAGTTTAATTAAAATTAGAACTTTTGAAGTGGATGGTTTTTTTCTAAAATTTAAGTGGATAATTATTTTTAGAAAATGGACAAATTTTCATAAAACCTCAAATACATAATTATCTATATTTTATTTTTATTTTTATAATCTATAATTTATATAAAAGTACATTTGAATCAATAATAAAATATTTTATTATTTATTATATTATTAAATTGATATTATATATAAAAATATATGTTGTTACTTTTTGTAAATAATAGGGTTCTTATTCATTATATAGTTGAGTTAAAGGTGATTTAACGTATTAATAATAAGTAATATTAATTAATTATTAATATAGAGAAAATAATATCAATAATAATTTTTATTTTTTATATAGAATGTTTATTGTTTAAACTACACAACTCAGCATAGTATTTAGTTATTAATATAAATATTATATTAAATTAATTATCATTTAATTAATGTTTTAGTTCTATAACAATTAAGATTTATCATTATAAATAGCATTAAACACTTAAGCATTTTCAAACAAATAGCATTTGAATAATCACTAAAACATGGAGACTATTAGCATTGATAAGTTTGAAATATCTCAAAAATTATAGAGTATTAAAGTATTTGTTTTTCAAAGTGGAAAGTTTCAGTCAGGTGAAAAATCATTTTAATCGATGATGAGGTCAAATTATGATAACCTTTCATCACACATTTATTTAGTTTACATTGTCACATCCCAAAAATAGGACTAGAAGAAATAGGGATAAAATTTAGATTCTATTTTTTAAGTAAAGGGTAAGAATTTAGTATGCCATAAAAATTGTTTTTGTTAAAGTTATTAAGAATGAGCTTACTGGTTTAGTGGTAAGACTTTAGCTTACTCATAGGTCCCAAGTTTGAAATTCTTTGTGTGCATTCAACCAAAATATTTTATTTTTACCCCATAAAAGTGCCGAATTTGCAAAACAACCCAGCCAAAAATTGTTTTTTTTATATAGTCCTAATTCTACATGAATTCCCAAAAACCTATTTCAATTAGAGAAAAAAAGTTTATAAATAGCCAACCCTTTTCAAACCCTAGAATTGATATCTAGAGAATTTTTCAAGAAAACTTTAAAGTTCCTTCTTTGCCAAATCAATCTTCAACCGAGGAATTCAAAGTTTTCAAAATCATCCATCTCCCCCCAAATAGATCATTAATCTCCTCATCCGATTAAGGTTTTTTTTTGCCTTCAAATTAGGTGTAGGATCTAAGTTTAAAGTCATTGTGTATAATTAACTGGTGTACTGGAAAGTAAGAAATCAGTATAGGTGAACCCCATAAGAACTATACGAACCTATAGGAAATTGCATGTGAACTTTTAGGTAGATGCTAGGCGAACCCATGTATGTAACCCATGCATACGAACCTGTATGTGAACCTTGGATACTATGCGAGTTACACAAGATATGTGAACCCTAGGCACATGTGAGCTATATAGGATGAGCCAAAAACTTGGAACGACGGAAATGTGCAAGTGTACACAATCGCAACAAGTAATAAAGTAACAAGTAAATGTCGAGTTATCGTACCCACAGGGACTGTGAAAAGGATTATTTATGAATGCAATTTAAAATACTTTGGTGAAGAAAAATATTTTGTTTTAAAAAGGGTGATTAAGAAAAATAAGATTTTAAACTAAATAACTAAAGAAATAAATCTCAAATGTACGATTTCAAAATATGATTTAATCAAGATGACATAATTGTGTTGATTTAATTACATTTCTTTAACTTAGAATTATTAAACTCATGCTTATGTTGTTACGAATAAATTCACGGCAACTCGGTAATTTGCTAACTTATGAACTTATTCACTGTAACACCCCTAACCCGTAACCGACATCGGATTAGGGTTACGAGGCATTACCAGACAGACAGAATATTTCAGACCAATTCAGAATAACAGGTATTATTTAACATCATTTCATAAGCAACCATCTCTAAATATGGTCTACAAGACCTAAAACATACATTTAAGAACGGTCAGAGCTAAACCGAACACATTCATAAAATTCAGAATATAGAAAACTTTTCCAATTCTATTGAGGTCACACGCTCATGTGTCCAAGCCATGTGCCTCACACGTGCATCAGACACACCCATGTGAACCAGCCGTGCCAAATCAGGGTAACCATACTGACTTTCACCCACGGCCATTAGGCACGCCCGTGTGATACCTAGCTAGCTACTGACTTTAACCCACGGCCGTATGACACGCCCATGTCCCCTGACCGTGTGGCACCATGCAGGCTTGATTTAAGGCAATTTGCCACCCCTTTTAGAGGTCATCCCTACAAGCCATAATAGACAACATTTGTACTTAAATTTTCAACCAATTCCATACTCATAACATGCTTCATTATAACAAAAACATATTAGCTCATAAAACTGGCACCATCAACCAAATACTAAAACTATATACAACATTTCATTTGCTAGCCAACTCTCATGGCATAATATATATACATCAAAACTTAATACATAGACCTTCTAGCATATACATTCCATACTTTAAAATATGTACACTTTCAAAAGTACCAAAATGAGTTCGATAGTGTGGTGACGATTCTCGACTATTCCCGAGCCTTTAGTAGCTACAATAACTGTAAAACATACAGTAATCACACAGAGTAAGCTACAAAGAGCTTAGTAAGCCAAATACAATTGGTCTAACTACTAAAGCATATAAGTACAAATCAACCATAAAAATTCATAACCATTTCATAGAATAATTCATAAACTTAACCATGCTCCTTTGTTTGAATATATGTCATGCTTCATTTCCATACATATTTCACAGAGACAGAGTTTTTCATATTCAGAAATTTAGTACGATACAAACGTACCTTCATAGGTTATACATTTCATATACTCAATCTCAAATTTCGTACGCTATCATCAGACGGGTTAGAAACGATACAGATGCTTATAAACAAGTACAATGCCGATGTCCCGAACGTGGTCTTACATGTAATTCATGTAACACCCCGTACCCGAGACCGTTGCCGGAGTCGGACACGAGGGGTTCACAGACTAAATTCGCTTACTATCGCAGTCCATTTTAAAAATTTCCAGGCAGTTGGCTAACTGCGTCACTGTCACCTTAAAAATCATATCTTGAGTTTCACAACTCGAAAATCAGTTTCGTAATTTTTCTCTGAAACTAGACTCATATGTCCATCTACATATTTTTTTCTAGAATTTTTGGTTGGGCCAATTAGTACAGTTTATTAGTAAAAGTCTCCCATGTTACAGGGATCGACTACACTGACCTTTGCGCATTACGACTTAGATATCTCCCTGTAAAGGGCTTCAATGCTGATGCCGTTTGTTTCTATAGAAACTAGACTCAAAGAGGAATCTATTCATATATGGCATGACTTCTAATTATCTCTGGTTAATTTATAATGAATTTCCAAAGTCGGAACAGGGAATCCAGAAACCGTTCTGGCCCTGTCTCACGAGAACCTGAATATCTCTTAACATAATGTCCATATGATCGTTCCGTTACTTTCCTATGAAAATAGATTCATCAAGGTTCGTTTACATAATTTATTCACTATTTAATTCCATTTTTACTATTTTTAGTGATTTTTCACATCCACATCACTGCTGCTGCCAGCATCTGTTTTTTTTAAGGTAAACTTTACCTATTTCATGATCCTCCATGGGTCAACTAGAGTTTGTCATACATATTCCAAAAGTGATCAAGAATAACCCTTCCCATGGCTAACCGTTACCAACATTTCCATACCTCTCGACGGACAACATACAAAACGATTATAATGCTATGATCAAAGTATATTTAAGCCATTTTCGCATGGCTATCCAAATTTACACAAAACCGAAGGGTACATGACCAACAACAAAAGGGTAGTCCTATACATGCCATTTCAAAGTTCAACCAAAATTGTACCAAAAGGGGGCTTTGATAGTGTGGGAGACTTCGACTTCCAAAAATCCCGAGTCCGATAGCTGAAGAATCAAAATCTATAAAACAGAGAATCAAAGAAACGGAGTAAGCATTAAATGCTTAGTAAGTTTTGAGCAAAGAATTTAGACACAACCAAAGTATAGCATTCATGTAGCTAAACAGATAATTTCATATGCACAAATTTTCAATATCATACTTACTTCACATTACCAACCCTTATATTCATACACAAAGATTAACTTAGCCAATGGCCGGTAGCTCATTTATCACCTGAGCGAATAC
Source organism: Gossypium hirsutum (assembly GCF_007990345.1). Classification (NCBI taxonomy): domain Eukaryota; kingdom Viridiplantae; phylum Streptophyta; class Magnoliopsida; order Malvales; family Malvaceae; genus Gossypium; species Gossypium hirsutum. The sequence goes on along the minus strand of NC_053424.1, from coordinate 59,062,321 downwards.
TTATTTGTAAGGGCTCAACTAATTCAAAGCACATACGAAACATACCTCAATGTTGGGATGTTACAAGCGTATTAACTGATATTTTTACAGCAAGATCGTTCATTCCCGAATCACGTACCTTCGGAATTTAACCGGATATAGCTACTCGTTCAAATGCCTTCGGGACATAGCCCGGTTATAGTAACTCGCACAAATGCCTTCGGGACTTAACCCGGATTTAGTAACTCGCACCAATGCCTTCGGGCTTAGCCCGGAATTAGTAACTCGCACAAATGCCTTCGGATCTTAGTCCGGATATGGTCACTTAGCACAAAGCCTTCGGGACTTAGCCCGGACATCATTCGAATAACCATGCACATTTAACAATAAATCATGACACATTCGTATTTCATTTTCATTAGCAAAACTCAAACACAAGACACTTATCATTCTTGCAATTTCGGCTCAATAGCCACACACAAAGAGCATGATTTTGATTTGCTTAAAACATGATCTAATCAAATCATAATTTAAGCTCTATTACTCAAGAACTTACCTCGGATGTTGTCGAACGATTTCGATGGCTATTCGACCACTTTTTCCTTCCCTTTATCGGATTTAGATCCCCTTTGCTCTTGAGCTTAATTAAACAAATAAATTGATTTAATCATTTGAGCATCGAAAAGAGGAACACAAGGCACTTAGCCCATATTTATACATTAGACATTAAAGTCACATACATGTGAAATCATGCATCAACTCAACATATTAACCCACTCTCCCTTTTAGCCGATTGTCCTAACCAAGATAAAGGCATCAATATGCTTGCCTCTAACCGAATGCATGCAACACTAATTTTCTCATGTGGCCGAGTATGCATGTATATGTTGAGGCCAATTATATGCTTAATACTTCCCACAAGTATGGTTACTTGTATTGGTTATATACCATTTTGTTTCAAGTTCAAAACTTGGCCCATACACATATATACACTAGTAAAGCATCCTCTCCCTTTCCATCAATTCAACACATGCATTATTCATTAATATACAAAAATTATATTCGGCCTTAGCACACAACTTGCTAGCCGATTCTTCTCCATCTAGCAACTAATGCACATATGTGCTCATTTGTTAGACTCTACTTCATCTAACAACAACCATATTTTCCCTTCTACTTCCTACCATGGCCAAATGCATCACAACACCATACCATTTCAATTTTTGGTCATGGTTAAACAAAGAACTTAATGTCTCACTCAAAAATGCTAAAAAGAAGATTCAAGAATCATCAATCCACCATCACATGCACCATTACAAAGCTTCACTTTTAGCATGCAAATGATATCAACACCAATCCACCTTGGCCGAATATCATCTCCATGACATAGTAAAGATTTGAACCATGGGCTATTTAGAACTCAAGCTAACAACTAAAACATGCATGCATCTCATGGAACATCATCAAACATACCTTAGTCTATCAAACCACCATAGCCGATTTCCCCAAAGCTCTTTTTCCTTCTTTTTCTTTCTCCTATTCGGCCAAGAACAACATGAGAGCTTTTCTCTTCTTTTTTTTTTGGTCATGCATGAGAATGATGAACACATTTTTTTCTCTTTGTTTTCTTCCTTCAATTTCTTATTAGTTTATTGCCCATGCTTCTTATTTTATTCTTCCATTAACACAACATGTTTCATGACATGTTTTGCCCATCATCCCTTGTCATGGCCGGCCACTAGTACTTAAATGGGGGAAAATTGACATGCAAGTCCACCCCTTTGATTACATGCACTATTAGGCCACTTGCATTTGCCTAGCACATTTCTAAATTTTCTCACATAAGTCCTATCAACTAAATTCACATGCAATTAACTAAATCGAAGCTTAAAACTTTCACACATTTATATTCACATATTTTAGGCAATAATTATCACATTCAAATAATTTGGTGACTCGGTCTAGCGGTCCCGAGACCGCTTTCCGACTAGGGTCACTTTAGGGCTGTCACAACTCTCCCCCATTTAAGAAATTTTCGTCCCAGAAAATCTTACCGGTAAATAAGTTTGGGTATCGTTCTTTCATCGAGCTCTCAGTTTCCCAAGTAGCTTCCTCGATCCCGTGTTTGAGCCATAACACCTTTACTAAAGGAACCTTTTTGTTTCGCAACTCTTTCACTTCACGAGCTAGGATACGCATCGGTTCTTCTTCATAACTCATATCAGCTTGAATTTCAACCTCTAATGGGCTAATTATGTGCGATGGATCAGATCTATAGCGTCGAAGCATCGAAACATGAAAGACGTCGTGAATCTTTTCAAATTCAGGGGGTAAAATCAATCGATACGCAACTGGACCGACTCGTTCGGATATTTCGTATGGCCCGATGAACCTCGGACTCAATTTGCCCTTACGCCCAAATCTGAGTATCTTTTTCCAAGGTGAAACTTTAAGAAACACCTTATCTCCCACCTGATACTCAATGTCTTTTCGTTTCAGATCCGTGTACGACTTCTGGCGATCTGAGGCTATCTTTAGACTTTCACGGATTACTTTTACTTTCTGTTCAGCATTTTTAATCAAATCCACTCCGAAAATTTTACTTTCACCGAGCTCGGTCCAAAATAATGGTGTACGGCATTTACGCCCGTACAAAGCCTCGTAAGGTGCCATCTTAATACTTGATTGAAAACTATTGTTGTAAGCGAATTCAATCAATGGTAAATACCGTTCCCATGAACCACTAAACTCAAGGATGCAACATCTCAACATATCCTCAAGTATCTGAATTACCCGCTCGGATTGACCATCGGTTTGTGGATGAAAAGCGGTGCTAAAATGCAGCTTGGTACCCAAAGCTTCTTGCAATTTCTTCCAAAATCGCGAGGTGAATCTCGTATCTCTATCCGACACGATAGAAATAGGTACCCCGTGTAATCTCACAATCTGAGAAATATACAATTCAGCTAGTTTATCCAATGAAAAATCCATACGTACGGGGATAAAGTGAGCCGACTTAGTCAGTATATCAACAACAACCCAAATCGCATCCTTCTTACTTGCTGACAATGGCAGTCCGGACACAAAGTCCATTGTGACTCGATCCCATTTCCACTCGGGTATCATGATCGGCTGAAGTAATCCTGAAGGCACTTGATGTTCTGCTTTCACTTGTTGACATATTAAACATCTCGAAACAAAGTCGGAGATGTCTCGTTTCATACCATGCCACCAAAACCGACGTTTCAAATCGTTGTACATTTTCGTACTCCCCGGGTGAATTGACATTCGGCTACAATGGGCTTCGTTCAGAATCATCGAAATGAGTTCTGAATTTCTTGGAACACACAACCGACTTCTGAACCTCAAACAATCGTCATCATCAATTTGAAATTCGGATTCCATATTCGGAACACATTCAGCCCGTTTTGCAACCAATTCATCGTCGACTTTCTGAGCTTCACGAATTTGACGAATCAATAATGGTTTGGCCTTTAATTCAGCTACTAACACATTGTCGGGTAGAACAGACAAGTGCACATTCATCGCTCGTAAAGCAAACAGTGATTTCTGGCTTAAGGAGTCCGCAACCACATTAGCCTTTCCCGGGTGGTAATCAATGACAAGCTCATAATCTTTCAACAACTCAAGCCAACGTCTTTGTCGCAGATTTAAGTCTCTTTGAGTCATCAAATATTTGAGACTTTTGTGATCCGAAAATACATGGCACTTTTCACCAAATAAGTAATGTCGCCATATTTTTAAAGCGAATACGATGGCAGCTAGTTCGAGATCATGGGTCGGATAATTTTTCTCATGTGGCTTTAATTGTCTCGACGCATAGGCCACAACTCGACCTTCTTGCATCAATACGCAACCCAACCCAAGTAGGGATGCGTCACTACAAATGACAAACTCTTTGCCTGATTCGGGTTGCACTAAAATTGGACCTTCAGTCAAATAAGTTTTCAGTTGATCGAAACTTTTCTGACATTTCTCCGTCCATTCGAACTTAACATCCTTTTGAAGTAGCTTCGTCATTGGTGTGGCTATCATCGAGAAACCTTTTACAAATCGTCGGTAATAACCGGCGAGCCCCAGGAAGCTCCGGACTTCGGTAATATTTCTTGGAGGCTTCCAGTTAAGTATGGCTGAAATTTTGCTCGGGTCAACTCGAATACCCGATGCGGATACCACATGACCCAAGAAGCTAACCTCTCTTAACCAGAACTCACACTTACTGAACTTAGCATATAACTGCTTATCCCGCAAAATTTGCAACACTAGTCTCAGGTGCTCAGCATGTTCGGTCTCATCTCTTGAATAGACCAAGATGTCATCAATAAACACAACTACGAACCGATCCAAATACTGTCTGAAGATCCGATTCATCAAATCCATAAATACCGCAGGGGCATTAGTGAGCCCGAACGGCATCACTAAGAACTCGTAGTGACCGTACCTCGTTCTGAAAGCAGTTTTGGGTACGTCCGAATCTCGAATCCGTAACTGATAATAACCCGATCTCAAATCTATCTTTGAAAACACTGAGGCTCCCTTTAGTTGATCAAACAAATCATCAATACGCGGTAACGGATATTTATTCTTTATCTTCATTTTATTCAGCTGACGATAGTCAATGCACAACCTCATGGTTCCGTCCTTCTTTTTCACAAACAATACTGGTGCACCCCAAGGTGAGAAACTTGGTCGAGCGAAACCTCTATCCGTCAACTCTTGCAACTGAGCTTTCAATTCTTTTAACTCGGTTGGTGACATACGATACGGAGCTATCGAAATCGGTGTAGTCCCCGGTACAAGCTCAATACCAAACTCTATCTCCCGAACAGGTGGTAAACCCGGTAATTCTTCAGGAAAAACATCCGGGTATTCACAAACCACCGGCACAGATTCGGGTTTCTTTTCTAATTCTTTGTCATCAAGTACATACGCAAGGTATGCTTCGCACCCTTTTCTTACATATTTCTGGGCCAACATTGAGGATATTACAACTGGCAACCCATCCAAGTCTGTAGACTCAACTCGGATTACTTCGTTATTTGCGCACCTCAAATCAATAGTCTTGCTTTTGCAATTCACAACCGCATCATGCACGGTCAACCAATCCAACCCGAGAATAACATCAAATTCATCAAACGGCAAAAGCATCAAGTCCGCCGGAAAACAGGAACCTCGAATTACTAGGGGACATTTCTTACACACTTTGTCGACAAGCACGTAACGACCCAAGGGATTTGACACCCGAATTACGAACTCAGTAGACTCAATAGGTAAAGTCTTACTGGATGCTAAGGTTTCACATATGTAAGAATGAGTAGAAACGGGGTCAATCAAAGCAATTACATTAGTATCAAAGAGAGTAAAAGTACTGGTAATAACATCAGACGAAGAAGCATCCTCGCGGGCACGTATAGCATAAGCTCTAGCAGGCGCACGAGCCTCGGATCTGGTCGTAGCATCTCTAGATCCTCTCTGACCACCACTAGCATTGCCCGTATTTCTAGATGGTCTACCTCGAGCAGTGGTAGCACCCGGTTTCCCACTCTGATTTACATTCTGTTCAGACAACCTCGGGCAATCTTTAATGAAGTGGTCAACTGATCTGCACTTGTAACAGGAGCGGTCATGGAATCTACAACTCCCCGAATGCCATTTACCGCAATATCGACATTCCGTTCTGTCTCGACGTCCATTCCCAACACTGGCGACCGAAGTGCCTCGTGTACCCACAGGGGGTCGATCACGATCTCGTCTAAAAAGGCCTGAAGTGCCTCTAGACCGGCCCACATCATCTCAAAATTTCTTCGATGCCTGTTGAAGAGACTTTCCCGAGGATCTTTTACGAAACTGTCCAGTTCCCACATCAACATTTTGTTTTTCTTTTCTAAGCTCTTCGGCTTTACAAGCTCGCTCGACAAGTACTACGAACTCTCGTATTTCAAGAATGCCAACGAACATTTTTATATCTTCATTCAGCCCATCCTTGAAGCGTTTACACATGATAGCCTCAGACGAAACACATTCCCGAGCGTATCTACTAAGTCTAACAAATTTTCGCTCGTAATCAGTAACTGACATAGAACCTTGCTTAAGCTCAAGAAATTCCTTCCGTTTTTGATCAACAAATCTCTGACTGATATACTTTTTCCAAAACTCAGTTTGGAAAAACTCCCATGTTACTTGCTCTCGGGGCACAACAGAAGTCAAAGTACTCCACCAATAGTAGGAAGAATCACGTAGCAAGGAGATAGTACACTTTAGGCACTCATCGGGTGTGCAAGATAGCTCGTCGAGTACCCGGATAGTGTTGTCCAACCAAAATTCAGCTTGCTCGGCATCATCGCTGTCCGTAGCTTTAAATTCAGTAGCCCCATGTTTTCGGATTCTGTCAACTGGGGGCTTATTTGACCTTATTTGGTCAGTTTCCAGAGGTATTGTAGGTGCGGGGGTGGCATTAGTCGGGAATGGAGGTTGTGGAACAGCCGTATTAGTTCGAATGTATTGGTTGAACCAATCATTCATTACGCTATAGAAAGCTTGCCTAGCCTCATCATTCGGATTACTAGCAATAGGATGAGAGTCCGCCGGAGCTGTCCCTTGTGCGGGAGCAGGCGCTACACTCTCAAGATCATCGGCTACCGCTCGGTCGGGATCGAAATCCATTACTATAAATAAACACATTTGCAAATGTCAGAAATCACCACACTATCAAATAATCACAAAATGGCATGTATAGCTAGACCCAAACGTATTACGGTAGTCCTAGAATCGACTAAACCGTGCTCTGATACCAATAAAATTGTAACACCCCGTACCCGAGACCGTTGCCGGAGTCGGACACGAGGGGTTCACAGACTAAATTCGCTTACTATCGCAGTCCATTTTAAAAATTTCCAGGCAGTTGGCTAACTGCGTCACTGTCACCTTAAAAATCATATCTTGAGTTTCACAACTCGAAAATCAGTTTCGTAATTTTTCCCTAAAACTAGACTCATATTTCCATCTACATATTTTTTTCTAGAATTTTTCGTCAGGCCAATTAGTACAGTTTATTAGTCAAAGTCTCCCATGTTACAGGGATCGACTACACTGACCTTTGCGCATTACGACTTGGATATCTCCCTGTACAGGGCTTCAATGCTGATGCCGTTTGTTTCTATAGAAACTAGACTCAAAGAGGAATCTATTAATATATGGAATGACTTCTAATTATCTCTGGTTAATTTATAATGAATTTCCAAAGTCAGAACAGGGAATCCAGAAACCGTTCTGGCCCTGTTTCACGAGAACCTGAATATCTCTTAACATACTGTCCATATGATCATTTCGTTACTTTCCTATGAAAATAGATTCATCAAGGTTCGTTTACATAATTTATTCACTATTTAATTCCATTCCTACTATTTTTAGTGATTTTTCACATCCACATCACTACTGCTGCCAGCATCTGTTTTTTTTAAAGGTAAACTTTACCTATTTCATGATCCTCCATGGATCAACTAGAGTTTGTCATACATATTCCAAAAGTGATCAAGAATAACCCTTCCCATGGCTAACCGTTACCAACATTTCCATACCTCTCGACGGACAACATACAAAACGATTATAATGCTATGATCAAAGTATATTTAAGCCATTTTCGCATGGCTATCCAAATTTACACAAAACCGAAGGGTACATGACCAACAACAAAAGGGTAGTCCTATACATGCCATTTCAAAGTTCAACCAAAATTGTACCAAAAGGGGGCTTTGATAGTGTGGGAGATTTCGACTTCCAAAAATCCCGAGTCCGATAGCTGAAGAACCAAAATCTATAAAACAGAGAATCAAAGAAACGGAGTAAGCATTAAATGCTTAGTAAGTTTTGAGCAAAGAATTTAGACACAACCAAAGTATAGCATTCATGTAGCTAAACAGATAATTTCATATGCACAAATTTTCAATATCATACTTACTTCACATTACCAACCCTTATATTCATACACAAAGATTAACTTAGCCAATGGCCGGTAGCTCATTTATCAACTGAGCGAATACTTATTTGTAAGGGCTCAACTAATTCAAAGCACATACGAAACATACCTCAATGTTGGGATGTTACAAGCGTATTAACTGAAATTTTTACAGCAAGATCGTTCATTCCCGAATCACGTACCTTCGGAATTTAACCGGATATAGCTACTCGTTCAAATGCCTTCGGGACATAGCCCGGTTATAGTAACTCGCACAAATGCCTTCGGGACTTAACCCGAATTTAGTAACTCGCACCAATGCCTTCGGGCTTAGCCCAGAATTAGTAACTCGCACAAATGCCTTCGGATCTTAGTCCGGATATGGTCACTTAGCACAAAGCCTTCGGGACTTAGCCCGGACATCATTCGAATAACCATGCACATTTAACAATAAATCATGACACATTCGTATTTCATTTTCATTAGCAAAACTCAAACACAAGACACTTATCATTCTTGCAATTTCGGCTCAATAGCCACACACAAAGAGCATGATTTTGATTTGCTTAAAACATGATCTAATCAAATCATAATTTAAGCTCTATTACTCAAGAACTTACCTCGGATGTTGTCGAACGATTTCGATGGCTATTCGACCACTTTTTCCTTCCCTTTATCGGATTTAGATCCCCTTTGCTCTTGAGCTTAATTAAACAAATAAATTGATTTAATCATTTGAGCATCGAAAAGAGGAACACAAGGCACTTAGCCCATATTTATACATTAGACATTAAAGTCACATACATGTGAAATCATGCATCAACTCAACATATTAGCCCACTCTCCCTTTTAGCCGATTGTCCTAACCAAGATAAAGGCATCAATATGCTTGCCTCTAACCGAATGCATGCAACACTAACCTTCTCATGTGGCCGAGTATGCATGTATATGTTGAGGCCAATTATATGCTTAATACTTCCCACAAGTATGGTTACTTGTATTGGTTATATACCATTTTGTTTCAAGTTCAAAACTTGGCCCATACACATATATACACTAGTAAAGCATCCTCTCCCTTTCCATCAATTCAACACATGCATTACTCATTAATATACAAAAATTATATTCGGCCTTAGCACACAACTTGCTAGCCGATTCTTCTCCATCTAGCAACTAATGCACATATGTGCTCATTTGTTAGACTCTACTTCATCTAACAACAACCATATTTTCCCTTCTACTTCCTACCATGGCCAAATGCATCACAACACCATACCATTTCAATTTTTGGTCATGGTTAAACAAAGAACTTAATGTCTCACTCAAAAATGCTAAAAAGAAGATTCAAGAATCATCAATCCACCATCACATGCACCATTACAAAGCTTCACTTTTAGCATGCAAATGATATCAACACCAATCCACCTTGGCTGAATATCATCTCCATGACATAGTAAAGATTTGAACCATGGGCTATTTAGAACTCAAGCTAACTACTAAAACATGCATGCATCTCATGGAACATCATCAAACATACCTTAGTCTATCAAACCACCATAGCCGATTTCCCCAAAGCTCTTTTTCCTTCTTTTTCTTTCTCATATTCGGCCAAGAACAACATGAGAGCTTTTCTCTTCTTTTTTTTTTGGTCATGCATGAGAATGATGAACACATTTTTTTCTCTTTGTTTTCTTCCTTCAATTTCTTATTAGTTTATTGCCCATGCTTCTTATTTTATTCTTCCATTAACACAACATGTTTCATGACATGTTTTGCCCATCATCCCTTGTCATGGCCGGCCACTAGTACTTAAATGGGGGAAAATTGACATGCAAGTCCACCCCTTTGATTACATGCACTATTAGGCCACTTGCATTTGCCTAGCACATTTCTAAATTTTCTCACATAAGTCCTATCAACTAAATTCACATGCAATTAACTAAATCGAAGCTTAAAACTTTCACACATTTATATTCACATATTTTAGGCAATAATTATCACATTCAAATAATTTGGTGACTTGGTCTAGCGGTCCCGAGACCGCTTTCCGACTAGGGTCACTTTAGGGCTGTCACAATTCAATATCGATGCCTCTGTCCCAGATAGGGTCTTACACAAAATCAGATACGATGCCGATGCCCCAGACATGGTCTTATACGTAAATCTCAATCGAGGCCTGTGTCCCAGGCACGGTTTTACACGATGTCTCAGACAGATGTCAACTTTTCTTAGAAACATACAGAGCTTTTCAGATACTAACATATTATCTTACTTTACTCCAAATATATTCATCCGGCACTCAAGGCCAACCAATACAGATTACAGTTTATATGAGTAGAATTTATTTCAATTAACACGTAATTGTAATTTGACTTACCTCGGATGGATTTCGGATAAAACAAGTCGACTATTCAACTATTTTGGACTTCCCCTGATCTTTGTCCGATTTTCTTTGTTCTTGATCTAATACAATACAAATTCAACCATTCAACCATTCATTTCATTCAATATAATCCATATACAGATATTTAGGGCACTTTGCATTTTAGCCCTTACATTTTCACACCTTGACAATTTAGTCAATTTTTCATAAAATCACAAATATGCAAAATTTCTTTGCAACAAGGGCTAGCCGAATTTTCATGGCTTCTATATAAGCCCATACAACATGTTTAATTTACAATTTAGTCCTTCAAAACCTCATTTTCAAAATTTAACCCAAATAGCTCAATTTCATCAAAAACTCAAAGACAAAACTTATGAACCATCTACCAAGCCTTCATAATTCATTCAAAAACATCACAAAACTCATGATATCAAAAATGACATTTCATGAAATCTTTAACAGAACCAGAAATTCAGACATGGGTTTTGAAGAACATGAAGCAACGATAAAAGAAATGATAAAAGAAACGTAGAAATTATCAAAAACCGAGTTAAAACCGTACCTTAATCAAGCAATCAAAGTGTCGAAACCTAAAATGGCTTTCTCCTTTTTCTTTTTCTTTGATTTTCGGCTATATGCATGATAATATGGCCAATTTCATGTTTTCATTTTATTATAATATACATTAATATGCATTTTACCATTTTAACCTTATTAAAATAATATTTTCAACATATAATGGATGTCCAACAATGTCCACTACCATTTAAAATGGTTTATTAGACATGCAAGGACATTACTTTAAAAGCCAAGGCCAATTTTTCCCATTAACAATTAGTATGCAACATTTGCATTTTACGCGATTAGGTCCTTTCCCATAATTAAGCACAGAAACAGACAAATTAAATCACAGAAATTTCGCAGATGTAAATTCACATATTATAGACACAGAAAATAATATTAAAATATTTGTTGAACTCAGATTTGTGGTCTCGAACCCACTGTTCTGACTAGGGTCTAAATCGGACTGTTACATTCACCTACACAAATCCATTCATCTCTTAACATATCCTTATGTTAATTCAAACATTTAAACAAATTTTAATAAGCAAACATGTTATGGCACATACATACTCATTAAATTGAACTAATCTCTTGCACATCCCTATGTCAATTCAACAGATTAATTAAATCTAATAAGCACATAAAAGATTATGTGAGGTAATAAAGTATCCCTACCTTGAAACAATTTAATCACAATAATCTTGCAAGTTATGCAAGACAAGTGTATCGCCAAATACATTGCTAATTTAACCTTCAGCTATCTTATAAGAAAAAACATACATTGATTAAGTATTGCGTCCATTAATTACAATTTCAATTCGTTTAAATAATTAATTCATTAGCTACCTCACAATTGTAATGCAAGAATAACTTAGGCATGATTTTACTTAATCAAGCATTTTACCTAGGCCTATAACAGCATAAACACAATTTTAATAATTTAAGTAGATGAAAAGCAATCAAACCAACACGAATTAAATTCAAGCTAAACTGGTTAAATTAACCATTCCAACCACATCAATGTTCATAGATATGTTCATCATAACAAAAACAAATTAAAGAGATAGGGAACAAGAATCAAATCTAGTGTTTTTCCGTAGCTTGACTAGGTTGCTCCATCTTCGTTCTTTGTTGTCCTCGCCGATCAAGGCTGCTATGATCACTTCAATTTTGCTTCAAAATGGATGAAGAATAACCCTTTCCCAAGGGGAAAAATTGGCATAAGAGCAAGGGACTTGAAATGGAAAAATGAGAGGAGAAAGTGAGAGAGGAGAGAAGAGATGAATGAATTGAGGTGGTGTTTCAAATGATCAGCTTAATGGGGTTTTTATAGATGAAGAGGGCTGCTAAAAATAGCTAAAATTAGCAGCTAAAGAGCCCTCCCTTGGCCAACCACACATGTGGCAAGTTTGATGATTTCAAACTTGCTAAATTAAGCTTGGGGCAAATCTATAAAGGGACCAATTGTGGAGGGGTTTGAATGCAACTTGAACAAGTCTTCGAGGGTCTCCTTGCAAGCTTAAATAATCAGCTAATAAGCTGATTTGGGTCAACCCTTGGGACGGTTTTGGGCTGTCCATTTCTTGGGCGGTTCGGTTCAACTGGACCACCTTTTCATAATTAGTTAATAATAATTTATTAACCCAAATTAAATTGGATATAAATTAAAATTAATTATATTATGAATTAATGCATATAATTTTGGACCATCTTAGGCTGAAATTTAGTTCACCTTGGTACTTCAAATTGCTTCTCGGTTTTGTGCTTCTAGCAGTGTCTGCCGAGCGATTTTTCGCCCTTTGTGCAAATCTGTTGAAAATAACCAAAATTCATCAAAAATAATTATAAAATTAACTAAAATTCAAAATGTTCATATTTTAAGTGCACTTTAATTATTTTATAAAAATTAATTATTTTTCGACAAGAATTTTATCAAAACTATATGATTTTAAGTTAAAAAGGGTATGTAAAAATGGTAATTTTCGTGTTTCCACACCTCAAACTTAATTCGTTGCTCATCCTGGGTAATGCACAAATTTAAAGATAAATTCTCGAAAACACCTTTGAAAAAATCCTTCAGAACAACATTCTTCCCAACAATCATGAATTTGGTATACTTATGCTTAAAAAACCAAAAATTTGTTATTTATGCTACTTTGTATACATATCATTCAAATTAATCTCAATCATTCTTATGATAGCAAAAATTAGACTAAATGCTTCCTAATAAAGTCATGTTAAACCTTACCAATTTAATTTTATTCCCTTATTCAAGATTAACCTGCAAGCATTAAGTTTAACTTATGCCTTCATATGTTGAACGTAGCAATTTCTATCCACTAATGTAGGTAGCATTGGAACTTGAATCAATAGGTCTTTAACAAGGTTGTAACATGGCTGGGCTTAGGGGTAGGTAGAAGATAGACAATTTTAGGCTAAAAACCCTAGACTCAACTTGTATCAGACCTCCGAAATAATTACCTTCAATACATCAACTTTCTTTGGTTTCACATGCTTTTTTGTACATCTTATTTTAAGAACTCATGTTTTTTTTCACACGAGCATTTTACTAAATGTACTACAATTTTAGAGCATTTGATACTTCTTTTTAACTCTCCCAAACTTAATTTCAAAGAATACTTTGAATAGTACTGAGCCTAGTGTTTGGGACAATTTTAAGATAGTTAAGAGAGAAGTGATGGCTAAATTTGCAAGGGTTCAAATAAAATTAGGCTATATAGTCTCAAAGTGAGGTTTCGAAGGATAAAAATTTCATCATGGTTGGCTTGAAAGGCTCAAACGGTCCAAACAAAAGTTGCCTAAATCATTTTCAATGTTCCATGCTTCCTAGGATTTTTGCCTCAAGAAACTACTAAGTCAATTCTAAAGACTTAAACTTTCATGCATGTCTAACTTTCCTAAGGAACTAAAAATTTTATGCTTTATTAAAAATAAATTTATGTCATTATTAAGCTAACATACTAATCATTGAAATATTCAAACTTTATTTATACTGAAGTTTAGCATACTTAACAAAATTTCAAATTTATTGAACAAAATATATCCTAATCATAATTAAAAGAAAATTTTACTCTGAGTGGAAATAATTTCAATTTTTCGGTCCCCCCTACTTAAGATGAACAATGTCCTCATTGTTTAAAAGTGAATAAATACTATACACCAGTTAGGATTCTAGAAAAGAGGAGGTGAGTCAAATTGACTACTTAAATACCAAGCTCTCTCTAGATCCAATCCTAGACATGTATATACCTATTGCTATACTTTATGCTTTGCAACTTGTTCATTTTTATTCATGATTTCCATCTCTTGCTTTATTATGAAAAAATAAAAATTCCTAATTAAACTTAATCCTAAAATGACATAAGAACAGAAATAAAATAAAGTCAAAATCCCCCCTTTATTTATTTGCAGATCCTTCCGAATTCGACTCATCTTTTGCTTCATCATCTTTGTTTTTGCATGAATCGCTTCACTCCCTCTTCGATAGTGGACTCCATGGTTAAAATATGAAATCTGGAGACTTAGGCAAAAAAAATAAATGGGTCATTGTATATTTTTGTAAAAGCGCTTCTCACGGAGTTATCCTTTATTTTTGAATATCTCCAATAAGCTTGTTGCTGCCACTGCATGTGTTGCATCATAGCCATTATTCCAAACTATTGACTTCATGGAATGGTGCTAGATAAAGGGACTCTAAGTGTTAAACTTAGGAAATTTGTTAAGGGTGGTTTCAGTTTTTGGCAGGTGGGTGAGTAGTTGAGGGTAGGGTTTAACGTTGAAAAGGGTGGCATATTTAAGGATAGTTTAGGTGTGGTAGTTGGTGACTTCGAATAAAGGTGTTTGGGGTGGTGATTCAGGGAGTTAAGGGTTGCAACATTAAGGGGTTAAGTGAGATGCACTATTGGGCTACTTAGGAGTGGTGGTGTCGCAAGGTAAGGGATGTAGGTTTGTGCGGAAAAGGGTTGAATATTTCCCTTCTTAGTAGTGTCTTAAGCCCAATGACAGCTCCTTTTTGGATCCTAGGCTCCTATACTAAAAATAAACTAAAAAAAACTCAAAGAAATTAGTGCTTGGGGTTAAAAGTTAACCCTTTATTTAACAAAACAAATACTTAAATTCTTTGGGCTAATTATAAAAAATATTTTTTTGAAAAATTACATTAAAATAAACTCCCAGGAAAGACTAGAGGGGTCACGGATGGTTCCGCTTAAGTCCCAATCTCCTAGACAGAGTTTTAATTAATGTAATGAACTAAAGAAAATTTTATCTAAGTCTACCATTTTATTCAAATGAGGAAAAAAAACTAAAAATATAAAATAATGATAGAGAAAGTGAAGAGAACTCCCTCCATTTTATTTAGGATCGTCATTGACCATGGTGGTGTCAAATGGCCATTTGTCATACCAACCATAATCATCTAGGAAGTAATCATATTCTTTCCCATCAAATCTATCCAACATCTTATTAGGGAAAGAAAACCTGTATTGACCTTTCCTGGTGGCCTTGTTTAACTTCTTGTAATTCCTAAAAATCCTCCAAACCGTGACTCAAATATGTGAAATAATGCATCCAGTACCCTTCTTGCGCCTTCCCAAAACATAAGTGCCTCTTCTTCTTGATCTTTGGTGAAATCAACTGAAATAATGTCAGGAAAATTCGAAGACAGACCCAAATAGTCATATTTCAAATAAGGAGACAAAATCTTTAGTTCCAATTTAGCCGGCTCTTCAATCAACGACTTTGGTTGCGTATACTCCTGAGATGATAACTCTAATGATTCAAGTGGAACTTCTTGAGTAAATTCCTTTGAATTAGCTTATAACCAAGCCAAACATTCTTTGTCTCCATCATCACTTGGTGAATCCTCCAGTAGAATATGTTCTAATGGATCATCTAAAGAATTGAGCTCTAATTCTGTAGAAGCCAGTAATTCCATCTTCGAAATAGCAGAGCAATCTTCAACTATATCTTGGGATTTAACAGCATCGAAGTCATTAAAAGTCACTTTTTCATCAAAAATTTCTTTCAACTGAGTATCTCGTTCCTGCTTCTGGAATCGTTGAGGATATGGCAATAGTGGAATCTTAGCTTTAACTGGACAACTGTTTTGTAGAAATTTTTCTGCATCTGACAAGAGTGTTAGATAATCAAAACTAACTAGTTTAGAGTTTACCTCATCAAAGATCACCAAATCTGACTTCTGTGATACAAGAGTTTCAACACTTGGTTGAACATCCTCTTTGTCCTGAGCTACAATAGGCTCATATTGAACCTCAACCACCTTGGGCTCTAATGTCTTTCCACTTTGTAAAGTGGTGGTTTTGCAATGCTCTTTGCCCGCGCTTCTCAGATTTTTTTGTATCACTCGGCCAAATACCTTGGGGTTTGCCTTTGAGCTCATTGGCTAGCCGTTCCGCTTGGTTTCCTAAATTCGTCAATGTTGCTGCTTGGCTATGGATTAGTTCATCATTCTTCACTATGTACGCCTTCAGAAAATTCTCAAGATTACTTGAAGATTCAGTTGGTGTGGGTTGTTACACTTGTTAAGAATATTATGGTAGATAATTTGGTCGAAATGACATAGAAGGGTCACTATGGTCTGCCCATTGATTACTCCATGGAGAAATTGAATGATTCTTCCATGAAAAGTTGTAATAATTTGACTGTGGAACATTCCAATTTTGATTTCCCATGTAATATTTTGACTTTTGATTCGATGGACAATTTTCAAAGAAATGGCCATCTCCACAGTATTCACAAGAAATATCCTCGAATTGGTTCAATTGCTGACCTGTCAGATTACCATTGAAACCATAACAGTTATGTTCTTAAGCATAGGAGACATAGAGGATACCTGGGTTGCCAAAGAAGCAAGTGTGTCTACTTTATGTACTCCTACTGCTCGTCTCTCTGAGGTTGCTCGGTTGGTTGGCCACTGATAGTTATTGTTGGCAATTCTTTCAATAATCTTGTAAACATCGTTATAAGACTTAGAAAGAAGGGCTCCATTTGCCGAAGCATCTACCATCATTCTAGTATGAATTTTGAGACCAATATAGAAAGTCTCCATTTGAAAATAGCAAGGAATGTCGTGATGAGGGCACTTTCGTAGTAACTCCTTGAACTAGTCCCATGCCTCATATAAATATTCTTCATCAAGTTGCTAAAATGAAGTGATTTCATTTCGGATCTTGGCGGTTAAAGATGAAGGGAAATATTTCATTAAGAAATGTTTAACCAACTCTTGCCATGTAGTTATTGTGACAGCCCTAAATTGACCCTAGTCGGGAAGTGGTTTTGGGACCACAAAACCGAGTTATGAAAATAATTAATTGTTATATTCTATGCTTATTATGTGTGTACATGCATATGTGGAAATTTCATTCCCTAATTTTTCCAATTGTATGAGGAATTATTAAATAGGGATCAACATGAGACATGGTGAAATATGATAGGCTAATTTTAAAGGGCTTATTAGTGCATGTCAACACAAAGGTGGACTTGCATGTCAAATTTGCCCAATTCCCTTATAGTGGCCGGCCAAGATGGATTGATGATGGGCAATTTATTTGTTGAATTAGATATTATAATAGGAAATTGGGTTATTGGAGACATAATGAATTAAAGAAAGAATAAAAAAAAAAAGAGAAAGGAAGCCACTATCATATCATCTTCTCCATTGTCGAAACTGGAGAAAGAAGAAAAAGAGAAAAGCTTGGCTAAGGTTCGGCCATTGGGAGTTAGATTAAGCTCAAGAGCAAAGGGGAACTAGATCCGATAAAGGGAAGGAAAAAGTAATTGAATAGCCATTGAAGTCGTTCGACAACATCTGAGGTAAGTCTTCGAGTAATGACCCTACTTGAATTATATTGAAATGATTAGTCATACTATGATGGATAGTCGAATGTGCATAGAGACTATGTTATAAAGCCAATTGAAATCATGCTCTTTGTGTGTGGCTATTGAGCCGAAATTGGAAAGGTTTAATAAATGCTTTGTGTTTGAGCCTTAGTAACGAAAGTGAAATATGGATGTGTCATGATTGTTGATATATGTGTGCATGAGCATTTGAAATATATCCGGGCTAAGACCCGAAGGCATTTGTGCGAATTGATATATCCGGGATAAGACCCGAAGGCATTTGTGCGAATTGATATATCCGGGATAAGACCCGAAGGCATTTGTGCGAATTGATATATCCGGGCTAAGACCCGAAGGCATTTGTGCGAATTGATATATCCGGGCTAAGACCCGAAGGCATTTGTGCGAATTGATATATCCGGGATAAGACCCGAAGGCATTTATGGGAATTGATATATCCGAGCTAAGACCTGAAGGCATTTGTGCGAATTGATATATCCGGGCTAAGACCTGAAGGCATTTGTGCGAATTGATATATCCGGGCGAAGACCCGAAGGCATTTGTGCGATTTGATATATCCGGGATAAGACCCGAAGGCATTTGTCCGAATTGATATATCCGGGATAAGACCCGAAGGCATTTGTGCGAACTGATATATCCGGGCTAAGACCCGATGGCGTTTGTGCGAATTAATATATCCGGGCTAAGACCCGAAGGCAATTGTGCAAGTTGATATATCCGGGCTAAGACCCGAAGGCATTCGTGCGAGTTGCTATACCCGGGTTAAGACCCGAAGGCAATTGAGCTTGTGGTTATATCCAGCTAAATTCTGAAGAAACTTGGGTTTGAATGTGAGCGTTTTGTGCTGCAATAAATTCAATTAATACGCTCGATAAACCCAAACGATAAGGTATGTTTGCATGTGCTTCGAAAAAATAAAGTCGATTCGCTTTAAATAATATTCGTTCAATCGACTAACGAATTTTCGGCTTTTAGATAGGTTGATACCTTGTGTGTGTATATGTTGATGAAGTGTGAAGTAAGTATGCTTATGAGAATGTGAATTAATAAAGTGATTTATTTAGCTATGTGAATGCAATACTTTAGTCAAAGCCGATTTCATTACTTGAAACTTACTAAGCTTTAAAATGCTTACCCCGTTGCTTTGGCTCTCCGTTTTATAGATATTGTTCGTTAGCTATCGGATTCGGGATCATCGAAGTCGAAGTCATCCACACTATCAAAGCTCTTTTGGTACTCTTTTAGTTGAACTCTGGATATGGCATGTATAGGACTACCCGTTTGTTGTGGGTCATGGACCCTTTGGACTTGTATAATTTTGGTTAGCCATGCGAAAATGGCTTATATATGTTTGAGTATAATGTTATAATCATTTAGTGTGAATATGCTTGACAAGGATTGGCCATGGGAATGGTTAATCACCATCATCATTTGTGCTACTCATGTTAAAAGGGCTAGTTGAATTATGGAAACTATGAAATAGGTAAAGTCTACCTTAAAGGCAGATGCTGACAGCAGCAGTGATGTAGATTTGGGAAATCACTAAAAATAGTAGGAATGGAATTAAATAGTGAATAAATTATGTAAACGAACCCTGATGAATCTATTTTCATAGGAAAGTAACGAAATGATCATATGAATAGTATGTTAAGCGATATTCAGGTTCTTGTGAGACAGGGCCAGAACAGTTTCTGGATTCCCTGTTCCGACTTTGGAAATTCATTATAAATTAACCAGAGATAATTAGAAGTCATACCATATATGTATAGATTCCTCTCTAAGTCTAGTTTCCATAGAAACAAACGGCATCAGTATTGAAGCTCTGTGCAGGGAGATATCCAAGTCGTAATGCGCAAAGGTCAGTGTAGTCGATCCCTGTAACATGGGGGACTTTGACTAATAAACTGTACTAATTGGCCTGACCAAAAATTCTAGAAAAAAATATGTAGATGGGCATATGAGTCTAGTTTCAGGGAAAAATCACGAAACTGATTTTCGAGTTGTGAAACTCAAGATATGATTTTTAAAGCGACTAGTATGCAGATTGGGCAGCGTCTGGGAAATATTTTTATTAGAGGTTTAAAGTCTGTTAACACCTCGTGTTCGACTCCGGTGTCGGTCTCGGGTTCGGGGTGTTACATTTGATTGGTATCAGAGCTACGGTTTAGTCGATTCTAGGACTACCGTAATGCGTTGGGTCTAGCTATACATGCCATTTTATGTGATTATCTGATAGTGTGGTGATTTCTGACATTTGCAAATGTGTTTAATTATAGTAATGGATCCCGATCCCGACCGAGTGGTAGCTGATGATCTTGAGAGTGTAGCGCCTGCTCCCGCACAAGGGACAGCGCCGGCGGACTCTCAACCGAATGCTAGTAACCCGAATGATGAAGCTAGACAAGCTTTCTATAGCGTGATGAATGATTGGTTTAACCAATACATTCGAACTAATACGGCTGTTCCACAACCTCCATTCCCGACTAATACAACCCCCGCACCTACAATACCTCCGGTAACTGACCAAATAAGGTCAAATAAGCCCCCAGTTGACAAAATCCGAAAACATGGGGCTACTGAATTTAAGGCTACGGATAGCGACGATGTCGAGTGAGCTTGTAAAGCTGAAGAGTTTAGAATAGAAAAACAAAAAGTTGATGTGAGAACTGGAGAGTTTCGTAAAAGATCCTCGGGAAGGTCTCTTCAACAGGCATCGAAGAAATTTCGAGATGACGTGGGTCGGTCTAGAGGCACTTCGGGCCTTTTTAGACGAGATCGTGATCGACCCCCTGTGGGTACCCAAGGCACTTCGATCGCCAGTGTTGGGAATGAACGTCGAGACAGAACAGAATGTCGATATTGTGGTAAATGGCATTCGGGGAGTTGTAGATTCCATGACCGCTCCTGTTACAAGTGTGGATCAGTTGACCACTTCATTAAAGATTGCCCGAGGATGTCTGAACAGAATGTAAATCAGAGTGAGAAACCGGGTGCTACCACTGCTCGAGGTAGACCATCTAGAAATACGGGCAATGCTAGTGGTGGTCAGAGAGGATCTAGAGATGCTACGACCAGATCCGAGGCTCGTGCGCCTGCTGGAGCTTATGCTATACATGCCCGCGAGGATGCTTCTTCGCCTGATGTTATTACCGGTACTTTTACTCTCTTTGATACTAATGTAATTGCTTTGATTGACCCCGGTTCTACTCATTCTTACATACGTGAAACTTTAGCATCCAGTAAGACTTTACCTATTGAGTCTACTGAGTTCGTAATTCGGGTGTCAAATCCCTTGAGTCGTTACGTGCTTGTCGACAAAGTGTGTAAGAAATGTCCCCTAGTAATCCGAGGTTCCTGTTTTCCGGCGGACTTGGATGGGTTGCCAGCTGTAATATCCTCAATGTTGGCACAGAAATATGTAAGAAAAGGTTGCGAAGCATACCTTGCGTATGTACTTGATGACAAAGAATTAGAAAAGAAACCCGAATCTGTGCCGGTGGTTTGTGAATACCCGGATGTTTTTCCTGAAGAATTACCGGGTTTACCACCTGTTCGGGAGGTAGAGTTTGGTATTGAGCTTGTACCTGGAACTACGCCGATTTCGATAGCTCCATATCGTATGGCACCAACCATGTAAAAAGAGTTGAAGGCTCAGTTGCAAGAATTGACGGATAGAGGTTTTGCTCGACCAAGTTTCTCACCTTGGGGTGCACCAGTATTGTTCGTGAAAAAGAAGGACGAAACCATGAGGTTGTGCATTGACTATCGTCAACTGAATAAAGTGACGATAAAGAACAAATATCCGTTGCCGCGCATCGATGATTTGTTCGACCAACTGAAGGGAGCCTCAGTGTCCTCAAAAATAGATTTGAGATCGGGCTATTATCAGTTGCGAATTCGAGATTCGGACATACCCAAAACTGCCTTCAGAACGAGATATGGTCACTACGAATTCTTAGTGATGCCGTTTGGGCTCACTAATGCCCCTGCGGTATTTATGGATTTGATGAATCGGATCTTCAGACCATATTTGGATCGGTTCGTAGTTGTGTTCATTGATAACATCCTGGTCTATTCAAGAGATGAGACCGAACATGCCGAGCATCTGAGGCTAGTGTTACAAATTTTGCGGGATAAGCAGTTATATGTTAAGTTCATTAAGTGTAAGTTCTGGTTAAGAGAGGTTAGCTTCTTGGGTCATGTGATATCCGCATCGGGTATTCGAGTTGACCCGAACAAAATCTCAGCCATACTTAACTGGAAACCTCTGAGAAATATTACTGAGGTTCGGAGCTTTTTGGGACTCGCCGGTTATTACCGACGATTTGTCAAAGGTTTCTCGATGATAGCCACACAAATGACGAAGCTACTTCAAAAGGATGTTAAGTTCGAATGGACGGAGAAATGTCAGAAAAGTTTCGATCAACTGAAAACTCATTTGACTGAAGCTCCAATTTTAGTGCAACCCGAATCAGGCAAAGAGTTTGTCATTTATAGTGACGCATCCCTACTTGGGTTGGGTTGCGTATTGATGCAAGAAGGTTGAGTTGTGGCCTATGCGTCAAGACAATTGAAGCCACACGAGAGCAATTATCCAACCCATGATCTCGAACTAGCTGCCATCGTATTTGCTTTGAAAATATGGCGACATTATTTGTTTGGTGAGAAGTGCCATGTATTTTCGGATCACAAAAGTCTCAAATATTTGATGACCCAGCGAGACTTGAATCTGCGACAAAGGCGTTGGCTTGAGTTGTTGAAAGATTATGAGCTGGTCATTAATTATCACCCGGGAAAGGCTAATGTGGTTGCGGACGCCTTAAGCCGGAAATCACTATTTTCTTTGCGAGCGATGAATGTACACTTGTCTGTTCTACCCGACAATGTGTTAGTAGCTGAATTAAAAGCCGAACCATTATTGATTCATCAAATTCGTGAAGCTTAGAAAGTCGATGATGAATTGGTTGCAAAACGGGCTGAGTGTGTTCCGAACAAGGAATCGGAGTTTCAAATCGATGATGATGATTGTTTGAGGTTCAGAAGTCGTTTGTGTGTTCCAAGGAATTCGGAACTCATTTCGATGATTCTGAACGAAGCCCCATTGTAGCCGAATGTCAATTCACCCGGGGAGTACGAAAATGTACAACGATTTGAAACGTCGATTTTGGTGGCATGGTATGAAACGAGACATCTCCGATTTTGTTTCGAGATGTTTAATATGTCAACAAGTGAAAGTCTGAAGGTAGCCACAGATCGTCAAAAGTCGTATGCGGATTTGAAAAGAAAAGACATTGAATATCAGGTTGGAGATAAAGTGTTTCTTAAAGTTTCGCCTTGGAAAAAGGTACTCAGATTTGGCCGTAAGGGCAAATTGAGTCCGAGGTTCATTGGGCCGTATGAAATATCCGAAAGAATTGGTCCAGTGGCGTATAGATTGATTTTACCCCCCTGAACTTGAAAGGATTCACAACGTTTTTCATGTTTCGATGCTTCGACGTTATAGATCCGATCCGTCACATGTGATTAATCCCTCGGAAGTTGAAATTCAATCTGACTTGAGTTATGAAGAAGAACCGATTCGTATCCTAGCTCGTGAAGTGAAAGAGTTGCGAAACAGAAGGGTTCCGTTAGTTAAGGTGTTATGGCTCAAACACGGGATTGGGGAAGCTACTTGGGAAACCGAGAGCTCGATGAAAGAACGATACCCAAACCTATTTATCGGTAAGATTTTCAGGGACGAAAATTTCTTAAGTGGGGGAGAGTTGTGACAGCCCTAAATTGACCCTAGTCGGGAAGTGGTTTCGGGACCACAAAACCGAGTTATGAAAATAATTAATTGTTATATTCTATGCTTATTATGTGTGTACATGCATATGTGGAAATTTCATTCCCTAATTTTGCCAATTGTATGAGGAATTATTAAATAGGGATCAACATGAGACATGGTGAAATATGATAGGCTAATTTTAAAGGGCTTATTAGTGCATGTCAACACAAAGGTGGACTTGCATGTCAAATTTGCCCGATTCCCTTATAGTGGCCGGCCAAGATGGATTGATGATGGGCAATTTATTTGTTGAATTAGATATTATAATAGGAAATTGGGTTATTGGAGACATAATGAATTAAAGAAAGAATAAAAAAAAAGAGAAAGGAAGCCCCTATCATATCATCTTCTCCATTGTCGAAACTGGAGAAAGAAGAAAAAGAGAAAAGCTTGGCTAAGGTTCGGCCATTGGGAGTTAGATTAAGCTCAAGAGCAAAGGGGAGTTAGATTAAGCTCAAGAGCAAAGGGGAACTAGATCCGATAAAGGGAAGGAAAAAGTAATTGAATAGCCATTGAAGTCGTTCGACAACATCTGAGGTAAGTCTTCGAGTAATGACCCTACTTGAATTATATTGAAATGATTAGTCATACTATGATGGATAGTCGAATGTGCATAGAGACTATGTTATAAAGCCAATTGAAATCATGCTCTTTGTGTGTGGCTATTGAGCCGAAATTGGAAAGGTTTAATAAATGCTTTGTGTTTGAGCCTTAGTAACGAAAGTGAAATATGGATGTGTCATGATTGTTGATATATGTGTGCATGAGCATTTGAAATATATCCGGGCTAAGACCCGAAGGCATTTGTGCGAATTGATATATCCGGGATAAGACCCGAAGGCATTTGTGCGAATTGATATATCCGGGCTAAGACCCGAAGGCATTTGTGCGAATTGATATATCCGGGATAAGACCCGAAGGCATTTGTGCGAATTGATATATCCGGGCTAAGACCTGAAGGCATTTGTGCGAATTGATATATCCGGGCTAAGACCTGAAGGCATTTGTGCGAATTGATATATCCGGGCTAAGACCTGAAAGCATTTGTGCGAATTGATATATCCGGGCGAAGACCCGAAGGCATTTGTGCGATTTGATATATCCGGGATAAGACCCGAAGGCATTTGTGCGAATTGATATATCCGGGATAAGACCCGAAGGCATTTGTGCGAACTGATATATCCGGGCTAAGACCCGACGGCGTTTGTGCCAATTGATATATCCGGGCTAAGACCCGAAGGCAATTGTGCAAGTTGATATATCCGGGCTAAGACCCGAAGGCATTCGTGCGAGTTGCTATACCCGGGTTAAGACCCGAAGGCAATTGAGCTTGTGGTTATATCCGGCTAAATTTCGAAGAAACTTGGGTTTGAATGTGAGCGTTTTGTGCTGTAATAAATTCAATTAATACGCTCGATAAACCCAAACGATAAGGTATGTTTGCATGTGCTTCGAAAAAAAAGTCGATTCGCTTTAAATAATATTCGTTCAATCGAATAACGAATTTTCGGCTTTTAGATAGGTTGATACCTTGTGTGTGTATATGTTGATGAAGTGTGAAGTAAGTATGCTTATGAGAATGTGAATTAATAAAGTGATTTATTTAGCTATGTGAATGCAATACTTTAGTCAAAGCCGATTTCATTACTTGAAACTTACTAAGCTTTAAAATGCTTACCCCGTTGCTTTGGCTCTCTGTTTTATAGATATTGTTCGTTAGCTATCGGATTCGGGATCATCGAAGTCGAAGTCATCCACACTATCAAAGCTCTTTTGGTACTCTTTTAGTTGAACTCTGGATATGGCATGTATAGGACTACCCGTTTGTTGTGGGTCATGGACCCTTTGGACTTGTATAATTTTGGTTAGCCATGCGAAAATGGCTTATATATGTTTGAGTATAATGTTATAATCATTTAGTGTGAATATGCTTGACAAGGATTGGCCATGGGAATGGTTAATCACCATCATCATTTGTGCTACTCATGTTAAAAGGGCTAGTTGAATTATGGAAACTATGAAATAGGTAAAGTCTACCTTAAAGGCAGATGCTGACAGCAGCAGTGATGTAGATTTGGGAAATCACTAAAAATAGTAGGAATGGAATTAAATAGTGAATAAATTATGTAAACGAACCCTGATGAATCTATTTTCATAGGAATGTAACGAAATGATCATATGGATAGTATGTTAAGCGATATTCAGGTTCTTGTGAGACAGGGCCAGAACAGTTTCTGGATTCCCTGTTCCGACTTTGGAAATTCATTATAAATTAACCAGAGATAATTAGGAGTCATATTATATATGTATAGATTCCTCTCTGAGTCTAGTTTCCATAGAAACAAACGGCATCAGTATTGAAGCTCTATGCAGGGAGATATCCAAGTCGTAATGCGCAAAGGTCAGTGTAGTCGAGCCCTGTAACATGGGGGACTTTGACTAATAAACTGTACTAATTGGCCTGACCAAAAATTCTATAAAAAAATATGTAGATGGGCATATGAGTCTAGTTTCAGGGAAAAATCACGAAACTGATTTTCTAGTTGTGAAACTCAAGATATGATTTTTAAAGCGACTAGTATGCAGATTGAGCAGTGTCTGGGAAATATTTTTATAAGGGGTTTAAAGTCTGTTAACACCTCGTGTTCGACTCCGGTGTCGGTCTCGGGTTCGGGGTGTTACAGTTATGGAATTGGACGGTAGGGAGTTCAACCATGCTTGTGCTCTCTCTCTTAAGGAGTATGGAAATAATCTCAGTCTCAAGGCGTCCTCAGTCACCCTGATTAGTTTAAATGAGTCACTCACTTCCATGAATAGCTGAAGATGAAGATGTGGATCTTCAGTAGGAATCCCACTAAATTGACCCATATTTTGCAACATTTGGAACATGATTGGCTTCAGCTCGAATTGTTGTGCCTCGATTTCGGGTCTCCTAATACTCAGATTGAGCTCGTTGAATAGAGGAATGGCATAATGTTGAATGGCACAGTTTCTCTCATCGGCAACAAGGATCAGATTGTGAGTATTATAAACGAAGGTTCCTATTGGATTTTTGAAATTCATATCTTCGGTCCTTCTTTGGCTCGTTTGTCTTCTCCTTTGTCAGAAAGTCCTTTCAATTTCAGGGTTTATGAGAAGTAAGTAAAAAATTTGATCAATACTCATAAACACCTGAAAGAAAAAAAAGAAATTAAAATTTAATAGAAAAAAGTAGACCAAAATGCAAAATTAACAATTTCACAAATAATGTCTTCTAAAACAGTCCTCGACAACGACGCCAAAAACTTGGAACGACGGAAATGTGCAAGTGTACACAATTGCAACAAGTAATAAAGTGATAAGTAAATGTTGAGTTATCGTACCCACAGGGACTGTGAAAAGGATTATTTATGAATGCAATTTAAAACACTTTGGTGATGAAAAATATTTTGTTTTAAAAAGGGGTGATTAAGAAAAATAAGATTTTAAACTAAATAACTAAAGAAATAAATCTCAAATGCACGATTTCAAAATATGATTTAATCAAGATGACATAATTGTGTTGATTTAATTACATTTCTTTAACTTAGAATTATTAAACTCATGTTTATGTTGTTACGAATAAATTCACGGCAACTCGGTAATTTGCTAACTTATGATCATATTCACCTACATAAATCCATTCATCTATTAACATATCCCTATGTTAATTCAAACGATTAAACAGATTTTAATAAGCAAACATGTTATGGCACATACATACTCATTAAATCGAACTAATCTCTTGCATATCCCTATGTCAATTCAACCGATTAATTAAATCTAATAAGCACATAAAAGACTATGTGAGGTAACAAGGTATCCCTACCTTGAAACAGTTTAATCACAATAAACTTGCAAGTTATGCAAGCAAGTGTATCGTCAGATACATTGCTAATTTAACCTTCAGCTACCTCAGAAGAATAAACATGCATTGATTAAGTATTGCGTCCATTAATTGGAATTTTAATCCATGTAAATAATTAATTCATTAGCTACCTTAAAATTGTAATGCAAGAATAACTTAGGCATGATTTTACTTAATCAAGCATTTTGCTGAGGCCTATAACAACAAAAACACAATTTTAATAATTTAAGTAGATGAAATGCAATCAAACCAACATGAATTAAATTCAAGCTAAACTGGTTAAATTAACCATTCCAACAACATCAATATTCATAGATATGTTCATTATAACAACAACAAAAATTAAAGAGATAGGGAACAAGAATAATATTCGGTGTTTTTCCTTGGCCTGACTAGGTTGCTCCGTATTCGTTCTTTGTTGTCCTCGCCAATCAAGGCTGCTATTAACACTTAAATGTTGCTCCAAAATGGCTGAAGAATAACCCTTTCCCAAGGGGAGAAATTGGCACAAGAGCAAGAGACTTGAAATGGAAAAATGATAGGAGAAAGTGAGAGAGGAGAGATGAGATGTGAATGAATTGAGGTGGTCTTTCAAATGATCAGCTTAAGGGGGGGTTTTTGTAGCTGAAGAGGGTTGCTAAAAATAGCTAAAATTAGCAGCCAAAGAGCCCTCCCTTGGCCGGCCACACATGTGGCAAGGTTGGTGATCTCAAACTTGCTAAATTAAGCTTGGGGGAAATCTAGAAAGCCACCAATTATGGAGAGTTTGGATGCAACTTGAACAAGTCTTCGAGGGCCTCTTTGCAAGCTTAAATAATCGGCTAATAAGCTGATTTGGGTCAGCCCTTGGGACGGTTTTGGGCTGTGCATTTCTTGGGCGGTTCGGTTCACTCGGTTTTGTTCAATTGGACCACTTTTTCAAAATTAATAATAATTTATTAACCCAAATTAAATTGGATATAAATTGAAATTAATTATATTATGAATTAATGCATATAATTTTGGACCATATTAGGCTGAAATTTAGTTCACCTCAGTACTTCAAATTGCTTTTCGGTTTTGTGCTTCTAGTAGTGTCTACCGAGCCATTTTTCGCCCTTTGTGCAATCTGTCGAAAATAACCAAAATTCATCAAAAATAATTATAAAATTAAATAAAATTCAATATGTTCATATTTTAAGTTCACTTTAATTATTTTATAAAAATTAATTATTTTTCGACAAGAATTTATCGAAACTGTATGATTTTATGTGACAGCCCTAAATTGACCCTAGTCGGAAAGTGGTTTCGGGACCGCTAAACCGAGTCACCGAAGTATTTGAGTATAATATTTATTGTCTAAAATATGTGAATATGAGTGTGTGAAAGTTTTGAGCTTCGATTTGGTCAATTGCATGTGAATTTAGTTAATAGGACTTATGTGTGACACTTTTGAAATGTGATGGGTTAATCTATAAGGATCTATTAGTGCATGTTATGAAAATAATGGGTTTGCATGTCAAATTTCCACCTATGACAAGTAGTGGCCGGCCATGCTATGGGTTAAAATGTATTATAAACATTTTATGTTAGTGTTTTATGTTAGAAATAATAAAATAAAGAACATGGGTAATAAAATAATAGTGGTTAGTAGGAGGAGAAACAAAAAAAAATTAGCTAGGTTGCTCCTTCATTGCCGTAACTAGAGGAAGAAGAAGAGGGAAAGTTCGGCCAAGGTGGTTCTTTAGATTAAGGTATGTTCAATGTTGCTTTTGGGGGGTTTACACATCCTTTGGAGGGTTAGCCTACTTCTATTTATCTCATGGATGAAATTGGGGTTGTTGGAGAGTTAGGATTCGACTAAGAGGCTTCAAAATTCTAGTTGATGCCTTGATACTACTAGCATGTTAGCTATATGGATGTGTTAAGTTACTTGAGATGTTAGATAAATTTGAACTCCCTGCCAAATTCTTTAGGCAACCCATGTTAGAAATTTCGGTATTGAGATGTCTAGATCTTTCGGCCATTGTAGCTATGGAGGAATAAAGTTTTGTTTCTTGTTAAATTGGATGAATCTTGTTGTATGAGTGCTTGAACAAACTATGATTAAATGGATGCATAGATTCAAAGTGGGAAGAATTAGCTATTATATTTGATGCTAATGCCGAATATGAAGATGTTGAACTTGAATAAATAATATTCAGCTAGCATGATAAGTTATGAAATATTAAGTAGATGATATAATTGATTGGTGAAGTGGCTAATAGGGATTTTTAATGAAATTATGCCAAGGCCGAATGTATCATGAAGTAAATAAAAATGCTAAATGTGCATTATGTGCTTATATGTGTATTCGGCCAAGGAAGTTTGATATGAAGCTTTGATAGGTTTGAGAGATGAATGAGCCATAGGTTATGTATGGATGAATTTTATTCATATGTGTGTGTGTGGCATTAGTAGTTAATGGCATTCGACATTGTTTAATTAAAATTAGAAATGAATGCTTGAAGGTTAAATAGGTCGCTCTAATAACCAAATATGCTAAAAGCTAATTTATGGACAAATGATACGAATGAATTGGTTTTTGAAATGTATATGGTTGCCGTATGTATGTGTTTGATTGAGAAGTAAATTTGTTTGATTTAGCTCAAGAGCTTAGAGGATCAAAGTTGGATAAGGGAAAGGAAAAAGTGATCGAATAGCCGTTGAAATCGTTCGACAACATCCGAGGTAAGTCTTTGAGTAATGAAATTTAGCTTACGATTTAATAAGGCAATTATTTGTCTATGAGCATAATAATTAACTCGTGACTTGACGATTCTACTTGAATTACTTGATAAAATAAATAAGTAAGGTATTTACTTGTAGCCGAATGGTTATAGAAATCTTGTGGGATTAATGAACCGAATGACGTATGGTTAGTAAACATGCTGTAATTGTATTCGAGTATCAAGAATGATATCCAGATGTGATATGATATATATATATGCATATATGTGTGAATGCTAATCGGGGTCTAAATCCGAGCTTGGTCTCAAAGGGCTTTTGAGCCAGTGCTAATAACCGAACTTAGTTTCGAAGGGCTTTTTAGAGCCAGTGACATAACCAGACTTAATTCCGAAGGGCCTTCGAGCCAGTAGTCTAATCCGAGCTTGGTCTCGAAGGGCTTTTGAGCCGGTGCTAAGAGTCGGACTTTATTCCGAAGGATATTGCACCAGCATAATATTTGAGGGTGAAAACCCGTAAGTGTTCTTACGAGAAATCATATAATACATGCTGGAATAATTTTAATCACATGCGCTACTTACTGTAAGACAACCAGGTAAGTAATTTACCCTTGTTGAGAATGTGAATATACTTCAATTATGAATTTGAAATTTGATGGGAATGCTTAGCACATTATTTAAATCATCTGAACGTTTATGATCGGATTATGATGTATGAGTTCCGAATATGAGAGTTCAATGTCATAGTTATGAAATGTGTGTGCATATGCATGAAATGGACATGGACATTTGAGATGAGAGCATTCGGTTGTGGATTGGAGTTGGCCGGATAAATTGGTTTCACCTTTGTGATATTAATGATAAAAGTGATATCACGGTTATGTTTCTATTCGGCCAAGGGATGAAACAAACAAACTTGATATTTTTATGCCATCCTTTTAAATGATTTCATTACTTAAAACTTACTAAGCATCGAAATGCTTATTCTCTGCTTTAATTCTCTGTTTTTAGATTTTGTTCATCAGCTATCGGACTCGGGATTGTCAAAGTCGAAGTCGCCCACACTATCTAAACCACTTTTTGGTACTCTTTTAGTTCAATTTGAAATGGCATGTATAGGACTGACCCTTGTTGTTAATTGAGTACCCTTTTGTAATGTATATTCGTATAGCCATGTGAAAATGGCTCGTATATTTTGAAGTATAACATTATGGTCTTATGGTATGGTTATTAAGTGGTGTGGAAATGTTTGGTAATGACTAGCCATTGGAATGGCCAATCATGGTCCTATTGGTGCTACGTACGTCATGGCTAATCGGGATTACCCTTGATAATAATGTATGTCAATTTGCTAGTTGATTCATGGAAAACTCGGAAATAGGTGAAATCTGCCTTAAAATAGATGCTGACAGCAGCAGTGATGTGAGTTTGAAAAATAACTAAAAATAGTAGAAATGTAATTAAATAATGAATAAATTATGTAAACGAACCTTGATGAGTCTATTTTCATATGGAAGAAGCGAAACGACCATATGAGCCGTATTTTATGAGATGTTTAAGTTTTCGTGAAACAGGGCCAGAGCGATTACTGGATCCCCTGTTCTGACTTTGAAAATTTACCATAAATTAACCAGAAACAATTAGAAGTCATGCTTCATATGTATAGATTCCTTTTTGAGTCTAGTTTCATTAAAAACAAACGGCATAAGTATTGAAGCTATGTACAGGGAGATATCTAAGTCGTAATCCATGAAGGTCAGAGTAGTCAAACCCTGAAACAGGAGAGAGTTTAACTAATAAAATGTACTAATTGGCTTGACCAAAAATTCTAGAAAAAAATTTGTAGATGGACATATGAGTCTAGTTTTAGGGAAAATTTATGGAATCAGTTTTCGAGTTTTGGAACTCAAGATATTATTTTTAAGGTGACAGTGATGCAGTTAGCCAGCTTGTCTGGAAATTTTAAAAATGAACTGTATAAATAAATGAATTAAGTCCGTTAACACCTCGTGTCCGACTCCGGCAATGGTCTCGGGTACGGGGCGTTACATTTTAAGTTAAAAAGGGTATGTAAAAATGCGTAAATTTCTGTGTTTCCAGAACCCTATATAGCATGTGGACCATACATGTTTAGTTATGCAAAACATACTTGTTTATTATGTGAACCCTACATGATAAAATATGCAAACCCTTTATTCATGCGAGCTTATTAAACATGTGAATCCTCACGTAAGTAATTGTATGAGAACTATATGTGCGAGCCTCTATGAGCAAGCCTATGTGTGAACCCTAGTGTGCGAGCCTGTGTGCAAGCCCCCATGTACGAACCCCTATGAGCAAACCTTGTATGTGTGAACTCATCTATGTGAACCCTAGGTGCGAACCCATCTGCATGAACCCTAGGTGTGTGAACACTGATGTGCCAACCCTAGGTGTGTGCACCCTAATGTGCGAACCCCCTAGGTGCGATCCCTAATGAGCGAACCACTAGGTGTGACCTTTAAAGTGTGAACCTACATATGAGAACCCCTGTGAGCGAACCTTGTATATGCATAAGAACCCATCCGTGTGAACCCTTAGGTGTGCGAACCCTAGGTGAGTGAACCCTAATGTGCGACCCTTAATGTGTGAATCCCTAGGCGTGAACTGTAACAACCCGTTTTCAATGAAATCAGAATAGTGGTTTCATGGACACAAATCTGAGACCGTATGATAATTTATTTTAAAATTATTTTATGGTCTACTGTATGATAGGAATATCGTATAAAAATTTCATTAAGAAAATTAGATCGACTATGTAACACCTAAGACCCGACCTAGACTTTATGGTCGAATTCGAAGATGTCACAAGGTAAAGTTTTGAAAACAGAGTCGTTTCATCAAATCATTCAAGTTTTATAGTTCATATTCGTTTATAACTATTTTCGAAAGTGTTATTTAATTAATTTACTTACTAAAACATAATTTATAGCGAAAGTTTTAAAACTGTAATATTTAAGAAATCCAGTTTGTGTTTTCAAAAAAACCTTTGTTTTCGTAAAATCGTGTTTCCCATCGTGCGTCGCAACGAAAGAGTCAAAAATCGCATCCAAAACAAAAACAAAAACCAACAGTCTGGAGAGTCCCAAAAATTACAAACTCTCAAATTTAACCAGAATTATAAATAAAAAATGTAATTTAGTAAGTAAAATAGTTCTCGATCAAGTGGACACCGCTGAGCCTCCGTCACACGACTCGTCTAAGTTTGTGGATTATCTGAATAAAACAGACAAATAGATGTGAGTTTTCGTAAACTCAGTGTGTAACCCAATAGAAATGGACATGCAATACATACAGTAAAATCATACACTGTCAGATACAGATTCAGATTCAGACCTAAGCCCTTTACAGGTTCAGATAACAGAACATATATGCAGATCAGAAACACAAAATCCTACCCCCATCCTCTACATACCAACTGTAATAGCCTAGTTTTAGCTAAATCAGAACAGTGATTTTGGAACCAAAAATCTGAGGTTAGAAAATTATTTTAATATTATTTTTGGTGTTTACAGCATGCTATTTGATATGTGTGAAAATTTCGTAAATTAATTTTATCGTTCAATTAATCAATTTGATAAAAAGAACTAAATCGCGCGCAAAATGCAAAAGTGTTGTTCTATTAGTTAAAGGTGTTTAATAGCTATAGAACTTTAAAGTTAAGGTCCTTATGTTGTAAATAGACCATTAAAAGGGTAAGTGGACAAACATGGCCATGCATAAATGATTTTTAATGGATTATATTAAAGGATAATATGGTAAATAGTTAATTAAGTTAATAAAATATAACAAAACATGATTTTTGTTCATCTTTCTTGCTATTTCTGAAATTCAAAGGGAAAAAAAACACCATTTTTATGCACATTAGGGTTCGGCACTTGCTAGGCTTAATTGGTAAGTGTTTTGAGCTCGATTTTTAATGATTTCTACGTTTTTGAGATCATTGCCTTGTAATTTAGCTAGCCCGTATCGTAGATTTGAAATTGTTAAAGATTTTGAGAGTTTCCATTGTTGAATACTTGAGTAATTTGATTATTGATGATAGATTATGAAGGTTAATTGATAGATTAATAGTTTTTGTAAAGTGATTTTTGACAAAAATGTCAAAAATGGGTTAAATTGTGAATTATGTAAATTGAGGGGCTGAAATGTGAAATAAATGAAAGTTTTAGGTTGCTAGGGACTTATGTGTAATTCGGCTAAGCTTTGGTTTAAAGAAATTATGTGAATTTTGTATATTTGTGAAATAAGGATTAAATTGATAAAATGTGAAAGTTTAGGGGCTAATATGCAAATATGCCCAAATGTGTATTTTTAGACTAAATTGAAAGAATATGTAATTGAATAAGTCAAATTTGAATTTATATAGATCAAGAAAGAAAGAATTCATATTTAAATCGAGGGAAAAGCAAGATTATCGAGTAGTCGACCTGATACGTCAATTCTGTATACGAGGTAAGTTCGTATAATTGAACTTAAATGTATATACATTTATTAAGTGGATGAAATTGAGATAGTATTTGTAACACCCCTTACCCGAGTTCGAGGCCGGGACAGGGTACGAGGCATTACTGGACTTAAACGTACACAACTATGTAAAACCGGGCCATAAAATTTCGTTCAAATTAAAAACATTCATTCATATTCATAATGTCCCTTTTATGGGCTTACGAGGCCCAAAACATACATCGGGGGTGGTTTGGGACTAAACCGAGAACTTACGAACTTTTTACAACACTTATAAAATTTTCATATTTTGGAAAGTCACACGGCCGTGTGGGCAGGCCGTGTGATCAACACGCCCGTGTGGCTCAGGACACGTCCGTGTCCTCCACCCATATAACTCTCTGTTTATGACGTCAGCAACGATATAGGGTCACACGGCCTAGTCACATGCCTGTGTGCTAGATCGTGTCCTTCACATGGATGAGACACACGACCGTGTCTTTGCCTGTGTGGCCCAGAAAATGGCTATTTACCAAGCCACTTGGCACCCTCGTTAGCACTTACTTAACATAACTTCAATGGCACTTTTCGAGGCAATTTCATATCGATTTATTCATGCATAAGGCACCATACTTTACCTAGTTTAAACTTATCAACTTCATGCCATAATTATCGTTAACACATTCTTACACTTCATACTTATGATAAGGTTTATCCATAGACCAATTTAGTCACTTTTAAATCATCAGGTAATCTAGGGCACATTCACAATTCATCCATACCAAACACACATGACCACACCCTATGAAACCTTTTAGCACATGCATCTATATATGGACAGGTTTACAACCCAATAACCAATATGAGCCACATCACATGGCCATATACAAAACGAATCATATTCCCATTATGAGCAAATACATTTGGCCAAATAAAATGACACATATTGAATTGACTAAGTTCCTATACATGACATAGACTTAAAGTGTTCGAAATCATTTATAGCCTTCAATAGCTGGATAGTGTGATAGAATCTCCAACGATCTCCAACTCGAGCTAGCTTTTGTGAATAGAATCTTCGACGATCTCCAACTCGAGCTAGCTTTTGTGACACTATGAGAGAAAGGAAAGGAAAGGGGTAAGCTATATAGCTTAGTAAGTCCATATGAAAATAATAAGCAATTTATTAATATGTTTTTAACAATTCTCACAACATGTTCACAAGTTAATACAATCATAATTGCACAAAATTCTACTATTTACTCTTCTTCATCTCAAGTTGTCTACTCGAGTCATAGTCACTAAATTATTTATATCATGAGCTAAGAAACTCAAAATTAATATCTAATAATTTTCCCTAAAACTAGACTCACATATCTTCTTGCCATAAAATTTTCAAAATTTTTGGTCTAGCCAATAAGTACAGTTTATTCTTTAAACTCTTCCCTATTTTGCTGTTTGACAGTTTCAACCCTTCTTCACTAAAAATTAATTATCTTACAGTACGAAACTCGGATAATGTTCCCATATATTCTATTGAAAATAGACTCATTAAGGATTTAGTAATATGAATTCTAACCCATAATTATTTTCATACAATTTTTAATGATTTTCCAAATTTAAGACAAGGGAACCCGAAATCACTCTAGCCTTGTATCACAGAAATCCAAATATATCATAACATGTTCTTTTACTTACACCATTTCTTCTATGTGAAACTAGACTCGATAAGCTTTAATTTCATGTTTTATTCAAGCTCTTACTCAATTTCCACAATTTTTGGTGAATTTTCAAAGTCAGACTACTGCTGCTGACCAAAACTGTTTTAGTGTAGAATAATGATAACTAAGTTTATAACACCTTGCAAATCATTTCAACCTTCATGGTAAAAATACATATTTATACATCATAAGCATAGACCCATAATCACAAGGTCATCACAAAATCATTCTCATGGGCATGACTTACTTATTTGCATCCTTACCAAAGGTGCATCATAAACTGAGATCATTTCTCATCAGTTTTGCACACATACCCGTACCACTTGCAACATCATCATAACTTTTCTCAATCACGACACAATCTTTAAATCACCCATTCAACCAGTTGGAATACTAAAGGATACCCGATAAGCCTCATACAAAAGGGTAAAATGTCGATGCCATGTGCCGGACATGGTATTACACTGGCTCTCATACATCGATGCTGATGCCATGCCCCAAACATGGTCTTACACTAACACATATAACAATGCGATGCCATGTTCCAAACATGGTCTTACACTGGCTTGCATATTAAGGCCGATGCCATGTCCCAGACATGGTCTTACACTAGCACACATATCGACCAAATGTCTTAGCATGGATATCCAATCTATTCCTAAGGTTCAACCAAAATTTTTACCACAACAAATCTCGTCATTCATATTCCATGTAATATCACTCTTTAACACCAAGTTACCATTCATTACAATGTCATCAAACATCATAGACATATGTTTTGGTCATTGCATATACATAGCTTACAATATAATTTCATGAAGCATAACACCATCACGTACATAGTACCACAAACAGATAATTCAAGGCATCATCATTTTCGTATCAATTCAGATTGCAATCACAAATCACAATAACATTATTGTCTTACCAATTTTATCATACGACTCGTTTGTCGATTCCTCGTCAAGTATGTTCGTAACAAATCATACAAATTATATAATAAAAATTAGGCATTTCAATTCAAATAAGACATTGCATTATTATTATCACACGAACTTACGCAAAAACAGCTAATTATTCCCTTCTTGTCCTTAACCACTTACTTTCTTGATTTAAGCTCAAATCTTGATTTTCTTGATATAACATTTCAAATATATCTTATTTATTACTCACAATATTCAAATTGACCCAAAAATATACTTTGGAAAATTTACAATTTTATCAACTAAACTTTCACTTATTTGCAAATTAGTCCCTAGGCTTGAAAAATAAAATTCATTCAATTTTATCCCAACCCAAGCCTAGCTGAATATTTATCTTACTTACACAGCAACCCACATATTTCATCATTTCACACCTTTACCATCTATTTTACCACTATTACAAAATGGTCCATTTTAGGAGTTTTCATGAAAATCACTTAACAAAAGTTGTTTATTTAACAACCAAGATTCATTTTCTTCCATAAAAATGCAGCAAACAACATGAATATTCTTATGGAAAAACCTTGTACTTTCAACCATTTCGCAAAATAGTCCCCTCATTAGCTAAATTAAGCTACAAGGGTTCCAAAAATACAAAAATCATAAAAAATGACCATCAAAATCACTTCCTTGTGAGGGTTAGAAGTTGCTGAAATTTTCAAGCTTCCATGGCCATTTCCTTGGGTAAAAATCTATGGAGAAGAAAGAGAAATAAAAAAAAAAGATGATAGCTTTTTGCATTTTTGTCTTATTATACCTTTTGAACTTAATTACCCATTTACCCTTTTAATTTCTAACTAATTTCAATAATACCAAACAAATATCTTCAACTAACTTATTAATGGGCTAATTTCTACATAAGGGCCTAGAAATTCTATAACTATTTAATACCTTTAGCTATTAGAATGCAACTTTCGTACTTTACGCAATTTAGTCCTTAAAGCCAAATTAAACACTTCTCACATATTATTTCTTCATGAAAGTTTTACACAATCATATAAACATATCATAGACCTTATAATAATTATAAAATAATTTATTTCTAATTCAGACTTGTGGTCTCAAAACCACTGTTTCGACTAGGCCCTAATTCGAGATGTTACAACTCTCCCCTCTTTAGGGATTTTTGTCCCTGAAAATCTAACCAGAAAAGGGTTTGGTTTTCATAAAAACTTCTCTTCTCATAATCATTGTCACAGAACTCCCACTCGGTCATACCTTCAATACTTATCTCTTTATTTTCTCATACTCGAATCATGAACGATTCTTTCACTATACAACACATCGACTGAATCTCACTTCTATTGAAGAGTTCTTACACATGAAGGTCAGATCCATGTCATTGTAACACGTATACACATGTACTTGAATTTTTTCAAATTCAAATAGTAAAACTAGCTAGTTCATCTCGACCTTATACTCTCTATAATTTAATATAGCCCGATAGCTTGCGGACTCAACTCTCAGTTGCTCTTAAATTTCAGAGTCTCTTTTAGCTTCCTCAAGAAATCACAATATAAAACCCAGATTTCAATTCAATTAATGAAGACTTAGCACTCCAAGAATTCCAATAATCATAGAGACATGAAATCCCATTCTGATGAGCGAAAATTTTTCTGTACATACCGACAAAATTTCATAGAACTCATCAAACATTTAATCAACAAGCCACATAACATTTTTTTTCCTCTTTATAAGACAGGGGAAATTCCTGGTATGGCCTTAAGAATGATCCCTTTCTTATTTCCATTCTAATATCAATACTGACGAAGGTAGTTCTGGTAAAGCCTGTTGTTCGGCTTTAACTCCATTAGTATTTCAATTACTCATACACAATGATCAGAAATATCAAGTTCCAAACTCGATCACTAACACATTATTTTAGTGAGTTTTCTTGTAGAATCTCTGTATAAGTTTTGGATTTTTCTCCAAACACTTGTAATCACAATTTACTTCCTCAAAGATCTTTCGATACTATCTCACCATCTTTTAATACCCAATTCATCTTCACTATATATAAAATTTAGATCTTTCTATAACATTAGATACTCTAAGCTATCACGTTGCTTACGGTCTTAAAACATTTCACAATTCACGCAGCAACACATTACTGAAACCAAGCAGTCTTTGCCGATGTTAGATCCTTACACGAAAATTTGAAAAATCCAAATACTAAGGTCACCACATTACCAATAATCAAACCAAAAGCATAATCATAGTCAACATAGTCATCATAAACCAAAGAACACACTTTAGACATGAGTCAAGATTGACAATTTATGAAATAAAGATGACATGAAAACCAAGAGGAAGAAATCCAAGTTGGAAAATTCCAAAATAAAGAAATCCAAGATACAATACTGTATCGAAATATCGAGAACATAGCTCACAAGAAAGTATGAAAGATTTCAATAATCCCCCAAAGAAAAGAAGTTTAGAAAAACATCATTCAAACCCACTAAGGTTAGATGTAACAATAACAATGTACCTTCCCATATATAAATCAGATAAACTAATATTTAGAAGAAATAGAATCATAGCTTCATACACATTTTCCCATCCATTCGCAACAGCTGAAATGTATTAGAATGCCAGAGGGAAATAGAGCAACATAGATTATAAACCAGTCATGCTGACAATACTTTCGTCTGATATCACAATTAGAAAACATCCCCACATAACAAGAATTTCATCAGAGGATCAATAGCCATAGGAATATTTCTAAGGACAAATAAACACATAAAACACCTTAGAAGAGACTAGCATAATTTTTTCAGCCATAACCGTCACACTTAGATTTCATGCATTTCAAATATTATTCCTCTAACTATTTCGGCCATAAAAAATTTCATATTATTCTTTTCGCTAAAGGAGATCAGCTTTGAAGAAATTTTGATTAATACTTTTCTCGCCATCGTATCAGAATAGATCAATTTTTTGAAGTTAACTTCTTCACCAACTGTGATATTGCGTGAATCACAAAATTTTCTAGGTCGATCTAATACCTTACTAATTCTGGCTTTATTTATCAAGATGTTCTTAATCTCTGATAATATTCATAGCTATTCTATCATTAAACTCTTTAGTTTCACACTTGTGAATTCATTCAATACATTTCTCACAAAATTCCATTACAAAATACCACTCTGGTAAGGGGAAAGGGTGAGGTCGTAAGTTCCTAACTCATCTCTCATACACATATACATATGACACAACTTTCGTCATCAAAGTGACGTCACAATTATATCATTCATTTCAGGCAAACTATCATTCACATTTGTATTTCACAGATTTTTCGATTATCTTATTCAATCAAGTTCACTTATGCATACATTCTATTAATTTCAAATGTCTTTTCTCGTCACATTCACTTAATCAAACATATCAAACACATAACATCATGTGAGGGCCAACAAATATGAATAAATGTATCACAATCAAAACTTTCATCTCGCACATCATCATATACATATAATTACAATCATATAAATCAATCCAATCGATTTAACACATTTACTTAAACTATACGAGTTTGCCAATCATAATTATTCAAATAATTATACATGGACATTCATTCCACTAATATTTTTGGTAAGTTACCTGAACACATACATTCACTCGAGCAAATCAGTCTTATACATTATAGATCAATCGTTAATAAGCTCATTATGTCACTTACATATTCTATTTCATGTTTCTCATGTCTCATATATGTACATATATATATCATGAGTTCTTTTTCGTACCTTTCCAAGTTTTAACTCATCATAATTGCACTTTACTTAATTACCTTAGTACCACTATCAACACGGTCGGGTGTATCTCGATTGGAGAGTACCTTTGTCTAAACAAGATGGTTCTTATTCGCATTGGGAGACATCACACTATCACAAATCTATGGCATTTATAGCTAAGCCTTCACACATGCTAGGTTAGCCAAAGAATCGGTTAAACTATAGCTCTGATACCACTAAATATAACACCCCTTACCCAAGTTCGAGGCCGAGACAGGGTACGAGGCAATATCGGACTTAAACGTACACAACTATGTAAAATCGGGTCATAAAATTTCATTCAAATTAAAAACATTCATTCATATTCATAATGTCCCTTATATAGGCTTATGAGGCCCAAAACATACATCAGGGGTGGTTTGAGACTAAACCGAGAACTAATGAACTTTTTACAACACCTAAAAAATTTTCATATTTTGGAGAGTCACACACCCGTGTAAGCAGGCTGTATGATCACACACGCCCGTGTGGCTCAGGACACGCCCCTGTCCTCCACCCATGTAACTCTTTGTTTATGACGTCAGCAACGATATAGGGCACACGGCCAAGTCACATGCCCGTGTCCTCCACACGGATGAGACATATGCCTGTGTCTTTGCCTGTGTGGCCTAGAAAATGGCTATTTACCAAGCCACTTGGCACCCTCGTTAGCAGTTACTTAAACATAACTTCAATGGCACTTTTTGAGGCAATTACATATCGATTTATTCATGCATAAGGCACCATACTTTACCTAGTTTAAACTTATCAACTTCATGCCATAATTATCATTAACACATTCTTACACTTCATACTTATGATAAGGTTTTTCCATAGACTAATTTAGTCACTTTTAAACCATCAAGTAATCTAGGGCACATTCACAATTCATCCATACCAAACAAACATAACCACACCCTATGAAACCTTTTAGCACATACATGCATATATGGATAGGTTTACAACCCAATAACCAACATGAGCCACATCACATGGCCATATACAACACGAAACATATTCCCATTATGAGCCAATACATTTGGCCAAATCAAATGACACATATCAAATTGACTAAGTTCCTATACATGCCATAGACTTAAAGTGCTTGAAATCATTTATACCCTTCAATAGCCTATACATGCCAATACATGTTGTGTATTGATCGATACATGTTGTGTATTGATCCGTAATACCTTGTAACCCTATTCCAGTAGCGGATACGAGTTAAGAGTGATACACCAACTCTGACTATCCCATCACACCATATGGGGTTAAAAACACCCACCCATCCTTACTGTAACGCGTAGGTTTGTGCAAGTGTACACAGTCGTTATCAAGTAATAAGTAAGTATCGAGTTATCGTCTCCACATGGATTATATTTGTGCTAAGTCACTTAATTTGTAAAATTATATTAACAATTTGTAAATAAAAACACAATTTAGTTGAGAAGTGATGATTAAAATATATTAGACTAAATGCAATGATCCCTAATGCAAATTAACCTAAGTATGCCAACTATATGAATGAAATAGATTTTAGCAAAATTAAACACAATTTCCAACAATTATAACATAAATAAACTAGGACAATTACTTTAATTAAACTCAACTTATTATCAACATGCTTAATAATATTCAGAAAAACATTTCATGGCAACTCGATCTTTCATGAGTTTGGAAACCACGTTAGGTCCTTTTGGAATCCTTTACTTAGTAAATACGCATTTTAATGATCCTTATTTTCTAAGGTTTCTTAGTGCTCGTGCGAGGTAACAGGGATGTGTTAGGTTCGAAACAGTTTAATCATACAAATCTAAAAACTATGCAGATAACAGAGCCTGGTTAGGGTTGTTATGCAACCTGCAATTTAATCAGGTTAGGATCTAAACTGAACATGCACATTTCAATTATGCATCCACTAGCCATCGTCTGGTTAGGATCGCTCAGCTAATTCAGGCGCATTTCAATCACGTCTGAGCGAAATACAAACTTGATTTTAATTGAAAACATGATCGATTGAGGCACAAACATTATAAACATGAATCTAATAAATATTATTTAATCAAAGCAATCATCCTAGCTTAAAAAAAATTAAGCTAACACTGTTGTAAACAAGAACAAAGAACACATAGCAAACATCTTTTAATTATATTAAAGAAAAGAAAGATTAAACCCAATTTAGAGTGGCTGTCACTCAAGACTCTGACTGACGAGGCTCTTTCGTTCCTTTGCTTCACTTCTTTGTTGATGGTTCTCTAAAGTGGCCGACCAAGGGTTCTTTAAGAGGATAAAATGCTAAAATCTTTATGAAAAGATGATGATAGGCATGCGAAGAAATGAAGAATGCTAAGAGAATGAATGATGAATGAAGGATGAGTGATGAGGGATGAGTAGAAATGTAAGAATGAGGTATCATTTATAGGTAAGGAGAGGGGGATTGTTTTGTAACACCCCACACTCGAGCCCTACGCTGAGACAAAATACGAGGCATTACTAAACTTAAACACACGCATTCAACTATTTTCGAGTCACCAAGACTTGGTTAAATTTAAAACTTTTTCAAACTTTGTTTAAACTCCTTAAAACGGGCCTATGAGGCCTCAAACATCTATTGGAAGCTAATTGGAACCAACTCGGGTCCTTAAACTGACAAAACAAAAATAACCCTTGAAATAGGGCACACGCCTGTGTGGAAGGGCAACACGCTCCTGTGGCCATTATGACATGGCCATGCTGATGGCCCGTGTGACACACACGACCTAAGCATCTAGGGACATGCCCGTGTCCCATGCCCATGTGAATTAAATTCTAAATACAAACCTATAGGGGTTTTCACACAACCTGACACAAGCCTATGTCCATGGCCGGTGTCCCTCACACGGCCATGACACGCCTGTGTACTA
This sequence comes from Gossypium hirsutum, assembly GCF_007990345.1. Taxonomy (NCBI): domain Eukaryota; kingdom Viridiplantae; phylum Streptophyta; class Magnoliopsida; order Malvales; family Malvaceae; genus Gossypium; species Gossypium hirsutum. The sequence goes on along the minus strand of NC_053424.1, from coordinate 59,018,231 downwards.
GCCCTGTCTAAAAACCTTGACATTCTATTTTTGACATCAACATCCAATTAGGGGCACACGGACAGCCAGAGGCTATGTCCTCCACACAGCTGAGACACACGACCGTGTCTCAATCCTTTGTGTTTACTACCATGCATACTGACTTGAATTTTTTTTACGTGCAGGGGACACACGGCTGGACAACACGTCTATGGGGCTGGCTGTGTATCACACATGGCCTAGACACATACCCGTGTGTCTACCCGTGTGGACAACATAAAACTATCTACCAAGCCTTTTGCCACCCTAAAACACAATTTAATGCCAACCAACATATCAAAGTCTAACTTAATATGATTTCTCAACCAAACAACCAAAGCTAAGGCCTATATAAATTTCTTATATTCAACCATACCAACAATTTCACATTCATGAAAGACTATTTTGCATTCATATAATGATTTTCAATGTTAGCCAATTTCTATGGTCTTTTACAAAACGAATCAAGTGTTAGATTTAGCCAACACATTTGGCCAATTAACAATGAGACAAAACTCAAAAGTCAAGGTCCTATACATGCCATAATCAAAATAAAAGAGATAGTGTGATCGATGCTTCCGATGTCCTTTGATCCACGAGCTAATTAGGCGGCACTATAAGAAAATGGAAAGAAACGAGGTAAGCATGAAGCTTAGTAAGTTGCATGCAAATAAATATAACGACAAATTTACCATTCATGATCATGCTCATAATACAAAAGTAGGCATAAGCACAACTTACTCATCGCTATCCAATACCCTTCACATAGCATATATTGAGCTCACATCTCATACATTTCTAATAGGTACCTGTACCACTCACAACATGGTTATACATTCCTCGTTTAACTTAAAATGTGACTCTCACCATTGAACCATTTGGAATGCTATTGGATATTACCAAGCCTCAAACATAGGGTATAATGTCGATGCCATGTCCCAGACATGGTCTTACACTAACTATCGAAATTGAGGCCAACGCCATGTCCCAGACATGGTCTTACACTAGCTCTCACATATCTGTGCCGATGCCATGTCCCAAACATGGTCTTACACTGACACATCTCGTAGCCGATGCATGTCCCAGACATGTCTTACACCGGCTTACATCTCGAGGTCAATGCATGTCCTAGACATGTCTTACACTAGCTCTCGTCTCAATGCCGATGCCAGATATGTTCTTACACTAGCATACAATAACCCGAATGTCATGGCATGAATATTCGATTTATTTCCTAAGGTTTAAACGAGAGTTTTACTATCTCAATATTCATCATACATAGTCATTTCCACAAACAAGCAATCTATGCTATATCAATTCAAACAAATATAATAACAATTTAGTTGTATTATTTACATACAACTTACCTCGGTATACAAAATGTACGGGACTAATTTGGCTTAGTCTACTAGCTTTGCTTTTCCTTAGTCTAGGCCCGGATTCATTCATTTCTGTAACACCCCTAACCCGTACCCGTCACCGGAGGGTTAAGGGTGTTACATTTAATTGGTATCAGAGCTACGGTTTAGTCGATTCTAAGACTAACGTAGCACGTATGAGTCTAGCTATACATGCCATTAAGTGTTAATACGATAGTGTGATGATTTCTGACAGTTAACAACATTTTTCGTATAGTAATGGATCCCGATCCCGATCAAGCGATAGCTGATGATGTTGAAAGTGTAGCGCCTGCTCCCGCACACGGGACCGCGCTGATAGACTCAACCTAACGCAAGCAATCAAAATGATGAGGCTAGACAAGCCTTTTATAATGTGATGAATGATTGGTTCAACGAATACATTCGGACAACTACGGCTGCTCCACAACCCCCACTTCCAACAAATACACCCCCTGCACCTATGATACCTCCAATGATTGATCACAAGAGGTTGAATAAGCCCCCGGTAGACAGAATTAGAAAGCATGAGGCTACTGAATTTAAAGCTACAGACAGTGATGATGCCGAGCAAGCTGAGTTTTGGTTGGACAATACTATCCGAGTATTCGATGAACTATCTTACACACCTGATGAATGCCTGAAATGTGCCATATCTCTGCTACGTGATTCTGCCTATTATTGGTGGAATACATTGGTTTCTGTTGTGCCCAAAGAATGGGTGACGTAGGAATTCTTCCAGACTGAGTTTCGAAAAAAGTATATCAGTCAGAGGTTCATCGATCAGAAATGAAAAGAATTTCTTGAGCTTAAATAGGGTTCCATGTCAGTTACTGATTATGAATGGAATTTTGTCAGACTTAGTAGATATGCTTGGGAATGTGTATCATCTGAGGCTATTATGTGTAAACGTTTTGAAGATGGGTTGAATGAAGATATAAAAATGTTTGTTGGCATTCTTGAAATATGAGAGTTCGTAATACTTGTCGAGCGAGCTTACAAAGCCGACGAACTTAGTAAGGAGAAAAGAAAAGCTGATGTCGGAGCTGGAGAATTTCGTAAAAGATATTCAAAAAAGTCTTTTCAGCAATCATCGAAAAAATTTCGAGATGATTCAGGCTAATCAAAGAACACTTCAGGTTTTTCCAGACGAGACGGCAATCGACCCCCTGTGAGTACACGAGCCACTTTAGTTGCCAGTGTTGGAAATGATCGACGGGATAGGACCGAGTGTAAGTATTGTGGAAAATGGCATTCGGGGAGCTGTAGATTTCATGACCGCTTGGATCAGCCGACCATTTTATCAAAGACTGCCCGAGATTATCCGAACAAAATGTGAACCAGAGTGGGAAACAAAGTACTACTACAGCACGAGGTAGACCACCTAGGAATACGGGGAATGCTAGTGGCGATCAGAGAGGGTCTAGAGATGCTACAACTACCGACGATTTGTAAAAGGTTTTTCGATGATCACGACACCTTTGACAAAATTGATGCAAAAAGACGTCAAATTCGAGTGGTCTGAAAAGTGTCAGAAAAGTTTCGACCAGCTGAAAATGCTTTTGACGGAAGCCCAGTGTTAGTTCAGCCAGAATCTGGCAAGGAGTTCGTGATTTATAGTGATGCATCTTTGAACAGTTTGGGCTGCGTTTTGATGCAAGAGGGTCGAGTTGTCGTGTATGTTTCGAGGAAGTTAAAGCCTCATGAGCGGAACTATCCGACTCATGATCTGGAGCTAGCTGCTATTGTTTTCGCTCTGAAGATTTGGCGTCACTATCTGTTCAGTGAGAAATGCCACGTCTTTTCTAATCATAAAAGTCTCAAATATTTAATGACTCAAAGAGATTTGAATCTGAGACAAAGACGATGGTTGGAGTTACTTAAAGACTACGAGCTTGTCATTGACTACCACCCAGGAAAAGCTAATGTAGTTGCGGACGCTCTTAGCCGAAAATCATTATTTTCCTTGTGAGCTATGAACGTACAGTTATCGTTGTTGGCAGATGATGTGTTGATAGCCGAGTTAAAAGCAAGACCAGTGTTAATACGACAAATTTGTGAAGCTCAGATAGTCGACGATGAGTTGGTTACTAGGCGAGTTCAGTGTGAATCAAGTGTGGATTCAGAGTTTCGAATTGACGATAATGATTGTTTGAGGTTCAGGGATCGTGTGTGTGTTCTGAGAAACTCAGAGCTTATTTCGATGATTTTGAGCGAGGCTCATAGTAGCCGAATGTCGGTCCATCCTGGTAGCACAAAAATGTATAATGATATAAAATGTCAATATTGGTGGCATAGTATGAAACATGACATATCTGATTTTGTATCAAGATGTTTAATATGTCAACAAGTGAAAGCAGAACATCAAATGCCTTCAGGGTTACTTTAGCCGATCATGATACTCGAGTGGAAATGGGATCGAGTTACGATAGACTTTGTGTCTGGTTTACCGCTGACGCCGAGCAAGAAAGGCTCCATTTGGGTTATTGTGGATAGATTAACGAAGTCAGCTCATTTCATCCCTGTTCGTACGGACTTTTCACTTGATAAGCTAGCGGAATTATACGTCTCTCAGATTGTACGATTGCACGGGGTGCCGACTTTTATTGTTTCAGACAGAGATCCCCGATTTACTTCACGGTTTTGGCAGAAATTGCATAAGGCGTTGGGTACCGAGCTCCATTTTAGCACTGCCTTTCATCCCCAGACCGATGGTCAGTCCGAAAGAACGATTCTAATACACGAGGATATGTTGAGATGTTGCATTCTTAAGTTTAGTGGCTTGTAGGAGAAATACGTACAGTTGATTGAATTTGTCTATAATAATAGCTTTCAAACGAGTATCAAGATGGCGCCTTACGAGGCCTTATACGGACGTAAATGTCTTACACCTTTGTTTTGGACCGAACTCAGCGAGAATAAGTTATATGGGGTGGATTTAATTCCGAACAACAAGTGAAAATAATTCGTGATAGCTTGAAAGCAGCATCGGATCGTCAGAAATCATACGCGGACTTAAAACGTAAAACTATGGAATTTTAGATTGGAGAAAAAGTTTTTCTGAAAGTCTCGCCATGGAAAAAGATCCTCCGTTTTGGCCGTAAAGGCAAATTGAGTCCGAGATTTATCGGACTGTATGAGATTTTAGAGAGGATTGGGCCGGTTGCTTATAGACTAATTCTACCCCCTGATCTTGAAATGATTCACAACGTTTTTTCATGTATCGATGCTCCGTCGTTATAGATCTGACCCTTCTCATGTAATTAGTCCGTCAGAAATTGAAATTCAGTCCGATTTGAGTTATGAAGAAGAACCGATTCGTATCCTAGCTCGCGAGGTGAAAGAGTTGCAAAACAAAAAGGTCCGTTAGTAAAGGTGTTATGGCTCAAGCACGGGATCGAAGAAGCTACTTGGGAACCCGAGAACTCTATGAAAGAACGATACCCAAATCTATTTATTGGTAAGATTTCCGGGGACGAAAATCCCTAAAGGGGGGGAGAGTTGTGACAGCCCTATTTTGACCCTAGTCGGGAAGTGGTTTCGGGACCGCTAAACTGAGTCACCGAAATATTTGAATATAATATTTTATGTCTAAAATATGTGTTTATGCCTGTGTGAATTTTTAAATGCTTTAATTTTTGCAAATTGATGTGAAATTAATTGAAAATGGACTTGTGTGAAAATTTTGAGAATGTGTTATGTAAATTTTGAAATGGCCTTGTATTATGTGACTTTAAAACACAAGGACTTGCATGTCAAATTGACAAGTTTTTTTTTATAGTGGCCGGCCATGTGGAATAATCATTGAAATGTATGTATTTTATACATATATTTGTATTATAATATAATTATAATTATATATGTTATTGGTGTTAAAATAAAATAAATAGAAATAGTGAAAGGTGAAAAGAACAAGGCTTAGTTCGTCTTTTGTTCTTCATTTGCCGAATATAGGAGGGAAAGCTAGGCTTTCGGTCACTCTTTGGTTTTTGCTTGATTAAGGTAAAAATTTCATGTTATTTCCTTTGAATTTTTTTTAAGTGTGGTTGATAGCTAAGTATTTGACTTAGCCCATTTTGAATTTTTGAATTCTATGGTGATTTGGGCATTCGGCCATGATATGGATGGTAAGAAATGGTGGTTGTTTTATGCTCTTATGAGTAAAAGTGGATAAGTGAGGTTTAAACTTGTTAGATATGCATAGTAGTGGTTTAGGTGCTTTGGGGAATTTTGGCTAACATGTTTGTGCTTACCGAAATTGAATTTGAGGTTTTGAGCATAATTTGTGTAACTTGTGAATGAAATACTTGAAATTATGAATTAGGAACATGAATTTAGTCGGCTACTTAAGACAAATTATCAAATAATGCTCAACATTAGTGTTATTTACTTAATTGGCAAATTGAACTTAGAATAGGTGAATTCGTGGGTATGAGGCAAAGTATTTATATTCGGCCATTAGCTAGATTTTGTTAAGATTTGGATAATTGAGAATTTAGTCAATATGCTTAAAAAGAAGCTTTCATGGTTGCCGAATTGTAAAGTGAGAAGTTGCTAAGTAAAATTGATGTTAAAATCAATGAAATAGAGAATAGTAGGTTTAATTGAAGAAGTCATGCTTTGTGTGCCTTATTTGCTTGTTGAACATTTGGCTTTGTCCCTAGAGAATGAATGAATTGATGATAATTGTTTATGGGAATTACTTTGCCATGTTTATGTTATCAAGATGAGAAATGAATTAAGATGGTCCTAGTGTGTCGATTGGGAGCTAGGAAATTGAGTTAAAGATAGAAGATAGTGAGTAAATATTTCATAGACATTTTTAACACTTAAGTTCACATGAATTTAAGCTTACTAAGTGATCACATATTCGGCTCTTGATGTTTATTATGTCATGAATAATGAGTTTGATTAAAAGATTATGTAAACTTGATCAAATCAATAATTTAGTTGTGACTTGTAACCTAGTTGTATTTGGTCGAATGTGTATGTAAAGGAAAATTGTATGTGTGTGTGTGTCATATTGGAATGAAAGTGTAATTATTGAATGAGAGGTATGAATAAGGTTTAATATAATTAAACTTGTTTAACATAGCTCAAGAGCATAGAGGGGCAACATCGGATAAGGGAAAAGCTAAAGTCACGGAATAGCCAACCCGAAATTTGTTCAGAAAGATACAAGGTAAGTCTTTGAGTAATGGAACTTAGCTTATGATTTGATAAAATCATGATATATATAAGCATAATAAATAAATGGTGACCTAATGGTTCTACTTGAATTACGTAGTGAGATAAATAATTTGTGCATATGACTTGTAGCTGAATGGTTATAGAAATCATGTTGGATAGCGAAACGAAATCCTGTTCTTTTTATGTGGCTATTGAGCTAAAAGTGGAATGGTTGATAAGCATGTTGTGCTTGTGTTCTAGTAATGTAAATGAAATGCTAATGTGTTATGATATATATATGTGCATGATAATTGAGGATTATAACCGGGCTAAGACCCATAGGCCTTGTGTGAGATTTATATCCGGGCTAAGTCCCGAAGGCATTCGTGCTGGTGTTATATCCGGGCTAAGTTCCGAAGGCATTCGTGCTGGTGTTATGTCCGGGCTAAGTCCCGAAGGCATTCGTGCTGGTGTTATATCCGGGCTAAGTCCCGAAGGCATTCGTGCTGGTGTTATATCCGGGCTAAGTCCCTAAGGTATTCATGGTGTTATATCCGGGCTAAGTCCCAAAGGTATTCGTGCTGGTGTTATATCCGGGCTAAGTCCCGAAGGTATTTGTGTTGGAAATGTGTGATCTTGCTGTAATAATTCCAATTAATGTGCTCAAACCCAGGTATGTACCGTATATACGTTGTAAAATTTGATTCGGTTTAAATTGTGATTATTCATTTGGATAGTGCTCTTCCGGCCATTGCTTAGGGTTGTATGAAGTCTATAGCTTATTCGGGATACATGAATTTTGATTCAAGTGGAAATATGTTAAGATTGGCTCTGAGCATGTGAGTATATTGGTTGAAGTGTGAAGTAACATGAATATGTGAATATGCGTATATGTATTTATTTAGCCTTGTAATTGAATTAGATGTATTCAGCCAAATGATGAAGTTGGTTGGATAAAAAGAAGTTATCTACGTGATATGAATTTGTGTTTAAGGAAAAATTTAAAATGACATGCATGAACAATAGTGGTATATTTAGTCATGGTTACATTCGGTCAAAGAAAAGATGATAAGCCTTATGAATGCTATGCTTTAATTTTAAATGATTTCATTGCTTAAAACTTACTAAGCATAGAAATGCTTACTCTGTTGTCCTTAATTCTCTATTTTATAGATCTCGTTCGTTAGCTACGGTCTCGAGAATCTCAAAGTCGAAGTTGTCCACACTATCTAAGCCCATTCGGTACTCTAGTAGCTAAACTTTGATAATGGCATGTATAGGCTTGACTTTTTGATGTTAAATAAGTATCTTTTTGATGATGTATATATGTATAGCCATGCGAAAATGGCTTGTTAAGTTACTATATGTGTTCCACATAGTTAATGTAAATGTGTGGTTGATATTTGATTAATGTTTTCCATGTTTTGATGTGAATTGAACTTAAGAATGAATCAATGTACCCATTAACTTGAGATGACTCTTTTGTATATTGTATAATTGGAAAAAAAACAAGTTGGAATTCGGTTTTTATAAGTGTGCCAACGGGAGTTATTCGAATAAAGTTAAATGGAATTTCGTGCTTGTATGGTAATACTCCTTAACCCTCCGGCGACGGGTACGGGTTAGGGGTGTTACAATTTCATCATTATATTAATCTAGACACTTGAAAATTCATAATTGGGCACAATAACCATTTTGCCCTTAGTCTTTCACAAAATGACCATTTTACCCCTAGGTCCGAAAATCGATTTTTATCACATTTTCTCATTAACCAAGCCTAGCTGAATACTTTTCATACCAGAAGCAGCCCACAATTCTCATTACTACACACATGTAACATCTATTTTACAACTTATCTAAAATGGTCCTTAGTTAGGGTTTCCATGAAAACTACTTCATAAAAGTTGTTTATTTCACAACCATAACTCATATTCTTCCATAAAATTTTAGAAATAAACATGTCTACTATCATGAAAAAACCCTAAACTTTCAACCATTTTTCAAAATAGTCCTCTTGTAAAAAATCTCGAGCTACAAGGACCTCAAAAGTACAAAAATATTCAAGAAAAGCCCTCAAAACCACTTACTTGTAAAGGATTTAAGTTGCTGAAAATTTTCAAGCTTCCATGGCCATTTTCTTGGAGGAAAATCAATGGGGGAAGAAGAAGCAAAAACAAAAAAAGATGGTAGCCTTTTTCTTAGGTTTTATTTTATTCAATTTAGGCCACCTAACTTTGACTTTCTCATCCCTTTTGTCCTTATGGCCGACCACCTCTATTTTAAGGGTCTAATTGCCCTTTAATGACCCCCAAATTTGGTTCTCTAGCTATTTGACACCCTTACTATTAAAATAGGACTTTTTTACCTTATGCGATTTAGTCTTTTTTCACAATTAAGCATGAAATCGTTAAAATTAATCCACCAAAATTTTCATGCACTCATATAATCATGTCACAACACATAAAATAATATAAAAATAATTTCTCTAACCTAGGGTTAGTGGTTCTGAAACCACTGTTCCGATAGGCCCAAAATTGGGTTGTTACAATTCTTCCCCTTAGGGATTTTTGTCCCCGAAAATCTTACCAGTGAATAAGTTCGGGTATTGGTCTCTCATAGTTTCCTCGGGTTCCCATGTGGCTTCCTCGACTCCATGCCTATGCCACAAAAATTTTACAAGTGCTATACTCTTATTTCTCAACTGTTTAGTCTCTTGAGCCAAAATCTTAACCAGCTCTTCGCCATAAGTCATATATGAGCTAATTTCAACCTTTGCCAGCGAGATCACATGCGAGGGGTTCGAACGGTAGCGACGTAACATAGACACATAGGATACATTGTGTATCTTTTCTAATTTTGATGGAAACGCTAATCGGTATTCTACCGGTCCAATTCTCTTGGTCACCTCATAAGGCCCAATAAACCATGGACTTAATTTGCCTTTCCTTCCAAATCGGAAAACCTTCTTCCACGGGGATACCTTCAAAAACACCCTATCACCGACTTAAAACTTAATTTCCTTTCATTTCAAATCTGCATAAGTTTTTTGTCTATTTGAAGTGGCCTTCAAACAGTCACGAATCATCTTAACTTTCTCTTTGGTCTCCCTAACTAAATCGACCCCGTGAATCTGATTCTCTCTCAGCTTGGTCCAATAGAAAGGCATTCGATATTTACGCCCATACAAAGCCTCAAAAGGCACCATTTTCAGACTTGACTGGCAACTGTTATTGTAGGAAAATTTGACCAGCGGTAAGTACTTTTCCCAACTGCCTTGAAACTGTAGAATACAATGCCTCAACATATCTTCTAAGATCTAAATTACTCTCTCCGACTGACGGTCGGTTTGCGGGTGAAATGGCGTACTAAAATTTAGTTTCATTCCCAATGCCTCTTGCAACTTCTTCTAAAACCGTGAGGTAAACCTCGAATCCCGATCTAAAATAATCGACAAAGGCACTCCATCAAGTCTCACGATCTTGGAAACATATAATTCAACCAATTTATCAAGGGAGTAGTCGGTATGAACCGGTATAAAATGTGCTGACTTGGCAAGTTTATCAACAACGACCCAAATAGAATGTTTTTTCCTTGGTGTCAAAGGCAACCCCGATACAAAATCCATGGTTATACGGTCCCTTTTCCATTTGGGAACTATTACGGGTTGAAGCAAACCCAAAGGTACTTGGTGTTTAGCCTTTACTTGCTGACAAACTAGATACTTAGAAACAAACCCTGAAATGTCTCTCTTCATTCCCGACCACCAATACATTTTCTTCAAACTCTAAAAAATCCTATATGTTTTTCCATTTACACACCCCCAAACTTAAATCATTGCTCGTCCTGAGTAATGTTCATGCACAACAAAAGGTCTTGCTAAGGCAAGATTGCTAATTTTGTAAGTAGCATCAATCTTTGTCTTATAATCATGCATTAATAACTTCATGCTCATCAATCTTCTTTATTAACAAGTAATTCATATACAACATTCCTTAAGATTATACTAAGCTTCAAAATATGCCAACATGAATGATAGCTTGCGTGTATGTCACAATCATAGGTAACATTCTTCATTCAACATAATTTCCTATCAATCAAGTAAACAATCACGAAGCTTATTTATGATCTTCAAATGTTGAAGTTAGGACTTCCTCTCCACTAATGTAGGTGACATAATCATCAAATCAATATGTCCTTTATAAGGTTTTAAAAGGGCTCGGTTAAATGTAGAGATTTTAAGAGATGGGACATTTCAATTTTAAAAATCTTAACCTTTAACTTTGCCTTGGTTTCTCGTAATACAACTTTTTTCTTTAAGTGAACCTTTGGAATACCCCCAAACTTATTTTGAACTCAAGCTCATACATTTTTCCCTTTCTAGAGACTAAGCAAACTTTTCTTCGCTTTTTTTTTAAACATGAGCACATTCATCTTTATGAAAACTTCCTCAGATGTTGCTTACCAATACAACTTTAGTTAAGATAGGTGCACAAAATTACGATAACTTTAAAAGATGGTAATGTGGCTTATAATGTAGGTCCATTGCAATAAATAGACTTTTAAGCTCAAAATTTCAGTTTCAAGGGTCAAATATCATAGGGTTGGCTTGAAAAGGCTCAAACGATCCAAAGAAATAGTGCCTATATCATTTTAGATTTTTATGTCCCTTAGGATTTCACCTCAAGAAAGTTACTAAGTCAATTATAAAGATATAAACCTTCATGTATGTCTAATCTCAAAAGAAACTAAGTTTTCATGGAAAACATTACTAAGGTTAAGATCATACAAGCATTCCATTCTTCATGATAACATACTTTCACTCAGATAAAATCATCATTCATACTTGTATACAAACTATCTTATTAACAAAAAAATATCTCTAAACATTCATTTATTAAAACATACTTATGAAAGAAATGATTGAAACATACTTGAAAAAAAATTTAAAAGTATGAGCAATTTATTTGCCTTACCCCCTTTAAAAAGAAGCAATGTCCTCATTGCAAGAATAAAGTAATGAATAAAAACTTAACACCAGGTATGTAACACCCCTATCCCGTAACCGTTGTCAGAATAGGAAAGGGGTATTACCAGACTTGTAACTCATGTCAGACAGTAAAATTTTTTTAACTTTTTTTTTTCTTGAAATAAAGATCATTCATTTAGATAAATGCTAAATACAACTAGGGATAAAATTAAACTTCCATAAGTACACATTCAAAAGATGCCATTTTCGCATTGCTTATATACATTAACCAGAATATTATTCCGCTACTAGTTTATTCTATACATGCCATAAAATAATCCAAAACATAGCAGTACCAAACAGTGGATAGTGATAGTGTGACGAGTTGTTGACGATCCCCGAGCAAAGGCCAAATTTGATAATCTATAAAATAGAGAAACGTAACAACAGAGTAAGCTTTCAAGGCTTAGTAAGTCTTAAGTAAAACAATTAACTTTGCTGGATTAAATACATTTATAACTTACACAAAATCCAAGTGAAGCCTCGATGGGCTTAATAAGCCTACACAAGTACATAATACATACCTGGCCAACTTAATATGTTGATCATCCGTAATTGTTGATTTATTACTAAGTCGCTTAAGATTAGGCCTTACACAAATCACGTTTTGAAATGTCAAGATATATCACCATTCGGTCAAATAGATTAAACCCTATGTATGCACATGTAATTCATCTATTTCATCCAAATTTAAGAGTATATACCCCTTCGCATTTAAAAACATCAATGCTACTTTTAGTTTAATCAGTCGAACTAAAACATAACACTATAATCACATTCGGTTTCCATATTTGGAAGCACATATTCATGTTTTCATCTTACATAAACAATTTGATAGAGTCAATACTCGTTGAATATAACTTATACCCATCTCATAAGTGATTCCCCAAGTAAATTTGTAATACAAACGAAATCGAGTTCACATAGCAAGTAAGTATCACTTACCATATACTTAACCTTTGTACACTTACCGTTTCCATAATTACCAATTACCAATTCAATATTTCAATACCTCTAACCACTTAATCATATGCACTCATTTCGTGCACATACATAATTGTATATATGTATTTAGGAGCTTAGTTCTTTAGTTCATATTCACATTAATATTTCAAATAATCAAATCATGACAAGTATTAAAGTTTCGTATACGTATATAAAGGACCAAACATATTCCTTATCACATATACATAATTGACCAAACGCAATCCATACATTGTATTTGCACATCCTGCCGAATACAACTCAAATTAGTAAATTTTTATGAAACTAATTAAATCCTTATCGTAAAGATATACAAATGTTCTTCAGTTTAAAATAATTCAAGGCACTTAGCCATAGCCTGCTAGGTTTTAAAAAAAATCCGAATCCAGTTACCAGTACCAAGCCTGCGGGACTTTAAGCCCTGATATATCATCATAGTTAATTCACAAAGTTGTATACACATCAATTCACATACCTTCGATTTTTCCAACACGTAAACACATTAATAAGGTATCACTTCATTCGAACTTATTCGTATCTCAATATAGCTAGTCTCATTTCACAAGAGCCATTAGGCCACATAACGCAGTCAGCGAGTCTTAACCCGGATACTTTCCAAATTCCATGTATATTTAATCACATGTTCCATATTTCACACAAACTATCACCATTGTAATTCATTAACCTCATTCGAATATAAGCGTATAGCATGTACCTTAACTTCATGTCATAATAGCATTCAACTTCAACACATATTTATATATACATATATATATCCCTTTCAATAAACTTCCAACTAAATAACAAAATACACACATGACTTACATTCTTCTCATGACAACTATTCGGCTAAACAACATATAAGTCACCACACCTTCAATTTATAAAACTATCAACACATATTACATATACATTTCTTACGATTATAAAATAGCCATTTGGATAACTTGCACACATTTATATTTTAGCCATTTTGGCCTCACCACCTATATATTTATCTTGTACATCAATTAAGCAATAGCTTATAAGCAACTCAATTAGTTTCATCAATGTTTACAACAAAATCACAGATTCACTACAAGCTGTTTTCTTGAGCAACAATCATTAAATTATTTGTAACTGGAGCTACGAAACTCCAAATGTAGTGCCGTAAATTTTACCCGAAAATAGACTCATATATCTTCTATCCATAAAATTTTCAGGATTTTTGGTTTGGCCAATCAAAACCAGAATTTTCTTAAAGTTTTCCCCTATTTCACTGTTTGACTATACTAACCACTCTTCACTACGAATCAAATTTCTCATTGTATAGATTTCAAAATATGTTCTTGTTTATTTAATTTGAAACTAGACTCATTAAGGAGTCTAAGAATATAAATTTTATCTTATAAAAATTTTTGTACTATTTATAATGATTTTCTAAAAACAGAACAGGGGATTTCAGATTCATTCTGACACTGTCACACACAACTTTAAATATCTCTATAGGAAATTCCTTTGCTTGCACTGTTTATTTTATAAGAAACTAGACTCATTGATCTTTGATTACATATTTTATTCAGTCTCTAATTCCACTCCAACAATTTATGGTGATTTTCAAAAATCACGCTACTGCTGCTGTCCTAAGCAGATTATTACAATTTGCTCTTAAATTTCCAAGTCCAAACACTTAAGAACTTACTATTTGAGTTTAAAACATATCATCATATATAAGTACTTCTTATTATCACATACAAATCATAATTTAAATATCACTTTTCTAATAACCAATCGGCTAAGGCTCATAGAAGTAACTTATTCCTTATCATTTTACTATAGGTAATTACACCAATTCATAGTCCCATCTTTACCCGTATGCCATATCATTCTTCATTATAACTAAACTTATATGCTAGAAACTTATTTATTTCAATATGTAATTCAAGAAGAACCATTAGGTCACATTTTACTTATTATGTTCATATAAATATATATCATCGTTTATCAAATCTTAAGCTAAGTTCCATTACTCAAAGACTTACCTCGGATTTATTTGAACAACTGCGGATAGGCTACTCGATTGCTTTCTCCTTTCCCTTATCTGATTTAGATCCCCTTTGCTCATGAGCTTAATTAAAACAAATGAATTTGTTTAATTACTTATTCAACATTACTTCTTTAATAGTCACATTTGACAATCATATAACTTCAATGCATAATATGTTTATAAAATATGCCATGACTAACTTTTATGCTTATTATACCAATACCTAATTCGCATGCACAAACAAAAATTCACATTACTTACCACGCTTTCATATACACAAATTTAACTATATATTTATATATATAGCATACCATTAACTTATAAACCCTATTCGGCCCTAACCAAACAAATTTAACCTCCATTTAAAATTTTCATTCCAAGATCAAAGTAGCAATTTCATAATGGTTTCACCTATGCCAAACAATGACCGAATCACTCCATCGTAATTATAGCCGATTCTATTTTGCTCCTATTAAGATCATAACTCACTTAAAATAATTACTAATCTTTTCCCACTCTCGTATACAATACTATAAGAAATGCCGAATGCTTTAACATAACCTAACTAGAATTTTATCCAACAACATCTTAATCAGTCGTTTCCTATCCTTAAAAAAAACGTCAAATACAAGGCGATTTACAACTATACATTATACCAAACTTGCTAGAACCCTTAATCCTTAACCGAATGTTATAACTCAACTACACATTTTATTCATTAAAACATCTTCAAGGACCACATTCGGCAACTCTCTTTAAATACACTAATCTCAAATTTCAAGTTAAAAACAATTTACCATTTATACATATACTAGATAAATGACCGATTATTCAAAAATCACATATGTACATAATTGAAACTTATTCCATAACATTCACAAGGCCGAATACCTACATGAACAAATTAACCAATGTCATTCAACTTTCAAAGCTAATAAGTCAATATATAACCAACCATCTTAATGTCACAAAAAAAATATCTACTATGAGTTTCAAGCTTATTGACCGAATTTCCAACCTCAAAAACCTAAGTTTAATCTATGGGATAAGTAAAATTTGAACTAATCATCTCAATTATGCATAAATTTTCAAGAATTATTCAATACATACCTCATTCTAGCCATCATCTATGCCAAAAATCAAACAACAAAACTTTCTTCCCCCTCACTTTAAGCTACGGCAATGGAGGACAAGGATGAACCAACTTTGGTTTCTCCTCCCACTAACTATTATCTAATATCTCCTTTTTATTTATTAATTCATTTGTAATATAAAATGTTAAATCAAAATACATATTATATATAAAACAATATCATGACCGGCCACTATCCCAAAAATGGGTATTTTGACATGTAAGTCCACATTTTTGAATACATGCATTAATAGATCACTTTATATTTACCTAACCTATTTCACAAATGTCTCACATAAGCCCTTTCACTAAAATTCACATTCAACTAACAGAATTTAAGCATCAAAATTTCACACATGCATTATCACACATAGTAGATATGAATTTTAATATTTAATAAATTTTATAACTCGATTTTGTGGTCCCGAAACCACATCTCGACTAGGGTCAAATTAAGGATGTCACAAGGTAGGGTTGTAAAGAAAGAGAGATGAGTCATTAAGACTGCTTAAATACCAAGCCTTTCCTAATAACCCAATCCTAGACATGTTCATTCCCATTACCATATTACTTAGTTTTTTTCTTTCTAAAGAACTGTTAAGTTTATTCATGCTTGCTATGTTTTATTGTGCAGAAATTAAATCCTAATTACGAAAGAAATAAATTCCTAAGGACCTAAAATAAATAAATAATAAGACAAGAGTCCTCCCTTTTATTTTCTTGACTCATTCCCTTATCTTTTTTAGCTCCATCTTCGCTTGCATCGTCAATATGTTCCGTCCATGTCTCAAAGATAGCATCTGGGAACTCAGGAACAAAAGTATTAGAGATATTCTTAAAAGAATTTCGAATTAAGTCATCTCTAATTTTTGCATATTTCTAGTAAGTTTGTTGCTGGTTGTGCATGAACTTGCACATATCCATCAAAATTGACAACTCCGATTTCTTTGAAACACTTGTAGAATTCAGCATAGGAGTTGCAGATTTAGGTTCAACACTTAGCTTGACTGGTTCTTCTCCTGGCTAAACCTTTGGTTTAGGGATGTTCGGTTCCATATCAGATTCTTCTCTTTAGTGTTTATAATTGAATTAGCTTCAGTCTCAGTTTTATTTTTTGACTCCTCGGTATCTACCTCAGTTGGCTCTTCTTGTTCGCCTTGATTCAGCTCATGCACCCTCTCTACTAACCTTTCAAGATCATAAGTTGAAATGCACCCTTGAACATATCGCCCCTTTAGATTTGCTTGTGTTTTAACATGGGCCCTTAAGCAAAGTGAAGTGATTAATGATGGGAAATAAGCACTTCCTGCCTTCTTTTTAGCACAATCGTGAATCTCCTTGAGGATAATTTTCCCAACATTAATGGACTTTTCTATCAAGATTGTATATAACAAGAGCATCCAGTCTATCGAGATGGTGGAACTATGTGAGATAGACATAAAACTGTAGCGAACAAAAGAAAACCACACCTTTGCTACTAGTTTTAGGTATTCCCTTCAGCAAGAATGGCTTCCATACTTTCTTATAATCCATTGGGATCCCGAATTTGTCACAACATCAAGCACTTATTGAAGAAAATCCCAATTGATATTGTTCATCATAGGGTAGTACTCATCTTCTTTAATATCAGGTAAGTTAAACAAATCATTGATGGACTTAGAAGTAAGAGGTACCTTTTTCTTTCGAATGATGACCTCAGTAGCATCTGGTGTCGTCAAAATTACATAGAATTCTTGAACTACTTCATCATCGGGAAGTGAACGAGCATCACAAAATCGTTCCCACTGGAGAGCATTGATTATTTTTCTAATTGGCATAGGAACAACCATCAAATCATTACTTTTTAAGTTAAAGCCTTTTTCTGGCATCACAGGTTGATGCTTGAAAATTGAATCAAATCTCTTTTTCACTTATTCATCGATCAAAATCGAGTTTTCAGGAGTCTTTGATTATCTAGTTCTTTTGCGAGACATGGTATCTTTTCCCAAAAATTCAGGAAAGTTTCTACTTACTGGAAAGAAAAAAAATCAGCAAGTGGGTAGAACTTGCTACGGCAAAAATCGTGTGATGGCAAGGGTGGTACGGCGGCAATAATAGCGTGTAACAGCAACGGTAGTGTATGGCGGTGACAATGGCAATGTGCGGCAACAAAGTTGGTGCTTCGACAATCTTCTTGCAGCGGCAATAGTTAATTTCAGCAAAAAGGGAAGAGAACTAGAGTTTCTTTTGGGATTTGAGGTTGACGGCACAAAATGGAGATTTAGGGATTTTTAGGGTGTAAGCAAATTACTTTGAGGGATATGAAAAATAGTAGAATGAAGAGAGGTTAATATAGGGACAAATTAGAGCAATATGTAGCAAAAATTTAGTTACATTAAGGTTACTTGGGCGGTAAGCAATGGGAGTGGCAGCAATAGGTATGGATTTTTCCCTCCTTTATGCTGCTATTTTGGGCCTCAACCTTAAACTGTCTTATCTCAAGAAAAAAACTGATTTGTACTTGGGCCAAATTTGACCCCCTTTTAAAATTTAAACAAAACAAATGAAACTTAAAAATTTTAAATTTTAAATAGAAAATTTCTTCTTAAGAAATTACATTAAATTAATTCCCAAGAAAGGTTAGAGGGGTCACAGCGGTCCCGCTTAAGTTCCAATCTCCTTAGACAGAATTAATTAAATGTAATAAGCTAAGAAATAAGTTCTAATTATTTATTTATTTACAAAATGAGTTCATGAAAAATCAAGGGTCTTTTAATTTGAATGAGGATTCAACTCGCTCAACTTCACCATCCCAGTAATATTTGAGACGTTGACCATTAACCTTAAACATACATCCGTAATTGTCGTATAATTCAATAGCACCATAAGGATACACACGGTAGATGGTATAGGGTCCTTTCCATTGGGATTTAAGCTTCCTAGGAAATAACTTCAACCTTGAATTAGACAACAAAACCTTCTGACCTTCTTTAAACTTGCTTGGTTGTATATGACTATCATGCCATCTTTCTAATCTTTCTTTACACATTTTGGCATTCTCATAGGAAAACAACCTCAACTCTTCCAACTCATCCAGTTGTAACATCCTTCTCTCACCGGCTTGCTTAAGATCAAAGTTCAATTACTTCAAGGCCCAGTGAGCTCTATTCTCCAACACTAATGGCAAATGACATACCTTACCAAAAACTAACTGATAAGGAGTTATTCCTAACGGTGTCTTAAATGCTGGTCAATAGGCCCATAATGCAACATCAAGCCATCAATACCAATCTTTTTTGCTAGGGCGTACTACATTTTCAAGGATACCTTTGATTTCACAGTTCACTCTCTCAACTTGCCCATTGGACTGGGGGTGATAGGTAGTAGCAATCTTGTGCTTCACATTATATTTGTCAAGCAACCACTTAAGCCATTTGTTCATAAAGTGAGAACCTTCATCACTAATAATAGCTCTTGGTGTCCCAAATCGTGTAAACACATACTTATGTAGGAATCGCATGACTACCTTAGCATCATTTGTAGGGTATGCTTCAGCTTCAACCCCAACTAAGATGTATTTGTTCCCATACGAAGAAAAAAATGAGCCTAAGAAGTCAATGCCCCATACGTCAAATAATTCAATCTCTAAAATGTTTGTCAAGGGTATCTCATTCCTCCTCGATATATTCTCGGTCCTTTTGGCCTTTATCATATTTCTTCACATAAGCATAAGCATCTTTAAATAGCGTAGGCCAAAAGAACCCTGCTTGCAAAATCTTTGCTGCAGTACGTGAACCACCAAAGTGTCCCCCACTTGGAGATAAATGGCAATGATACAAGATCTCAGCAATCTCACTTTCAGCTACACATTTTCAAATTATATTATCTGCACATTGTTTAAACAAAAACAGATCCTCCCCAAAATAATACTGACTATCATGAATGAATTTTTTCCTTTGTTGGTATGTCATTTCTTGAGGAATTATTCCACATGCAAGATAATTGGAAAAATCAGCAAACCAAGGTGTTTCATGAATTCGATTTACCTCAAATAAATGTTCATCTGGGAAACTCTCATTGATAGGCACACATGATCGAGTTACCTCATCTTGTTCCAACCTCGACAGGTGATCAGTTATTTGATTTTCGACACCTTTTTTGTCTTGGATCTCAAGATCAAATTCTTAGAGTAACAATATCCAATGAATTAGCCTCAGTTTCGCATCTTTCTTTGTAAGCAAGTATTTAATAGCCGCATGGTCAGTAAATACTGTAACTTTGGTACTTGCTAGTTGATCTAACATCTGATCCATAAAAGGCAATTGATAATGCTCCTTCCGAGTGGCTTTGTTGAATTTTCTATAATCAATACAGATTCTCCAACCGGTAATAGTTCTTGTTGGAATTAACTCGTTATGCTCATTTTCGACAATCGTGATTCCAACTTTCTCACACACTGTACCAGACTTACCCACGAACTATCTGAAATAGGATAGATGATTCCTGTATCTAACCATTTGATCACTTCCTTTCTCACAACTTCTTTCATAATAGGATTAAACCTCCTTTGCCCATTAATTCGATCTCTTTCACCTTCTTCCAAAATGATTTTATGCATGCAAAAAGAAGGGCATATTCCTCAAATATCAGCTATGGTTCAACCAATTGCTTTCTTAAATTTCTTTAGAACAATAATTAGTTGCTCCTCTTGATCTTGTTGAAATGATCATAGAATAAAGTAGAATAGTCACCTAAATAAACGTATTTCAAATGGGAAAGTAGTTTGAGTTTAGGTGGTTCTTCGATTGACAACTTGGGTTGGACAAATTCTCTGACTTCGAACTTCAACGGTTCAAACCGTGTGGATTAAATAAAATTTCTCGGATTGGCTTCCATCAAAGCAATGTTTTCTTCACCTTCTTCATCCTCCAAAAGGTCAAGATCTAAGGCTTTCTCCAATGGATCTTCTTCAAAATTACTTACCATAGAAACCAAGGTTTCTATCTCTTCCATTTTAGCTAGATCGAGAAATTTCATCGCTTTAAGAATGTTAAAGGCTACCTGATCATCTTGAACTCGCATGGTGAGTTCATCTTTCTGTACATAAATTAACGTTCTTCCTGTGGCTAAGAAAGGTCTCCCAAGGATGATGGGCACTTCCTTATCTGCTTCAAAATCTAAGACAATGAAATTAGCAGGAAAACTAAATTTATCGACTCTTACCAAAACATCCTCGACCTTTCCCTCGGGATATGCTAAAGATCGATTTGCTAGCTGAAGTGTCACAGTTGTAGGTTTTACTTCACCAATCCCTAACATCTTGAAAATAGACTTAGGCATCAAGTTGATACTTGCTCCTAAATCACACGAAGCTTTACCACAGAAAGATTCACCAATGTTACAGGGTAAAGCTTCTTGGGTCATTCAATTTTGGTGGTAGTTTGTTCGGTAGGGACACACTGCCCTCCATTGTCAAGGCAATAGTCTCATATTCACTCAGTCATTTCTTCTTGGACAGTATATCCTTCATAAACTTCACATAATTCAGCATTTGTTTTAAAGCCTCCACTAATAGAATATTGATCTATAACTACTTTAGAACATCCAAAAACTTCTTGAATTGCACCTCCTGTTTCTTTTTGTGTTGCTGCAATCTTTGTGGATATGGAGGTGATGGAACTTTCAGTTGAACTAGACAACTTTTCTAAATAGGTAAATCTGTATCTAAAGAAGATGTTAAAGTATCTGAATTCACTAAGTTAGGATTTACCTTGTCAGTCTTTGCGGATTCTGATTACTTTGGTGTAGGAATTTCAACAGATGGTTGATTCTTCTCAACGGGCTTATCTTTGGCATCAATTAATAAGGGTTCTAAAATTTTACCACTTTGCAATGCCACTACCTTGATATGTTCTTTACCTAAATTTCTTGGATTCTCAGTATTGCTCAGCAAGGTTCCTTGTGGTCTATTACGAAGCTCTGTAGCTAATTGACCCATTTGATTTTCCAAATTTTTCAGTGTTGCTACTTGGCTTTGGATCAACACGTCATTCTTTACCATGTACGCTTTCAACAAGTTCTCCAATCTGTTTGATGCCTCAGCTTGAGGTGGTTTTGAAGCTTGTTGATTAAACCCTTGAGATTGGTTGAGTCTATGCTGCAATTAGTTGTGGTTCGATCCATTTCCTTGGCTGCTCCAAGAGAAGTTAGGATGATTACGCCATGAAGGATTATAGAAGTTGGATTGGGGTCCTTGTCCACTCCTATTTTGATATTGGTTCCCCACATAGTACACTGACTCGGGATTTGATGGACAATCAAAAGAATGACCTTCCCCACAGTACATACAGGAAACTAATTCGTACGGACTTGGTGACCGAGTTGCAAAATTATTAGTACTATTAGCGGTAAACTATTTTAACATAGAGGAAATAGACGATACCTGAGCTGATAACGAAGTGAGGGTGTCAACTTCATGGACTTTGTCTACACTTCTTCCTAAAGCCTTACAATTTTTTGGCCATTGATAGTTATTACTCCTGATCCTCTCGATGATTTCATAAGCCTCATTATAAGACTTAGACACAATTGCACCATTCGCAGAAGCATCTACCATCAATCTTGCATGTGCATTGAACTATTATAGCATGTCTCTAACTGAATACAATGAGGAATCTTATGATGAGGACACTTATGAAGTAGCTCCTTGAATCGTTCCCAAGCCTTATACAAAGACTCGTCATCCAATTGTTGGAAAGTTGTTATCTCGTTCCTCATCTTAGTGTTCTTGCTAGGCGGGAAATTCTTAACCAAAAATCTTTCTGCTAATTCTTTCCATGTAGATATGGAACTTAGTGGCAATGAATTGATCCATGCCCGTGCTCGATCTTGCAACGAGTACGAAAATAACTTCAACCTCAGTGCGCCTTTAGTCACACTCACTATCTTGAATGGATCACTCACCTTCATAAAAAATCGAACGTGGAGATGTAGATCTTCCGTGGGCATACCACTAAATTGGCCCACCGTTTGTAGTATTTGAAACATCACTAGTTTCAATTCATTGGGTTGCCTCAATATCTGGCCTTCTAATTCCTGGATTTAACTTACTGAAAAGTGGCACAGCATATTGTCTGATGCAAGGTCCATCTCGACTTGTCTTTGAGTTGTTCATTCATGTCTTCTTTGTTTGAAAGTTCGCTCAATTTGAGGGTCTATAAGGAGTAAATTGATAATTCGATCTATGCTCATAAACACCTGAAAAGAAAATCACAAAATTAAAAATAATAAGTTAGTAATGTTAAAAATAAATCAAATTGGAAAAAATAATTTCACGAAAGAAATGACTATGGCAACAGTTGACAATCCCCGGCAACGGTGCCAAAAACTTGTAATGCGTAGGTTTGTGCAATTGTATACAGCCGTCATCAAGTAATAAGTAAGTATCGAGTTATCGTCTCTATAGGGATTGCATTTGTGCTAAGTCACTTAATTTGTACAATTATATTAACAATTTGGTAAATAAAAACACAATTTAGTTGAGAAGTGATGATTAAAATATATTAGACTAAATGCAATGATCCCTAATGCAAATTAACCTAAGTATGCAAACTATATGAATGAAATAGATTTTAGCAAAATTAAACACAATTTGCAACAATTATAACATAAATAAACTAGGAAAAATACTTTAATTAAACTCAACTTATTATCAACATGCTTAGTAATATTCGGAAAAACATTTCATGGCAACTCGATCTTTCATGAGTTTGGAAACCACGTTAGGTCCTTTCAGAATCCTTTACTTAGTAAATACACATTTTACTGATCCTTATTTACTGAGGATTTCTTAGTATTAATGCAAGGTAATAGGAATGTGTTAGGTTTGAAACAGTTTAATAACACAAATCTAAAAATTATGCAGATAACAGAGCCTAGTTATGGTTGTTATGCAACCTGCAATTTAATCAGGTTAGGATCTAAATTGAGCATGCACATTTCAATTATGCGTCCACTAGCCATCTTCTGGTTAGGATTGCTCAGCTAATTTAGGTGCATTTCAATCATGTATGAACTAAATACAAACTTGATTTTAATTGAAAACATGATCGATTGAGGCACAAACATTATAAGCATGAATCTAATAAATATTATTTAATGAAAGTAATCATCCTCGCTTAAATAAAATTAATCTAATATTGTTGTAAATAAGAACAAAGAACACATAGAAAACATCTTTTAATTAAATTAAAGAAAAGAAAGATTAAACCCAATTCTGAGTGGCTGTCACCCAAGACTCTGACTGACGAGGCTCCTTTGTTCCTTTACTTTACTCTTTTGTTGATGGTTCTCTAAGGTGGCCGACCAAGGGTTCTTTGAGAGGCTCAAATGCTAAAATCTTTATGAAAAAATGATGATAGGCATGGGGAGAAAAGAAGAATGCTAAGAGAATGAATGAGGAATAAAGGATGAGTGATGAGGGATGAGTAGAAATGTGAGAATGAGGTCTTATTTATAGGAGAGTAGAGGGGGATAGTTTACTAAAAAATAGGAGTTTTCATCTTTTGAAGCATCTTCCATGGATGACTGGACATAAATTGAGGAAGTTGAGCTGATTTTTGCTTAATTTTTGGTCAATTTGAATGCCACAACAACTCAAGACTGAGACTCGTCAAGTGCAAATCTTCAGGTAAATTTCTAATTTCTTCAACTCTTCAAGGACCTTGTGCAATTAAACCAAAAAGTGGTTTATGGACAGCCATGTGTAGCCGAATTTTGGGTTGACTTGGTCCCCAATTTGGACGGTTTTGTAATCCAACAAAGCTATCGACCTGTCTAGAATAAATCAACAAGTTAGAGGACCAAAGAATAAAATTTATTCAATTAATTTAATTAATTTAAAACCCAAATTATTAATGAAATATTTTAAAATGAATTATTAAATATAATTTTATATTTTATTATTTAATTTAATTATGCATGGCCCACTTTATGTCTTAAAAATATAATTTATTCAAATAAATATAAAATAAGCCATTTATTGTATGAAAACTATATAATAAAGCATAAAATCATATTTTAATAATTTCTATGTCCTAATTTCATATTTTCATATATTTCATTAATTTATTAAACAATTATTTAGTTTTAACAACAATTTTAAGTAAAAAGGTGATAAATGACTTAGGAAAAATCCTATATATAATAACCACTGAACCAGATACACACTTATGTCAAATATTTATTGAAACAAAAATAAATTATTCAGGGCATTATAAATTACATGTTTAATTGATAAAAGGACCAAATTGCATGAAATGCAAAAGTTGAGTTCTAGTAGTTATGAAATTCAAAATTTGAGGTATGTATATGGAAAATAGACCATTAAGAGGAGTTAGAGGTAAGCATGATAATTCATCCATGGAAAATTAAATAAAGAAAATGACTAAATTGGAAAGATGAAATAATAAAAGATGATATTTTAATTAAATAAGAAATATAATCATTTTATATCATCTTTCCCAAATTAAAGACATGGAAACCTATTTATGGGTGTTGAACTCAAGCAAGCTATTTTGGCTTAATTAGGTATGTTTTCTAGTCTCGTTTTTAATAATTTTCATATTTCCGATATCGTAATAGCTTAATCTAGCTATCTCTGGGATTAATTTGTAAAGTTATCAAAGCGATAAGATTTTTCCATGGATGAATATAGTTGAATTATGAAATTTTATTGTAGAAATGAAAAGTTGTTGATAGATAAACAATTTTTGTAAAGAGAATTTTGATGAAATTATGATTTAGGGACTAAATTGAAAAGTTGTAAAATTCATAGAAAAATTTTGAATTTCATGAAATACATGGGCTGCTATTGTGATATGTAAAAATTGGCTAGGCTTGGAATAAGGATTAAATTTCATTTTGAATTTCATCCCTAGGGACGAGTCACGTTTATGTTCTCGTATGAGCATTCCCGAATATAAATTGATGGGTTACAGTTTTTTACACTTCAAGTGAATTACCTGTGTATCCATCGATATTTCAAATAAATGCAATGGGAAAAGTTCCGACATGGAATAATTTGAACTTGAGATGAATTATTATGGAAATTTATATGTTATATGAATATATGATGTGGAAAATAGATGTATATGAAAATTGTTACATGATGAGCTTATTTTTGTTTCTTGATATTCACATGAAATACATGACTAACATGTTTCTTGAGGTTATAAGTGTCAAGACAAATTGCCAAATTTCTTTGGATGAATTTTGCATGCTTACTTTGAATGTAAATGAATGGTAAGTTAATTTCCCGTTATACGAACTTACTAAGCATTAAATGCTTACTCTATTTTATTTCCTCTGTTTTATAGTAACTTGGAAGTTCGTTAAGGTTGGAAGCTGGTTGGAGCCACATCACACTATCAATCGCCCTTATTCAGTAAATTTATTAAATCAACTTTGGTATAATGGCATGTATCAGTTAATTTGGCCATTGATGGCATGTAAATGTTTTGTTGTGATTAGCCATTTGAATGGTTTATGTTTGATACATTTTGATATATATATATGAGTATATGGCCTTATCATGGTTGATCTGTATTTTGGTATAACTGACTAATGGTTAACTAATAGGCAAATTGTAATATGGTTTGAGTTGGTATAGTTGGTACAAACATGAATATATATGTAAGTGAACTAATTGTTAAGTATGGATACTTAGAAAAATATGGTGATTTGATTTGCGTAAGACTTGGTTTTTGCCTGATTCAAATGTTTTTTGTTGGTTTGGGTATGTGTTTAAGAGGTAATGTAGTTGGAAGACAAGTTTGGGTGAGAAATATGGCTAGGAAATGACCTTATTTTGTCTATAGGAGTAGAGACACGGGTGTGTGTCTCAGCCGTGTGTGACACACGACCTAGGATACGGATGTGTGTTTTGGCTGTGTGTCCCCTGCATCTTTGAAATTTCAAAATAGAATGCTCAAAATTGATCACACGGCCTGGCACATGGGCGTGTGACCCAAGTCAGAGAGTTACACGGGTAAGGGCACGTGCTGGGACAAGACTGTGTGCCCTATTTCAAATGTCCCCTGTACCTAGAATTTTTTTTGAAGTTTCACAAAAAATTCTCTGAGTTTCCAGTTTAGTCCCGACTTATTTCTAATATATGTTTTGGGCCTCGAGGGCTTATATAAGGGACATTATGATTGATTTCTGCTATGAATGACAAATTATATGAAATCCCTGTGTAACACCCCTAACCTGTAACCGTTGCCGGAATAGGTTAAGAGGTATTACTAGACTTGTCATTCAGTTTAGAACAATTTCATACTAAATATCATCTCATTACCTTAAATGACATTCATTCACATATAAAATGAACCTAAAATCGAGCATACTAAATTTAAAACATGCATTCGGGACCAATTTGGTAACATATAAAAGTTTCAAAAACTTAGAAAATTTTCAACTTTTAAAAGGTCACACGCCCGTGTGAAAAGGCCGTGTGCCTCACACGGCATTAGACACGCCCATGTGTCTAAGCCACGGCAAAACAAGGTATACATACTGACTTATCCACACAGCTACAAGACACGCCAATGTGCCAAGCCATGTGAAAATTAAAGAGGCTACTGACTTGGCTACACGGCTGACCACATGCCCGTGTGCCAGCCTGAGTGCCACACACGACAATTAGACACGCCCGTGTGTCTCAGCCGTATCAAGACTGGAGGGTATATTGACTTTAATTCGTAGGGTACCCCATGGAACACACGATCGTGTAGCGTTACTGAGTGCCGCACACGGCTGAGTCACACGCCCGTGTCTCTGCCTGTGTGGACAAAAATAGGCCATTTGAATAGCCAAATTTGCCACCCTAAAACATAAGCATACACCGTTAAATTTGACCCCATATAAACAACTCAATTTGCAACCAATTGATCCAATTTAATACACATTATAAGTCATATCCAAACTTACCATTCACATGTCCATACACGTATATAACATCATATACAATTTATCCATTTAACATCCATAAGTCAAGACTACATTTGCATAATTTCATTCACACATTATCATGCTAAAAATATACCATGTTCAAACACACACACACATATATATATATACAACCAAAACATAGTACCAATTAAGCCAAATCACATAGCTTAACTTATATACAATTCTTACTCAAAACATGATTCCAAAACATAACTTATACTATCAAACTAGCCTATACATGCCATATTTACATAGGTTAAAAAGTTCAAAATACCAACCAAAAATTTGGATAGTGTGAAGTGCAACTCTGACTTGTCCGAAACGAGTGAGCTAACAAAGCTCTAAAAGACATAGAAACAGAAACAAAGTAAGCTACTAAGCTTAGTAAGCGCGTATAATTCAGAATTAAACTTACGATTTAAAGTAATCAATTGCAATAATAACAGGCCAACAATTCAATATAAATCCATCACCTAAGTACATATAATCATCACATGTTAGTCATTCAACTAATACATAAACCATATGTTGTTCATATAACATTATTTAGGCTCGTTGAATATATTAGAACTTCAAAGGAAAATCGACTGAACAATGTCAATAATCCGTCAATTCGTCATCATACATGCTCTTTCGAGACATGGCCAGTAAGCTCATAAGGAGCTGATAATAGTATGCTCGATTGAGATGAAAACAGTAAGCTCTATTGAGATGAACAGTAAGCTCTTTCAAGCTAAATCAATAAGCTCATACGAGCTATGGTGAGTCCACAACAAATGCAGGAGCTCGACCATTTCAATAAGTACAGTAACACGTCACTCGTATCCAATGAATTCATATAGTTCAACTCATGGTTGGTAAAAAATTTTGTATATCATCAAAGTATCCATATCTCACATAATTCAATTATAAAAATTCAATTCAACCATTGCAAGTATAGTATAGTTTGATTCTACTTATACGAACTTACCTTGAGTTGCTCGAATGACCGTCGACTACTCCTCTACCTTTTGTTTCCCCCGATCTAATTCTGGTATTTGCTTATCTTAATCTATATGGTATCAAATTAACTCATTCAAACTTTCATTCAATTCAATTTAGCCTAAAACATTCATTTTTGGCCACATTACAAATTTACCCTATATTTTTGACTACTTTGCAATTTAGTCCTTTATACACAAAATGGCAAATTTACACAATTAGACTATAACCCAAGATAGCCAAATTTCCTATATACTACTAGCAGCCCAAAAATTTCATTATTTCACACTTTTAACTACTATTTTCTACAATTTCACAATTTAGTCCCTATTTTACATTTTTGTCAAAAATCACTTTACAAAACTAGTAAAACTATCATCAAACCTCCAAAATTCATCATTTAATAACAAATAACTCAAGTATTAAACAATGGCACTTTTCAAAATCTATAACAGTTTAAAAAATGAAGGTACGGGCTAGCTAGATTAAGCTGCAACGAGCTCAAAAACATAGAAATCATTAAAAACCGAGTCAAAACCGTACCTTAATTGCTCCCTCAAGCTTAGCTGAATGTCAAGCCCTAAAATGGATGATTTTATTTCTCAAAACATGTTTGGGCAGATGAATGAATAATGAAATTTTTATTTGTTTTATTATTATTAACATAAATTGATGTTTTACCAAAATAACCTTAATAAACTTTAATAATTTCAAATTTACCTAGCTAACAACTTGCACTAACCCTTAATATGGTCTATTTGATATGCAAGGACTCCCACATTTCAAGCTATAACCATATAACACCTTTACACAATAGGACTCAACTTTTACGCATTACGCGATTTAGTCCTTTTTACCGAATTGAGCATTTAAACAATAAAATTTCTGTACTACACTTTCATATAATTAATCTATCATGGTTTAAACCTTATGAAAATACTAAAATAAATATTTTGACTTCGAATTTGTGGTCCCAAAACTACTGTTCCGATTTGACCTAAAAACGGGCTGTTACAACTTTCCCCCTAAGGATTTTCATCGAAAAAAAAAAAAAATCTTATCCCCTATAAGTGCTATACATTTATTTCTCAATTCTATGATCTCTCGAGCCAAAACATTGATCGGTTCTTCTTTATACGATAAATCAGACTGTATCTCAACTTTAACAGGAGAAATCACATGTGATGGATCCGATCTATACCGACGTATCTGTATCTTTTCTAGTTATGATGGTAAAGCAAGTCAATTGGCTACAGGTCCTATTCTTTCAACAATCTCATACGGCCCGACAAATCGCGGACTTAACTTTCCTTTACGACCGCGAAGAACTTTTTTTCACAATGACACTTTTAGAAACACTTTGTCTCTGACCTGAAATTCAATCTTTCTACGTTTCAAATTTGCATAAGATTTCTGTCGATCTAAAGCTAATTTTAAACTATCTCGGATCGTTTTTAGTTTTTCTTCTGTTTCTTTGATTAATTCAACCCTGTGAATCTTTTTCTCATTCAACTCAGTCCAGTATAATGGTGTTTGACACTTGTGACCATATAAAGCTTCGTAAGGTGCCATCTTTATACTCGTCTGAAAACTGTTGTTATACACAAACTGAATCAGAGGCAGATATTTCTCCCAGTTACCTTTAAACTCAAGAATGCAGCAACGCAACATATCTTCAAGTATATGTATAACTCTTTTGGATTGATCGTCCAACTGGGGATGAAAAGCTGTGCTGAAATTCAATTTCATACCAAGAGCTTCTTAAAATTTCTTCCAGAATCTTGATGTAAATCTTGGATCTCTATCGAAGATAATAGACCGTGGTACACCATGCAATCGTACGATTTCAAACAAGTACAATTCAGCTAGTCTATCCAAGGAGCAATTTGTACGTACCGGTATAAAATGAGCAGATTTTGTCAGTCGATAACGACAACCCAGATAGCATTTTTCTTTTTCGGAGTTAGGGGCAGTCCCGACACAAAATCCATGTTGACTCTATCCTATTTCCATTCAGGAGTCAATACAGGCTACAGTAAACCAGATGGTACTTGATGTTCAGCTTTTGCTTGTTGACAAATCAAACATTTCAATACAAACTCCGAGATATCCCGTTTCATTCCTGACCACCAATACTGCTGTTTCAAATCATTATACATCTTGGTACTACCCGGATGAACAGAAAAGCGACTACTGTGTGCTTCATGCAAAAGTTTCTGAATAAGTTCTATATTTTTTGGTACACATATTCTATTTCGGACCATTAAACAATCATCAGTTCCAATATGAAATTCTGAATCAGAAATAGACTCACATTGAATTCGTTTAGCTTGTAGTCCATGATCATTCTTCTAAGCTTTACAAATTTGTTGCAGAAATATTGGTTTAGCTTTCAATTCAGCTAAAATAGATCCATCATCACATAACATCAACTGAGTATTCAAGGCTCGTAACGCAAACAATGATTTTTGGCTCAAAGCATCAACAACCACATTAGCTTTACCCTGGTGATAATCAATCACAAAGTCATAATCTTTTAATAACTCAAGCCATCTTCATTGTCGCAAATTCAGATCTTTCTTTGACATCAGATATTTCAAGCTCTTATGATCCGTAAAAATGTGGCATTTTTCACCATATAAGTAGTGTCGTCAAATCTTTAATGCAAAAAAAATCACAGCCAGTTCTAAATCATGCATCAGATAATTCTTTTCATGCGGTTTCAACTGTTTGGAAGCATAAGCTATAACTTTTCCTTCTTACATTAAAATACAACCCAATCCATTTAGTGATGCATCACTATAAATCATGAATTCCTTACCCGATTTAGGTTGAACCAAAACTGCTGCTTCTGTTAACAGTGCTTTCAACTGTTCAAAATTCTGTTGACACTTTTTTGACTATTCAAACTTCACATCTTTCTGTAGTAGTCGAGTCAATGGTGTTACAATCATTGAGAAACCTTTTACAAATATTTGACAATAGCCCGCTAATCCCAAAAAGCTACGGACTTTAGATACGTTTCTCGGAGGTTTCCAGTTAACAATAGTAGAAATTTTGCTCGCATCAACTCTAATACCATCAACTAAAACAATATGTCCCAAAAATCCAGAACTCACATTTATTGAACTTCGCAAAAAACTGTTTATCACGAAGAATTTGTAACACAATTCTAAGTGTTCGGCATGTTCAAATTCATCTCGGGAATAGATCAGAATATCGTCAATGAATACCACAACAAATATGTCTAAATACGACCTGAATATACGGTTCATCAAGTCCATAAAAATGGCAGGAGCATTAATTAACCTGAAAGGCATAACAAGGAATTCATAATGGCCATATCTTGTTCTAAAAGTGGTTTTCAGCACATCCGACTCTTTAACTCGCAACTGATAGTAACTCGATCTCAGATCGATTTTTGAAAATACCATAGCCCCTTTCAATTAATCAAATAAGTCATCAATCCACGGGAGAGGGTATTTGTTCTTTATAGTCACTTTATTCAACTATCTATAGTCGATACACATGGGCATTGAGCCATCTTTCTTTTTCACAAACAGTACTGGTGTACCCCAAGGAGAATAAATTGGTTGTACGAAACCTCTTTCTAACAATTCTTGCAACTGAGCTTTCAACTCTTTTAATTCTGTTGAAGCCACTCTGTACAGAGCTATAGATATCAGAGTTGTTCCTGGTATTAAATTAATACCAAATTTGACTTCCCTGATCGACGGTAATTTCGGTAATTCTTCTGGAAATACATCCAAGAATTTACAAACAATAGGTACGTATTCAATCTTTGATTCTGACACCTTCGTGTCCAAAATATACGCAAGATATGCATCATAGCCCTTCCTCAAGTATTTCTGAGCTAACATGATGATATTACAGTAGGTAATTCATTCGAATCATTAGAATCAATCTGAAGAATCTTACCATTTTGACATTTCAATTCAATAGTCTTCTTTCTACAATTCACAACTGCATCATGTATAGACAACCAGTCCATACCTAGAATCACATCAAACTCATCGAATGGTAGAAGCACCAAATCAGCCCAAAAACAGTAACCCTAGATCATCAGAGGATAATTCTTACAAATTTTATCAACCAAAACAAACTTGCCTAAGGGGTTTGATACTTTAATAACAAATTCTGTAGACTCAAGATGTAAACTCTTTTTAAATACTAAATTCATACAGATATATGAATGGGTTGATCCAGGATCTATCAACGCAACTATATCAGTATCAAAAAGAGAAAAAGTACCAGTGATAACGTCTAGTGATGATGGTTCCTCTCGTGCACGTATAGCATATGCTCTGGCAAGTGCTCGTGCCTTAGATCTCACAGTCGAATCTTCTAAAGCACCTTGATTACCACTAGCGTTTTCAGTGTTTCTGGGCGGTCTCCCTCTAACAGTCGTGTTACTTGTTTTCACTGGTTGTTCTCTTTCAGCTATGAACTTTTCTGGACAATCACGGAGAAAATGATCCATAGATCCACATTTAAAACAAGCTCCGCTCACTAATCTGCATTCAGGGAAATGTCACTTATTTCAATGTTTACATTCAGATGTAGCATTTTTAACACTTCCTGCACTGGCTACAGATGTTGCCGGAGCTTTTGAACCTGATTGTCTTGCATTTCTGTCTTTGATAGAAATTCCCGCAGAAGCTGTAAAATGAGGGTGATTTTCTTTAAATTTCTTTGATGTTGATTGATGTGATTTACCCGTAAATCTTTTTCTAGACTCTCTAAACCCGGAATCAGCTTTTATTTTTTCTTTACACATATCTTCGACCTTACAGGCTCGATAAAATAGAACAACAAACTCTTTTAGCTCAAGAATTCCCACCAACACTTTGATTTCTTCATTTAATCCATCCCTGAATTGTTTACACATAATAGCTTTAGACGATACACATTCACGAGCATATTTGCTAAGTTGCAGAAACTCTCGTTCATATTTTGTAACTGACATATGACCCTATTTCAATTTAAGAAATTCTTTTCTCTTCTGGTCGATGAATCTTTGGCTAATGTATTTCTTTCTAAATTCAGCTTGGAAGAAATCTCAAGTGACTCGTTCAACTACAGATGTCAAGGTATTCGACCACTGATTCGCAGTATCTCTCAACAATGATACCACACACTTTAAACATTCTTCAGGTGTGCAGGACAATTCGTCAAATACCCGAATCGTGTTCTGAAGCCAAAATTTAGCCTTTTCAAGGTCATCATTAGTAGTAGCTCTAAAATCTTTAGCCCCGTGTTTCCTTATTCTATCAATAGGTGGTTTATTCAATTGTAGAAGATCGGTACCTTGAGGAATTACTGGAATCGGTTGAGAAACCAGTAGGGTTGGAGGTTGCTTAACAGTTGGGTTCGTATGTATATACTGTGTAAGCCATTCATTTAATATTTGAAAAAAGGATTTTTTAGCCTCACCCTTGTGACTACTTGTCACAGGTTTAGATTCAGTAGGTGCTGCTCCTTGAGCGGGAGCTGGCATGTTACTTTCTACGTCATCTACTACAGCTCGTTTAGGATCCATTACTATATAAAAACACATTCAAGAACGTCAGAAGTCGTCATACTATCACAGTTTTATATATGGCAGGTATAGCTAGACTCAAATAAGCTATGTTAGTCCTAGAACCGACTAAACCATGTCTCTGATACCAATAAAATGTAACACCCCTAACCTGTAACCGTTGCCGGAATAGGTTAAGAGGTATTAGCAGACTTGTCATTCAGTTCAGAACAATTTCAAACTAAATATCATCTCATTACCATAAGTGTCATTCATTCACATATAATATGAACTTAAAATCAAGCATACTATACTTAAAACATGCATTCGAAACCAATTTGGTAACATTTAAAAGTTTCAAAAACTTAGAAAATTTTCAACTTTTAAAAGGTCACACGCCTGTGTGAACAGGCCGTGGGCCTCACACGGCATTCGACGTGCCCATGTGTCTAAGCCGTGGCAAAACAGGGTATACATACTGACTTATCCATATAGCCACAAGACACGCCCGCGTGCCAAGCCATGTGAAAATTAAGGAGGCTACTGACTTGGCCACACGGCCGACCACACGCCCGTGTGCCAGCCCATGTGCCACGCACGACCATTAGACACGCCCGTATGTCTTGGCCGTGTCAAAACTAGAGGGTATACTAACTTTAATTCGTAGGGTACCCCATGGGACACACGGCCATGTAGCGTGACCATGTGTCGTACATGGCTGAAACACATGCCCGTGTGGACAAAAATAAGCCATTTGAATAGCCAAATTTGCCACCCTAAAACATAAGCATACACCTTAAAATTTGACCCCATATAAACAATTCAATTTGCAACCAATTGAACCAATTTAATACACATTATAAGCCATATCCAAACTTACCATTCACATGTCCATACATCTATATAACATCATATACAATCTATCCATTGAACATCCATAAGTCAAGACTACCTTTGCATAATTTCATTCAAACATTATCATGCTAAAAACATACCATGTTCAAACACACATACATATACAACCAAAACATAGTACCAATTGAGCCAAATTACATAGCTTAACTTGTATACAATTCTTACTCAAAACATGATTCCAAAACATAACTTATACTATCAAACTAGCCTATACATGCCATATTTACATAGGTTCAAAAGTTCAAAATACCAAACGGAAATTTGGATAGTACGACGCGCAACTCCGACTTGTTCGGAACAAGTGAGCTAACGAACCTCTAAAAGACATAGAAACATAAATAGAGTAAGCTACTAAGCTTAGTAAGCCCGTATAATTCAAAATTAAACTTACCATTTAAAGTAATCAATTGCGATAATAACAAGCCAACAATTCAATATAAATCCATCACCTAAGTACATATAATCACCAGATGTTAGTCATTCAACTAATATATAAACCATATCTTGTTCATATAACATTATTTAGGCTTATTAAATCTATTAGAACTTCAAAGGATAATCGAGTGAACAATGTCAATAATCTGTCAATTCATCATCATACATGCTCTTTCGAGACATGGCTAGTAAGCTCATAATGAGCTGATAACAGTAAGCTCGATTGAGCTGGAAATGGGAAGCTCTAATAAGGTAAACAGTAAGCTCTTTCAAGCTGAATCAGTAATCCTATACGAGCTATGGTGAGTCAGCAACAAAAGCAGGAGCTCGATCATTTCAATAAGTACAGTAACACGTCACTCGTATCTAATGAATTCATATAGTTCAACTCAAGATTGGTAACAAATTTTATATATCATCAAAGTATTCATATCTCAGATAATTCAATTATAAACATTAAATTCAACCATTTCAAGTATAGTATAGTTCGATTCTAATTAGACGAACTTACCTTGAGTTGCTCGGATAACCGTCGACTACTCGTCTACCTTTCGTTTCCCCCGATCTAATTCCAGTATTTGCTTATCTTGATCTATATGGTATTAAATTAACTCATTCAAACATTCATTCAATTCAATTTATCCTAAAACATTCATATTTGGCCAAATTACAAATTTACCCTAAACTTTTGACTACTTTGCAATTTAGTCCTTTATACACAAAATGGCAAATTTACACAATTAGACTATAACCCAAGATAGCCAAATTTCCTATATACTACTAGCAGCCCAAAAATTTCATTATTTCACACTTTTAACTACTATTTTTTACAATTTCACAATTTAGTCCCTATTTTACATTTTTGTCAAAAATCACTTTACAAAACTAGTAAAACTATCATCAAACCTCCAAAATTCATCATTTAATAACAAATAACTCAAGTATTAAACAATGGCACTTTTCAAAATCTATAACAGTTTAAAAAATGAAGGTACGGGCTAGCTAGATTAAGCTGCAATGAGCTCAAAAACATAGAAATCATTAAAAACCGAGTCAAAACCGTACCTTAATTGCTCCCTCAAGCTTAGCCGAATGTCAAGCCTTAAAATGGATGATTTTATTTCTCAAAACTGGTTTGGGCAGATGAATGAATAATGAAATTTTTATTTGTTTTATTATTATTAACATAAATTGTCATTTTACCAAAATAACCTTAATAAACTTTAATAATTTCAAATTTACCAAGCTAACAACTTGCAATAACCCTTAATATGGTCTATTTGACATTCAAGGACTCCCATATTTCAAGCTATAGCCATATAACACCTTTACACAATAGTACTCAACTTTTACGCGTTACACGATTTAGTCCTTTTTACCGAATTGAGCATTTAAATAATAAAGTTTCTTTACTACACTTTGACATAAATAATCTATCATGCTTTAAACCTTATTAAAATAATAAAATAAATATTTTGACTTTGGATTTGTGGTCCTAAAACTACTGTTTCGATTTGACCTGAAAACGAGTTGTTACAGCCTGATACATGTTTTGTAAATTCTAGTAATGCTCTGTAACCCTATTTTAATGACAGATACGAGTTAGGTGTGTTACATGAACCCTAAAGTACGAACTCACATGTATAAACCCCTAAGGCGCGAACCCCTCAAGTGCATGTTAACTAAACCCCTTGTATGTGCAAACCCAACTTAAGCATGTGTTAACTAAACCAAGTGTGTTAGACCACACGAAAACCTTACATGTGTGAAATTTTTTTAGTCTTAAAATTAATTGTATACACGAAACTGATGAGAATGGACACATGTTTACATGCCATTGAATGTGAGTGTGAAATACTGAATGTAAGAATAGAAATATGATAAATAGCATGATATGTTAAGAATATGTGCATAATTCTATGAAAAACATTTATGGAGGACGGAGGAGTTCCGTAAGAGATAGTGGCAATTTAAGTCCACACTGAGAGCCAGTACTGCACGAAATAGGTGGCAATGTCATCAAAATCAGATAAGTCGAGATGGTAGTTTAAAAAGCTATCAAAACTGAGCAACCAGGATGGTAAGAAAAGTCATCGTCACAGATGACAAGTGAACGACCATCTTCACCAGGAAATCAAGAATGGTTAGTTTTTTATATGTGTTTTGGTGTGTCGAGCGATGCTCAAGGATGGTTATGATGGATGGGTGGGAAATTTGCATTTGCATTGCATCATACATAAACAATATATACTTTGATTTACTATATGTTCCATATGTTATGCTTAAATCGTTGTTATTTTTATGCTTTTCTGTTTGTGCAATTATATATATTGATTTATAAGTTAGTCTTAAACTGAGTCGTTGTAAGCTCATTCCCGTTTTCCTTTACCTCTCAGGTAATGCAAAAAATTAGGACTCAGTATGGCATTGAAGGACTCTCAGATTAGCAACTTATTTTATTATTTAAAAAGTTTGGGATTGTAATTATTAATTTCTTGCTTTTATATCTTAAAGTTTGGGATTGATTAGTTATTTATTTTAAAGTATGATACTTAGTTAATACTCTGATATTTGCATGCGATTTCGGTTTAGAAAACTACCATTACTTTAAATGTGTTTCTCTACTTTGAAAAATACTTAAAGTTTTGATAAAGTCTTTTCTTAAATACCTAAAAATTATTTTCCTAAAACTTCACATTAATAATGTTTTAATCAATTTATTAAGTAAAGTCAGTTTAAATTAATGAACATCTTTCTTAAAAAAAAAAAAGAGAGAGCGTTTTCCATATAAACCAACGCTTCGAAAAGAATGGCTATACAAGATCATCTCGGTGATTGAATGTAATGCCTTCGACTTAGCCGAAACTCTTAGGCTGAGTCGAGGGTGTTACAATTATACATATTTTACTAGGTTTATTTTAAAATCACCCTTATTCGTTTTCTACTATAATCCTATTATTCACTTTACAATTGTATGATCTTATTAATTTTAATTTTACTTTATGCTATTTTTATTAATATTAGACTTATAATTTTACAAAAAAATATATAATTTACAAAAATTAATTATTATTATTTATTATAACAATTTTATATTTGTTTAGGTAATTTGCAATTGCAAAGTAATTAATTACATAAAAAATTCAATGTTGATCGAAGATGATAACGAGGATACTAGGTTGAAAAAGAAGATCAAGATAGAAAATGATGACGAAAATGATAGATTTAAGTAGAGGATTAAAATAAAAAATTTAAATATATTTGTAAAATTATTTAGAATTTATTATAATTTATTATAATTTTTTAGAAGTTTGATTTTTTAAATTTGTGTAAATATACCTTTGATTTTTTAAATTTGTGTAAATATACCTCTTTTTTAATTAGTAAGTTGAAGTTTTTTAAATTTTATTTAATTTATTTCATATTTTATAATACAATTAGACAACTTAATAATCTCAAGTTTCACTTATGAAAATAAACTATTATAAAATTAGAAAATATATTGTGACAATCTTATTCAAATTAGATAAGTTGATTTTGAACAGAATTTATAGAGTTTAATTTGATTATATTTAATACAATTTGAACTTACTTTTTAATTAATAACATTTTTATTTGGTTTTAAATTAAAAAAAAAGGATTAAATATAAAATCTTAAAAATATTTTTAATATTAAAAATAAAATAAAAGAACTAAATTTACTGTTTTAAAATTAAAATTAAAAGTTAATAGTTAATTCGATAATGTTAATACACCAAAATCATAATTAATTTTATTTATTATTAGTGTAGACATTCAAATTAAGTTGAAATTTAATCTCAATTATCAAAATACTTTTTGTATTTTAAAATTTAATCTTTAAGATATTTACATAAATTTTCAAGATAAAGTTGTTGATTTATCTCTATTCAAACTCATAGTAAGTATTAAAGTAGTCCATCTTCAATTACACATTCATTATAATTTAAACTATTCAAATTAATCAATAAACAATATCTTATTATTTTAATTATTTTTGTTTACACCAAGATAAGTTGAATTATCATACGACAAAAATACAAAAAAAAGATAAAAAAACATTTGTATTGATTGTGTAAAGATAAAAAAAGAAATTAAGATTGAAAAATAAAAAAGTATAAATTTTTAGTATGTTTATCGTACATAACTACTTTTTTCATTATAACAATTACTTATAATAATTTGGAAGACTTATTTTAAATATTATATATTAATTATTTTGTTAAATAATATAAATATAAATATGTATATTCTGTAAAGCTTATAGAGAATAGTTTGTTATATTTTACACAAAAATGATAAATATATATATATATAGTTCCAGTGCTGAATTTAATACTAAGACAACTAAGCATAATCCTAAAAATAAGGAAACAAAATAATTGAGATAATCAACTATTATATTTTAGAAGATTATAAGAATAATCTAGAAAATCAAAGATTGAATAAAATCAAATTAGAAGATATCGTATTATAGAAGATATCCTATTAAGCCCCCTCAAGATGGTGATCTAGGGGAGACACTAATCTTGAAGACTAGGTCACGCAGTCTATTCCTAGATAAAGGCTTTGTTAGAGCATCAATAGGCTGATCTGCAGAGGACACATGAGACAGGCGAAGCATAGAATGTTGAATAAGATCTTGAACAAAATGATAATCAATAGAGATGTGCTTCATGCGTGAGTAAAAAACGAGATTAGCACAAAGATATGTGCCCTGATGTTATCACTATAAATTACCGGTGGTGAGGGAAGTGAGACCCCGAGTTCTACAAGTAGAGACCTGACCCAATGAACTTCTGATGTAGTAGAGGCAATTGCTCTATATCCAGCTTCAGTTGAGGAGCAGGCCATAGAGTGTTGTCTTTTTTAGCTCCAAGAAATGGGGTTAGGGCAAAAAAGAGGACATAGGCTCTTTTAGATGTATGGTCATCAGAATTTCCAGCTTAATTAGCACCAGTGAAACAATGAAGTGATAGAGAAGAGCTGGTGCGAAGGTGAAGTCCAAGATCACAAGTACTATTTAGATAGCAGAGTAGACGCTTGATAGCACCCTAATGACAATCAGGTGGTGCATGTATAAATTGTGATAGTTTATTAACCACAAAGGCAATGTCTAGGTGCATTGTAAAGAGATACTGAAGACTCCCAACAACCTGTCTATGAAAAGTAGCATATGTTAGAAAAGATCCATCATAAAGTGAGAGTGTAGTACCAACTATAATAGGTGCCTATACCAGTTTAGAAGAATGTATGTTGTGGCGAGCAAGTAAGTTCATGATATACTTCTGTTGAGCAAGAAAGCTTGACTATTGATGAAAGAGAACTTAAACACCTCGAAAATAGGATAGTGATCCCAAATCCTTGATAGAGAACTTGACAGCTAATTGATAAATTATGCGAGAAATGCAGGTAGTATCGTTGCCCGTTAGAATCAAATCCACATCATTATTTAATTCCATTCCTACTATTTTAGTGATTTTTCACGTCCACATCACTGCTGCTGCCAGCATCTATTTTTAAGGTAAACTTTACCTATTTCATGATCCTCCATGGATCAACTAGAGTTTGCCATACATATTCCAAAAAAAAATGATCATGAATAACCATTCCCATGGCTAACCGTTACCAACATTTCCATACCTCTCGACGGACAACATACAAAACGTTTATAATGCTATGATCAAAGTATATTTAAGCCATTTTCGCATGGCTATCCAAATTTACACAAAACCGAAGGGTACATGACCAACAACAAAAGGGTAGTCCTATACATGCCATTTCAAAGTTCAACTAAAAGTATACCAAAAGGAGCTTTGATAGTGTGGGCGACTTCGACTTCAAAATCCCGAGTCCGATAGCTGAAGAACCAAAATCTATAAAACAGAGAATCAAAGAAACGGAGTAAGCATTAAATGCTTAGTAAGTTTTGAGCAAAGAATTTAGACACAACCAAAGTATAGCATTCATGTAGCTAAACAGATAATTTCATTTGCACAAATTTTCAATATCATACTTAGTTCACATTACCAACCCTTATAGTCATACACAAAGATCAACTTAGCCAAAGGCCGGTAGCTCATTTATCAACTGAGCGAATACTTATTTGTAAGGGCTTAACTAATTCAAAGCTCATACAAAACATACCTCAATGTTGGGATGTTACAAGCGTATTAACTGAAATTTTTACAGCAAGATCGTTCATTCCCGAATCACGTACCTTTGGAATTTAACCGGATATAGCTACTCGTTCAAATGCCTTCGGGACATAGCCCGGTTATAGTAACTCGCACAAATGCCTTCGGGACTTAACCCGGATTTAGTAACTCGCACCAATGCCTTCGGGCTTAGCCCGAAATTAGTATCTCGCACAAATGCCTTCGGATCTTAGTCCGGATATGGTCACTTAGCACAAAGCCTTCGGGACTTAGCCCGGACATCATTCGAATAACCATACACATTTAACAATAAATCATGACACATTCGTATTTCATTTTCATTAGCAAAACTCAAACACAAGACACTTATCACTCTTGCAATTTCGGCTCAATAGCCACACACAAAAAGCATGATTTTGATTTGCTTAAAACATGGTCTAATCAAATCATAATTTAAGCTCTATTACTCAAGACCTTACCTCGGATGTGGTCGAACGTTTTCAGCGGCTATTCGATAACTTTTTCCTTTCCTTTATCCAACTGTGGTACTCTAAGCTCTTGAGCTAATTCAAACAAATTTAACTTATTAAAGTCTCATTATGCTAGCTTATGGCAGAATATGACAAGGAGTTTGATTGGTCATATGGCCACCTTCTAGCTCAACTACACAATGGTCATATGCATTTTTAATCACATCAAGCAATTTAATACAATTCATTCGAACATCAAAAGAAAACCTCA
The DNA here is from genome assembly GCF_007990345.1 of Gossypium hirsutum. Lineage (NCBI taxonomy): Eukaryota > Viridiplantae > Streptophyta > Magnoliopsida > Malvales > Malvaceae > Gossypium > Gossypium hirsutum. The sequence goes on along the minus strand of NC_053424.1, from coordinate 58,975,704 downwards.
AGGTACTTAGCCCATATATACTTTAGGCATTAGAGTCACATATATATATGGAATCATGAATCAAACTCAACATTTTAGCTAATATTCCCCCTTGGCCAAATTTTCTAAGCCAAGACAAAAGCATCAATATGCTTGCCTCTAACCGAATACATGCAACACCATCTTCTTCCTATGGCCGAATATGCATGTCTATGTTGAGGCCGATTATATACTTAATACCACACATAAATGGCATACATTTTACTAACTAATGCATTACATATTATAACTCAATACGCATCCATCATTTAATCCATAACCGAAGCACCATCATGTGTAAGTATATACCTTGAGATAATATATAGGTCATACCAATACGTCATGTGCAATCATATATATATATATATGTGCAAGAGCCGAATCACAAATTTGATTATAACCAAATTTAAACATATATCCAAAACATAAATCTTACCTACCATGCAATAAGCATAAATCACACTTATGGATATACCATGGCCGATACTTCCAACAACACCAAATAAAAATATACTTCATGGATCTAAGGTAGAACCAAGAAAGAAACTCATAATCATCAAGATGTAAGCAACTACCATTGTTCATCTAGATTTAGCATGAAACACAACCATCACCCTTATTAATCTCCATAACCGAAAACCTTACTTATTCCAAAATCACAATTTCAACATGGTTTACCAACAATAACTTGATATCTCACTCAAAATCAACTAGGATTTCAAGAACTAGTATCAACTTCCTTACCTTAATATCGACCTAAGATGTCCGATTGCTTCACTCCTTCCTTCCTCCTCTCAATCCGGCCAAGAAGAACCAAAGAACACAACTTGTTTCCTTTCCTCCTTAGAACATTCTGCCAAGAGAAATGAAAAAAAGATGGACACTTTTTTTTGTTTTCTTTCTTACATTCACGGCAATGGGGAGGGGGGAGAAACAATCACACACATTCTTTCTTTTTTTCCATTTCTTTATTACCCATACTCCTTATTTTATTGTTCCTAACATACATCACTAACATAACATGTTTGTGACATGTTTCCACTCATAGCATGGCCGGCCACTATGCCTTAATTTGGGTAAATTGACATGCAAACCCATCATTTTCACAATATGCATTAATAGGCCACTTTGCATTTGCCTAGCACATTTCTAAATTTTCTCACATAAGTCCTATTTGATAAAATTCACTTACAATTAACAAAATTCAAACATGAAATTTTCACACATGCACATGTACATATAATGAGCATCAATTATGACGGTTAATTATTTTTATGACTCGGTTTAGTGGTCCCGAAACCACTTCCCGACTAGGGTCACATTAGGGCTGTCACAGATTTATATTAGGATTACCCGTCCGGGCTAAATCCTTTCTATAATGAGGTCATTAGGATTACTCGTCCAACCTAAATCCCTTCAGCAACAAATGCAAGACTTCATTCATTTTGGGAAAGCATATATATTCATCGGAATTCAATATTCAAATGAGACTTTACCCTTTTTCCAACATTTCTGAACATGCAATCATTCACACATTAATAATATTCACATAAATGTAAATCATATTGTATACAATCATAACATTCAAGTTAACATATTTACATGCTCGATTAAGTTACATGAACTTACCTCGACACTGGTCCATGTATAAAATCTACTAATCTGAAACCTTTTCTTTTCCTCGATCTAACCTCGAATTTGTGTTGTCCGGATCAATATAAATAACTTTAATAATAAATTTCACACATTTCATATTCATTTGGAATCAATTTTTGTCCTAGACAAAATTACCATTTTGTCCCTAACTTTTCCATAAATTCTAATTTTGTCCCTAGGCTCGAAAAATAAAATTTATGCAATTTACTCCCTATTCCAAGCCTAACCGAAATTTCAACATAAAATTTACAGAACATATTTTCTATAAATTTTAGAATTTCTCATCAATTTTCACAACTTTACATTTTAGTCCCTATATCATGTTTTCACCAAATATCACTTTGTAAAAGTTGTTTATCTATCAACAACCTTTCATTTTCTACCATAAATTTCAAAATTTCAACATATACATCCATGACCTAATTTCCATACTTTGATAACTCTTCAAATTGATCCCCCAAATAGATAGATTAAGCTATCCCGATTTTAAAAATGTCAAAATGACTAAAATCGAGACAAGGAAACTTTCCCAATTAAGCCATGAAAGTTTTTTCGTTCTCTCCTAGGGTTTTCATGTATTTTTGGGGAAGAAGATGAGAAAAATAAGATGATATCTTTTATCATCTTTTTAATTAATTAAATTATTCCAAATTCTAATTTAGTCCTTACCTTTTTTCTAAATTTCCATGGATGAGTCAACAAAATATCTACATATTTTTCTTTAATGGTCTAATTACCATATAAGGACCTCAAGTTTTAAATCCATAGCTATTTAATCCTTCTAGAACTAGAATTCAACTTTTGCATTTGATGCGATTTAGTCCTTTCCCTAATTAAGCACATAATCAATAAAATTTTCTTATCGGGATTTTCACAAGACATTTCTAACATCTTATGGACCATGTAATAAAATAAATAAATTTTATTTTCGTATCAGATTTGTGGTCCCGAAACTACTATTTCAATTTTCACTGAAAAATGGGCTATTACAACTCTCCCCCTTAAGGATTTTCATCCTCGAAAATCTTACCAATAAAAAGGTTCAGATATTGCTTCCTCATCGAATCCTCCGGTTCTTAAGTAGCCTATTCTATACTGTGTCATTGCCAAAGAACTTTTACTAATACAACCTTTTTATTTCTTAACTCTTTTGTTTCTTGAGCTCAGATTTTGATCTGTTCTTCACTATATGTCATATCAAGCTGAATCTCTACCTCTTTCGGAGAGATAACATGTGAAGGATCGGATCGATACCGACGTAGCATAGACATATGAAAAAAATTATGAATCCAATCAAGTTCTGGTGGTGAAGCTAACCGATATGCAACATGTCCAATTCTTTCTGTAATCTCATATGGTCCGATAAACCGTGGACTCAGTTTTCCTTTATGAACAAACCGGAGAACTTTCTTCCAAGGGGATACTTTCAAGAATACCTTGTCACCGACTTGGAATTCTATTTCTTTTCATTTCAGATCAGCATAAAACTTTTGACGATTAGAGGCTGCTTTCAAACTGTCATGGATTATTTTCACTTTTTCCTCGGTTTCACAAACTAAGTCAACTCCGTGTAACTTTTTCTCATTGATTTCTATCCAATACAATGGAGTTCTAAATTTGCAACCATACAAAGCTTCATACAGTGTCATTCTGATGCCAGACTACTAACTGTTATTATAAGCAAATTCAACCAAAGGCAAATACTTTTCCTAGTTACCTTCAAACTCAAGTATACAGCACCGAAGCATATCCTCCAAGATATTTATAACACGTTCAGATTGACCATCTATCTGTGAATGAAATGCCGTGCTAAAGTGTAACTAAGTACCCAGAGCTTCTTGCAATTTGCTCCAGAATCAAGATGTAAAATGAGGGTCTCTATCTGAAATAATGGACAAAGGCACTCCATGCAATCTGACAAGCTCAGAGACATATAATTTAGCCAATCTGTCTAAAGAATAATTCATACATACCAAAATAAAGTGTGCAGAATTTGTCAACCGATCAACAATTACCCAAATGACATCTTTCTTCTTTGGAGATAGGGGTAATCCCGATACAAAGTCCATAGTAATTCTTTCCTATTTCCATTCTAGTATTGTAACTAGCTGTAATAGCCAGAAGGAAATTGATGTTCAGCTTTAACTTGCTGACATATCAAACATTTAGACACAAACTTAGAAATATCCCATTTCGTTCTCGGCCACCAGTACATCTTTTTCAGATCATTATACATTTTATTACTACCAAGATGAATAGACATGTTACCATTGTGAGCTTCATTCAAAATCTTCTGTACTAGTTTTGAACCTTTCGGTACACATACTCTGCCTCTGAATAACAAACAATCATCAGTCCCAATATGAAATTCTGAGTCAAAAGTTGATTCACTTTGTATCTGTTTTGCTTGCAATTTACTATCATTTTTATGAGCTTCAAAGATCTACTGCAAAAACATTGGTTTAGCTTTTAACTCAGCTATAATTAAACCATCATTAGATAATGACAGTCAAGTATTCATAACTCGCAAGGAAAACAAGGATTTTCTGCTCAGGGCATCATCAACCACATTGACTTTTCCAGATGATAATCAATAACCAGATTATAATCATTCAATAACTCAAGCCACATGCGTTGTCTCAAATTCAAATCTTTTTAAGTCATCAAATACTTCAAACTTTTATGATTCGCGAATATGTGACATTTTTCACCAAATAGGTAATGTCGCCAAATTTTCAATGCAAACACTATGGCTGCCAATTCAAGATTATGTGTCAGGTAGTTTCTTTCATGTGGTTTTAGCTATCTTGAAGCATAAGCTACTACTTTACCTTCCTGTATCAAAACACAGCCTAAACCATTCAACGACGCATCAATGTAAACTATAAATTCCTTACACAATTCTGGCTGAACTAGCACTAGAGCTTCTGTCAATAAAGCTTTTAATCTATCAAAACTCTGTTGGCATTTATCAGACCACTCAAATTTCACATATTTTTACAATAGGTGGGTCATAAGAGAATCTATCATTGAAAAACTTTTTACAAACCTCTGATAATAACCAGCTAATCCCAAAAAAATTTAGACTTTAGACACATTCTTCGGTGGCTTCCCGTTAACAATGGCTAAAATTTTATTTGGGTCCGCCCTGACACTTTCAGCAGATACTATATCGTCTATAAATACCACCACAAACCTATCTAAATATGGGTTGAAAATTCTATTCATCAAACCCATAAACACTGCAGGTGCATTTGTCAAACCAAATGGCATCACAAGAAAATCATAGTGTCTATACGTGGTTCTAAAAGTTGCCTTTGGCACATTTGAATCTTTTACCCATAGTTGATAGTAACCGGAACAAATATCAATCTTTGAAAATACAGTGGCACATTTTAACTGGTCAAACAAATCATCAATACGATGCAATGGATACTTGTTCTTTATTGTAACTTTGTTGAGTTGCCTGTAATCAATGTACAGCCTCAATGATCCATCTTTCTTCTTTACAAACAGAACCGATGCACCTCAAGGCGAGAAACTAGGTCGAGCAAAACCTCTGTCAATAAATTCTTGCAACTGTACTTTCAGTTATTTCAATTCAGTAGGAGCCATTCTGTAAGATGTTATGTGTAATAGTCTGGTTCCGACCCTAGACAGAATAGTGGTTTTGGGACCACAAATCAGAGTTAGAAAAATATTTTAATATTATTTTCTCGTGCCTATTATAAGTGAATTAACATGTATGAAAGTCTCGTGTGAAAATTTAACTGTTTCTGTGCTTAATTTGCAAAAAAAGGACCTAATCGCGTAAAAGGTAAAAGCTGTGTGTTAGAAGTTAAGTGTGCCTATTTGCTATGGCTTTTTATTTTTGAGGTCCTTATGTTGTAATTGGACCATGGTTAGTGGGATTGGCCATAAATAACCTTAAAATGGATGAATTAAAATGTTTTAAACAAGGGACAAAATTGGTATTTGATTATTAATATGTGCTAATACTAAATAAACATGAAACTAAGGCCATTATTATCTTGTTTGGCCGTATATATCAAAGAAAAAGAAAGAAAAATTCAAGCTTAGGGTTCGAAACTTACTTTGCTTGATTGCGGTATGTAATTAGCTCAGTTTTTGCTAATTTTTACGTTTTTGTAATCGTTGCTTCGTATACTATCGAACCCATGCTTCAATTTCTGATTTTGGTAATGATTTTGAAATATGCCATGGATGAAACTATGAGCTTTGTGATGTTAGTTGATGAATTATGGAAGCTTCATGTTGGGTTTAAATGTTTTGTATTTGGATTTTTGATGAAATTGAGTATTTTGGGTTAAATTGTAAAATTGTTATTTTGAGAAACTAAAATGTGAAATAAATGAAATGTATGGATTTGTATGAGATTTAGGAGAATTCAGCTAGGCTTGTGTACAAGCAAATTTTGTGTATTTTGTGATTTTGTGAATTAGGGTCTAAAGTGTCGAAATGTGAAAAAAATGTAAGGGCTATTTTACAAAATACCCTAATTGTGTGTATATGGGTTATTTTGAATGATTTGGTGAATAAGAGGATTAATTTTGAATACATATAGATCAAGAAAAAAGCAATTCAGACTTAGATCAAGGGAAGTTGAAGATTATAGAATAAATGTTCGAGTCGACAACTTCAAGTATGAGGTAAGTTCGTACGTAGAACATGATATTATAAATACATGTTGCTATTTTGATTATGCATAGATGTATATATAATTGATCTGGATAAATATGTTGATGAATTGAAAGTATTTGGCACTAAGTGTACGATTTAAACTGGTTTCGGCTACTTGAGGCACTAAATGTGCAATACCGACTTGGTTTCGGGTAATTGAGATGGCACTAAGTGTGCGGAATCGTTCTAGCTTCGGCTAACCTTTAAGCACTAAGTGTGCGGATGTTTAAAGCATTGGTGATTTTTGGAAAGTCTTAAAGTATTCGAACAAGAGGTGAGATTGAAAATGAACAAATATGAAAATGTTCAAGTAAGTATGATACTTATGTTATAGATGATATTATGTTTATAAAGCTCATTGAATTGGTAAGAACTTATGGATTGTGTTGGTATAGATTTGATAGATGAATTGAGAAATTGTAATTTTTTAAGTGTTGATGATTTATGTTTTATATACTGTTGATGATTTTAGTACGAGCTTACTAAGCTTTTGAAAGCTTACTTTGTGTGTTTGCATTGTTTTATAGATATCGAAGCTACTACAAGCTCGGGGATCGTCAAAGATTGTCACCACACTATTGAACCTCATTTCGGTACTTTTGAAAATGTATATTTTGAAGTATGATATGTATAGGCTAGTAGTTGTGGAAGTATGTTTTGTGATGTATATACTTAGCCATGTGATTTGGCTAATTTGTACTTGAACTCATAGTTGATAATGGTTTATGGTATGTGATGTTATTATGCAATTGGGGTATGTTTTAGATGGACCAAAAAAATGGTAAATGTTGGTAAATTTTGGTAGGTTTAGTATGGATTTGAATGATGTATGGAAGTAAATGTTTTGATATGAATTTACCCATGTTTGGAATGAATTGGTAAGGTTTATGTGTAACACCCCAAACCTGGCCTGGACGTTATGGCCGAATCTGGTGTGTCACATTGAAGTGTTTTAGTGAAAACCTTGTTTTCATTGAAAACCCTTCTTTAAAATGATACACCTCAATTGCTTTGTAAAATCTCTTTTCAGTTGCGGAAGCTTTGTTTAAAACATTTAATTTAAATGTAACTTGTCATTTGAAAATTTAGTTGCGGAAATGTAGTATTTAAAAAAACAGTTATGGTTTAACGTTCTACTTCTAATAAATATAAAGCATAAAAACGATAGTAATCCTATTTTGAAATATTAGCCAGAGGAAAGACTTTGTTATAACCCAAATCAAATAGAAATAATTTAAAAGAAAAATATTAAAAATTACATAAAGACTAAGTCTAAACTTTTTATGATAGTTGGCCACCTCCATGTCCCTCCATCCGTCGAACCACCTACTGAGGATCACCTGAAAAATTAAAAGGAGGGGGTGAGTTTCGAAAACTCAGTGTGTACAACCCTCAACGAGTATAAAGCAATCATCAGTCATTTTGGGCCTAAGCCCAATTCAATAACGGTGGCCTTTAGGCCTTAGCCCATGTTAGCCTCAGTTGGGCCAAAGCCCACATCGTAATAATATTACAATAATATCATACGTGCAATGCTGTGCAACCCACCTCAATAATCCAACTGCTACACACCAACTCTGTCCCCCGGTACACATCATGTAGGGATATAAATATCAACCCACCCAACTGATACACATCAATGGTAGCCCGGTTGCGGTACTACCTTCATTGCAGCAAGCTGCCAATCATATATTGGGCTTAATAGCCTCGGTGGATCCACGGTTATCAAGCAACCATGCGATCCTCATATACTTCCTCCGTTCCATAATTCCCAACCCATATGCAACCTAAACAGAATATCATATGAATGCATATGAATGCAACAGGTATACATTTAACATCCATAAATCTTACATTCACACATAGAGGTATAGTAGTCATTTTTGCCCTTAGGGGCATTTCGGTAATTTTCCTTTATTACAGGTTTTTACTTACCTTGGCCTGTTAACAAATCCCGTTAGCTAAGATGAACGGATACTATGCACTAGGCAAGATTCCAGAGAAGAGGAGGTGAGTCATCAAGACCGCTTAAGTACCAAGCTCTCCTTAGATCCAATCCTAGACATGCATATACCCGTTGCCACACCATAACCCTATGACTTGTCCATGGTCTCAATAAATTAATAAAGTTTTATGCAATCATCATATACTAGGCCCAAAACCCCTTACAAACCCAAACAAGTCCACATACATGCTTATGGCCCACTAGGCCCAATCTTATTCATATGACCCATTAGGCCCAAATCACATCTATATGGCCCACTAGGCGCAATCACTTTTACAGTCATGCTCACATACGATTTTCCATCACATAGCATCAATTATCAATTTTTGCTTATTATGGGCCCAATAGCCCATTGGGCCCATTTAGCCCATGCTGGCCCGGTTGGCCAATTCATAGCCCAAGTTCATGGAATCGCCCATGGGGCCTTAGATAACCTATCAGTTTCCCCCTTACGAGTGTTTGTGCACTCGCAAGACTACTGTAACCAAACTTTTGACTTTTCGGCATTTCAGCTTTTCGGCATTTCGGCTTTTCAGGATTTGCTGATCTACTTGTGTGTGTGCAGTGTATGAACACACCTTCAGCTTTATATCAAGCTATCATAAGGTAGAAGTACACACCTTATCACCTGGAGTACTAAGTATTCATAATCGTCCGAACCTTGACTATATTTATCGGCTGCGATCTGCCTATGTAACTCGAAATCTAACGTAGTGTCACAGCCCTAATTTGACCCCAGTTGGAAAGTGGTTTTGGGACCACAAAATCGAGTCATAAAAATAATTAATCGTTATATTCTATGCTTATTATATGTGAAAGTGTATGTGTGAAAGTATCGTGTCTTAACTTTGTCATTTGAATGTGGAAATGGCTAAAAAGGACTTGTGTGTTAAAACCTAAAAATGTGATAGGAAGAATTTAGAGGGCCGAATAATGCATGGTATATAACAAGGAGGACTTGCATGTCAAATGGACCACAATTAAATTAGTGGACAACAATGATGAAAGTTGACAGGAAAAAATATGTATTTTGTATTGTAAAATAATAACCTAATGAATGTTATATGATTCCATGTTAGTAATATAATATTTAATGATATTATAAGAGGAATCATAGAAGGGAATAAAAGAAAAAAGGGAGAGAAGAGAGCTTTATCTTCTTCTTTGTTTTTGCTGTTCATTCGAATGGAGGGAAAGACCATGACACCGGCTGCATGTAGGGAAAAACCATTGTTTTGGCTTGTTTAGAAGCTAAATTCCTCAAGCAATTATTAGTTCTTCAAGCAATTCGCTAAAGGAGAGGGAGACGACGGTAGTAAGAAGGGGAAAAAGCTTGCTTTAAGATAGGTACGGTTGGGAGAGAATTTGGGTAAGTCCTTGAGATTAATTTTTTTTTGTTTTATAATTTCATGCGCTATTTTAGATTTCTGCTGCAATTATGTTGTTAAAAAAATGGATGGATTGAATGTGGTTCGGTAAGAATGATGGTTGCATTTTTTTTTTGCTAACTTATTTTTGGACGGATGTAATATGTATTTGCATGGATGCTTCACATGTTAAATGTTGTCTCCAAGTATAGACATAAGGAAGGTAAATTAAAATCGAGCCACAAACTTGATTGATTTCTTATGTATTTAATGTTATTGATCTCTGAGTTGAGTAATTTCGCTGCTATTCGAACAAATAAGAATTTATTTCTATCCGATTTAATACTTTTTACTGCTGCCCAAATTTGTGCAGTTCCTTTTCTGTCTGAATGAAATAATGTTCCATTTATGAGGTTTGAATACTAAAATACTGATGCTGGTTAGTTTGGTTAAGTCAATTTTGTTATTACACGTTAAACAATTGTATATTGTCTGATTAAATGTTGTCCAAAGCTGGACAGTCTTATCATGTTTGTTAAATTAAATGCTTGAGATAATAGAGTGTAATGCTATCCAGACAGGACATTTTGTTATCTGTTTCTCGAATTTAAATGCTTGCTTAATTAAAGATGAAGTATTGTATAAAACGTGAAAAAAAAATTAAATTAGTACATTGCATGATCTTGAATGATTAATTAAATGATTAATTAAATGCTTTTTGATGGCTTTGATATATCATTATCAAACTATAAGACAATATATATACGAGTATTGTATGTATAAAATATTGAAATTTTATATGTAATGTGATGTTTATTTGTGTGTTTAGAATGAAATGCCCTACTAGTGAGAACTCAATCATGTTTAATTGTGAGCCTTTCTTGGCCTTTGTCAAATTTTAATTGCTTAAATTTCTATATTTTCCTACTTATGGTTTCGATTGAAGAGTTCATTTGATACAAGGGAAAAGAGAAAGTAGTTGAATAGCCGATCCGAGACTGTTCGAAAATATTCGAGGTAAGTTTTGAGTAGTCACCTTTAGTATATAATTGATGATGCCTTGATATGTGTATATTAGATGAATTGTGACCTTTCGGTTCTACTTGAATTAAGTGGTGTGATAAATAATTTATGTATATGACTTATAGTTGAATGGTCACTATGTGTTAAGCTTGAATGGTGAAATGGATATGTGATATTTATGTATGACTTTCGAATCGAAATGTAAATGATGATATTCATATGGAGCTTATATCCGAATGTAGCAAATGACTACTAATGTGATATGTTGAATAAATTGTGTTAATATATGATTAAATATGTATGATATTTGATGTGTATCCGGACTTAGGGTCCGCAGGCTATGTGCTGGAATTATATCCGGACTTAGGGTCCGCAGGCTATGTGCTGGAATTATATCCGGGCTAAAGTCCCGCAGGCTTCGTGCTGGAAATGTATCCGGGCCAAAGTCCCGCAGGCTTCGTGCTGGAAATGTATCCGGGTTAAAGTCCCGCAGGCTTTGTGCTGATAATATAATTTCGGGTTTTATACCTAGTAGGCCAAGTGCCGATGAATTTGATAAAAGTATACAATTACAAGATCCTACACTAAGTTGACAAATTGAAAGTGCATTACATATTAAGTTGGCCAGGTATGTATCATGTACTCGTATGCGATTTTGATTTGAATTAAATTATAAATATATAAAGTGATGCATCTGTGAATAAGTGTTATGACTATAAATATGATTGTGATATATTCGGTAAATGTGTGAAGTTATGTGAAGTGATTCTATGTTTATATTCAAATATAAACACTTGGTCCTTGTGGAAAGGTTTGTGGAAGTATATGATTTTATTTTTAGGTGATTACGATCTTGGAAAATTAAATGTGAATATGATATTGTATTTCATTCGTTTTAATTGAACTAAAGCTGATAGTGAAGCATTTTAATGCCTATGTTATATGAGTTCGATCTTGAATGACATGATATACATGTTTAGATAATTTGAATGCAAGGAATGTGTGAAAGAGCAAATTTGTAATAAACCTGCTTGGGACAGCAACTGTAGCGTGATTTTGGAAAATCACCATAAATTGTGGAAATTGAATTAGAAGCTGAATAAATTATGAAATTAAAGCTTAATGAGTCTAGTTTCTTATAAAAGAAATCATGTAAGAAAAATAATTTTTGATAATGAGATATTTGAAGTGGAGGGAGACAGAGTCAAAATGACTTTGAAATCCCCCGTTCTGTCTTTAGAAAATCATTGTAAATTGTACAATGATGATTAAAAGATAAAATTTATATTCTTAGACTCCTTAATGAGTCTAGTTTCAAATGAAGTAAGCGATAACATATTTCAAATTCTATATAATGAGAAAATTGATTTGTAGTGAAGAGTGGTCAGAATAGTCAAACAGTGAAACAGGGGAAACTTCAATAAAAATCTGGTATTGATTGGTAAAATAAAAAATTCTGAAAATTTTATGGATGGAAGATATATAAGTCTATTTTCAGGAAAAATTAACGGCACTTTATTTGGAGTTTCTTATCTCCAGTTATAAATAATTTAGTGACTGTTGCTCAGGAAAACAGCTTGTAGTGAATTTGTGATTTTGTTGCAAACATGGTTAAAACTAGTTAATGAGATACTTTTCGAGTTCTTATGATCTTATTTGTGATTTCAATATTTGGTTTTAATTGAGTTCAGATTCAAGTGAGGTGAATTTGCTAAATATGCATTATGTTCATGGATACTTGGCTGAAATGGCAATTACCTAGGAATGATTTCTTGAAAATTTGAAATAATCGATCTATAAGTAAATTAATTATTTGCATTGCTTAAAACTTACTAAGCATTGAAGCTTACTCCGTGTTCTCTTTTCCATTCCTTATAGGTTTATCCTTTAGTTCGAGTTGGAAGAGCCGGAGATATCATCACACTATCGAGTCATTATGTGAGTTGAAAAGATGGTATATCATCATGATTTAAGGCATGTATAGGATAGACTATAGGTAGAATGATATTTTGACTTTGTATACATTATAGCCATGCGAAGATGGCTTGCTTATTTTGTTTAGAGAAGCCTTATAATTGAACTAATGTGTTGAAATGTTTTAGTTAAAACTTGATAGTAGTTAATTTGTTATTAGATATTCGGTTATGTTTTGATAATTAGTCATTTTGGAAATTTATAAGAGCTCTTATGAAAAATCAATGAGACAGGTTGCATTGTTAATAATTTATGTCTGGTAAATATCTTTGACCTTATAGAAGTTTTGTTCAGTCGAGTAATACCTCATAACCTTATTCCGGCAACGGATACGGGTTAGGAGTGTTACACGTAGTCCCCCTTCCGCATCCAGGCGGAAAGTCCCAAATGGCTGACACCTTACGTCGCTTAAACTTGGGAGCCTCTATCCCAACGTCTCTGCTAGAACCCCCTTTTTCCATCAACTAATACTTACCCAGCTATCACACTCTTGAATGAGAGGGAACAAGAAAAATAAATGGAGAAACCATCGGTTAACGAAAGTATTAGAAAGGATAAAGAAAAGCCAGCTTTTAAGAATGTAGAAATGAAAGAACTTAGAAATGTTTAACAAAAGCCAAAGAAGATCTAATTCACTTACCGATTACGAGATCGCTTACCAACAAGAAATCAAACCCCCAAAGTGTATGACTCGACTTTTAAATGAAAAAGAAACAGTCGGCTAAGTTAAGAGGGAAGAGGTTGATTCGATTAAAATAGGGAAGAAAAGATCAAGAGTTTGGCTTAAAGAAAAGAGGAGATGATATGCGACTGAAGCACACAAAAACAAAAAATTTCCTTTACTTGCCCATACGACACACATATTTATACTAAATAAATAAATAAAAATACAAACCTACACTCCCCAATCGACTTAAACTCGTCCAGTTAAATTCCTTTCAATTTCTCCAATTTTTATCATCATCATATCTACACTTAATCCTCATCCTAATCCCCTTGATTTTAACCAACAATTCCAATTTGAATTGCATTCAAATTGCTTCGACCGAATAGCAATCCTTCCCTACGTTGAGTAGCAAAATTAAAATCTTTTGCGCATGCCACTACTTGAACTCTAGCCCTCCAACTTGTCAACACGCTGTTGGCCACTGCACCACATCCTATCTTGTGCTACCATTCGGTCACATTTAACTATAAGGCTTATATGCCTAAGCCTCATTTTTCTTAAAGATTAAAAATTTAAACTTTTCCAGGCCTGGGATTCAAACCTGCAAGCTCTCATATCCATAGCATGCTTCTCGCCACTGCACCGCAGGCACTCTTGTGCCATATTCCATCCCTAACTATTTTTAGGGCCTATTTACTCGCAACCAGGTTATCATAAAAATATTTGCTACCATTCAGCTTCAAACCCCTAATCTCTTGGTTGCGTTATACGTTCCTTGCCACTACGGCACCTACCTTATTTATGTCGTTCTTCCTCTCTAATTAACTATAAAGTCTTTCTGCCGACCTCCAGGTTGTCTAAAAAAACCCACAACTTTTGCTCATGCCGTGACTTGAACCCAGCACCTCTCTTTACTCTTAACGCCATCATACCACTGGGCCAAGCGCATCATTTGTGTCGAATTTCCACCAAACATATTTATAAGGCCTAAACGCTTGCTTCCCTACTAATCATATGCACAATAAAAATTTTCGCCAAGGCCAGGACTCGAACCCTGGATTTCCTGCTGGCTACCAATGCCTTTTACCACTAAACCAAGCATTTCCTTGAGTCAGATTTTACCAGGCCTTATTAATAAGCCTTCCACCTAATGCTTAGGTTCTTTTAGAAAAAAAAAATGCAAAATTTTGCTAAAGCCTTGGATCGAACCCAAGACTTTTTCCACACTACCAATCCTTCCTAAATCACTTAACAATTAGACTAAACATACAATTATAAAATATTTAAACACATTTCATTTATTTAAGCTGCCTTCTAACCGATCCCAAACTCAAGGCCCATTACTTCTAGGCCCAAAATTTAGGGTGTTACATTATGAGTATGGAATTGGGTGACTATTTTATGAGATGAATAGCTTAAGATTTGGTGTGAAATTTGGCTGAATTGGTTATGCAAAAACGCTTATTTCTTTGCTTGTAGGTTGATACAAGTTTGGGGTGGTAAATTGGCTATTCAAATAGCTTATTTTTGTCCACACGGGTAAAGACACAGGCATGTTCTCAGTCGTGTGCTACACACGACTATGTTACACAGTCGTGTGTCCCTTGGGGTACCCTATAATTGTAAGTCAGGCTCGAACAAGGCCAAAGCACACGGGTATGTGGCTAGCCATGTGGTCCAATTTAGATTCGACCACGGCTAAGACACACGAGCGTGTCTTGTGGCCGTGTGGACAAGTCAGTAAGTACACTCTGTTATGGCACGGCCTGGACACACGGGCGTGTCCAAGCCATGTGAGGTACATGGCCTATTGAGACGGGCGTGTGACCTTTTAAAAGTTTAAAATTTTTATAAGTTCTGAAACTTTTGTATGTTATGAATTTGGTTCTGAATGCATGTTTAAGCATTGTATTCTTGATTTTATGTGAATATTGAATGTGAATGAATGAATTTTATTAGTAATGAGATGATAATTGATGTATGGTGGTTCTGATTTGAGTTATAAGTTCGGTAATGCCTCTTAACCTATTTCGATGACGGTTACGGGTTAGGGGTGCTACATTTTATTGGTATCAGAGCTATGGTTTAGTCGGTTCTAGGACTACCATAGCGTTTGTGAGTCTAGCTATACATGCCATATTTATGAACTACAATAGTGTGATGAATCCTGACATTGAAATGTGCTTTTATACAGCAAATGGATCCTAAAAGAGCCGTAGTAGACGATGTTGAAAGTAATACGCCTGCTCTCGTGCAAGGGACAGTGCAAGCTGATTCTCAACCGACTACGAGTAGCCGTGATGGTAAGGCTAAACAAGCCTTCTATCAGATGATGAATGATTGGTTCGCCCAATATATTAGAACCAATCTGGCTATACAACATCTTTCACCCCCGGTTAATCCTTCTCAAGTTCCTGTTATGCCACCAGTGAATCCAGTTCAGTTAAGTAGACCACTAGTTGACAAGGTTAGAAAGAATGGGGTCGAAGAGTTTCGAGCTACAACAAATGATGACATTGAAAGGGCCGAGTTTTGGTTAGAAAACACAATACGAGTATTTGATGAATTGTCATTGAATCCCGAGAAATACATAAAATATGTTGTTTTCCTTTTGAGAGATACAACGTACCATTGGTGGAAGACTTTGACATCTGTGGTTCCAAGTGAACGAGTTACGTGGGATTTCTTCCAATCTGAATTCCGGAAGAAATATATCATCGAAAGATTCATTGATCAGAAACGCAATGAGTTTCTCGAGCTTAAACAAGGCCGTATGTCTGTCACAGAATACGAACGACAATTTGTAAGGTTGATTTAGTATGCCCATGAATGTGTATCTTCAGAAGCAATAATATGCAAGAGATTTGAAGATGGTTTGAACGAGGATATTCGTTTATTAGTCGGGATTTTAGAAATCAAAGAATTTGTTGTCCTTGTTGAATGAGCATGTAAAGCTGAAGATCTTGGAAAAGAGAAAAAAAAAGTTAATTTGGAAGCTAGAGAGGTACGAAAGAGATCATTGGGCAAATCATTTCAATCTGGATCAAAGAAATTTAGATATGATAGTAGTAGTTCAAAGACTAGAGTGGGACATTCGAACAAAGATCGTGCTAGATCGCAATCAAATTTCAAATCTTCAACTACTTCTGTTGCCAATGTTGATAATGTAAAGAATGAAAAGCCTAAGTGTGATAAGTATGGAAGACGACCCTTTAGTGAATGCTGGGGAAAAAGTAATAACCGAGCTTGTTATAGTTGTGGTTCAAGAAATCATTTTATAAAAGATTGTCCAGATTTAGCTGAAAAAGATAATATTCAGAATCCGAGGCAGAATGGTAACGCTTCTTGTGGTAGACCTCTCAGAAATTCAGGAAATGTAAGCGGTAGTCAAAGAGGAAAAAAAGACACGGCTGTTAGATTTGAGGCTCGTGCACCTGCCAGAGCCTATGCTATTCGAGCTCGAGAGGAAGCTTCATCACCAGATGTGATTACGGGTACATTTACTCTCTATGATACTTCTGTGATTGCTTTGATAGATCCAAGATCGACACATTCGTATATATGCATGAACTTAGTGAACAGTAAGATTTTGCCTATAGAGTCTACTGAATTTATAATTAGAGTTTCAAACCCCTTAGGCAGATGTGTCCTGGTTGATAAAGTCTGCAACAATTGTCTGTTAATGTTTTGAGACACTTGTTTTTCGGTTAATCTGGTGCTATTACCTTTTGATGAATATGATATAATTCTGGGTATGGATTGGTTAACTTTGCATGATACTATTGTGAACTGCAACGGAAAACTATTGATTTGAAATACAAGAATGATACAATAGTCAGAATTGAATCTAGTGATTTGAATGGATTGCCTGCTGTGATATCTTCGATGAAAGCTTTAAGTATTGTGAGAAAGGGTTGTGAAGCTTATTTTGCATATGTGATTGATTCGAGAATGTCAGAAAGGAAAGTTGAATCTGTACCTGTTGTCTGTGAGTTTCCTGATGTGTTTCCTGAAGAACTTCTGGGATTACCTCTGGTTAGAGAGGTAAATTTGGCATTTAATTGGTACTTGGTACTACTCCGATTTTGATAGCTCCATCAGAATGGCTCCGACTGAGCTAAAAGAATTAAAGTTACAGTTACAAGACTTAACCGATAGAGGCTTTGCCAAACCTAGTTTCTTACCTTGGGGTCCGCCAGTTCTATTCGTGAAAAAGAAGGATGGTACAATGAGAATGTGTATTGACTATTGTCAGTTAAATAAAGTGACTATCAAGAATAAGTATCTTCTACCTCGAATTGATGATTTGTTTGATCAGTTGAAAGGAGCTGCTGTATTTTCGATAATAGATTTGAGATCAGGCTATTATCAGCTGCGAGTGAAAGACTCAGATATTCTGAAGACTGCTTTTAGAATGAGGTACGGTCACTATGAATTCTTAGTTATGCCTTGCAGATTGACTAATGCACCTGCTATCTTTATGGAGTTGATGAATAGAATTTTTAGACCGTATTTAGATCAATTTGTTGTGGTACTCATTGATGACATATTGATTTATTCACGTGATGAATCCAAACATGCCAAGCATTTGAGAATAGTGCTACAGACTTTGTGAGATAAACGGTTGTATGTGAAGTTCAGTAAATGTGAGTTCTGGTTGCAAGAAGTTGGTTTCCTGGGTCATATTGTATCAGCATCTGGTATTCGGGTTGATCCGAGAAAATTTTTAGCTATTTTAGATTGGAAACCTCCGAGGAATGTTTCTAAAGTCTGTAGTTTTCTAGGACTAGTTGGTTATTATGGAATATCTGTGAAAGGTTTTTTGATGATTGTGACTCTGTTGACAAAACTGTTACAGAAAGATGTGAAATTTGAGTGGTCTGAAAAATGTCTGAATAACTTTAATCAGTTAAAAACCTTGTTGACTGAAGCTCCGGTATTAGTACAACCTGAATCGAGTAAAGAATTTGTGATCTCTAGGTATGCTCCATTAATTGGTTTGGGATGTGTTTTAATGCAAGAAGGAAAAGTCATTTCTTATGCTTCGAGACAATTGAAGCCGCACAAAAAGAACTGGCCAACGCATGATCTTGAATTAGCTGCGATTGTGTTTGCTCTAAAGATTTAGCACCATTACTTGTTCAGTGAAAAAGTGTCACGTATACTCTGATCATAAGAGTTTGAAGTATTTGATGACTCAGAAAGATTTGAATTTGTGACAAAGAAGATGGCTAGAAAAGATTATGAACTTGTGATTGATTATCATCTGGGAAAAGAAAATGTTGTCGCTGATGCCTTAAGTCAGAAATCATTGTTTGCTTCGCGTGCAATGAACGCTCATTTGATTCTGTCCGATAATGGTTCAGTTTTAGCTTAATTAAAAGCAAGACCTTTGTTCTTACAGTAGATTATCGAAGCTCAAAAGGTTGATAATGAGATTTTAGCTAAACGAGCTCAGTATGATTCAGAGTTTGATTTAGAATTTAGAGTTGATAAAAATGATTGTTTGAGATTCTGAGATAGAATTTGTGTTTCGAGAAATCCAGAGTTAATTTAGATAATTTTGAGTGAAGCTCGTAATAGTTGGTTATCTGTGCATCCGGGAAGTACGAAAATATATAATGATCTGAAACAACATTATTGGTGGTCTAGAATGAAAAGAGATATCTCTGATTTTGTTTCTAAATGTTTGATATGTCAGCAAGTTAGAGCTGAACATCAAGTGCCATCTGGATTGTTACAATCGATTATGGTTCCAGAGTGGAAATGGGATCGAGTGACCATGGATTTTGTTTTGGGTTTGCCCTTGTCTCGGAGAAAGAAAGATGCAATTTGGGTTGTAGTTGATCGATTGATGAAATTAGCTTATTTTATTCCAATTAGATCCGATTACTCACTTGATAAATTAGCTGAGTTATACATTTATGATATTGTGAGATCGCATGGTGTGCCATTGTCTATAGTGTCAGACAGAGATCCAAGATTCACATCATGATTTTGGAAGAAGTTGCAAGATACACTAGGTACTAAATTGCACTGTCGTACTACTTTTCATCTGCAAACAGACAGTCAATCTGAGTGGATTATTTAGATACTCGAGGATATGTTGATATGTTGCATGCTTGAGTTTGAAGGTACGTGGGAACAATATCTACCTTTGATTGAAGTCGCGTATAATAACAGTTTTCAGTCGAGCATTAAAATGGCACCGTACGAAGATTTATATGGTCGCAAATGTCGTACACCTTTGTATTGGATAGAGCTCAGCGAAAATAAGATTCACGAGGTTGATTTGATAAAAGAAACGAAACAGAAAGTGAAAGTGATTCGAGAAAGTTTGAAAGCAGCTTTTGATCGTCAAAAATCATATGCAGATTTGAAAAGAAAAGACATTGAGTTTAAGATCGGAAACAAAGTTTTTTTGAAAGTATTTCCATGGAAGAAAGTGCTTCAGTTTGGTAGAAAAGGCAAATTGAGTCCGAGGTTCTTCGGGCCGTATAAGATTATCGAGCGTATTGGTCCGATAGCTTATATACTATTGTTGCCACTAGAATTAGAAAATATTCATAATGTGTTTCACATATCGATGCTTCGATTATACAGATCCGATCCTTTGCATGTAATTTCCCGATCTGATATTGAAATCCAGTCTAATATGACTTATGAAGAAAAGTCGATCCGTATTTTAGCTCGTGAGGTTAAAGAATTGTGAAATAAGAAAATTCCATTAGTCAAAGTGATGTGGCATTGACATAGTATTGAAGAGGCCACGTGGGAGCCTGAAGATTTGATGAGATAGCAATATCTGGATTTTTTTAATGGTAAGATTTTCGGGGAAGAAAATACCTAATGGGGGAGAATTGTAACAGTCTGGTTTTGACCCTAGTAGGAATAGTGGTTTCAGGACCACAAACTTGAGTTAGAAAAATATTTTAATATTATTTTCCCGTGCCTATTATAAGTGAATTAACATGTGTGAAAGTCTCGTGTAAAAATTTAACTGTTTCTGTACTTAATTTGCAAAAAAACCTAATTGCATAAAAGGTAAAAGTTGTGTGTTAGATGTTAAGTGTGCCTATTTGCTATGGCTTTTTATTTTTGAGGTCCTTATGTTGTAATTCGACCATGGTTAGTAGGATTGGTCATAAATGACCTTAAAATGGATGAATTAAAATGTTTTAAATAAAGGGCAAAATTGGTATTTGATTATTAATATGTGTTAATACTAAATAAACATGAAAATAAGTCCATTATTATCTTGTTTGGCCGAATATATCAAAGAAAAAGAAAGAAAAATCCAAGCTTAGGGTTTGACACTTACTTTGCTTGATTGAGGTATGTAATTACCTCAGTTTTTGATAATTTTTACGTTTTTGTAATCGTTGCTTCGTATACTATTGAACCCATGCTTCAATTTCTGATTTTGGTAATGATTTTAAAATGTTCCATTGATGAAACTATGAGCTTTGTGATGTTAGTTGATGAATTATGGAAGCTTGATGTTAGATTTAAATGTTTTGTGTTTGGATTTTTGATGAAATTGAATATTTTGGGTTAAATTGTAAAAATATTATTTTGAGAGACTAAAATGTGAAATAAATGAAATGTATGGATTTGTATGAGAGTTAGGAGAATTCTACTAGGCTTGTGTACAAGCAAAATTTGTGTATTTTGTGATTTTGTGAATTAGGGACTAAAGTGTCGAAATGTGAAAATATAAGAGCTATTTCCCAAAATACCCTAATTGTGTGTATATGGATTATTTTGAATGATTTGGTGAATAAGAGGATTAATTTTGAATACATATAGCTCAGGAAAAGAGGAATTCAGATTTAGATCGAGGGAAGTCGAAGATGATAGAATAAACATTCGAGTCGACAACTTCGAGTACGAGGTAAGTTCGTACGTAGAACATGACATTATAAATACATGTTGCTGTTTTGATTATGCATAGATGTATATATAATTGAGCTAGATAAATATGATGATGAATTGAAAGTATTTGGCACTAAGTGTGCGATTTAAACTAGCTTCAGCTACTTGAGGAACTAAGTGTGCGATACCGACTTGGTTTTGGGTAATTGAGATGGCACTACGTGTGCGAAATCGTTCTAGCTTCAGCTAATATTTAAGCACTAAGTGTGCGGATGTTTAAAGCATTGGTGATTTTTTGAAAGTCTTAAAGTATTCGAACAAGAGGTGAGATTGAAAATGAACAAATATGAAAATGTTCAGGCAAGTATGATACCTATGTGATAGATGATATTATGTTTATAAAGCTCATTGAATTGGTAAGAACTTATGGATTGTGTTGGTATAGATTTGATAGATGAATTGAGAAATTGTAATTACTTAAGTGTTGATGGTTTATGTTTTATATACTGTTGATGATTTTAGTACGAGCTTACTAAGCTTTTGAAAGCTTACTTTGTGTGTTTGCATTGTTTTATAGATATCAAAGCTACTACAAGCTCGGGGATCGTCAAGGATCATCACCAAACTATCGAACCTCATTTTGATACTTTTGAAAATGTATATTTTGAAGTGTGACATGTATAGGCTAGTAGTTGTTGAAGTATGTTTTGTGATGTATATACTCAGCCACGTGATTTGGCTAATTTGTGCTTGAACTCATAGTTGATAATGGTTTATGGTAAGTGATTTTATTATGCAATTGTGGTATGTTTTAGATGGTCTAAAGAAATGGTAATTGTTGGTAAGTTTTGGTAGGTTTAGTATGGATTTGAATGATGTATGGAAGTAAATGTTTTGATATGAATTTACCCATGTTTGGAATGAATTGGTAAGGTTTGTGAGTATGGAATTGGGTGGCTATTTTATGAGATGAATAACTTAAGATTTGGTGTGAAATTTGGCTAAATTGGTTATGCAGAAACGCTTATTTCTTTGCTTATAGGTTGATCCAAGTTTGGGGTGGCAAATTGTCTATTCAAATGGCCTATTTTTGTCCACATAGGCCGAGACACGGGTGTGTGTCTCAACTGTATGCGACACACGACTATGTTGCACAGTCGTGTGTCCCCTGGGGTACCCTACAATTGTAAGTCAAGTTCGAACACGCCAAAGCACACGGGCGTGTCTTATGGCCGTGTAGGAAAGTCAGTATGTATACTCTATTATGGCGCAGTCTGGACACAAGGGCATGTCCAAGCCATGTGAGGTACACGGCCTGTTCACACGGGCGTGTGACCTTTTAAAAGTTGAAAATTTTTATAAGTTCTAAAACTTTTGTATGTTATCAATTTGGTCCTGAATGGATGTTGAAGCATTGTATACTCGATTTTATGTGAATATTGAATGTGAATGAATGAATTTTATTAGTAATGAGATGATAATTGATGTATGGTGGTTCTGATTTGAGTTATAAGTCCGGTAATGCCTCTTAACCTATTCCAATGATGGTTACGAGTTAGGGGTGTTACATTATGGATTTTTGTGTTGTACCCGGAACAAGATCTATAAAGAATTCCACTTCTCTATTCGGTGGTAAACCTGGTAATTCTTCTCGGAATACATCCGAAAATTCACATAAAATCTAGACCTACTTAATCTTTGACTCAGATACTTTAGTGTCCAACACATATGTGAGATAAGCATTGTAACCCTTTCTGACGTATTTCTGTGCTGATATTGCTGAAATCATATTAGGTAATCCATCCAATTTATCAAATTCAACATGAAGTAATTCACCACTCTGACATTTCAATACAATATATTTTTGTTTACAATTCACCACTGCATCATATTGGGGTAACCAATCCATTCCTAAAATCATATCAACTTCATCAAATGGCAATAACATCAAGTTAGCCGAAAAGCAATAACTTTTTACCATCAGCGGACAGTTTTTACAGAATTTATCAACCATAATACACTGGCCCGGGGGTTTGAAACTTTAACCACAAATTTAGTGAATTCAACAGGTAAATTTTTAACAGACACTAAGTTTGTGCATATGTATGAATGTATGGAACCAGGATCAATCAATGTAGTAATATCCATATCAAGTAGAGAAAATGTACCAGTAATGACGTTTGGTGTAAAAGCATCTTCTCTAACATGAATAGCATATGTTCTTGCAGGTGCTCGCGCCTTAGATTTAACTGTTGTATCCTTGGTAGTACCTTGACTACCACTAACATTATCGGGGTGACGGGGTGGTCTGGCCCTCGAAACAGGATTACTCGGCTTTGGAGCTAGTTCTATTTCTTTTTCAACTCTTTCTGGACAATCTCTGAGAAAATGGTCAAATGAGCCACATCGTTAACAAGCTCCACTTCTCAAGCGACATTCCCAAAAATGAAATTTGTTGCAATGCTTACACTTTGGTTTGGGATTACTTACACTACCCACACTGGTTACAGATGGCGACGAAGACCTCGGGTTAGAGCGTTGAGAGCCTCTCACTTTTCAAGAATACCCCGTAGAGGTAGTAACATGATCATAATACTTCTTCATTTTCTTAGAAGTATATGATTGTGACTTACCCATAATCCTCTTTCCAGAAACCCGAGCCTCTCTTTTAGCTTGTTTCTTTTCTTTTCTCAATTCCTTAGCTTTACGTGCTCGGTCGGCTAACACCGCAAATTCCCTTATTTCAAGAATTTCAATCAATAACTTGATATCTTCATTTCAACCCTCTTCAAAGCGTTTACACATCTCAGCTTCAGTTAGAACCCATTCTTTGGTATATTTCCTCAACCGAGGAAATTCTTGTTCATACTCAGATACAGTCATGTCTCCCTGCTTGAGTTCTAAAAATTCTTTCTTTTTATGATCCATAAATCTCTGACTAACATATTTCTTTCTAAATTCAGCCTGGAAGAATTCCCATGTAACGTTCTCTCTCGGTACAACTAAATTTAAGGTGTTCCACTAATGATAAGTTGTATCTTACAATAGAGATACTGCACATTTCAAACATTCAGCAGGTGTACAAGATAATTCATCAAAAACTCGGATGACATTTTCCAACCAAAAGTCAGCCCTTTCAGGATCATCATCTGTGGTAGCTCTAAATTCTTCTGCCCCATGCTTACAAATTTTATCTACTGGAGGCTTACCTATTCTAGCGGGTTCAACACCCTGTGGTACCTCTGGAATCGGTTGAGGAGCTGGTGGGGGAGGTTGTCGTACAACAGGGTTTGTTCTTAAATACTCAATAAACCATTCATTCATCAATTGAAAGAAGGCCTATTTTACCTCCTCACTTCTGCCTTCAGATATGGGCCTTTCACTACTAGATGCAGATGCAACTCTTTGAACCGAAGCTGAAGCATTGCTTCCAGCTTCCCCGGATTTATCTCTAGCTTGGTTGGATGACATTACTATATGAAAAATCATTTAAAATGAACAGTAGACATCACACTATCACGAATTATATAATGGCATGTATAGCTAAACTCTTGTTTGCTACATTAAATCTGAGAATCGGCTAAATCGTAGCTCTAATACCACTAAATGTAACACCCCTAACATGTATCCGTCGCTGAAATAAAGTTACGGAGTATTACCAAACCTTTTAGAACATTTATAGATAAATCATGTCAATCACTATTCATTTTTCGAGATTATTCAAAACATCCCTTAAATGGACCCTCGACTCCCAATATAAGCATCAGAATCAAGTCGGGACTTAATCAAAAACTCTAAGAATTTTTCGTGACATTTCAAAAATTTTCTAAGTTATACGGCTCACACACCCATGTGGTCCAATGAACATACCCATGTGACCCTGGGACACGCCCGTGCTACAGCCCGTGTTCGACCCCGTGTAACTCTCTGACTTGTGCACATGGCCATGCCACACGCCTATGTGCTAGGCTGTGTGGTTAATTTTATTTTTTGAATTTAGGTTCAGGTTTCACACGGCCAAGACACACACCCGTGTTCTAACCATGTAGTACACACAGCTGAGAACAAGCCCGTGTCTCTGCCCGTGTGCTCAATTCTGAGAGTTCTATTTCTCAGAATTTAAGGTGTAGGGGACACACGGCCTAACCACATGCCCATGTACCAATTCGTGTGTCATACACAGTCTAGACACACGGTCATGTGTCTGTCTGTGTAGACAAAATGAAGCCATTTCTAGCTTCATTTCTCAACCAAAATCATACTAATGACCTGCACTAAAACTCACATCCAAATACCAACCATTTCAAGCATTCAAATTAAGCAAACTCTATCATTCAACATGGCATATCTTTATATGCATACATGTTTATAATCTTACCTTGGTATATTCCATATGTTAGGCATAATTTAAGCAACCATTTAACATGTATGTAGCTACCATAGTATGACATTACAAGTATATCAAAACCAACCATTACTAGCCATTCCAATAGCTAGATTACAAACCACATATTTAAACCATCTATGCCCAAATTAGCCTATACATGCCATTATGCCAAAATGATTTTTCTATATATACCCAAAATAAGCTAGAGAATAATGTGATGATGCTCCAATTATCTCTAACCTTCGTGAGCTTTCGAACACTATAAAATAGGGGAAAATAAAATAGAGTAAGCATTACATGCTTAGTAAGTTTGTATAATAGAAATTAAACTTACCAATCTCGTTTATTAAATCTAAGTATACAATATTATGTTTTCCATCAACTTGGCAAAATTGCCTAAACACATGCACTCAATTTAAAATGTTAGACACAAAATTTTCATATACATCAGGTAAACTTAGATGAGCTCATCATGCAATATTCTTTCAAGACATTATCATTTCATCTTTTAATTCTCTCATTATTCCAAGAGTTTTGTCCGTTGAATCATTGAAATTCCAATGGATACTCGAGTAGTACACTCAAGGTGTACAATTCAATAACCTATCAATTACTATTCAAGAGTACCCTTTAGGGCATTTAATCAAAGAACACACTCTCGAGCCATATATCGTATTACAGGATTACCAGTCCAGGCTAAATCCTTTATGTAACGTATGCTCAGAAGAGCTTAATTAGGATTATCAGTCCAAGCTAAATCCTAATTGTATCATATGCTCGAGTGGAATTATATCAGGATTACCTGTCCGGGCTAAATCTTTTTTATAAAGAGGTCATTAGGATTACTCATTCGAGCTAAATCCTATCAGCAACAAATGCAAGACCTCATTCATTTCGGGAAAGCATATATATTCATCGGAATTCAATATTCAAAAGAGACTTTACCCTTTTCCAACATTTCGGAACATGCAATCATTCACACATTAAAATATTCACATAAATGTAAATCAATTGCATACAATCATAACATTCAAGTTAACATATTTACATGCTCGATTAAGATACACGAACTTACCTTGACATTGATTCGTGTATAAAATCTACTAATCTGAAACCTTTTCTTTTCCTCGATATAACCTCAAATTTGTGTTGTCTGGATCTATATAAATAACTTTAATCATCAATTTCACACATTTCATATTCATTTGGATTCAATTTACGTCCTAGGCAAAATTAACATTTTGTCCCTAACTTTTCCATAAATTCCAATTTCGTCCCTAGGCTCGAAGAAATTTATGCAATTTACTCCCTATTCCAAGCCTAGTCGAAATTTCAACATAAAATTTACAACACATATTTTCTATAAATTTTAGAAATATTCATCAATTTTCACAACTTTACATTTTAATCCTTAAATCATGTTTTTATCAAAAATCACTTTGTAAAAGTTATTTATCTATCAACAACCTTTCACTTTCTACCATAAATTTCAAAATTTCAGCAGATACATCCATAACCTAATTTCCATACTCTAATAACTCTTCAAATTGATCCCCTAAATAGATAGATTAAGCTATCCCAGTTTCAAAAATATCAAAATTACTAAAATCAAGACAAGAAAACTTACCCAATTAAGCCATGAAAATTTGCATGTATTTTTGGGGAATAAGATGAGAAAAATAACATGATATTTTTTATCATCTTTTTAATTAATTAAATTATGTCAAATTCCAATTTAGTCCTTGTCCTTTTTCTAAATTTCCATGGATGACTCACCAAAATATCTACATACTTTTCTTTAATGGTCTAATTACCATATAAGGGCCTCAAGTTTTAAATTCCATAACTATTTAATCTTTCTTGCTACTAGAATTCAAATTTTTCATTTATGCGGTTTTGTCCTTTCCCTAATTAAGCACATAATCAATAAAATTATTTATCGGGATTTTCACATGACATTTTTTACATATTACAGACCATGTAATAAAATAAAAATAAATTTATTTTCAAATCAGATTTGTGGTCCCGAAACCACTATTCTGATTTTCACTAAAAAATGGGTTGTTACTGGTTTAATTGAGCAAGAGAGGTGAACTGACAGCATCACATGTAAGGTAGATGGAACATTAAAGAAAAGAGAAGAAGATGATGATGAACTTGAGGTTGAGACATATAAGACATGCATGGAAAAAGGAAAAGCATCTTCAATAAACTCAACATGAGGATAAGTAAATATTTTAGGGGAAAGTCAATCATAGCTTAGATAGACACTTTGTGTGAATGAGTAGCCTAAGAAAATACAAGTACGAGAGTGAGGTTCCAATTTGTGAGAGGTATATGAACGCAATCACAGGTAACACTGACAACCAAAAACACAAAGCTTTTTAAAGTTAGGTGGACGACCAAACAAATTTTCAAATGATGACATCATGGAGAGATTGGATTTAGGCATTCGATTGATGAGATAAGTAGTTGTGGCAAAGGCAAAATGCCAAAAAAAGAGAGGGATGGATGCATGCTGGAGAAGAGTGAGACCGATATCAATAATATGACTGTGATGATGTTCTGAAAAGCCATTGTGTTCTAGAGTATTTGGAAGTATTTTGAGATGTATAATCCCAGTAGACGCTAGAAACGAATGAAGTGCAATATACTCCCTCCCATTGTCTGTGTATAAGGTGACTATTTCATGTTTGAAATAGTTTTCCACAATGGACTTAAATTTGACAAAATTTTCGAGAACATATGTTTTGCGCCTTAGAGGATATAACCATATGTACTTATTATAGTATTTAAATCCATCAATAAAGAGTTAACCGTGGTTGCATGTGCGCATAAGATAAACAATTTTATAAAACAATTTTATAAGCGTAGCTTTACTGCAAGCATACAGGTCTGTTGTAATATTTGTAGTTTTACATTGGAATACCAGAGTATTCCAAGGATCAAACCCAAATGAGATGGTGATTGAGTGGTAAATAGTGTACACGAAAGAGTCTAAGCAACTACTAATACGATTTTATAGTACGAAAATCATAACAAGGAAATTTTGGAAGAAAATTAAATATGGTAATCTAGGGACTAAATTGTAAAGCATATAAAACTAAGAATTTAACCAAATAAATGACTAATGGTGGTTGGCAAATTTCAATGTGGTTATCAATTCTCGAAAAAAGGACTTAAATAACTTAAATAACTAAGTGGCTCCAATTTATCTTAAAATATCAATTTTATCGACTTAGATGAATTAGTTCGATTTATCTCTCGATCTCACCAGTTAATTCAAGACTAATGAACAAGTGCACAACAAGATTACCTTTCGATCTCACTTGCCTATATATTCCCTTAGGGGCGTCACTTCCTAAGTATTTAGGTTTATTCGATTTAGTCCAATTATTACGATTTAGTCCTTTATCCAAAAATTACCTTAGCCACATCTCCATCAACCAACCCCCTTTTAGGTTGAGCTATTCATGCTGAAAATAAAAGGAATTAACATGAAAATGAAAAGCAAAGAAACCATTAAAGTAAAGCTTAATAAAAATATAAAAGTTGAGATTTTTATGAAAAAAAGAACTTAAAGAACATGAAACTAAAAGCATTCAATAAAGAAATCTAAAGAAATAAACATAAAAGAAACTAACTTTAACAGATTTAAAGTAGAAAAAACTGAAATACATTAAACTAAAGCTAAAAATGCCTTACAATTAAGGTACTAGGACTGAAAGTGTAAATAAACCTAAGCTACAATGATAACATACTTAACTAACACTAAGAATATCAAGAACAAGAAGTAAATGTAGAAAAAAAAACTCTAAAACTAATAAAGAAGAGAAAATGAAAACCTTAGAACAAGTGCAGAAAAACTACAAGAAAACCTAGAGAAAAATAAGGCTAAAACTAAGCTAATGTGTGTGTCTCTAGGCTGAAAGCTGATGATTTTGTTTTTGCCAAAATTGCCCCTACACAAGCCTTGGGTAATTAGTGGACCAGCTGGACAAAAACTACCTTTTTTGTCAAATTTTGTCCCCATGACGGTTTTAATGTTGCAATATCCACAAGAGGATATTGCGATTCCTCTAGAAATGTCAAGCCTTAGGGTCTTCTTGGAAGGGTGGATATTGTGATACAACTGAATGGTGTTTCTAATCTTATCTATTGTTGGAGGTATCAAAATTACATGGTGTGGATGTCACGATACCCTTTCCTTTTGTGCCATTCTCACTAGTTTTAAACCTCCAACTCGTCCCTACACCACTCAATCACACGTTAGGCCCCCTTAATGACACTATTGGCAAATTGGGTCATAAATTGAGCAAAAACTAGACATTTTCACTTATTAACTTAAAATCTAAAAATTATGAAAAAATATGCAAAATGTGCTATTTTGCTCAAGAATAAGTTCCTTAAATAGATCGAGAAAGCCTAAATTTCCACATCAATTTGTGGCAGAACAAATCCCCTCACACTTAACTCTTTACTTGTCCTCAAGCAAACACACCAAACATGCAAAAGAAAAGACGGCTCTTGGACTAAATTAGAAAATTACGTTACATAGTGGTAGAACATCAAACTCTACAAGAATTACCTCACATGCAAATTAAGAGTGATATCTAGCTAACTTGTTTATTCCTACTGTAAACATAATTAGTTCACTAAATTAAATTGTTAATAAATATAGAGGCAATGTAAATGAACATATATACAAGTGTTATCTATCAAAATATATATGCGGATCGCTCATAGATATTTAAAAAGAATTGGTTAGGTTCTTTCAAACAAATACAAGCTATTTATAAATTATTGTGTTGGTGACTTATTCAGGTCCCGAAGGTCTTCTAGGCTTGTAGCGTTCTGAGGCTTAGGATGGTTTGAAATTCAAACAACATATACTCAAAACGTGTTCAAGCACTAATAACAGTTAAGCACACGTCATTGTTCCCTACTCATCACCAATTTATTTACAAGTTCATCTCCTTATTTCTCATTCTCTAGCCTACCTTATTTATCCAAAAAGTTAGAAGGTATTACGTGGGACTAGTACATACAAAATTTATAATCACAGAATGAAACATTCTCATTCTCAGCTTAATTTTGATTTATCTCTCTTTTTCTTTATTTTTCATTTTTTCATTTGCTTTTTTAAATGTACTAATTCATGTAATCCTTTCATTTTCTTTTTCCACACAAAAAGCCATCATAATGTTTCTACCTATCCTTCAATGCCTATGGCCTGACGTCCATTACATAGTGCAATAAAGAATATAAAAGAGAAGGATCGAGTACTAGACTTGTTTAGGCTCGAGGCTTTGATACCAAGGCTCACAAGAAAAGGGTACTTGAGGCTCAAAGATATATAAACTAGGGGTACATAGCAACAGGTAAGCTTTTAGGCTCTAGGATATTCCAAATAATGCCTAAGGTCTTTCCAAAATTAATCACCTAGAAATAAATTTTTTTCAAGCAATCATCTACTTAAACAAACAATTAGCAAATCAAATTATTTATTAACAAGGATCCGTATATTTTATTCATCCTATGGTACACTTTATACATTTTCATCTAGGTTATTACGTCCAGTCTATTATACACCTAATAATAACAAATTATCTATTATCCTTCAAAATTTACAAGCTTGAAAATTCCATGTGTAACACCCCATCGCCGTCGCCGGATTAGGGTTACAGAGCATTACCATGCATATAATAACAAATACGAATATTTAACCATTCAAATATCAAATTAAATAACATAATTATCAATTTAAAATGTCATTCGTAGCATAAATAAAATTATTAACCTTAAATCGTGGCCTTAAAGATAATTCAGGAACAATCAGGGACTAGTTTGAAATAAAACAGAAAGTTTTTAAATCTAAAAATTTTAAAAAAAGGGGTTACACGGTCGTGTGGCCAAACTGTGTAGCTCACTGTGCCCGTGTAATCAGGGTCGCACGGTCGTGTTGCCAGGTTGTGTAACTCACTGATGCCGTGTGGAAAATCTTGCATACAAAATCAAGGTGACACATGATAACTCTTGAAAAGAGTTATATTTTAGGCCTTTAAACTTGGTTAATTATTTGTACTTAAGTAGATGTATTTGCATTTTAGGATATTATATTAGTATTTTTAGAACATTGCATCATGAAGCTTGGATGGTGCTTAAATGATATTATGTGCTTGTGTATATTCAGCCAAATGGCAATATACCTAGAAAATGGCCTCTTGAGAAATTGAATGATCGAAGTATAATTGAGTTTATTTGTTTGCATTGCTTAAAACTTACTAAGCTTATGAAAGCTTACTCCGTTTGTTATGTTTCTCTGTTTTATAGATTGTTGACTCCAGTCACCTGCTCGGGAGGATTGTCAGCAACTCGTCACACTATCTATCATTTTGGTACTACTATGTTTTGGAGCTAGTATGGCATGTATAGAATAGACTTAAGTGAATGATATTTTGAGATGTTATTGAATAATAGCCATGTGAATATGACAACTTTTGAATGTCGATATAAGTCTGAATTTCGATCTTTGATTGTGTTTGCCTATGCATATAATTGCTAATGAACTTATGTAAGTGTGAATGTAAAAATGTAGTGTTTTGGATTGGTAACTCTTCATAACCCACCCCGGCGACGGATACGGGTTATAGGGGTGTTACAAGTGGCATGAGGACATCCTAAAGAGCCTTGGATTGTTTTTTTCTCAGGATTAGTCAAAATCCAAGTTTTATCTTTCGTTTAAAGTTGTAGAAAAATCTGCCACTTGGACAAACTTGGGATCCTATTCCGCACGTGTCCTTATCAATTATTCAAATCTTTTCGTAGTCGATTGTTTTCCCTTCTTGGCATCCTTACTTCATTTGGAATTTATCAAGAAAAATTCCTCTTCATGAACCGTTTGATCTCTTTCATGATCCTTGTTCTTGTTCAGTTTACTTGTTCTTTTTCTATCACAATGAATTGAATTTGTTCAATGTTTTTTATTTATTAAATCCGAATCAACCGTTTATAAAGTGACGTATGCGTTACAGGATCAAAAGTTTTTCCAAGTTGCAGATTTTATTTTGGGCTCTAGATGAAGAAAAGGAATCTTAGAGTTTGAGCCCACCCGAAACTTAAACAATCCAAGTTAGATTAAAAGTGCTGCAACACAAACCAAGTAATAAAGAAAAAGGAAGCTGAATCAAAATTAGGTGTCTTGGAGGAAACCAAGTCAATTAAGGACACACTTGTTTTGTATAAATCCAAAGGGGTCAAGGATACCAATTAAGTGAAAACAAATGATTGGGCAGATTGAAAAATAAAGATAAAAATCGAATGGAATCATTAGAAAGATTAAAGGAAGGCCTGACCAATAAAGAACATAAAGAATCAAGTATATTAAGATGATTTGAACCATTCTTGGATGAAAAGAAAATGCTGAATTGAGATCTTAACTAAAAAAAAATTAGATTTTCGGTTAAACAAATGAAAAAAAAATGTTTTAGGGTTTAGGGTTTAAGTTTTAGGGTTTTAGTGGCGTGAAGATGTCCTAAGGAGCCTCAGATTGTTTCATTCTCAAGATTAGTCAAAATCCAGGTTTCATCTTTTGTCTAGAGCCGTAGAACAAATTCATGACTTGAACAAACTTGGGATCCTATTCCACACGCGTCCTTATCAATTATTCGAATCTTTTCTTAATTGATTGTTTTCCCTTCTTGGCATCCTTAATTCAATTGGAATTTATCAAGAACAAGTCCTATTCATGAACCGACTTGATCTCTTTCAAGATCCTTGTTTTTGCTCGGTTTACTTGTTCTTTTTCTATTACAATGAATTTAATTTATTTGATGATCTTTACTTATTAAATATGAATTGATCATTTATGAAATGATGCGTGCGGTACAAGATCAAAAGTTTTTCCAAGTTGCAGATTTTACTTTGGGCTCTAGATGAATGAAAGGAATCTTGGAGTTCGACCCCACCCAAAACTCAAACAATCTAATTTAAAATTAAAAAGGCTGCAACACAAATAATGTAATAAAAGAACAAGGAAATTGAAACAAAATTAGGGTTCTTAGAGAAAACCAAGTCGATTAAGGAAGCACTTTCTGTATGAAATCCAAAGAGGTCAAGGCTACCAATTAAGTGAAAACAAATGGTTGGATAGATTTGAAGAATAAATATCAAAACCGAATGAAATCACAATAAAGCTTAAAGGAAGGCCCAACCAGCAAAGAACACGAAGAATCAAGTATATTAAGATGATTTGAACCATTCCTGGAAGAAAAGTAGATATTGAATTGAGATCTAAACAAAAACAAAACAAAACAAATTAGATTTTTGGTTAAAAGAATGAAAAAGAAAAAGAGTTTAGGGCTTTTGTGGCGTATTCTAAGAAACAAAATTAAAATTAGGGTTTTTGGAGGAGACCAAGTCGATTAAGGAAGCACTTGTTCTGTATGAAATCCAAAGCAGTCAAGGTTGCCAATTAAGTGAAAACAAACAGGTGGACAAATTTGGCTTGATGTAGTAGAGATGGAGAGGGACGGTGGCGAGAAAGAGAGGGAGAAGGGTGGGGGAGAGGGGAGTTTTTTATTTAATATTAAATAATATTATTATTCAATATTAGTATTAATATAAAATGTAAATTTATTGTTATATTTTTTAGAATATTTATGTATTTTTATATATTTTAAAAAAATTAGAATTAAGATTAAATTGAGACTATTTGTAAATTTTGAGAGTTAATT
The DNA here is from genome assembly GCF_007990345.1 of Gossypium hirsutum. Taxonomy (NCBI): domain Eukaryota; kingdom Viridiplantae; phylum Streptophyta; class Magnoliopsida; order Malvales; family Malvaceae; genus Gossypium; species Gossypium hirsutum. Next base: position 58,941,296 of record NC_053424.1, on the reverse strand, counting down.
TTTTCAAATTATGACTAAATCGATACAATAAATAAAAGTTGAGAGCTAAATTTGTATAATTGGTGACTAATTTAAAAAAAAATTCATTATTGGGTGAAAAAAAAGAAAATAACCTGTAATTCATTGTGGTGTAATTTTACCCTTTAAATTGTACTCTCTCCGGTCCCAAAAGGCAGGGGAGATCCTTGGTGTTCGTGTCTTCCCTCAGAGATAATATTGACCTAGATTGAACTAATCACATAGTAATTTGTTAATCTCATTAACTCTCGAATGCGAGTAATTATGAAAAAGCGGCAATATAAAAGCATAGATACGGGAGTATAAACTATAATGCTTTATGATTTCTTTCTAATAACAAATGGGAACATATCATTATTGCTCCTTGATGGGAAAATAATCTTTAGAATAGGAAAAAAAAGAATGTATATATATGTGACTATTAAATAATCATAGTACAATTTACTTGCATTCTGGAAGTAAGACTTTAAACCTTGATGTATCTTTGCAGTATGAGTAAAACATGAGCTTCCTTCTAGCCCAAACCATGGCGGACATCTGTTGATTCGATAGCTTAATAAAGTCAGGTCCTTCGACAGGGTCGATACTTGACACGCTGGCACTGGAACAAGATGAATTAGGCTGCTTAGGATTTACCATACACCCAACCATTTCCACGTCAGTCAAAGAAGTTACAAATGGAGCATACTTGTAATTCACAGGGTATTTCCCTCCATGAGTTGCCCATTGCGACCCATCCCATATGGTGACGTAAAGCGACATTGGCTTCGAGGGATATGCGGCAGAGAATTTTCCATTGTTTGGGAACTCTCTCACTGGTATATTATCAACTAGGAACCTGCAATATTTTTTAAAGGCAGGCAGTTCATTAATATTCCATTAAGGTGATCAAAATTTAGGCTTTCTTTGTGAGATTAAACATGGAGTTGATTTCAATAGTCTTACACTATATGATGACTGTTCCAAAGAATGCTGTAGTAATGGTGCTGCAGTGTTGGATTAAACCAGAAATAAAATTTCTCTTCTCTTCCAGTACTGACACCATTTGCGTATACATTTGTTTGGAGGACCCAATCAATTCGTTTATCATTTCCAAGCAATTCAATATCAATCTCATCATGACTGTGTGGATACATGTCTGCATTAGACAACTGCACATATTCGGATATCCCACTTTCATCACAAATGAGCCATTTAACCAAGTACAAATGTTCATATATATACATACATACATATATATATACAAATTGTTAAATGCAGATGGAAAGAAGCTTACATAGAAGGCTACCACCACTCCAGATGTGAGACCTGCAGGCAACTTTATTGCTGCACTGAAGAATCCGTAGTTATATTTGTTCCAAGATGCCAATCCTGACCCTGAAAGGAGATCATTGAGAGATTAGCTGAGATTTGAGAGCTAACTAGATTTCTAAGAAAAGTGATTTTCTGTAAAAAGCCAAAACGGGTGTTGATTAGTTCACCTGAGGTTCTGTCCAGAGCAAAAGTGGCCGTGGACCCATTGTTGAGAATCTTGATATTTGGTCCACCAAAAACGTTGGAAAAACTTTTATTTACTGAGACATGGCTAAACAAGTCTGTTAAACGTGGAACGCTTGGAGTGGTGTAATGCCTGTTGTGTGAAGAAACTAAGCTTGTCGCGCAAAACAATGAGAGACAGAGAAGCAAAATAATATGTTGGAATATAGCCATGTTTCTCTCTAAATTCTAAATTGATAATGAAGGAAAAGAGATGTAGAGTTGGTTAATATATATATATATATATGGGGAAAGAAAAGAACCTAATGTACGCTTAGTTGTTTCTAGCTGGCGCCCCTTTTCTGGGTATCTTTCTGTGTAGCTGGGATCTGTGACAGTAACACATGTACTCATGTGGGTTGATTTTGTGTTGCTAGGCACAGCTCGTGGGATTGCTCAAAAGTTGGGACCATTTGATTTCGACATTAACTAAAGTAGATGGGCCCAACCTAAAGCTCTTTCATCTATTTTCCAACTTCTCTTTCGTTTCGTTTCATTTCCTTTCCAGACTAGAACGCTTGGCTTTCTTCAAGCTTCAATCCAAAGAAAACTGAGAATTAAAAAAAAAAAATTGCCGCAATGGGTTTTATGTTACAAATTCACTTCAGAGTCTAAATCTGGGGCTTTTATCTGTAATGGGTTGTCTCTGTTTTAGTGGTTCTAGATTCGAAGGGAACTATTAAGGAGGTAGGCCTCTTTGAGCTTTCTCTTTCCTTTTCGTATTCTCAGTTGTGCTCCAACTGGGATTTTGGACCGCAGTTGAAACAATTGTAAACTAGTTTATTTTGCTTGTAGATAATATTTAGTTTTATTATTTAAATTAGTAATATGCTATTTAAATTAGTAATATGCTACGCTTTGCGGAATTGATGTTTCAAAGTTTAAAATTTTAGTTATAAAATTAAATTATTTATTTTCATTTAATCTTTTTATATTATTTAAGAATTGAGTGAAAGATTTTTAAATATCATAATTATGAAAATATTTATAAAATATTACGTCATAGTTAAAAAGATTAAAATTATTTAAATTGTTAATATAAATTATTATATTATTTAAATGATAAATTATTTACTCAAGAATATTTTTAAATTGTTTAATTTAAATTGTGTATGATGTCTTATTTTTTTAACTTTTTTTTATTGTCTTTAAAGTGAAATATCAATTTTAGTTTAACCTCTTTTCTTTTTTTTTGCTAGAAAAACACTTTCATGTACTGATTGAACAAACAAAGCACCATAGTATTAGCAATAAAGAAAAACATCACTGAACAACAAAGGAAAATAAGAGTCTAACAAAGTTAAAAGAGCAGACATAAAATCAACTTACTAATGTTAGGTCGAGTTCGAAATTAGGCGATAGGCAAAGATGACAGGCCATCCTTTTCCAAGATAAACACCAAGGAAGATGGTGGGTGGTGAATCCAACCCTCAAAACACATCTCCACTTTAGCATGCTTAGCTACCCATTCCACAACTTTGTTAATATCCCCTCTAATCCTTTAGATTAAAAAGTTGTTCACCTATTTTTTCAAAGTATCAAACCTCTTCAAAATCAGTTTCAACTTCAACCTTCTCTTAAAATCATTTTTCTTAGTTTCACAGAAGACAATAAGAGAATCAGTCCCCAGAAACACATTCTCCTATCTGTTTTTAACAGCAAGTTCGATCCCTTTAGTGATCGCCCTAGCTTCTACAACCTCAGCCTCATCCGCTATCACTTTCTCAGCTGTTCTATCAAGAACCATTCCTCTATAGTCTCTACAAATTACACCTACACTAACTTTACCATTTTTAACATCGAATGTCCCACCATAGTTAATCCTAACCCATCCTTCAGGTGGTCTTCCCCAAACTTATTCAAGAACACCATCCTTCTTTAAATCCCTCTCAACTGAACATTCTTTCCTGACAACCATATACTTTTAAATAGCAGATTTTATTATACAGATGACATCATTAATATCCACTTGCTTACCACCAAGAATGACCTCACACCTCTTTCTCCAAATAAACCTACATATAAAAACGATCTTAGCGGTAAGACCCTCAACCCCCCAACATTTGACAGAATTTTAGTGAATCATGCATCAAATGAATATATATACTCTTTGTAAATTCAAAAATCAAAGCAACATTCAAACCAACTACTTCTTACCCAGTTGCATCCATAAAAGATGTGTTCAATAGGCTCCTCCTCCATCTCGCACAACAAACAAAAAGGTGTTGGAGAACAATTCCTCTTCCAAAGATTGAGCCTCGAGGGAACAATATTAGAGCATAACTCCTGTAACACTCCTAACCCAGATCCGTCGTTGGAACAGAGTTAAAGAGCATTACCGGAGTTTACAGAATAAATGTAATTAATTCATATAAATTACTATTCATATCAAGAATCAATCATAGTTAATCATATTACCCCTTAGATGGACCCTCGAGGTCCAATTTATGCATTTGAAACAAGTCAGGACTAAATCGGGAACTTAAAGAATTTTTCGCGAAATTTCAAATTTTTTATCAAGTGCAGGGGACACACACCCGTGTGATCAGGCCATGTGGCTCACACGGCCAAGTGACATGCCCATATCCTAGGCCGTATGGGCATTCTATGTGAGACACACGACCGTGTCCTAGCCCGTGTTCATACCCGTGTAACTCTCTAACTTGGGTTACACGGCCGACCACACGCCCGCGTGCTAGGCTGTGTAGACAATTTAATTTTCAAAAATTAGGTGTAGGATTCACATGTCCTAAACACATGCTCGTGTGTTGAGCCGTGTGTTTCACACAACTAAGACAAACACCTGTGTCTCTGCCCGTGTGACCAATTCTGAGCATTCTGTTTCTCAATTTTTAAGACGCAGGGGATACACGGTCAAACCACAGGTCCGTGCGCAAGTCTGTGTGCCATACATGATTGAGACACACGCCCGTGTGTCTACCCGTGTGCAAGGCCATTTTCAAGCCTTATTTCTCACCCAAAATTTGCCTTGTATCTACATTCATACTTGCATATGTATACCAACTAATTCAAGATGTTAAAACCAAGCCAACATTAAAATTATACTTGATATATCATCACATGTATTCAAACTTACCTTTTTAAAAGATATATATGTTTACCATAATTCAATCTAACCATACCAAGCATACATATATTAACCATATTATAACATCAAGTATATATTCACTAAATATACCAATACTAGTGTAATAACCCGGTTTTAGCTAAATCAGAACAATGGTTTTGGAACCACAAATCTAATGTTAGAAAATTATTTTAATATTATTTTATGTGTTCAGAGCATGAAATTATGAATGTGTGAAATTTTCATGAAGTAATTTTACTGTTTAATTGCTCAATTTGAGAAAAAAAGACTTAATCGCGTAAAATGTAAAAGTTTCATTTTACTTGTTAAAGGTGTCAAATAGCTTTAGCTTTTAAATATGATGGCCTTAAATGGTAGTTAGACCATTTTAAATGATTGTGGACTTTTATGGACAAAATTTATGTGATTTTAAATGTTATAATTTAAGGTAAATTTGGTATTTGATAAATAAAGGTTAATAAAATAAAAGAAAGTAAAAAAAAATTGTCACCATCTTCATCATATTACCGAAATTAAAGAAGAAGAAAAGGCCAAAGCTAGGTTTTGTTTATTCAGTCACTTGTGCTCTTAATTGGTAAGTGATTTTGACTCGATTTTTAATGATTTTTACGTTTTTGAAATCGTTGCTTTGTATTCTAACTAGCTCGTACCTTAGATTTTGAAACTATTAAAGATTTTGAGAGTTTCCATTGTTGAATTTATGAGTTCTTTGATGTTTAGTGTGGAAATATGAAAGCTTGATGATAGTTTTACATGTTTTGTTAAGTGATTTTTTATGAAAATGCATAATAGAGATTAAATTGTGAAATATGTAAATTGAGTGGTTGAAATGTGAAATAAATGAAATTTTTGGGCTGCTAGGGACCTATATGAAATTCGACCAAGCTTGGGTTTAATGAAATTATGTGAATTTTGTGTATTTGTGAAATGGGGACTAAATTGATTAAATGTGAAAATTTAAGGGTTAATATGTAAAAAGGCCTTAATATATGTTTTGGACTAAATTGAAAGAATATGAGATTGAAGAAGTTAATTTTGAATATATTTAGATCAAGAAAAGAGGAATCCAGAATTAGATCGTAGGAAAGGCCAGATTATCGAGTAATTGACCCATTTCGCCGTTTCCATAACCAAGGTAAGCTCGTATGTGACGATTTCATTATAAATGTATGTTAAATGCTTTGATATTGCCTAAAATGCGATTATGAGATTTTCATTAATGTATGAATTGTAAATACGACTCTATGAAATTATTCGAAGACGGAATCGACAAGTTGGACATCTCGATTGAACCTTAGAAATAAATTTGGACACTTGTGACATGTTATAAGATGATATACTGATTTGGCTTCGGGCCATGCATATCGGATGAGTTAGCTTCGGGCCATGATATTAGCACTTCAGGTGTGAGTTATATTGGTTTGGCTTTGAACTATGCATATCAAGTGTTTTGGCTTCGAGCCATGAAAATAGTTCTTCAGATAAGTTACCTTGATTTGGCTACGGGCCATGGTATAGGCGCTTATCGTACGGGATTCATGAGTATCTAATTTCTATTCCGAATGGTTCAACGGGTAAATGAACAATGTGGGTAAGAAAGAGGTTAGAATGAGGTGATAGAGGTATGTACAAAACCTATTTGAGTATTAAATAGAGAAAATTCGATGTGTAACACCCCTAACCCGTATTTGTCACCAGATTAGGGTTACGAGGCATTACCGAACAAAACACAGCTCAGAATAGTCTTTTAATTAAAAACTGTAAGAGTATGCCCAAAGATCAATCACGAGATGGTTGTAATAACATACTTGATTTATAATGTTTATTGATATAAGGCATTGCCATTATTATTTCAGTTTCTTTTCTGTGTACATAAATAAACTGTTTTATAATAATGTCCTGAGAATAATATGATTATTCTTAAAAGATCCTTAGTCAAGTATTATTGTTGTCTAGGACAACAATAATACATTAAGACTAACATGTAGTTGATTGATGATAAAGAGTTGTCATTAATATGGAGTGTCAAAATCAATGCATGAATATGTGTGTTAGAGAACAACATATTGGACTGACCTGCTATGAGTATGTTTCTTGGATTATTATGCAATTGTCACAACATAACTCATAGTGATTAATACGTATATGATCCTCATACTTGAGATCATCATTATCCCAACATCGTAAGTTGTATATTTTGATATAGTCAAACGAACATCGTAACAGGTTGTTCTATAAAGACTAATATCGGATATACCACAATCTATGTAGAGGGATATGGTTGATCAATATAGGATAAGTCCCTCCTACATAATGGGAGTAATATCTTAGGCCACTTGATTGAGTGAGACTAGAAATGCATGGCCATGCTCAAATAAGTTGATATGAGATGTCATACTTATTTGTGTATCATAGTTCACTTAAGGTATCAAGAAACATGGGATGGACTATGCAAGTGTGACTATTCCATGACTTGTGTCCATTCCAAAGATATAGGACTTAAGGATTAATGCATGAAAGGTTAATCACAAAAGGTTATGTCGAATCATGACTTCTCGTAACTTAGGTAGCAATGATGCATTGCTAGATGCCACTCATTGTTTGTAACATTAGAATCGTTCTAATATTACTGCTAACATTACAAGAACCTATAGGGTCACACCCTATGGTTGAAATGAACGGAGTAAAACATAGTTGGTATTGTATTCTGATTGTCAGATGGATTAAATTAATTATAGAATTAATTTAATTGGGCAATCAAATTGTTGAACATTCTATACGTACAAGGATGTTGTACACATAATCAGAACATAATTTCATTAGTATATGAATTTGGTTCGTATATAAGTTTAAATAAATATAGTTTACCGAAATCTTTATTATAATTAATGTAATTATAATTTTCAGTTAAACATTATTATATTTATTTTAATGATGGCTATTATGTTCACATTAATTTTAATGAATTAATATTCATTAAAAAGATATACCAATTAAAAGGGTGTTATATATGGCAAGGGTAAAAACCCTAAAGAGATAATATATAAATAAGCCCGAAACTATGCAAAAGGGTCTAGCAGCCGTCAAGCATAAAAATCACTGAAATAGTTTCTGAGATTTTTCTACCATTCATTGTCAACTGGGTGGACTACGTAGAGGCCGACATCAGAAAGGTTGCGGCTTGGTTCGATAGTGGTTCAGGATTCCCGTTGCTTAGGCGTCGCTGTCTAATCAGATTGAAGTTTCGGTAATTTCGAAACCTTTTATCACCCCGATACGTTCCTTACACATGGATCCATGGTTTGGATCGCCGGAATGTTTTTAATTATTTTATTTTTCAGCTGCGCCTTGAAGGCACCAGCGTTCCAACAAAAACATGTACAAAATTATAATGCATGTACCTTACAAAGTTTAGTTCGAACCATATGTGTTTCACATTCATATATCGAGCATACTCCAAGTCATCCGTATGTAGGCATTTGATTCATTTAAAAATTACTAATCAAATCACATATAAAACACATAGCTAATGAAATCATTCATGTTTTATTAGTAAAAAATCATATAAGAACCATGCTTAATCAATTCAATTACTTCAATATTATTGATCAATTCCCATTATTAGAACTAAGCTGTTATACAACAAAACCAATTTACACATGTTTCATATTTATAGGATTTAAACCGTCTATGCCATTTCAATCCATGTCTTTAACTAAATAACAAACGTAACATTTAATAAACATTATTCCTGCGCCTCTTAAATTAATTTGGTCATATCTCACAGTTCAATAATCATTTTCACATAAAACGTTAGGTAACTTTATACATGACCAACTATATATATGTTGTCACTATCAACTTATATACATTACACCATAGTCATGTCAACAATTTTAAACCTAAACAACCATTTTCAGTACACCTAATTTGTATGCTAAATATTACATAAACATAACAAGTCCATTATCCCTATTTTTGTCATTAAATTGGCCTCCAATTATCAAATCCAACCATCATAAAACATGAACATCATCTGCCCTTTTCTAAATATATTTGCTAAATTAAAACATGATAATTGCATATGCTATGCTTCATGCCAGAATGTTAAATACACCACCAAATCATTTCTCACTTATTCAACTATCAAATTTTTAAATATAACACATTATAAAATAACCATATGACCACAAATCATAATCCTCAATAGCCATTACTTATGCACTTAAGTAACTAACAAATTAGCAATTAAAAACACATCCATTCCTTATCAAGACTTTAATTTGCATATATGACAAATATCAAATTCGAGCATTAAACCAACCACCATGGTCTCTAAAATACCTATCCATGAATCAATAACATATGCATATAATTAAAATACATATATATACCTAGCATAATGCCAAATGCATGTACACATTATAAACCCAGTTTGTCTCATAATATGACCGAATCAAATTTATCAATTACATTATTTTCCAATTCAATTCACATAGCAAATCATACATAAAAAATTAGGTCATTATTAAACCACACCAAATAGCCAAATTCACAAGGCATAGCAATATCATCTCATAACTTATCTTATAAGAATATATACAATGAAGCAAAAACACATTCATCAACTACGATATACCACTTATCATACTTCCAAAATGAACTACTTATGACCGAAAGTACTTAACCAGTAACAACATTATTAAGCCATCTTTGCATGGCTAAATATATATACAAATAAAAAAGAACCAAATCGAAACTAGCCTATACATGCCACTTAACCAAATCTCAAAACATTATTTATCAAACTGATAACCGGATAGTGTGATGACATCTCCTACAACTTCCAACCCGAGCTATCCCTGAAATTCTATAGACATAGGAATAACACACAGAGTAAGCTTTGAAAGATTAGTAAGCCATAAGCAAATAAATCATTTTAATGATATTTATAAACCAATATCACTAAACCAAATTTAACAAATCTAAATCATATTCAAACATTCATTGTACTCTTAAATTCATATAACTACATACAATAACTCCACTTATCTTATTTATCAATGAACGTATAATCATGCCTTCAAATTCGAATAACAACTGTCGCTCAATCATATAAATCAAACTCTCACATATTCATTATATCGCCAACCAAAACATAGTCATTTATTAAAAATCATACATAAAGTTCTATCAATTTCTTTATAAGCACTTCCAAACTCAAAAATCCATAAACCAAATTCGCACAGACCAAATTCACATAAACCAAATTCGCATACTTGAATAATATAGTTAACCAAGATCAACTTTATTTTACTAAATATATATTACATATAAAGCATACACCAACTAAACCATTTTAATTTCATTATCTATTCAAGTTTTCAAACTAAAGATCATATAGCAAAGCCATGTTTCTTATTTCATAATTCTCATGTCTGAAACTTAGAACCATAATTTCATATAACGAACATATATATAACACATCATTAATTTATATACACTCATACCATTCTTTATCATATATTTCACATATAGTCATACGATACATATTTACCTTTCGTTTCTGAATTTCATATCAGGTCACATGTACCTAAATCGGATACAATTTCACATTTTTATTCATTTCTCGGAATGCCCATTGAACCATTCAGAATTAGATAGGACACTCGGATAATCACACATATCGCACAATGACAACGTCCCAGATGTGGTCTTACATGTAATCACATATCGATGCCACTGTCCCAAACAGGGTCTTACACAAAACAAATACGTTGCCGATGTCCCAGACATGGTATTACTTGTAACCACATATATCGATGCCAATGTAATAGACGTGGCCTTACTTGCACACATATATTGAAATCACATATCGATGCCAACGTATTAAACGTGGTCTTACTCGCACACATATATCGATGCCATGGTCTTACTCGTGCATCACATATCAGAATCCTATGTCATGACATATGTATCCCAACTATTCCTAACATTCATATGGGGCTTTTCGGATGTCGGAACTTTGTCGATACTTTTTCGGATGTCTCATATTTCTCAACTCGTATAATCATTCATTATAGTTCAATAGCTTATAATAAATAATAATTCAATTCATAATATATTTATTTGTATTACCATTTGGCACATATATGTATATTTATCACAAATCAAATTAACACATATAATATATATTTCAATTAAACAACCTTTATTTACTTATGATTTACCTTGTTCTAACACGAACGGACTAGAACGACTATTCAAAAATTTTTGACTTTCCCCGATCCAAATTTGATTTCCATATTTCTTGATCTAATTCAATACAAATTCGACTTATTTAATCATTTATTCAATCAAATTAATCCAAAAAACACATAAATGAGAAAATTACACTTTTTCCCCTAACATTTCATATTTTTCACAATTTAGTTCGTATTTCACAAAACACAAAATAAACAAAATTTCTATACACCCATGCTTAGCCGAAACTTTATGGTGTTCAAACAAGCCCACATATTTCATTTATTTCTCATTTTAGTCCCTCAAAATCTCATTTTTACAATTTAGCCCAAATTACACAAATTCATCAAAAATTCAAAGACAAAATATATCAACCCAATGCATATCTTTTATTTTCCAACAACTAACATCACAAAGCTCACAATTTCATCAATGGCATATTTCAAAATTATCAACAAAACCAGAAATTAAGACATGGGCTAGATAGAAGATAAAGCAACGATCTCAAAAATGTAAAAATCATAAAAAGCTGAACAAAATCCATACCTTAATTAAAGAACATAAGAGCCGAACCTAGCTTGCTTAAAAATGGTGTCTTTCACCTTTAAGATTCGGCAATAAAAGAAAGGACGAACAAAATGCATGTTATGTTTTATTTTATTATCATTTTATTACTAAATTACCTTATTAACCTTTATAAAATAATATAAAAGCTTATTATAGTTGTCCACTACCGTCCATGTTACTAATTATTGGCTTAATTGCAATTTAAATACCTCATGCCATTAAGACAACATCAATTCGGCCCTTTTACAATTAACCATCAAATTTTCACTTTACGCGATTAAGCCCTTTTAATTAAATCAACACTCAAACGGTAAAATTAAAACACGAAAATTTCACAGATATAAATTCACACATAAAATAATTGCTAAATATTTTTCTGACTCCAACTTGTGGTCCCAAAACCACTGTTCTAAATAGGGTCTAAACAGAGTTGTTACAACTCTCCCTCTAGGGATTTTTGTCCCCGAAAATCTTACCAGAGAGTAGATTAAGGATTTACTTCCACATAGTACATTACAAATTCACACATGATTTCGAATTTCATATTTCTTTAATCTCTTAAGTAAGATTCTGATCTGTCTTTCACTATACATCATATCAAACTGAACTGTTTATAACCGTATTGAATTACCTTCATTTTCTACTCAATTTCTTCGATAACATTAATCCCGCGGATAATTACCTCATAGAACTCAATCTCGAAACAATAGAGTTTGATAACTGCAACCATACGATACCTCATATTATGTCATTAATATAATCACATGATAGCTTATCGAACAACAATAGTCTTTCTTTGTTGCCTTCAAACTCTTACACATTGACAAAACATAGTTTCAAGAATTTGAATTTTGCTTTTTCTGATTATACCACAATCTCGTACTCAAAACTTATAGTAATTTCTTCCAGAATCACATATAACTTCTAGAATTCAATCTGAAACAATGATAAATGGGCACCACGTGCAAACTGACAATCCCTGAAATGAATAACTCAACTAATTTATCAAAAGAGAAATCCATGCATACAGAAAGACTTAACAGTCATCGATAATTCAGATAACATCTATCTTTTTTAAAGATAAAGATAATCCTGATACAGAATTGATCAACATTCTATTTCTATAATTAACAAATTCAAGAATACCACATTTCACATTCATTTAATGATATCACATCTCAAATTGTTGTGCATCTTGTTAATCCCGTATGAATAAACAAACTACCACTGAGAGTTTCTTGTAGCAGTTGTTGTAACACCTCTTACCTGTACCCAAGACTAGGACAAGGTACGAGGCGTTACCAGACACATACTCAGACACTTTCAAAAAATATGGGTTATAGAATTTCATTCTAATTTAAAACCGGCCAAATAACATCATAGTGTCCCAATTATGGACCTACAAGGTCCAAGACGTACATTAAAATTGATCCAGGACTAAACCGAGAACTATAGAAAATTTTTAAAAAATTTACTGGGGTTATGCCTCACACGCCCGTGTGCTTAGGGACACGGTCGTGTGTCCCACCCATGTTGAGTTACTTGGATTTATTTTTCATTTCAAACCTACAGGGATTTTCACACGGCCTAGACACGCCCGTGTTCAAAAACTTGAACATTCTGTTTATGACATCATCATTCATTTTGAGGCACACGGCCAAGGCACATGCCGTGTGCTAGGCCGTGTCCTCTACACGGTTGAGACACATGGCCGTGTCTCTACCGTGTGTTTACTACCATGAAAACTGACCTAAAATTTTAAGTGCAGGGGACACACGGCCAGGCAGCACGCCTATGGGGCTGACCGTGTATCACACACAGCCTAGACACATGCTCGTGTGTCTACCCGTGTGGACCTTTCTAGGATTATTTTCCAAGCCTTTGGTCACCCTCTTTCATCCATACACACTTAGAGACTTCAATGGTATTTAACATGGCCTAATTATACTCTTAAACAACCTTGACATAATGCATGTTAACCTCATCTCATCGGTTTAGTACATGCTGAATTATCCTTTTCGTATTAGGGATTAACATAACACATTTTATATTTTACACTTAGGCCATATTATAACCACATACCATTATATGCTATGTCCACTCTCAAATTATTAAGTCCCATTTCAATCATCCATTCATGATAAGCCTCATCATCATATCTCATAAAACATTTAAACATAGACATGCATCATTAGTAGGTTTACAACCTACATCAATATGAGCCATATCTCATGGCCATATACAAAGGAATAAGTATACCATTTAGGCCCTTACATTAGCTAGCCAAATGACCCATATAACAAAATAACCAAAAATCCTATACATGCCATTAAATAAAATAAAAGTATCTATATACTAAAGTAGAACAAGTTGATAGTGTGTTGATTCTCCAACCGTCTTCCAATCTTCACGAGTCCACGAGCTCTGTAAGACAGGGAAAGGAGAAAAGGGTAAGCATTTATATGCTTAGTAAGTCCGGACAACTGGAAAGTAAACTTACCGATTAATTAGCATACAATCATATTTAGGCAATAATTCCAACAAGCATGACATAGTTTCCTTATCACATACACTCAATCATCAAATTAGTCTCATAATAAAACATCATGTCATTAGTCTTAGATGAACTCATCAATTCAATATTTCCATTTCTATTTCTCATGTTAGTCTTGTTGAATTCCTCGGAAAGCTCAATAGATAGCCCAATTACCATCAAGTCATACAAGTGATCGTCTCAAGTACGCACCCCCGTGAACCTTATATCTTACGGCGAGATTACCAGTCCAGGCTAAATCCCCCTTAGTAGTAACTCATAGAGCAATGTCGAGATTACCAGTTCAAGCTAAATCCCTCTCAACAAAAATTGCTCTCATAAGCTGGAATCTGAATTTCCAGTCCAGGTTAAATTTAATCCTCAATCGGATTACCCGTCCAGGCTAAATCCTTAATGCACCCATATTCTTTGGGAGGCTCAATCACTCAAGGAACACCCATCTAGACTAGATCCTTTCTATTTTGAGATCATCGAATTACCCGTCAGGGCTAAATCCTTTTCTACAACACATGCAGGATCTCACGTCATGTAAGCCATAATTTATCCATCGGATCTCCCTTTCTATTTCAACCGAGACATTTATCATCTTTCATTTACTCAAGCACATTTCATGAATTATCATGCCATGAATATCTAAATTTTCATACATTCAAGAACATGCATGTTTAAGTGTATTAAAAGTTTACTTCGGGTTATACGAACTTACCTGGTAATTACTTCAGTTTCGTATTTCGATTATTTCGAAACCTTTCGTTTTCCACGGTCAACCTCTGGAATTGGTTCCTCGGGGTTATTGAGCTTGAAATGTTGAAAACCCTAGCTATGGAGAGCATGCAAATTTCGGCAGCATGGAGAAGATGAATGACATGATTTTGGCTTATTTTTCCCTTTTTATTCTTTAATTAACCAAATGACCAAAATGCCCTTCATTACTAAACTTCCAAAATTTTCCATGCATGCCCATTTTTGTCCAAAAACTTAAAAATTGGGAAAATTACTCTTTAAGGACCTCTAATTAATAATCCATAGAAATTTCATACTAATTGCTTCTAAAACCCAAGTTTTGCAATTTATTCAATTTGATCCTTAATTTCCAATTGGACACCTTACACATAGAATTTCTTCATGAAACTTTAACATATGCTTATTTTCATATCCTAGACCTCATAATGATTATAAAATGATTATTTTAACATCAGATTTATGGTCCCGAAACCACTATTTTGACTAGGCCCTAATTCGGGATGTTACAGTTGTTATGTAATCGTAGAGCTTTTCAGTATACACACTCTATCTCGAAATAACAATTAATCTTCGATTCCATATCTGAGGTTCTGAATAAAAAATCAATTTATGCTGAACCCCTTTTTAACTTATAATTCACTGACACATTTCTAAATTTACAACTTCGCTAAATAGACATTTATTTAGCTTCAAATCCAGCTAACGATTGTTCATCATCTGATAAGATCAATCACGTATTCGTTGCTCGTAAAAAACAAAAAAAATTCCCATTCAGAACATCCGAAACTATAATCATTTCCCTTAGATAATAATCACTTACAGACTCAAAAGTTTTTTTGATGATTTCGAGCTAGCCTTGTTGTGCCAAGTTCGGATCTTTCTCTGACATTAAACTTTTTAAACTCTTAGAGTCATCAAATATGTCACATAACTCTTTTTATGCAGTTTTAATTGTATGAAATCACAAGATATCTCTGTACATTCTTGTATTAGAACACATTTCGAATCATGCAATAACGTATGGCTGAAAATCATAAACTCTTTATTTAACTCAGATTGAACCAGAACTGATGTTTTAGCTGACAATATCTCCGTGCAAAAAGGAAAACTACAACAATTGAATTAACTTTAATTTACCACAACATTTCTCAAGTAGAATTGTTCCGACAGATATAATTCTTTATGAAGTCTTCAAGATTATCCCTTAAATCACATATGTACATTCAAAGCTCATTTCCAGTCTAATGGATAGAGTCAAATACATATAGTTTAATCATCTTTTTAATTAAATAATTCGAGTCAGACTAAATCACTGAATCGGTCTTTTCGAAGAAATCTTTTCTTCTCATTAAAAGGATAACCCCAGACATATCATTATACAGATTTAATCTTGATCTTCTATCACTTTTACTTTTGTCGATGTCAAATCTTTCATGAAAACTAGAAAAGAGTTTATAAGAAAGCTGTCTTCTATATTAATCATCACAGTTTTGAATTATACTTATCAGATAGAAATCATAATGTCATAATAAGACCGATGTTTTACTCGTAACAATAGATAATATCTCAGCTGTTAATAAAGCATTTGAACCCAGAAGAAAATCAAATATGATTTGAACAACAACCAATGTAAAAGCACAACTTTTATAACTCTGATAACGGTATTGCAGTATTCCCAAATTTCAAAATAGAAATTATGATTATAATAGATATAGCCATTTCTGTCAAATAGAGATCTCTTGCAGATAATCACATGGGATCATAAGAAAACCGGAATAGCAAAATTTTAATATCTGATGCTACACAGAATATCTGAGGATTACAACCCATATAGAATGATATCAATTCCGATGATATCCTAGAACAGGTCCAGAAAGAATAATGTCACTCATAAATACAGAAATCCACAATAACAGAAGCAATATAATCCTCACGTATATTCAATAGAACAATAGCCAGTAGAAACAAAATATTAGCCTTATTCAGATTTTACCGTCGACTTTCATATCCACACAATGGAATAAAATACCAGAGAAAGATGAAGCAATGTCGAACATAACTAAAACAAATCAACGATGCTTTTGTCTATTAGTATGTTTAGCTAATGTTTTCATGCGATAAATATCCTCTTGAAATTAAACAATCACATATACTTCTGAGGATAAATGTACACATAGAATATCCAGAAGAAATTATAGTAATTATCTAACTATAACCACTGCACTCAGCGATCTATACAATTCAAACATTATCCCTTCACTGACAGAAATCAATTCAGATAAGCTTTCAGTTAATACTTTCTTTAGATAACATACCTGAATGGGTCATTTGATCAGAGTTAACTTCTTTAACAGTGACGTTGCATAATCTGAATAGTCTTCAGAACTATTCTATATCTCTTTTAATACTGTCTTCATTTGCTGATTCATTCAATTTTCTAACCACATTATTAATTTTCTAAGCACAAAATTCTAAAATTCCACACTCATGATCTTATTCAATCCAAATATTACAGATTTCATTGTAACATTTTACAGATAAGGGGGTGAGGGTAGTAAAGTCTTAAGTTTAACGCATACACAAATACACATATCACATACTATCAGAAATAGCCAGTTCTTTACTAATTTCACATTCTCATTTCATTTAATAAACATTTGCTTTTACTCACTTTTGTGCTTGTCACATATTTATATGTCAACTCAATTTAATAATTTACAATAAAAACATTCCATATAGTAATCATAGGCCACATATCACAACTCATATAATCATATGAGTATCCTAGAAACATAGTCATATACCTTTATGAGTTTCAACTCATAATCAACATATTTCAATTCAAAAATTTGAATATACATTCTGTACTATCAAAATTAGCTCGGTTGGAAAACTTGTCTGTCTCATCAAAATAATTTTCGTTAGAGTCAGGAGATATCACACTATCGCAGGTTATCTATGGCATGTATAGCTAGACTCACATACGCTATGGTAGTCCTAGAATCGACTAAATCATAGCTCTGATACCAACTAAATGTAACACCCCTAACCCGTATCCATCACCAGATTAGGGTTACGAGGCATTACCAAACAAAACACACCTCAAAATAGTCTTTCAATTTAAAACATGTACAAAATCATAATGCATGTACCTTACAAAGCTTAGTTTGAACCACATGTGTTTCACATTCATATATCGAGCATACTTCAAGTCATCCGTATGTAGGCATTTGATTCATTTAAAAATTACTAATCAAATCACATATAAAACACATAGCTAATGAAATCATTCAAGTTTTATTAGTAAAAAATCATATACGAACCATGCTTCATCAATTCAATTACTTCAATATTATTGATCAATTCCAATTATTAGAACTAAGTTATTATACAACAAAACCAATTTACACATGTTTCGTATTTATAGGATTTAAACCGTCTAAGCCATTTCAATCCATGTCTTTAACTAAATAACAAACGTAACATTTAATAAACATTATTCCTATGCCTGTTAAACTAATTTGGTCAAATCTCACAGTTCAATAATCATTTGCACATAAAATGTTAGTAACTTTATACATGATCAACTATTTATATATTGTCACTATCAACTTATATACATTACACCATAGTCATGTCAACAATTTTAAACATAAACAACCATTTTAAGTACACCTAATTTGTGTGCTAAATATCACATAAACATAACAAGTCCATTATCCCTATTTTCATCATTAAACATGAACATCATTTGCCCTTTTCTAACTATATTTGCCGAATTAAAACATGATAATTGCATATGCTATGCTTCACGCCAAAATGTCATATACACCACCAAATCATTTCTCACTTATTCAACTATCAAATTTTTAAATATAACACATTATAAAATAACCATATGACTACAAATCATAATCGTTAATAGCCATTACTTATGCACTTAAGTAACTAACAAATTAGCAATTAAAAACACATCCATTCCTTATCAAGACTTTAATCTGCATATATGACACATATCAAATTTGAGCATTAAACCAACCACCATGGTCTCTAAAATACCTATCCATGAATCAATAACATATGCATATAATTAAAATACATATATATACCTAGCACAAAGCCAAATGCATATACACATTATAAACCTAGTTTGTCTCATAATATGACTGAATCAAATTTATCAATTACAGTATTTTCCAGTTCAATTCACATAGTAAATTATACATAAAAATTAGGTCATTATTAAACCACACCAAATAGCCAAATTCACAAGGCATATCATATAACATCTTGATTTTGGGCATAATCGAAACAGTGGTTTTGGGACCACAAATCTGATGAGAAAATTTTCATTTTTATTACATTTTCATGGTATACAATTTCATGAAATGATTTTTTAAAAATTTCGTTCGAAAATTTTGACATTTGGGCACTCAATTTGGTCAAAAGGACTAAATTGTAAAAAGTGCAAAAGTTGAGTTCTACATATTAGAAGTGTCTAATTGTTGAGTTTCTAAATTAAAGGTCCTTAAATGGTAATTAGACCATTTTGAAGTTTGTGGACAAAAATAGACATGGTATGATAGGTTTTTAAAAGTTTGTCATTAAGGGCATTTTAGTAAATTGGTAATTAAATGAATTAAAAATGCCAAAATAAGCCAAATTTGCTCATCTTCTTCCTCATGGCTGAATGTCTCATGCAAAACACCATGGATAGGGTTTTCAAGCTTTCCAAGCTCATTTGTAAGTGATCCCGAGCCTCGTTTTTAATGTTCTTTACATTTTTGAAGTCCCGATAACATGTTCTAGCTATTTCTACCATTTATTTGAGCTAGGGTTTGTGTTTAAAAATTTACCCATGAATGATATGCATGTATTTTGATGTTTAATGGTAGAATATGAAGCTTGAGATTGTGTTAAACAACTTTTGCTAAGCGATTTTACGTGAAAACGAGTAAAATGACATAATCGGTAAAAATACCTAATGTTCATAAGTACATGCTAGAGTGAGAATTTGATGTTTCCATAGAAGGGAAAAATGATCACCATGTCATAAAACATAATAAAATAGGAAAAATTTTAATTTCCGAGCCTTGGGGCAAAAGTGAAAATATGCAAAAGTTTAGGGGTCAAAATGTAAATTTGTAAAAATATAATTTTTGGACCCGTATGAATAATATGACTAATTATTAGGCTAAATGTGATATTATAGATCAAGGAAATCGAGATTCAGGCTTAAATCGGGAACATACAAGGTTATAGACTAAAATGGTAAATTGCCGTTTGTGGATCGAGGTAAGTTCGTGTGTTAATAATAATGCAATACCATGCATGAATTGTATTTCTCTATTGATATGGCATAAATTTTATGATTTAATATGTTTAAGAGAAGTTGATGGATGGTGTGTATGATATGGAAAAATGTAATGCTTGTTGTGTCATGTGAAATTGAATGGCAAATTATTGTTACGTGAATTGAATGCTAAATTACTATTACTTGGGATGTATGAATTGCTACACGGTTGTATTTGACAAGATTTCAACAAGTAAGTTCGGATAACTTAAAGTAAACTTCTAACATGCCTAATTGTATGATTTATGAGTGCATGATAAGTGCATTTATTGATGGCATGAAATTACATGAAATGCATATTTGAAAATGATTTGTCAAAAAAATGTCTCGGTTGAGGTTAAAAAGGGAATTTGATGGATAAAACATGATTTACAAGCGAATTGAGATCCTGCTTGTGTTGCAGAAAGGATTTAGCCCGGACGTGTAATCCGTTGATCTCAATTATGAAAAGGATCTAGCCCGGACGGGTGTTCCTATGGATGATCGAGCCTCCCGAAGAATACATGTGCATTATGGATTTAGCCCAGACGGGTAATCTGATTAGGGTCTAAATTTAGCCTGGACTGGCAATTCAGATTCAAACTCAGTGAGGGATTTTGTCCCAAAAAGGGATTTAGCCTGGACTGGTAATCCTGACATCACCTTATGAGTTTACAATACTGGGGATTTAGCCTGGACTGGTAATCCCACCATAAGATGTTATGTTCGCGGGAGTGCATACATGAAATGATCATTCTTATGAATTGATGATAAATGGATAATTCATCGAATTTCCTAGAAGCTCAATGAGATTAATATGATGTATATCAATGAAATGATAAATGATGAGCTCTTCTAAGAAAAATTTACATTTTGCATTGTCATGAGACTAAGTGTGCCCATGATAAATAATAACTTTTATATTGAGCTCCATTGTGAAAAAAATGAGTAAGGGATCCATGAAATGGTAAGTTCATGATAGTTGGAAATGATCTTATGATAGTGATCATTATATTGTACCAAAATAGATTTGGACGCAGCATTTTTTTGAATTTGAAAATCCATTAAAAATAGTGGAAATTGAGTTAGAAGCTTAATAAAATATGAAATTAAAGCTTAATGAGTCTAGTTTCACATAAAGGAAACGGTGAAAGTAAAAAAGTTTCTGTATCATGAGATATTTTAATTCTTATGAGACAGAGTTAGAGTGATTCTAGACTCCCCTGTCTCAACTTTGGAAAATCAGTAGAAATTGTGAAAAAATAATTACAAGTTAAAATCTATATGAATGAAATCCTTAATGAGCTTATTTTTAGGAGAAATAGACAAAAACATTATCCAAGTCTCGTACCATGAGATAAATAAATTTTAGTGAAGAAAGGTCGAAGCTGTCAAATAGAAAAATAGGGGAGACTTTGAATAATAAACTGTACTTATTGGCTAGGCCAAAAATTCTGAAAATTTTATGATAAGAATAGATATGAGTCTAGTTTTTTGGAAAAGTAACAGATCTTTATTTGGAGTTCCGTAGCTCCAGATATAAATAATTTAATGATTGTGACTCGGGAAAATAGCCTAGCTAGAATTTGAATAAATAGAAAAAAAATGAAAATAGCATGTTATCGCATTGCTTGTTATTTTCATGCGAGCTTACTAAGCATAAAGCTTACTCCATCCTTTCCATTTCTTTTAGTTTTGTCAAGTTAGCTCAGGGTTGGAGATCATCGAAGGCAGCATCACACTATTGAGCCATTATCTGTGGAGTATTGATATGTGTATGTTAAATGTTTTCAAATGAGTGGCATGTATAGGGACTTAGTTTTTCTATGATGACTATTGTTGTGATTAGCCAAGGGTATTGGTTTATATTGATTTTTTGTTTATAGCCATGAGATATGGCTTATAATGATTTTGGCTTGTAAGCCTATTTATCCATGATGTGTGTTAATGTCTTGTGATGTGGTTATGTGATTGTGCTTGTTCACTATGTATGAGAAGTATATGGCATATGTACATGATGAATGCCATTGAAATCGTGTATGTGTGTGTATGTAAAGATCACAAAAAGGCTTGGAAATTAGCCTAAGTCTTGACCACACGGGTAGAGACATGGCCGTGTGGAGAACACGGCTTTTGGCCACGGGTGTGTGCCTTGGCCATGTGCCCAAAGACTTTTGAAAGTTCTCTGTTTAGTCCTGAACCACCCTGATGTATGTTATAGGCTTCGAAGGCCTGTATAAGGAACAATATGCATGTGTTTGAAAAGTTTTAGTTTTGGGCGAAATTTGGTAACCCAATTTTGTATTTTTGTGAATGTTTAAGTTCGGTAATGCCTCGAACCCTGTCCCGGAGTTGGATACGGGTGAGGGGGTGTTACATAGTAATATCATCTCATAACTTTTCTTATAAGAACGTATACAATGAAGCAAAAACACATTCATCAACTAAGATATACCATATATCATAATTCCAAAATGAGCTACTTATGACTGGAAGTACGTAACCAATAACAACATTATTAAGTCATTTTCGCATGGCTAAATATATACAAATTAAAAAAAAACAAATTGAAACTAGCCTATACATGCCACCTAACCAAATCTCAAAACATTATTTACGGAAATGATAACCGGATAGTGTGATGACATCTCCTACAACTTCCAACCTGAGCTGTCCCTGAAATTCTATAAGCATAGGAAAAACACACAGAGTAAGCTTTGAAAGCTTAGTAAGCCATAAGCAAATAAATCATTTCAATGATATTTATAAACCAATGTCACTAAGCCAAATTTAACAAATCTAAATCATATACAAACATTCATTGTAATCAGAAATTCATATAACTACATAAAATAACTCCACTTATCTTATTTATCAATGAACATAGAATCATGCTTTCAAATTCGAATAACAGCTATTAGCTCAATTATATAAATCAAACTCGCACATATTCATTATATCGCCAATCAAAATATAGTCATTTATTAAAAATCATACATAAAGTTATATCAATTTCTTTATAAGCACTTCCAAACTCGAAAATCCATAAACCAAATTTGTATAACCAAATTCACATAAACCAAATTCACATACTTGAATAATATAGTTAACCAAGATCAACTTTATTTTACTAAATATATATTACATATAAAACATACACCAACTCAACCCTTTTAATTTCATTATCTATTCAAGTTTTCAAACCTTAAATCATATAGCAAAACCATGTTTCTTATTTCATAATTCTCATGTCTGAAACATAGAACCATAATTCATATAACAAACATATATATAACATATCATTCATTTATATACACTTATACCATTCTTTATCATATATTTCACATATAGTCATATGATACATGCTTACCTTTCATTTATAAATTTCATAACAAGTCACACATACCTGAATCGGATACAATTTCACATTTTTATTCATTTCCCAGAATGCCCATTGAACCGTTTGAAACTGGATAGGACACTCGGATAATCACACATATCGCACAATGGCAACGTCCCAGACGTGGTCTTACATGTAATCACATATCGATGCCACTGTCCCAAATAGGGTCTTACTCGAAACAAATACGATGCTGATGTCCCAGACATGATCTTACTTGTAACCATATATATCGATGCCAACGTACTAGACATGGTCTTACTCGCACACATATATTGAAATCACATATCGATGCCAACATATTAAACGTGGTCTTACTCACACGCATATATCGATGCCATGGTCTTACTCGTACATCACTTATCAGAATCCTATATCATGACATATATATCCTAGCTTTTCCTAAGGTTTATACGGGGCTTTTCGGATGTCAGAACTTTGTCGATACTTTCTCGGATGTCTCATATTTCTCAACTTGTATAATCATTCATCATAGTTCAAGAGCATATAATAAATAATAATTCAATTCATAATATATTTATTTGTCTTACCATTTGGCACATATATTTATATTCATCACAAATCAAATTAACACATATAATATATATATTTCAATTTAACAACATTTATTTACTTATGACTTACCTTGTTCTAACACGGACGGACTGGAACAACTATTAAAATTTTTTTGACTTTCCCCGATCCAGATCCGATTTCCACATTTCTTGATTTAATTCAATACAAATTCAACATATTTAATCATTTATTCAATCAAATTAATCCAAAAACCACATAAATGAGCAAATTACACTTTTGCCCCTGACATTTCATATTTTTCACAATTTAGTCCGTATTTCACAAAACACAAAATACACAAAATTTCTATACACCCATGCTTAGCCGAAACTTTATGGTGCTCAAACAAGCTCACATATTTCATTTATTTCTCATTTTAGTCCCTCAAAATCTCATTTTTACAATTTAGCCCAAATTACCCAAATTCATAAAAAATTCAAAGACAAAATATATCAACTCAATACATATCTTTTATTTTCCAACAACTAACATCACAAAGCTCACAATTTCATTAATGGCATATTTCAAAATCATCAACAAGATCAGAAATTAACACATGGGCTAGATAGAAGACAAAGCAACAATCTCAAAAACGTAAAAATCATCAAAAACTGAACAAAATCCATACCTTAATTAAAGAACATAAGAACCGAACCTAGCTTGCTTAAAAATGGTGTCTTTCACCTTTAATATTTGGCAATAAAAGAAAGGATGGACAAAATGCATGTTATGTTTTATTTTATTATCATTTTATTACTAAATTACCTTATTAACCTTTATAAATAATATAAAATCCTATTATTGTTGTCCACTACCATCCATGTTACTAATTATTGGCCTAATTGCAACTTAAATACCTCATGCCATTAAGATAACATTAATTCGGCCCTTTTACAATTAACCGTCAAATTTTCACTTTACGTGATTAAGCCATTTTTATTAAATTAACACTCAAACGATAAAATTAAAACACAAAAATGTCAACGATATACATTCACACATAATAAACACATAAAATAATTTTTAAATATTTTTCTAACCACTGTTCCAAATAGGGTCTAAACCGGGTTGTTACACGATGAGATGGTATTTGATCATGTTTTGAGACATGAGAAAGGTTTGTAGTTAATGTGTATAATTGGTTGATTTATATTTATTTGATGAATTAAGTTATTCATATACGAGCTTGCTAAGCTATGAAGCTTACTTCATGTTATTTTTTTATGTTTTATAGTGAATCAAGGCTAGCTCGGATCCGGGAGTCGTCGGGGACATCATTGCACTATCGAACATCTATTTGGTACTTTTGAGTTGTATATACGGTATGTGGCATGTATAGGCTAAATGTGGTATTTTGGTTGTGAATATAGCCATTGAGTTGGCTTATGAATATCTATGTTTGGTTTGTATATGGCCAAGGAAGTTGACATATTTTGGTTGATTAGGTTGTGTTTATATTTGTACAAATGGCTTATATTATAAGGTGATGAATGAAATGTGTTGTTTGTTAATGATAGGTATTATGGATATCAAGTAGTAGAGTTTTATGTATGCTATTGAATCAAGATAAATAATGCATATTTGATTATGACCACATTGATGAATTATGATGATGAGTTTTCGGTAAGAAATTTGCATGGCCTAATTTGGTATTTGGATACTTGAATTGTTGATATTGGGAAAGCATGTTTTGATCTTGATTTGGTTGATTGGAATTATGCTATTATTATGTGTCATGTGAGCTGTGTAGGTGGATGATAAATTGGGGTGGCAAAATGGCTTGGTAAATAGCCTATTTTTTGTCTCAGCCATGTGTGACACACGGTCAAGTTGCACGGCCGTGTGTCCCGTGGTGTTGAAATTGAATTGAAGTCAGTATGCTCCACACGGTCTCATACACGGGCATGTGACTGGCCGTGTGGTACAAGTCAGTATACCCCTTAATTAGCTTACAATCTAGCACACGGGCGTGTGACTTGGCCTTGTTGCATAAGTCAGTATACCCTACAATTTTGGCTTGGCCTAGTACACGGCCTAGCACACGAGCGTGTGTGGCCACTTCAAAGGGCACACGGGCTGGACACACGGGCGTGTGGTTGGCTGTGTAACCCAAGTCAGTATGTATGCCCTATTTTCACATGGCTTGAGACATGGGCGTGTTTGGAGCTATGTGAGACACACGGCCAGTTCGCACAGGCGTGTGACCCCTGTATGTTTGAAATTTTACTAAGTTTTCAAAATTTTTGTATGATATCAATTTAGTCTCGAACCACTTATAAAGCTTGTTTAAGGCCTTGTAGGCCCTTGTAAGGGATAATGTGATTGTATTGAATGATTTATGTTTGATAAATGTATGCTATACATTGTGTATTGATCGGTAATACCTCGTAACCCTACTGTAACAGCCTGATTTATACCCTAATCGGAACGGTGGTTTCCGGGCCACGATTTTGAGTCAGAAAAATATTTAAAAATTATTTTCTGTGTTTATTTTGTGTGAATTTATATCTGTGAAATTTTTGTGATTTAATTTTATTGTTTAGGTGTCCGATTGAATAAAAGGACCTAATCACGTAAAATGCAAAATTTGCATGCTAATTATTGAAGTGCCTAATTGCCTTGTTCTTTTAATGTAGGGTATTTATTATGTAATTATACCCTTGAATTTTGCATGGACACATTCAGCCATTAGCTAGTGGGATATGAATAATTTAAACTAAGGCTAAATAGGTAAATTATGTAATAATAATATGCTTATAATAAAACATAAAAAATTAAAACATGGTTCATAATTTTTGTTCATGACCGAAATAAAAATAACAAAAGAAAAGAAAAGAAGCTAGGGTTCAGTCGATTCTAAGCTCAATCAAGGTATGTTTTTAGCTCGATTTTTGATAATTTTTACGTTTTTGAGATCGTTGCTAAGTTATCTTCAAGACCCATGCTTGAATTTTTTGTTTTGGTGAATATTTTGAGTTATGCCATTATTGAGAGCTTTTGATTATTGTTGTTTGATGATGAAATATGAAAGATATGTTTTAGATTAACATGTTTTGTATTGGAGTTTTTGATGATTTTGAGTAATTAGGACTAAATTGCAAAAATAATAATTTGAGGGACTAAAATATGAAATAAATGAAATATATAGACTTGTATGAATACTAGGTATATTCAGCGAAACATGGGTATATTGAAATTTTGCATATTTTCTATTTTGTGCAATAGGGACTAAATTGTGAAAAGTGTAAATATCAAGGGTAAAATGGTAATTTTCCCATTTATGTGTTTTTGGACTAAATGGAATGAAAATATGTTTGAATGAGTTTAATTTGAATATTTTTAGATCAAGAACCAAAGAAATCGGATTTGGATGGGGGAAACTGAAAGTTGTCGACTAATTGTCCTATTCCATTTTATATCGTCCGAGGTAAGTTTATAAGCAAATAGACATACTTAATTTTAATTAAATGCAATATATATATGCTGAAATGAAATATATGATTTTATACATGTTATAGACGAATGTGAAAAAGCTTGGTTAGTATGTTTCCAAATTCATTTCGACCGAGTTACGACGTCCGAAAGCCCCGTATGAACCTTAGGAATAGTTAGGATACATATGTCATGACATAGGATTCTGATATATGTGTGCGAGTAAGACCATGGCATCGATATGTGACTCTGATATAAGTGTGCGAGTAAGACCCTGTATGGGATAGTGGCATCGATATGTGACTACATGTAAGACCACGTCTGGGACGTTGGCATTGTACGATATATGTGTGACCATCCTACTGTCCTATCCAATTCCGAATGGTTCATCGAGCAAAGATAATTTGTGTTCGAATGTGTAAAAAGAGTTAATGGGCAGGTATGAATTAGTTTGTTATTACTTAAAATGAGGTAAGTGTATTCGGGCTTGTGAATATTATTGAATGAGTTTTAATTATATGCATGTGTGATTGTGTATATTCGGCAATTTAACACCCCAAACCCGGCCCGGACATTATGGCCGGATCTGGCATGTGATTGAAGTGTTTTAGTAAAAATCTTGTTTTCTTTAAAAACCCTTCCTTGAAAAAAAATATGAAACCTTAATAAACTTATTAAACTCTCTTTTCAATCACAAATACCTGTTTATAACATATAATTTTATGAAAACCTATGAAAACCTGTCATTTTGAAATTTAGTTGCGGAAACGTAGTATATAAAAAACTAAGGTTTAGAAAATCCATGTTCAACTTCTAGTAATTACAACGTATAAAATAATAATCCAAATAATAACAAAAAGGAAGCCTTATTACATTCCGGTCTGAAAGTACTTAATAAAATAAAGAACTTATATGCTTTTAAAAAAGAAACAAGTCCAAGTCGTCTTGCTAGCTGGTCACCCAAAGTCCCTCCAAACAGCGAACCTTCTACTGAGCATCACCTGAAAATAAAATAAAAGAGGGGCATGAGTTTACGAAAACTCAGTGTGTACAACCCTCGAAGAGTAACAATCATTCAATATTCACCATACATTAAACATGCAATGCAATGCAGTGCAATGTCATCCCAATAATCCATCCGCTACACACCAGCTCCGTCCCCTGATACACATCATGTGGGGATATAAATATCGACCCACCCAACCGATACACATCCATGGTAGCCCGGTTGTGGAACTACCTTCATTTATACATTGGGCTTAAAAGCTGTCAGTTGATCCACGATTGTCAAGCAACCATGTGATCCTCATATACTTCCTCCGTTCCATATTTCCCAACCCCTATGCAACTTAAGCAGAATATCATATGTATGCAGCAGATATGCATGTCATATCCATAAAACCTACATTCAACACATAGGGGTATTTCAGTCATCTTTGCCCTTAGGGGCATTTCGGTAATTTTCCCATTATTATGGTTTTCACTTACCTTGTCCCATTAACAAATCCCGTGAGCTAAGATGATGAATACTATGCACCAGGTAGGATTCTAGAGAAGAGGAGGTGAGTCATTAAGACCGCTTAAGTACCAAGCTCTCTCTCTAGATCCAATCCTAGACATGCATATACCTGTTGCCATATCTTAACCCTATGACTTGTCCATGGTCGCATTAAATTAATTAAGTTTTATGTAGTCATCATATACTAGTCCCAAAACCCCTTACAAAGCCCAGACAAGTTCACATACCTGTATATGGCCAACTAGACCCAATTATATTCACATGGCCCATTAGGCGCAGATCACATTATATGGCCCTTTAGGCCCAAATCACATTTATATAGCCCTTTAGGCCCAAATCACATTATATTCATGCTCACATACGAGTTTCTATCACATAGCATCAATGATCAATTTTTGGCTTATTATGGGCCCAATGGCCAATTGGGCCCATTAAGCCTATTCTGGCCCGGTTGGCCAATTCACAGCCCAAGTCCATGGAGTCGCCCATGGGCCTCAGATAACCTATTGATTTTCTCCTCATAAGTGTTCGCGCACTCGCAAGACTACTGTAGCTAAACTTTCGGCTTTTTGGCATTTCGACTTTTGTCGATCTACTTATGTGTGCAGTGTATGTACACACCTGGTAAGCAAGCGTGCTACGATTCCCTTAGTCACCAACCTACAAACAATATCACCCTTCAATTAATC
This sequence comes from Gossypium hirsutum, assembly GCF_007990345.1. Lineage (NCBI taxonomy): Eukaryota > Viridiplantae > Streptophyta > Magnoliopsida > Malvales > Malvaceae > Gossypium > Gossypium hirsutum. The sequence goes on along the minus strand of NC_053424.1, from coordinate 58,911,577 downwards.
GCATGCTTAATACATATCTTTACTAAAACCGAAACCTCACCTTAACCTTACCTTGTGCGATAAGTATAACAGCACCTTCTTAAATCACTAATCACGATCAACTCCTAGATCTGCACCAATCTTAACTATTAAAACCAGAATAATAGGTGACTCGTATCCAACACAAGTCCCCTTACCGTAACTATGAACATTTGGCCACCTTAGCCAATGGGAGAGGAATACTTACCAAAATCGCAAACACCTAAAGAGCAATTTCGGCAGAGAGCTAAGATCTGAGATCCGATACTAATTCCTTACCAATGTTGATTGAAAAGAGTAAGGGAGGGGAGTAATCAGTATTAACAATACTAGCTGAAAAAGAGATAAGGTACTTACCCCAAAAGAGTATTCGGCCCAAGGGAGATTCAGCTTTTCGACTTTCAAACTAATATGGAGAATAAGGTTTATTTGGTACAAATTAAAGAATAAGGGTAGAAGAAGGAATCGACTAACCTAAAGGGTAAATCAAAAGAGATCTGAGGAGAGAAAGAATGGCAAAAGAATCAGCTAGCAAAGATGGAAAGCCAATCGGCACTTAAAAAAAATGAAGAATTTGGCATTAGTCTAGGATCCCAAACTCAGTACATATTTATAGCCTCTAGCCAAATTGCCTGACCCTCAATTCCCAATTCAGCTCCATCACTTCCCCCTTCTCATCTCCTCATTTTTCTCCCTAATAACTCCTCAATCCATTTCCTAAATTTTCTCTTCTGAACACTCCCCTTAGAGCCCATCTTCACGCCACTTCCAACCTTCTAGAAGGCCAAAATTAAACTTTTAAAAAAAATACTAACCTAGGATTCGAACCTAGGATCTCCTTGCTATCTACTAATGCCACCTCCCTACACCCTAAGTGGCGTCAGTTAGCCACTCTTCCACAAGGCTTTTTGAAGCCATTTCCCCCTTTCTTTATTTAAAAGCCCAACTACTCCCAACCCTGATTCCTTTAATAATTAAATTAAAATTCCTCCACCATAAAACTCAAACCCAGAACTTCTCCAACATACCTTGACACTTCAAATTCCTTAAACCCTTAAAGCCAACATGTCATTTGTCATTTTCTTGCTCACTTAAAAATTTTATGAGACCCAAAGCCCATTTTATCTAGGCCCAAAATTCGGGGCGTTACAACTCTACCCCCTAAAAGAAATTTCATCCTCGAAATTCCCAACTATTAGTACAGCTGCATAACATAAACTACCACACCACACTCCCGCTGCGTACTCTAATTCCAAACTAAGTAAATAGCACCTCATGGATAAAGTACGTACCAATATCTGCCTCTGAAGCGTCTCCGTCCTCTCGACAACGTGCTGCATAGACCAACGCTGACTGTCTCACCTTAACATGACCAGCACCTCTGCCTGGTGCTCCACGGCCCAAGCCGTTTCCACCCCTAGCCTGACCATGGCCTCTCGGCGGCTGTTGACCACCCCTCGGTGGCTATACATCACCTTTACCCATGCCTGGCACCTGAGCTGGTATTTTAGGGCAATTCTTGATCCTATGCTCCATACATCCACAAGCTAGACAGGCTCCTATCCTCTTTCAACACTCGCATACATGACGTTTCCCACAATCAGCACAAGGTGGCACCCCTGGATTAACAGCAGGGGGCCCTGCTCTAACTGGCCCATTATCTCTGGCCCTAGCCCTAGGCCTCTCTCCAACACCAAGTGTAATAGCCCAAAATTGGGTCTAGTTGGAATAGAAGTTTCGGGACCACAAAATCCGAGATAAAAATAATTATTTTATGATTATTTTTAGGTCTATGATATGATTGCATGATTTTGTGAAAATTTCGTGAAGAAATTCTATGCATAAAGTGCTCAATTTGAAGTTAGGGACTAAATTGAATAAGTTGTAAAACTTGCATTCTAGAAGTTTCTAGTATGAAATTGCTTTGAAATATTAATTAGGAGGTATTAAATAGAAATTTGACCAATTTCTAAGTTATGAACAAAAATTGGACATGGATGGAATTTTTGAAAGTTTAGTAAGGAAGGGCATTTTGGTCATTTGGTAATTAAAAGAAATAAAAAGGGAAAATAAAGCCAAAATTGACTCATCTTTTTCATGGAGGCCGAAATTAGCATGGGGGAAGCCATGGCTAGGGTTTTCAAGCTTTCCAAGCTCAATAGTAAGTTCGTTCTAACCCCATTTTTCAAGTTCTTTACGTTTTTGGAATCCCGGTAATTTGATTAAGCTTATTCTAGCAATAATTAAAGCTAGGGTTCATATTTGGAAATATACCCAGAGGAGAAATGTGTTTATTTTGATGTTTTATGATAGAATATGAGGTTTTATATTATGTTAGACAACTTGTGCTACTCGGTTTTGAGTGAAAACGAGTAAAAGGGCTTAATTGGTAAAAATACCTAATAGTCATAAGTATATGTTAGAGTGAGAATTTGATGTTGCCATAGGAGGAAAAGTGATCAGCATGTCATAAAACATAAGAATAAGGGATGAAGTTTAATTCCCGAGCCTAAGGGCAAAAGTGTAAATATGCAAAAGTTTAGGGGAAAAATTGTAATTTTTCCAAAGTTTGAGTTAAGGACTGTTTTGAATATTAAATTAATTAAATAAGTAAAATATGATGTTTTAGATATCGGAAAATGAGATTTGAACCTAGAATGAGAGAAAAATCGAAAATTGGGAATGTTGGTAAAATGGCCGTTTTAGTATCGAGGTAATTTCATATGTATAATAAGCATTAATTTACGCATGTTTCAATGTAAAATTGATATATTTACTATGATTTCCGAGGTGTTGAAAGTATGTAAGTTGGTGTGATAATAATACAACAATAATGTTGTAATTTATATTTGAAAGTTAAATTTAGTGAATTAATTGAATTATGTTAAATTAAATGTTTATGGTGCCCAGTTTATGAATTGATTTAAAAATATGTATATGGTACATGAAGTGCATTGAATTATCATACATAAATGTGATTTCTATGATTATGGATATTATGAGAAATTGTAAGTTTATATGATTTTTAATAAGGCAATGTGTAATTTAATGTTATTACCTTGATATTAAATGAGATGTAAGTTTATATGTAAGTAATACATCAATTTTACTTGTATTATGATATTTTATAATAATATTGGAAATATGTTTGTTGATAATTACTTGATTGGTGAAATTGTTGGAAAAGAGAGAGAAATCCCGGTTGAAACTTCGGAAAGATTGGATGATACAGATGGTATGTAGCTAGGTCACATGTATGGTGCTGAGTGCACATCATGTGTACAAGAGAGCTACAAAACATTATGATATAGCTAGGTCGCATGGGTGATACTATGTGTACACCATGTAGACAAGAGAGCTACGAGATATATGTATCTAGGTCACATGCGTGGTTCCAGGTGAAGGACACCATGTAGACAAGAGAGCTACGAGATAAACTGGCTAGGTCACATGGGTGGAACTAAGTGCTCACCATGTGTACAAGAGAGCCGAACTATATGATGGGTGGAGCTATGTCCTGAAACCACCAAGTATCGAGGATTGATCCGAAGTGTTCAACAAGAGACTCTCTATGTATTGCTTTGTGAGTTTTGTGATGAATAAGTGCAGGAACTTGGTTATGTGAATGATGCGTACATTAAGTGACCGGGATGTGGTAAGGTTATAAACAAGTAAATTATACGTGAGGATGATTTTATGGTGACCTTGTAATCATGGGCCTATACTTATGATGTATGAAATGTGGTGAAAATGATTTGTGATATGTATGTTAAAATGAGGTTAATACAAAGAAAGTGTGAAAGAGTGAATTAGCAATAAAATTATTTTGGACAGTAGCAGTGACGTGATTTTTAAAAATCACCAAAAATAGTATAAATTGAATAAGAGACTGAATGAGATATCAAATTAAAACTTAATGAGTCTATTTTCATATAAAAGAAACAGAGCAAGAAAAGGATTCTATATTTTGAGATATTTATGTTTTTGTGAGACTGGTTTAGAATGATTATGTGATCCCCTGTTCTGACTTTGGAAAATTACAAAAATTTGGAAAAAAATAATTAGAGGCTAAAACTTATATTTTTAAAATCCCTAATGAGTCTATTTTCAAGATAAATTAACAAGAACATTGTCTGAGTTCTGTACTGTGAGATAATTAATTTTTAGTGAAGAGAGGTCAGAACTGTCAGAAAGTGAAATAAGGGAAAATTTAATGAATAAACTGTACTAATTGGATAAACCAAAAATTATGAACATTTTATGGTTGAAATATATATGAGTCTAGTTTCAGGGGAAATTTACGGATCTTAATTTGGAGCTCTGTAGCTCGAATTATAAATAAGTAAGTGATTATGACTCGTGTGGACAGTTTGTTGTGAGCATTTATTAGTAAATTGTGAAATCGTACTTACAAGAATGCTATTACATTAAGGATGTGGAATGGAGAGGAGGAGGAGGAAAATAAATATATGTGGAATACATGGAAACTATGGTATATGGAATATTGATATAATGAAATAAATGATATGTGTTTATAAGAAAACAGAAAGAGAATGATATGTATCATGACATGTATATATATATATATGACTAGTCTCAATGTAATGCTTGTTGGGTATGGAGTTGAATTGAAATGTTTCAGGCAAACATGTTATTCTGCGCATCTAAATTGTGGTATTTTATAAAGATATGATCTAGCTTTAAATATGAATGCTTGATGATTAAGCTGAAGATATTTGGTAAGATGAATGTCTTGGTATAAATGTATAAGTGTGTAAGAGATTAAGGTTGACCAAAGCTTGGAAAATAGCTTAGGTATATTCCACACAGGCAGAGACATGGCCATGTGTCTCAGCCGTGTATGGAACACAACTTTGGGACACGGGCATGTGGAACCTTAAAGCATAAAATTTCCAAGATTTTCGTAAGTTCTCAGTTTAGTGCTGAACCCTTTCTAAAGTATGTTTTGGGCTTCGTAGACTCAAATAAGGGACTGTGTAAGTGAATGAACGTTTTGAAATATGAATGAAATTTTATGGCCTGTATTTTAGTTTAATGTTTGTATGTTTGTCCGGTAACGCCTCGTACCTTATCCCGGCCTCGGGTACGGGTAAGGGGTGTTACACCAAGAGTCTCAGCCTCCCTTTTATTCTTACCCCTTTCTTTTTCCTGATTCAGGCGCTCAGTGCGCTTCACCTCCTCTGCTATCTTCGCTTTCTCTACCAACTTCGAGAAAACTCACCCCTTTGTGGAGCTATCAACACCCTGAGGCTATCTCTTAGTCCATCCTCAAATCTAATGCAACGCTCATAGTCCGTTGCCATGCAACGCTCATAATCCATTGCCACCATAACTCTTGCATACCTACTAAGGCATAGAAATTCTGTTTCATACCCCGCCACCGATTTATTTCCCTGTGTCAAGTTCAAGAACTCCTTCCTTCTAGCGTCCACGTAACTCGGACCTACATACTTCCCCTGAAATGCCACCTTGAAGAACTCCCACGTGACCCGCTCAGGTTGGATGCCCTCTTTCACTGTTAGCCACGACTGGTAAGCTTATTCCCTAAGTAGTGACACCGCCCCTTTCAGCTTTTGTTCAGGTGAACAGTTCAAATCCTCCATTATCCTTTCCGTGGCCTCCAACCAGTATTCAGCTACATTAGGAGCCACACCAGCCATGCCCTTAAAAATCTCAGCCCAATTTGATCGAAGTTGTTTCGGAATGGACCCCCGATTCCCTATGCCATATTGGGTCCAGCGACCCTTTCCAAAATCCTTATCATTGCCTGAGACAATGCATCTTCTCCCGTGGCCTGATCATACGGTCCATTCCTAGCCACAGGTGAGGCCGGAGCCTCTTCTACTCCAACATCGGGCATATGGCCCGATGCCGATGATTCAGCCCTAACACTTTCGCGACCTCGGTCAAGGCCTCTCGTACCTCTTCTAGCACTCATTGTCGATTCACGTATTTTTTTGATTAGAAATTTTATGAAGTTTTAGTTAGTTTCAATAATTAAACCGATGTTTTACGAAGGTATTTAAAGAGAAGGTTGTTTTCGTAAATCCTCTACAGTTTCAAGATTCTATGGGCTTTAGTTCTATTCTAACATAATCATATGGACACTCAGCAATTTAAACAGTCTTAAGAACAAAAGAACTTACTTGGTTTGACGTCGGAGACTCGGTGTGCTGCTCAGCAAGACTTCTCTTTTTCCAAAACATTGTGAGTCAAAATTTTTTTAAAACACAAAACCAAGTAATAAGGCCCACTTCACAGCCCGAGTTTTGTAATCGGGGTCTGATACCACTAAATGTAACACCCCAAACTCGACCCGAACATTATGGCCGGATCTGGCGTGTCACATTAAAGTGTTTTAGCGAAAAACTTGTTTTCTTTGAAAACCTTTCCTCGAAAAAAAATGTGAAACCTTAATAAACTTATTAAACTCTCTTTTCAATCACAAAAACCTGTTTATAACATATGAGTTTATGAAAACCTATGAAAACCTGTCATTTTGAAATTTAGTTTCAGAAACGTAGTATATAAAAAACTAAGGTTTAGAAAATCCATGTTCAACTTCTCGTAATTACAATGCATAAAATAATAATCCAAATAATAATAAAAAAGAAGCCTTATTACATTCCGGTCTGAAAAGTACTTAATAAAATAAAGAACTTATATGCTTTTAAAAGAGAAACAAGTCCAAGTCGTCTTGCTAGCTGGTCACCCAAAGTCCCTCTAAACATCGAACCTTCTACTGAGCATCACCTGAAAATAAAATAAAAGAGGGGTGAGTTTACGAGAACTCAGTGTGTATAACCCTCGAAGAGTAACAATCATTCAATATTCACCATACATCAAACATGCAATGCAATGCAGTGCAATCCCATCCCAATAATCCATCAGCTACACACCAGCTCCGTCCCTAAATTACACATCATATGTGGATATAAATATCGACCCACCCTGATTCCTTTAATAATTAAATTAAAATTCCTCCACCACAAAACTCTAACCCAGGACTTCTCCAACATACCTCGACACTTCAAATTCCTTAAACCCTCAAAGCCAACATGTCATTTGTCATTTTCTTGCTCACTTAAAAGTTTTATGAGACCCAAAGCCCATTTCATCTAGGCCTAAAATTTGGGGTGTTACAGGCCACATAATTAATATATGTATATGAAACTATATTGTGACACATGAGCTTATGTGTTTATGGTATGTGAACTAGGTTTGTAATAATTATTTAGCTGTGGAAGTTAAATGATAACACTGATAATTTGGTTACATGAACATTCGGCCAAGGTGATATTTAAGAATGAATATATATATAATTTGAACTTTATATGTTTGAACCCAAATGTGTTATGATAATAAAATTTGGCTTGGTTTAATTAGGTTGATAATGTTATTTGGTTGTACATTTTCTTATGAGTTACTAAGCTATAAAAGGCTTACTCTATGTTTATATGTGTTTCTGTTTTATAGATTTTAAATCAAGTTACGAGCTCAGGGATTGTCAGCAAGATCATCACACTATCTACTAATTTTGTTACCTTTATAGTTAAACTCGAATTATGGCATGTATAGGTTAGAGTATGTTTCAAATGATGAACTTTGGTTTTGTATAATGGCCATGCGAAAATGGCTTAATTTCTATGTTTGATTTCAGTTATGCTTGGTTGTGGCTTGAAATCATTTTGGTTATATTGTTAAGTACTATGAAGGCATAATGTTCATGATAGGTGTTTTATGTTTTGGAAATGGTTAATGATTTTGGATGAATATATGGCTCACTCAACTAAGGTATACATAGAGTAGGGTATATGTGAATGGGGTGGTTGTATTAGGATAATGAATTATATGTGTTTCGGCATTATAGGTTGGTTTATTATGTCCGAACATGAAATAACTTTGTCTTGATATGTTCATTATATGGTATGGCAATATTCATGTTACTAATATAAATATGTATTAGTTAAATGACCATAAATGAAGTAATGGCATTCGAATATGAGATGGGAGATATGAATATTTCTTTTTGAGCTACCTATGGTTCGGCATTTGTGATGATTCATGTATTGAAGTGGTTTGATGTATCATTTGAATTATATGTTTATAAAATAAAATGATTTAGAATATGGGGATTTGGAAATTCGGTTGTGGTCTATGTTCATTGATAAGTATGAAATTTATATATTTAGTTATAAGTATTCGGTTACCTTGACAAAACATTCATTTAAGTCATAAAGGTTAGTTTCATAAATGAACTATTACATGGTATTAGCATGCATAAATGTTCGGCAAAATTATGTGACTTATGTGGTTGTTTTCTTTGAAGTTAGATATTCGGCACTAATTGGGTTAGTCATTCTGCAAATATTTATTAAGATATTTGTTTGTATAATGTGTTGACATATGATTTAAGTATAAATATAATTGATATTAGATAATAATATGATGCTTGAATTTGGGTTGAGTAATGATATCATTAGCAGTTAATTTGGAAAATAAGTGTATACTCATGTATTTAAAATAACTAAATAATCATTTAGATTTATATCATATCCTTGTTAAAGTCCGTAAATGCTTTAATATTTGAATGTTATAAATCATTTTATGGCATGTGAATGATATGACTGTATGTTTATGTATGATATAAAATGCTTCAAATTTAAGTGCTATGTTAGTTCATGAAATAAATTTTGACTGATTTTCAAGACTCGTTCATGTGTATATATCAATGTTTGGAATTGTGCTTTTGATTGGTAATGCCTCATAACCCTAATCTGATGACGGATACGGGTTAGGGGTGTTAGCTACTCCGGTGATGAATACAGGATAGGGGTGTTACAACTAGCCATTCCAATGGCTAGATTACAAACAACCATTTACATGCCAACATTGACCAAGTTAACCTATACATGCCATTATACCAAAACAAGTTTACTATTTACACCAAAACGAGCTGAACGTGTAACACCCCTCACCCCTATTCAATTTCAAAATAGGGTTATGAAGAACTGCCAGGCTTATAACACATTTTAAACCTACATTTCACATACAATTAATCAAATCATGTACATTTCATGTAACATCTCGATTTAAGGTCTAGTCGGAATAGGGGTTTCAAGACCACAAATACGACATAATAAAATCTATTTTCATTATATTTCTATGGTCTACGATTTCACGAAATGATTTTTGTGAAAATTTTGTTTGAAAATTTTGACGTTTGGGCACTCAATTTAGTCAAAAGGACTAAATTGTAAAAAGTGAAAAAGTTGAGTTCTACATCTAGAGGTGTCCAATTGTTATGAAATTTTAAATTGGAGGTCCTTATATGGTAATTAGACCATTGGTTAATTTGTCAGACAAAAATGTACATGAAATGGGTGAAATAGAATATTTTTAAGTTAGGGGCATTTTGGTCATTTGGTAATTAAAATAATAAAAAGGAAAAATAAAAGCCAAAATTATGCTCATCTTCAACCTTTGGCAAAAATTTTGCATGGAAGCCACGGCTAGGGTTTTGTTCAAGCTTTCCAAGCTCAATAGTAAGTTCGTTCTTGCCCCATTTTTAATGATTTTCACGTTTTTGAGATCCTTGAAGCATGATCTACCTATTTCTAGCCTTATTTTGAGTTAGGGTTCATGTTTAAAATTTACCCATGTGTTACATGTGTGTATTTTGATGTAAGTTTGATGTTTAATGGAGGAATATGCAAGTTTGATGTTTGAGAAACGACTTTTACTAAGTGATTTTCGGTGAAAATGTATAAAAGGGCCTATTTGTAAAAGTTATAAAATTTGTCATAAAAGTGTGATTTAGTGGAAATTGTGGGCTGATATAGTTATGAAAATGACTCAGCTAGGCTTAAAAAGTGAGGAAGTTGAATAAAAATCATTTTATGAGCCCAGGGGAAAAAGTGTAAATATGACAAAGTTTAGGGGCAAAAACATAAATTTTTCATAATGTGATTTTTGGATCACATTGAATCATGTGACTAATAAATAAGTTAAATGTGATGTTTTAGATAAAAGAAAATGAGGTTTTGACCAAGAACGGGGGAAAAACGCATATTTGATGGTTAGGTCCTTTTCATTATTTTTGGTATCGAGGTAAGTTTGTATGAAAATAATGCAACAAGTTGTTATTATTATATATCTAATGTTTAAACATTGCATGAAATGTATATGTGAGCCAGTGTAAGACCATGTTTGGGACATGGCATCGACGTTGATATGTGACCAGTGTAAGACCATGTTTGGGACATGGCATTAGCATTGATATGTGAGCCAGTGTAAGACCATGTCTAGGACATGGCATCGGCGTGGATATGTGAGCTGGTGTAAGACCATGTCTGGGACACGGCATCGGCGCTGATATGTGTGCTAGTGTAAGACCATGTTTGGGACATCGCATTGGCATTGTCATGAGATTTTGTATAAGACCATATTCGAGATATGGCATCTATATGTGGATTCATGTAAGACCATGTCTGGGACATGGCTTTGGCACACTATTTGGTGCATGATGATTTCGAACGTCCTTCAGTATTCCAAGTGGTTCAACAGGTAATTCAAAGATGATATTAAAGTTGTGAAAAGGAATGATTGTCATGATGTAGTACAGGTATGTACACAAAACTCATGAGAAATGATTTGGTTTAAGATGCATCTTTGGTAAGGATGCAAATAAGTAAGTCATGTAACACCCCACACTCGTACCCCACGTCGGGAAGGAATACGAGGTGTTATCTGACTTGAACACATACATTCACACATTTTTGAGTCGCCAAAAAGTTAAGTCAAATTTAAAACCTTTCTGATCTTTATCAAGAACTTCATAATAAAGGCCTACGAGGATCCAAACATTCATTTAAAATCATTCAGGAAAGATTCAGATCTTCCCACAAACTCTGAAAAATATTACTAGACACAGGGGCACATGTCCGTGTGGGAGGGGCAACACGCCTATGTGACCAATTCGGCATGGTTATGCTGCCGGTTAGTGTGGCTCACACACCTAAACAATACAAGGACACACTCGTATCCTCTACCCGTGTGGAATTAGTTCTAAATTCACACCTACAGGGGTTTTCACACGGCCTAGCACACGCTCGTGTCCTTCACACGGCCATGACAAGCCCGTGCACAAAAACCTGGACATTATGTTTCTGACGTTAGCAATTCTTAAGGGTCACACGGCCAAGGCACACGCCCATGTGCTAGGCCGTGCCCTTCACACGGCTAAGACACACGGCCGTGTCTCTGCTCGCGTGTTTACTATCATGCATACTGACTTGTAAATTTTACGTGCAGGGGGCACACGATCGGATCAGTAGCCCATGTGGCGGGCCCTAGACACACGCCCGTGTGCCTACCCGTGTAGACAAAATGAGGCTATTTACCAAGCCTCTTTGCCACCCTTAGATACATAACCTGCATAAAATCACTCTATGCCAAAACAAAGGTATATCACATAGCCAAAATAGCCACAATGGACAACATTTCATTTGTATAATATACTCATCCATGAAAATATCATCTTCTATTTAGGAATATCAAAATGAGTATTGACCATCATCCATGGCCTTATACAAAATTAAATGTATTCATTCCTAGCCAACACATTTGGCTATTTCTCAATGACACACAACATTAAAGTCTAGCCCTATACATGCCATATGCAAAAACAAGAATTCTAACTATGCCGAGTGTTCAGGATAATAGTGTGATCGTAGCCTCCGAGGTCCGATGATCCTCGAGCTATTTATGCGAACTATAAGAAAATAGAAAAAAGAGGGAGTAAGCATAAAGCTTAGTAAGAAGCATGCAAATACATAGGAGCAACTATACCATTCATCAACATGCTATTAATATAAAATAGTTATAAGCATAACTTACTCATCACATCCCCCTACACATCATATAATATATTTTGAACTCATGTCTCATACATACCAAATAGGTACCTGTATCATTCATAATACGGTTATACTTTTCTCTTAATTTTAAACCATAACTCTCACCGTTGAACCATTCAGAACATTATCGGATATTCAATAAGCCTCAACATGGGATAGGATATTGATGCCATGTCCTGGACATGGTCTTACACTAGCTTAACTCATAGCAGATGCATGTCCTAGACATGTCTTACACTGGCTTACATCTCGAGGCTGATGCATGTTCGAGATGTGTCTTACACTAGCTCTCGTCTCACTATCGATGCCATGTCTTGGACATGGTCTTACACTAGCTTAACTCGTAATGTGGCTGATGCATGTCCCAGACATGTCATACACTAGCTCATAATAGTCCATACATCATGGCATGAATATCCGATTTATTTCCCATGGTTCAAACGGGAATTCTACTATCTTAATTATCATCATGCCTTCTCATTTCCACAATCAAGTAATTCATGCTAAATTAACTCATTGCATATAATGACAATGTAGTTGTAATATTTGCATACAACTTACCTAGATTACAAAATATGGTGTCTAAACTGTTGAATCAACTTGTTTGGCCTTCCCCCGGTCTAAGTTCTGATTTGGTATTTCTTGATCTATAATAACAAAAATTCACAAATTTAATCATTTTATCAATCTAGGCACCCAATAATCTATATTTGGGCAAAATGACCATTTTGCCTTTAGACTTTTGTAAAATGATTATTTTACCCCTAGGTCTGAAAATCAATTTTTATCGAATTTCTTCCTATTAAAATCTTATCCAAACCATTTTTACTCTTATAGCAATCCAAAATTCCCACTATCTCGCACATTTATTATCAAACTTTCAACTTATGCAAAATAGTTCCTACTAGGGTTTTCATGAGAAATCCTTTCACAAAAGTTGTTTATTACAATCTAATACTCATATTATTCCATAAAATTTTAGAAAACTATGCATATGCTTTAATGGCAAAACCCTAAACTCTCCACCATTTTGCAAAATTCTCCCCTTAATAGAAAGCTTATGCTTTAAGTGGTACAAAAATGTAAAAATCATCAACAAAAAGTATGTAAATCACTTACTTGCAAGAGGAATAAGTTGCTGAAATATTTTAAGCTCAAAACCCCTAACAATGGCTAAAAAATTGGTGGGAGAAGGAAGAATGAAAGAAAAAAAAAGATGATAGCTAGGCTTAGGCATTATTTTATTACACATTATGTCATCCATTTAACTAATGTTGACTTTTCAACATTTTTATCTTTCATGGCCAGCCAAGCTAAGATCTAAGGGTATTTTTTCCCTTTAAAGACTCCAAATTAAGATTCATAACAATTGAAGACTTTTGCACTTTATGCGATTTAGTCCTTTTTCGCAATTGGGCTTATAAACGTCAAAATTAACTCACCAAATTTTTCATACACTACTAATAACATGCTATGACTCTGAAATAATAATTAAAATTTTTTTCTGACTTCAAATTTGTGGTCCCGAGACCATTATTCCGATTAGCCCTAAAAATCGGGCTGTTACAAGTCATGTTTATGAGAATGATTTTGTGATGACCTTATGGTTATGGGCATATGTTCATGAGGTATAAATATATGGTAAATTTAATTGATGATCATGTGTGAAGCTTTTAAGCCAAATTGAATTGAGGTACTATGTGTTTATTTCTTTAATTTTGTGGTTCAATGAATAATGAAAAGAGGAAAGGATCAGCGTAAATGCCTATTAAAAATGGTTATGAATGTATGGATAGATAAGGGTTTTTGGACATTTGAATGATGTTAGGTTATATGCTTGGAAATGTGAATATACAAAATTAATGTGTACTAAAATAGTCATGGACAACAGTAGCAGTCCAACTTTGAAAAACCACCAAAAATTGTAGAAATCAAACTAGAGGGTAAATAAAATATGAAATTAAAGCTTATTAAGCCTAGTTTCACATAGAAGAAACTGTGTAAGCAAAAGGAAATTCATATTATGAGATAATTAAATTGTTGTGAGATAGGGTCAAGTGATTTTGGGCTCCCCTGTCTTAACTTTGGAAAATCATTAAAAATTACACAAAAATTATTATAGGTTATAATTTATATGATTAGAATCAAATGAGTTTATTTTCAAACAAAACAAACAGGAACATCTTCTAAATCCCGTATAAAGAGATAATTAAATTTTAGTGAAGAGGGGTTAGAACTATTGAACAATGAAATAGGGGTGAATTTGAAGAATAAACTGTACTTACTGGCTAAACCAAAAATTCTGAAAATTTTATGGTAAGATTATGTAATAGCCCGGTTTAGACCCTATTCGGAATAGTAGTTTCAGGACCAAAAATTTGAGTCAAAAAAATATTTTAATATTATTTTCCGTGCTTATAATGTGTGAATTGATATTTATGAAAATTTTGTGATTCAATTTTATCGTTTTTGTCGAATTTTGAAAAAGGACTTAATTGTGTAAAATGCAAAACTAGCATGCTTTATGTAAAAGTACCTATTTGCTATGGCTTTTATTATATCCAATCATTATGTTGTAAATTAACCATTAGAATTATGCATGGACAAAAATGGAAAACCATTATAAAGTGATTATATTATTTCATTAAGGTTAAAATGGTAAATTATGAACTAATGTTAATAAAATAAAAATAAAATAATGAATTAGTGGCATTCATATTTGTTTTGTCGAATCTTGAGAAGGAGACGTTCATCCATGGAGTTTTAGGGTTTGTCAATCTTAAAGCATAATTTGGGTATGTGTTTTGCTCGGTTTTTGATGATTTTTACGTTTTTGAGATCGTTGCTTTGTGTTCTAGCTAGCCCATGTCTCAATTTTAGAAATTGATAATGATTTTGTGTTTTTCCATTGTTGAAGGCTTGATGATTTTTGTGTTTGATAATGAAAAATAAATATATGTAGTTAGATCAATATGTTTAATTAAGTATTTTTTTTATAAAAATGCCTATTTAGGACTAAATTGTAAATTTTACAAATTGAGAGGTCAAAATGTGAAATAAATGAAACATATGGGCTTATATGGGCTAGGGGTAAATTCAGCCTAACATGGGTGTAGTCAAATTTTGAATATTTTGTGTTTTGTGAAATAGGGACTAAATTGTGAAAAATGTGAAATGTTAGGGGCAAAAGTGTAATTAGCCCATTTATGTGTTTTTGGATGAATTTGATTGAGTATTTGATTAAATAAGTTTAATTTATATTAATTTAGATCAAGAAAAGAGAAATTCGAATTTGGATCAACGGAAATCTAAAGTTGTTGAATAGTCGACTCGGTCTATTTGTCTTCGTACGAGGTAAGTTCATAAGTAAAAAATGTTGTTAAATTCAATTGTATATATTATATTTGTGCCGAATAGAAATATTGCTTGTATATATATGTTCAAGCTGAATTTGTTTAAGATGGAGAAGTACTATAAGCCTGAATCGATCGAGTTACGACGTCCGAAAGTCCCGTACGAACCGTAGGAATAGTTAGGATACATATCTCATGACATAGGATTTCCATATGTGATTTCGAGTAAGACCATATCTGGGACATTGGCATCGATTTGTGATTTACGTGTAAGACCATGTCTAGGACATCGGCATCGTACACGAGTTTGTGTAAGACACTGTCTGGGACAATGGCATCGATATGTAATTACATGTAAGACCACGTTTGAGATGTTACCATTGTACGAGCCTTTCGATTATCTATCCTTATTAATTCTAAATGGTTCCACGGGCAATATCGAATATTGATCGAATGTAAAATCGAGCCAAGAGGTCAGGTATGTGCTAAGTTAAAAGGTTGGGAAAAATAAGGTAAGTGTGTACTTGTGATATATATATATATGAAATATGCATATAAAAGTTAGTATTATATATGTTTATGAGTATATGTACATTCGGCCATTGATATTAAAATGTTCATGTTTATGAGATATGTTTGAACTTACAAGAATGATATATGTACATTTAGTTAAGGTTTGTTTGGTTTGGATATATGTACATTTAGTTAAGGTTTGTTTGTTTGGTCTGCTTTAATTGAATTAAGGATGTTATTAAAAATAAATTATTTGCTTATGACTTACTAAGCTATTTTAGCTTATAGTGTGTATTTGTTTATTGTTTTGTAGATTTTGGGAGTTGGTTACGAGCTCAGGGATCGTCAAGGAAATCCGTCAAACTATCAATCGTTATTTCAGTATTACAAAAGTTTAAAACTATGAACTTATGGCATGTATAGGCTAGCCTTTGTGTTAGTTTATTTTGAATGTGTATATATTTAGCCATGCGAAAAATGGCTTAATCTTTATATTAATGCTTATATGCATTCAGTTAAGACTTATTATTAGAGTATATTTCATGGTGTATATATGTGTGGTATTTGTCTATATGGTTCGGCTTGATTATTAAGTTAGTTGATGGTTTAGTAATGTGACATGGGATAAGTACATTTTGGTAAGTATGTTCCATGACATGTTTGAACGGTGTTTTGGTTATATGTTTTAGTCGAGTACTGATATGAATGAATTATAAATTAGTTCATGTTGATAAGCTTAATACATGACATATATGTTTGTCGTGTTTGATCATATGTTTCGGTAGTGAGAAATGCTCAATAAGATTTTTATATATATTAGCTTTATAAGTGACGTTTTGGCATATTACAAAGTATATAAAATTTGTATGATTCTTGTGGTTAAATTTAATACCCGAATTGATAAGAAGCAAGTTGGTCTTATGTTATATTTTGGTATAATGCATAGTATGTGTAATAAACATGATTTGATTCGGCATTTGTACTTATAAATTAGGATGAATTCGTTTGATTTCATGATTATATTATAAACATGTTGTATTGGTTATATGACTAGTTAATAAGTGGATTAAATGCATGATTATATTCGAGTAGTAATAGGTTTAATTAATAAATTATGCCTATTAAGTCATTGGCTGTGAAATGATCAACTTTGTTATGATTAGAAAATGGTGTATTTAAGCTTGTGGTTGAATGGCATAATTTGTACTATATATGTGGTTAACCTTGATAGCCGAATAAGTAAGGAATGAATTTGTTAAGTGTGTTTGAATTTTGACATGATGATTAGCTTATAATGTTATTATAGATAATTTTGCATTGGAGTTTATTATAGCTATGTTTATTTTTATGGTGACTTGCGCATATTTCAATAAAGTTTAAACGTAGATAGGATTATGCTATAAAGTTAGTTAATGATATATAACCATGTGATATGGATTGGTATAGTTATTTTTGTGTTTAGTTTATAAAGTGAAACATACATAGTTTTAATTTAAATGTTTGAACATCATGGTATAATGGTAATTAAAGCATATTTGGTCATATCTTTATATCACTAATGCCGCACAAATGAATGAAAAATTTTAGTAGCGAAATATGGTTTGTTAGAAGTTTAATTTGTAATGTGAAAAAGCTTTATAATAATATGTTTGATATTCGATTAACGGAATAGTTGTTTTGTTATATGTTCTGAATATGATATGATTATATATATATGCTAGAATATATTTTAATTATGTAATGTTATGACTTAAGATTCAATATTTGATTAAGTTGCAAGCATTGATGTGATTGGATTTCGAGTTGTGAAATGTGATGTTTATTTGTATGAACTGTGATAAGACCAGTAATGCCTCGTAACCCTAGTCTGGCAATGGATATGGGTTAGGGGTGTTACATTTGATTAGTATTAGAGCTACGGTCTAGCTGATTCTAGGACTAACATAGCGCGTATGAGTCTAGCTATACATGCCATATTTATATATTGCGATAGTGTGAGGATTCCTAATAATTAGAATGTGTTTTTGTATAGTAAATGGATCCCAATCGAGCCACAACAGATGACGTAGAAAGTAATGCGCCTGCTCCTACTCAAGGGGTAGCGCCGACTGATTCTAGGCCGATTACGAGTAGCCACGATGGAGAGGCTAAACAAGCCTTCTTCGAGATAATGAATGAGTGGTTCACTCAATATATTAGAGCTAAAGGAATAAATTATGTAAATTCATGAGTATATATATTCTAGAAAGTATGATATAGAGATATACTTATTGGATTGCTCTAGCGGAATGATGTTATTACGAGTTAATGTTGTTCGGATTTGAAAAGTTAACACATTTATGAAAGCTTGAGTAGTTGGATTCGTGTTAGTAAAGTTTCAAACAGTTAAAGGTATGGTTAACCGAAGCAATGATTCTAGAATCGCCTGAATTGAGTAAAGAATTTGTGATTTTTGTGATGTACTAATGAACAGATTGGAATGTGTTTTAATACAAGAATATAAAGAGATAGTTTGTATTTTCAAACGATTAATGTCACATTCAAAAGAACTGTTACACTGGTGATTTAGAGATAGCTGTTATTATGTCTGTGTTGAAAATTGGATGATTTCGTGTGTTCAATGGGAAATGTCACGTGCTTACTGGTCCAAAAAGTTAAAGTATCGAATGTCCTAGAAAGATCGAAAATTTAAAACAGTGTTAATGATTTGCGATGATGAAAGATTTCGAGTTAGTTATTGATTTAATCTCAGAGAAAGCAATTATAGTTACAGATGCCTAGATGGAAAATATTTGTTTATTTTGTGAGTACTGGTTACTTGATTGACCTTATTTGATGATGGTCTAATTTTAGCTATATTAAATGCTAATGCGTGCCCCTATCCGCACGGGCGTGTGGCCCTGATTTATGGAAAATTTTATTAAGTTTCCAAAGTTGTCAGTTTAGTCCCAAACCACTCTCGATATATATTTTGGGCCTCTTAAGGCCATATAAGGGACAATATGCATGTGAATGAAATGTTTTAAATTGAACAAAATTTTATGGCCCGGTTATATATATGTATTTGTGATTAAGTCTAGTAATGCCTCGTATCCTGTCCCAACGTCAGACATGGGTAACGGGTGTTACATTTCATTCACAAACAATCATTTTTGTTCCTAATACAAGCCTATGAGGCCCTAAACATGCATTGAGAGTGGTTTGGGACTAAACCAATAACTTTGGAAACTTTTTGAACGCTTAAGAAATTTTCTCAAAATAAGGGACACACACCCGTGTGGCCCGGCCATGTCTCTCACATGGCCAAAGACACGCCCGTGCCGTAGGCCGTGTGGACATTTGAAATGGGAGCACATGGTCGTGTCCCAGCCTGTGTCTGACCCATGTAACTCATTGACTTGGGTCACACGACCAACACACACGCTCGTGTGGCTAGGCCGTATGCTCTAAAAATGGCCATACATGCCCTTGTGCCAAGCCGTGTGCTAGGCCGTGCCAAACCTGTAGGATATATTGACTTATGCCACACAGCCAAGTCATACGCTTGAGTGTGAGGCCATGTGGAGCATACTGACTTGGTTTCTAA
Source organism: Gossypium hirsutum (assembly GCF_007990345.1). NCBI lineage: Eukaryota > Viridiplantae > Streptophyta > Magnoliopsida > Malvales > Malvaceae > Gossypium > Gossypium hirsutum. The sequence continues at coordinate 58,892,168 of NC_053424.1, read as the reverse complement.
ATCAACACCAGGGGACACACGGTCGTGTACATGATCGTGTATCACACACGTCTAAGACACACTTCTGTGTCTCTGCTCGTGTGGACAAAAATAGGCTATTTACCAAGCCATTTTGCCACCCAAACTTGCATGTACCTATACCACAATTCAAAGGCACAAACACAAGGCATAAATAAGCACTCATCAACCTCAACCAAGTATCATTTATACCATTTCAATACTAGCAATATACAAGATACACAATATTCCAATTTGCCATCCAATTCATACCAATCTTTATCTTCTCAAATTATCAAAATGACCATTTACAAATATGCATGATTTGATCTAAACTCTCAAGCATTTCAGCCATTTAAAACTTAGCTATTAGATATTTATAATACTAACTATCCACAAGCATCACATGTTCAAATTTCAAAACATCACATAAGCTACATACACAAATATAAATACATGATTCAAACAACCAAAATAACCCAAAATAAGCCAACACTCATGGCTATATATACAAACCAAAATATAAAAATTTACAAGCCATTTCAAATGGCACAACACATTACCAAAATGACCTAAGTCCCTATACATGTGTAACACCCCGAACCCGAGACCGACACCGGAGTCGAACACGAGGTGTTAACAGACTTTAAACCCCTTATAAAAAATATTTCCCAGACACTGCCAATCTGCGTACTAGTCGCTTTAAAAATCATATCTTGAGTTTCACAACTCGAAAATCAGTTTCGTGATTTTTCCCTGAAACTAGACTCAAATTCCCATCTACATATTTTTTTCTAGAATTTTTGGTCAGGCCAATTAGTACAGTTTATTAGTCAAAGTCTCCCATGTTACAGGGATCGACTACCCTGACCTTTGCGCATTACGACTTGGATATCTCCTTGTACAGGGCTCCAATACTGATGCCGTTTGTTTCTATAGAAACTAGACTCAGAGAGGAATCTATACATATATGGTATGACTCCTAATTATCTCTGGTTAATTTATAATGAATTTCCAAAGTAGGAACAGGAAATCCAGAAACCGTTCTGGCCCTGTCTCACGAGAACCTGAATATCTCTTAACATACTGTCCGTATGATTGTTTCGTTAGTTTCCTATGAAAAGTAGATTCATCAAGGTTTGTTTACATAATTTATTCACTATTTAATTCCATTCCTACTATTTTTAGTGATTTTCCAAATCTACATCACTGCTGCTGTCAGCATCTGCCTTTAAGGTAGACTTTACGTATTTCATGGTTTCCATGATTCAACTAGCCCTTTTTGCATAAATAGCACAATTTATGAAAGTGATTAACCATCCCCGTGGCCAATCCTTGTCAAGCATATCCACACCAAATAATTATAACATTATACTCAAACACATATAAGCCATTTTCGCATGGCTCCAAAATTTATACAAGTCCAAAGGGTCCACGACCCACAACAAACGGGTAGTCCTATACATGCCATTTCGAAGTTCAACCAAAATTGTACCAAAAGGGGGGGCTTTGATAGTGTGGGTGACTTTGACTTCAAGGTCCCGAGTCCGATAGCTGGAGAACCAAATCTATAAAACAGAGGAGCAATGAAACGGAGTAAGCAATTTATGCTTAGTAAGTTTTGAGCAAGGAATTCCAGCACAACAAAAGTATAGCATTCATATAGCTAAACGGATAATTTCATATGCACAAATTTACGATATCGTACTTGCTTCACATTATCAACCCTTATGTACATACACAAAAGATCAACTCAGCCAAAGGCCGGTAGCTCGTTTATCAACTGAGCGAATACTTATTTGTAAGGGCTCAACTAAATTCAAGCACATACGAAACATACCTCAATGTTGGGATGTTTCGAGAGTATTAACTGGAATTTTACAGCAAGTTCATTCATTCCCAAATCACGTACCTTCGGAATTTAACCGGATATAGCTCCTCGTTCAAATGCCTTCGGGACATAGCCCGGTTATAGTAATTCGCACAAATGCCTTCGGGACTTAACCCGGATTTAGTAACTCGCACAAATGCCTTCGGGCTTAGCCCGGAATTAGTATCTCGCACAAATGCCTTCGGGCTTAGCCCGGAATTAGTATCTCGCACAAATGCCTTCGGGCTTAGCCCGGAATTAGTATCTCGCACAAATGCCTTCGGATCTTAGTCCGGATATTGTCACTTAGCACAAGCCTTCGGGACTTAGCCCGGACATCATTCAAATAACCATGCACATTTAACAATAAATCATGGCCCATTCATATTTCATTTTCGTTAGCAAAACTCAAACACAAGACATTTATCATTCTTGCAAATTCGGCTCAATAGCCACACAAAGAGCATGATTTTAATTTGCTTAAAACATGATCTAATCACATCATAATTTAAGCTCTCTTACTCAAGAACTTACCTCGGGTGTTGTCGAACGATTCCGATAGCTATTCGACCACTTTTTCCTTCCCTTTATCGGATTTAGTTCCCCTTTGCTCTTGAGCTTAATTAAACAAATAAATTGATTTAATCATTTGAGCATCGAAAAGAGGAACACAAGGCACTTAGCCCATATTTATACATTAGACATTAAAGTCACATATGTACGGAATCATGAATCAAACTCAACATTTTAGCTAATTTTTCCCCCTTGGCCGAATATGCATGTCTATTTTGGGGCCGATTTCAACACTTAATACATTCTACAAGTATGGTCACTTGTATTGACTAAACACCCTTTTGTTTCAAGTTCAAAACTTGGCTAATACACACATATACACACTAGTAAAGCATCCTCTCCCTTTCCATCAATTTAACACATGCATTGCTCATTAACATGCAAAAGTTATATTCGGCCTTAGCACACAACTTGCTAGCCGATTCTTCTCCATTTAGCAACCAATGCACATATGTGCTCACTCAAAAATGCTAAAAAGGAGGTTCAAGAATCATCAAGCCACCATCACATGCATCATTAACAAGCTTCATATTTAGCATGCAATGGCATTAACACAAACTCCACCTAGGCCGAATCTTAACTCATCCTCATGCCTCATCACCACAACATCAAACATCAACCAAGAATGATGCATCCATGGCCGAGTGTCATTTCCATCACATAGCAAGATTTAGACCATGGGCTAGGTAGAACTCAAGCTAACAACTAAAACATGCATGCATCTCATGGAACATCATCAAACATACCTTAGCCTAGCTACATGCATGGCCGAACCTCTTCAACCTTTCTTCTTCCTTCCTCCTTAAAATTTTTGGCCACGGATGAACCAAAGGATGAGCATTTTTTTTTCTTTGTTTTTTTTCTTTCTAGTTTCGGCTAAATGAAGATGAGAAAGGATGAACAAAAATTTTCTCCTTTCTTTTCTTTAGCTCACGGCAATGGGGGGGAAAACAACTACACACATTTTTTTTTTGTATTCATCATACTCCTTTTCATTATTTTATTGCCCATGCCCCTTATTTTATTTTTTTCCTACATACCTCACTAGGCCAACATGTTCCCAACATGTTTCCACCCATAGCATGGCCAACCACTAGCTCAAATTTTGGGTAATTTGACATGCAAACCCATCATTTTCACAACATGCATTAATAGACCATTTTAAATTAGCCTATCATATTTTCACCATGTCTCATATCAATCCCTATTTAATAATTTCTCATGAAATTGGCAAAATTGGAGAATGAAACTTCCACATACTCATGTACACACATAATAAGCATAGAATATGGAAATCAATTATTTTTATGACTCGGTTTTGTGGTCCCGAAACCACTTCCCGACTAGGGTCAATTTTGGGCTGTCACAACTCTCCCCCACTTAAGAAATTTTTGTCCCCGACAATCTTACTAGTAAATAGGTTTGGGTATCATTCTTTCATCGAGCTCTCGGTTTCCCAAGTAGGTTCCTCGATCCCGTGTTTGAGCCATAACACCTTCACTAACGGAACCCTTTTGTTTCGCAACTCCTTCACTTCACGAGCTAGGATATGCATCGGATCTTCTTCATAACTCATATTGGCTTGAATTTCAACCTCTGATGGGATAATTATGTGCGATGGATCAGATCGATAGCGTCGAAGCATCGAAACATGAAAGACGTCGTGAATCTTTTCAAGCTCAGGGGCAAAATCAATCTATACGCAACTGGACCAACTCGTTCGGAGATTTCGTACGGCCCAATGAATCTCGGGCTCAACTTGCCCTTACGGCCAAACTTGAGTACCTTTTTCCAAGGCGAAACTTTAAGGAACACTTTATCTCCCACCTAATATTCAATGTCCTTTCGTTTCAAATCCGCATACGATTTTTGACGATCTGTGGCTGCTTTCAGGCTTTCACGGATTACCTTTACTTTCTGTTCAGCATCCTTAATCAAATCAACTCCGAAAATTTTACTTTCACCGAGCTCGGTCCAAAACAACGGTGTACGACATTTACGACCGTACAAAGCCTCGTAAGGTGCCATCTTAATACTTGATTGAAAACTATTATTGTAAGCGAATTCAATCAAAGGTAAATACCGTTCCCATGAACTACTGAACTCGAGGATGCAACATCTCAACATATCCTCAAGTATCTGAATTATCCGCTCAGATTGACCATCGGTTTGGGGGTGAAAAGCAGTGCTAAAATGCAGCTTGGTACCCAAAGCTTCTTGCAATTTCCTCCAAAATCGCGAGGTGAATCTCGGATCTCTATCCGACACGATAAAAATAGGTACCCCGTGTAATCTCACAATCTGAGAAACGTACAATTCAACTAGTCTATCCAATGAAAAATCCATACACACGGGGATAAAGTGAGCCGACTTAGTCAGTCTATCAACAACAACCCAAATCGCATCCTTCTTACTTGTTGACAATGGCAGTCCGGACACAAAGTCCATTGTGACTCGATCCCATTTCCACTCGGGTATCATGATCGGCTGAAGTAATCCTGAAGGCACTTGATGTTCCGCTTTCACTTGTTGACATATTAAACATCTCGAAACAAAGTCGGAGATGTCTCGTTTCATACCATGCCACCAAAACCAACGTTTCAAATCGTTGTACATTTTCGTACTCCCCGGGTGACTTGACATTCGGCTACAATGGGCTTCGTTCAGAATCATCGAAATGAGTTCCGAACTCCTTGGAATACACAAACGACTTCTGAACCTCAAACAATCATCATCATCAATTTGAAACTCCGATTCCTTGTTCGGAGCACACTCAGCCCGTTTTGCAACCAATTCATCATCAACTTTCTGGGCTTCACGAATTTGATGAATCAATAATGGTTTGGCTTTTAATTCAGCTATTAACACATTGTCGGGTAGAACAGACAAGTGCACATTCATCGCTCGTAAAGCAAACAATGATTTCTGGCTTAAGGCGTCCGCAACCATATTAGCCTTTCTCGGGTGGTAATCAATGACAAGCTCGTAATCTTTCAACAACTCAAGCCAACGTCTTTGTCGCAGATTTAAGTCTCTTTGAGTCATCAAATTTTTGAGACTTTTGTGATCCGAAAATACATGGCACTTCTCACCAAATAAGTAATGTCGCCATATTTTTAAAGCAAATACGATGGCAGCTAGTTCAAGATCATGGGTCGGATAATTTTTCTCATGTGGCTTTAATTGTCTCGACGCATAGGCCACCACTCGAACTTCTTGCATCAATACGCAACCCAACCCAAGTAGGGATGCGTCACTATAAATGACAAACTCTTTGCCTGATTCGGGTTGCACTAAAATTGGAGCTTCAGTCAAATAAGTTTTTAGTTGATCAAAACTTTTCTGACATTTCTCCGTCCATTCGAACTTAACATCCTTTTGAAGTAGCTTCGTCATTGGTGTGGCTATCATCGAGAAACCATTGACAAATCGTCGGTAATAACCGGCGAGTCCCAGGAAGCTCCGAACTTCGGTAATATTTCTTGGAGGCTTCCAGTTAAGTATGGCTGAAATTTTGCTCGGGTCAGCTCGAATACCCGATGCGGATACCACATGACCCAAGAAGCTAACCTCTCTTAACCAGAACTCACACTTACTGAACTTAGCATATAACTGCTTATCCCGCAAAATTTGCAACACTAGCCTCAGATGCTCAGCATGTTCGGTCTCATCTCTTGAATAGACCAAGATGTCATCAATGAACACAACTACGAACCGATCCAAATATGGTCTGAAGATCCGATTCATCAAATCCATAAATACCGCAGGGGCATTTGTGAGCCCAAACGGCATCACTAAGAACTCGTAGTGACCATATCCCGTTCTGAAAGCAGTTTTGGGTATGTTCGAATCTCAAATTCGCAACTGATAATAGCCCGATCTCAAATCTATTTTTGAGAACATTGAGGCTCCCTTCAGTTGGTCGAACAAATCATCGATACGCGGTAACGGATATTTGTTCTTTATCCTCACTTTATTCAGTTGACGATAGTCAATGCACAACCTCATGGTTCCGTCCTTCTTTTTCACGAACAATACTGGTGCACCCCAAGGTGAGAAACTTGGTCGAGCAAAACCTCTATCCGTCAATTCTTGCAACTGAGCTTTCAACTCTTTTAACTCGGTTGGTGCCATACGATACGGAGCTATCGAAATCGGCGTAGTCCCAGGTACAAGCTCAATACCAAACTCTACCTCCCGAACAGGTGGTAAACCCGGTAATCCTTCAGGAAAAACATCCGGGTATTCACAAACCACCGGCACAGATTCGGGTTTCTTGTCTAATTCTTTGTCATCCAGTACATACGTAAGGTATGCTTCGCACCCTTTTCTTACATATTTCTGGGCCAACATTGCTGATATTACAGCTGGCATCCCCTCCAAGTCCGTAGACTCAACTCGGATTACTTCGTTATTTGCGCACCTCAAATCAATAGTCTTGCTTTTGCAATTCACAACCGCATCATGCGCGGTCAACCAATCCAAACCAAGAATAACATCAAATTCATCAAACGGCAAAAGCATCAAGTCCGCCGGAAAACAGGAACCTCGAATTTCTAGGGGACATTTCTTACACACTTTGTCGACAAGCACGTAACGACCCAAGGGATTTGACACCCGAATTACGAACTCAGTAGACTCAATAGGTAAAGTCTTACTGGATGCTAAGGTTTCACATATGTAAGAATGAGTAGAACCGGGGTCAATCAAAGCAATTACATTAGTATCAAAGAGAGTAAAAGTACCGGGAATAACATCAGGCGAAGAAGCATCCTCGCGGGCACGTATAGCATAAGCTCTAGCAGGCGCACGAGCCTCGGATCTGGTCGTAGCATCTCTAGATCCTCTCTGACCACCACTAGCATTGCCCGTATTTCCAGATGGTCTACCTCGAGCAGTGGTAGCACCCGGTTTCCCACTCTGATTTTCATTCTGTTCAAACAACCTCGGGCAATCTTTAATGAAGTGGTCAACTGATCCGCACTTGTAACAGGAGCGGTCAGGGAATCTACAACTCCTCGAATGCCATTTACCGCAATATCGACATTTCGTTCTATCTCGACGTTCATTCCCAACACTGGCGACCGAAGTGCCTCGTGTACCCACAGGGGGTCGATCACGATCTCGTCTAAAAAGGCCCGAAGTGCCTCTAAACTGGCCCGCATCATCTCGAAATTTCTTCGATGCCTGTTGAAGAGACTTTCCCGAAGATCTTTTACGAAACTCTCCAATTCCCACATCAACTTTTTGTTTTTCTTTTCTAAGCTCTTCGGCTTTACAAGCTCGCTCGACCAGTACTACGAACTCTCGTATTTCAAGAACGCCAACGAACATTTTTATATCTTCATTCAGCCCATCCTCGAAGAGTTTACACATGATAGCCTCGGACGAAACACATTCCCGAGCGTATCTACTAAGTCTAACAAATTTTCGCTCGTAATCAGTAACTGACATGGAACCTTGCTTAAGCTCAAGAAATTCCTTCCGTTTTTGATCAACAAATCTCTGACTGATATACTTTTTCCGAAACTCAGTTTGGAAAAACTCCCAAGTTACTTGCTCTCGGGGCACAACGGAAGTCAGAGTACTCCACCAATAATAGGCAGAATCACGTAGCAAGGAGATAGTACACTTTAGGCATTCATCGGGTGTACAAGATAGCTTATCGAGTACCCGGATAGTGTTGTCCAACCAAAATTCAGCTTGCTCGGCATCGTCGCTATCCGTAGCTTTAAATTCAGTAGCCCCATGTTTTCGGATTCTGTCAACTGGGGGCTTATTTGACCTTATTTGGTCAGTTACCGGAGGTATTGTAGGTGCGGGGGTGGTATTAGTTGGGAATGGAGGTTGTGGGACAGCCGTATTAGTTCGAATGTATTGGTTGAACCAATCATTCATCACGCTATAGAAAGCTTGTCTATCTTCATCATTCGGGTTACTAGCATTAGGTTGAGAGTCCGCCGGCGCTGTCCCTTGTGCGGGAGCAGGCGCTACACTCTCAAGATCATCAGCTACCTCTCGGTTGGGATCGGGATCCATTACTATAAATAAACACATTTACAATTGTCAGAAATCACCACACTATCAAGTAATCACATAAAATGGCATGTATAGCTAGACCCAACACATTACGGTAGTCCTAGAATCGACTAAACCGTAGCTCTGATACCAATCAAATGTAACACCCAGAACCCGAGACCGACACCGGAGTCGAACACGAGGTGTTAAAAGACTTTAAACCCCTTATAAAAAATATTTCCCAGACACTCCCAATCTGCGTGCTAGTCGCTTTAAAAATCATATCTTGAGTTTCACAACTCGAAAATCAGTTTCGTGATTTTCCCTGAAACTAGACTCATATGCCCATCTACATATTTTTTTCTAGAATTTTTGGTCGGGCCAATTAGTACAGTTTATTAGTCAAAATCTCCCATGTTACAGGGATCGACTACCCTGACCTTTGCACATTACGACTTGGATATCTCCTTGTACAGGGATCCAATACTGATGTCGTTTGTTTCTATAGAAACTAGACTCAGAGAGAAATCTATACATATATGGTATGACTCCTAATTATCTCTGGTTAATTTATAATGAATTTCCAAAGTCGGAACAGGGAATCCAGAAACCGTTCTGGCCCTGTCTCACGAGAACCTGAATATCTCTTAACATACTGTCCGTATGATTGTTTTGTTACTTTCCTATGAAAGTAGATTCATCAAGGTTTGTTTACATAATTTATTCACTATTTAATTCCATTCCTACTATTTTTAGTGATTTTCCAAATCTACATCACTGCTGCTGTCAGCATCTGCCTTTAAGGTAGACTTTACCTATTTCATGGTTTCCATGATTCAACTAGCCCTTTTTGCATAAATAGCACAATTTATGAAAGTGATTAACCATCCCCGTGGCCAATCCTTGTCAAGCATATCCACACCAAATGATTATAACATTATACTCAAACACATATAAGCCATTTTCGCATGGCTATCCAAATTTATACAAGTCCAAAGGGTCCACGACCCACAACAAACGGGTAGTCCTATACATGCCATTTCGAAGTTCAACCAAAATTGTACCAAAAGGGGGGCTTTGATAGTGTGGGGGACTTTGACTTCAAGATCCCGAGTCCGATAGCTGGAGAACCAAATCTATAAAACAGAGGAGCAATGAAACGGAGTAAGCAATTTATGCTTAGTAAGTTTTGAGCAAGGAATTCCAGCACAACAAAAGTATAGCATTCATATAGCTAAACGGATAATTTCATATGCACAAATTTACGATATCGTACTTGCTTCACATTATCAACCCTTATGTACATACACAAAAGATCAACTCAGCCAAAGGCCGGTAGCTCGTTTATCAACTGAGCGAATACTTATTTGTAAGGGCTCAACTAAATTCAAGCACATACGAAACATACCTCAATGTTGGGATGTTTCGAGAGTATTAACTGGAATTTTACAGCAAGTTCATTCATTCCCAAATCACGTACCTTCGGAATTTAACCGGATATAGCTCCTCGTTCAAATGCCTTCGGGACATAGCCCGGTTATAGTAATTCGCACAAATGCCTTCGGGACTTAACCCGGATTTAGTAACTCGCACAAATGCCTTCGGGCTTAGCCCGGAATTAGTATCTCGCACAAATGCCTTCGGGCTTAGCCCGGAATTAGTATCTCGCACAAATGCCTTCGGGCTTAGCCCGGAATTAGTATCTCGCACAAATGCCTTCGGATCTTAGTCCGGATATTGTCACTTAGCACAAGCCTTCGGGACTTAGCCCGGACATCATTCAAATAACCATGCACATTTAACAATAAATCATGGCCCATTCGTATTTCATTTTCGTTAGCAAAACTCAAACACAAGACATTTATCATTCTTGCAAATTCGGCTCAATAGCCACACAAAGAGCATGATTTTAATTTGCTTAAAACATGATCTAATCACATCATAATTTAAGCTCTCTTACTCAAGAACTTACCTCGGGTGTTGTCGAACGATTCCGATAGCTATTCGACCACTTTTTCCTTCCCTTTATCGGATTTAGTTCCCCTTTGCTCTTGAGCTTAATTAAACAAATAAATTGATTTAATCATTTGAGCATCGAAAAGAGGAACACAAGGCACTTAGCCCATATTTATACATTAGACATTAAAGTCACATATGTACGGAATCATGAATCAAACTCAACATTTTAGCTAATTTTTCCCCCTTGGCCGAATATGCATGTCTATTTTGGGGCCGATTTCAACACTTAATACATTCTACAAGTATGGTCACTTGTATTGACTAAACACCCTTTTGTTTCAAGTTCAAAACTTGGCTAATACACACATATACACACTAGTAAAGCATCCTCTCCCTTTCCATCAATTTAACACATGCATTGCTCATTAACATGCAAAAGTTATATTCAGCCTTAGCACACAACTTGCTAGCCGATTCTTCTCCATTTAGCAACCAATGCACATATGTGCTCACTCAAAAATGCTAAAAAGGAGGTTCAAGAATCATCAAGCCACCATCACATGCATCATTAACAAGCTTCATATTTAGCATGCAATGGCATTAACACAAACTCCACCTAGGCCGAATCTTAACACATCCTCATGCCTCATCACCACAACATCAAACATCAACCAAGAATGATGCATCCATGGCCGAGTGTCATTTCCATCACATAGCAAGATTTAGACCATGGGCTAGGTAGAACTCAAGCTAACAACTAAAACATGCATGCATCTCATGGAACATCATCAAACATACCTTAGCCTAGCTACATGCATGGCCGAACCTCTTCAACCTTTCTTCTTCCTTCCTCCTTAAAATTCTTGGCCAAGGATGAACCAAAGGATGAGCATTTTTTTTCTTTGTTTTTTTCTTTCTAGTTTCGGCTAAATGAAGATGAGAAAGGATGAACAAAAATTTTCTCCTTTCTTTTCTTTAGCTCACGGCAATGGGGGGGAAACAACTACACACATTTTTTTTTGTATTCATCATACTCCTTTTCATTATTTTATGCCCATGCCCCTTATTTTATTTTTTTCCTACATACCTCACTAGGCCAACATGTTCCCAACATGTTTCCACCCATAGCATGGCCAACCACTAGCTCAAATTTTGGGTAATTTGACATGCAAACCCATCATTTTCACAACATACATTAATAGACCATTTTAAATTAGCCTATCATATTTTCACCATGTCTCATATCAATCCCTATTTAATAATTTCTCATGCAATTGGCAAATTTGGAGAATGAAACTTCCACATACTCATGTACACACATAATAAGCATAGAATATGGAAATCAATTATTTTTATGACTCGGTTTTGTGGTCCCGAAACCACTTCCCGACTAGGGTCAATTTTGGGCTGTCACAACATGCCATATACTTAAAACATAAGCTCAAAAAGTACCAAAGTGATAGTAGGATAGTGTAACAAAATCTCCGACAATCCCCAAATCTGAGCTCGCTTTGAAGTCAATATAAAACATGGAAAATAAACAAAGTAAGCTTTATAGCTTAGTAAGCTCGTATGAAATAAAATCAATCTTAACATGAATATACAAATCATCAATTTGAACTTATCAACATGAATTCATTTAACTAACAAGCCTTTCACATTTTCAAACATAATCTTATATATGAACTTCACAACTTCTTCGATTTAAGCTTATACGGTTCATGTACATACCTGTACCATCTCGTATCAATCTCATACACAATCACATCTTTCATTTACCCTTTGAACCATTTGGAATACTATTGGATACTCAAGAAACTCGCACCAAAGTGCCAATAGCATGGCCTAAAGCCAGGTCAATGTATCTTGCACTCGAAGTGCCACATATATAGCTAAAGCTATCTCAATCTCATATCACATATACTGCTCACACTAGAGCTATCAACAAGCCTGCTCGCACAAGCTTTGGGTCAAGACATAGCTACACGGTGTTGCTCACACAAGCTGTGAAGTAACCGCAACACATGCCGGTATACTCAACCACCGATAGGACGTACAAGACTAGCACCCAGATCACATAATCACAATAATCCCCTAATGACATGTCACTTGTAATGCTTTAAAAATTTTGGGTTTGTAATTTTGCTAGTTTTAGCATAAATTCCTATTTGCTATAGTGGTTAGTTGATTTAGGTGTGTTTGAGGGTGTTTGGAAGGTCCTGGGTCCAAGTTTCAGTTTTTGCAGCATCTTTGTTTTTGCTCTTAAAAGAACCTAAGTGCTGGCACTTAGGCCTTATCAGTAATCGTGGTTGGTTGATGACACAAAGAGCCTTGTGGCTTAGTGGCAAGTGGCATGTGGAGCAACTGAGGAGGCATGAGTTCGAATCCCATGGCAAGCAAAAGAGTAATTTTGCTAGAAGGGGGCGGCAAGAGTTTGAAGTGGTTTCAAACTCTGCTGTGTGAGAGTTTGAATCGGTCTTAGGAGTGGATCATGGAGAGATAAGGGGAGGATTATGTGGAGAAAATCATGGAGATTATCATGGAATTTGAATTGGGAGGGAGTTGTAGCCGAATGGGTGTGTGTGGGGGTGCAAATTCGATCAAGAGGTTTAGGTTAGGCATTTTCGGCAATTGTTGTTTGGGGTAGGTACCGAATCCTTCTTTGCAAATTTTTGGCTTTTCTTTTTGCTACCCTTTGGTGCCGATTGTAAGTGACTTCTCCCTCCTCCCAATTTCTTCTCTTTTCTTCTTTGAGTCAAGCTTGCCGAATCCTCTTTAACCAAACATTAGTAACCTGTTTCTTTTTGTTGTCTCAAACATCTTTTCTTCTTGCTTCTAAAGTCGAAGAAACCGAACCCAACTACTCCTTCATCCTTTTCATTGTTCTTTCTCTCCTGAAGTTAGCCGCTTGTTTCTCTCTCTGTGTGACCGAAGCAGTGGTGGCCTAACTGATTCTTAGTCTCTGTTAATTAAAGGTAAGTGCTTTCGCTGGCCAAATAGTTAAAGCCTCCTTTTGTGTTCTTGTTTGATTTGGGTGTTCCTGAGCCAAATCCTCTTGACTGTCGTGAGGATGGGCTCATCTAACGTTTTCTTTTTCGTTCAAAGGGTGCTAGGGGGTTGTGACGTTACCCAAGGGGGTGGGCTGAATGCTATAGCCTTTCGTTTTACTTCACGTCGTGGTAAGAAGTGCGTTTGGTTTTGATGGAGTATTATTAAGTTGCTAAATAAATGGGTTGGTGATGCAGATTGTGGTTTATAGATGGGTGATCATTGGATAAGGGTGGTTTAAGCCCCATTGGTCTTAGCAAGGTAAGCGGTGCTTATTGTTGGGAATTGGTGAGTACGTAGTTGGGGTTAACCCAAGCGTTGGAGAATTAAGTAAGGTTCATAATTTTGGATTTAGGTTGAGCACGCAGGGCTCGACGTCTTTCTTTCCAAAAAAAGGTGTGTAACCGTACACCACTCTATTACTGATCATAAGAAAAAAGGGTGTGTACTCACACCACTGCGTAACTGTGAATCCGCAGAAGCCGAAGAGCCCAAGAGCCGAAACTTCGACATTTGCAACTGTATGAGCGCGTGAATGCTCGCAAGGTCAATCGAGCCACAAAACCTGTGTGACAGATTGTAAAGGCCACCGCGAGCGCTCTCGTGGGCTTAAGCTGTTGTGGGCCTCTATGGGCCGTATGGGCCAAATGGGCTCGTGGGTCCATGCAGATTAAAGTTTAAAAAAGATGGAAAATATTGGACTGGGCTGTGGAATTCGCATAGCCATGGCTAAAATTAGGTCAACGGGCCACACGAGTCTGTGGGCCACTTGGGCCGAATGTTGGGCTGAGGTCCATTTCACCGTTTCACTTGAATGAGTTATCGGAGTCACACAAGGTAATTGTAGGCCTTCGATGAGGTCATTATCTATATCGAGACTTTAAAATCTATTAAATGACCGAAATACCCCTAAAGGGTCGTAAGTACTGTTTTGCCCCTAATCGATGATATAACCTTTATAATGCTAGTGGTAGGTTAAATAATGTGCGTAGTACTTTTAAATGACTGGTTTTGAGTATGACATACTGCATGCACGTATTATTTATGACACGACATCTGCATGGGGTTGGGCTCATGATATGGATGAAGTACTGTATTGGTGACTTTGTCACATATATATTTCACTGGTGGCTTGCTACGCTGGCAGCTATGCTGCGTTATTATTACTACTAGCAGCTTTGCTGCGATATTGGTGTGATGGTTGGATGGGTCGATTGATATCCCCACAGGTGCGCTGGTTGGTACGGGTGGTGTGCTGGATGGTTATGGGATGGGTTGCATTATGCACTATAGTGATACTGAATAGGGCTTTTGCCCAGACTGTACTAATACTGAATAGGGCTTCGGCCCAGACTGTACTGATACTGTGTTGATCACTGTCTGATTGATATTGGGATTACACACTAAGTTTTTGTAAACTCACCCCGTTTTTAAACTGTGCAGGTAATCCCCAAGCTTAGATTGATTGGTGCTGTGAGGGACTCGGAGATGGCCACACTACTGCTTCTGTTTCTTTTAATTGCAGTTAGATTTCATCTTGGGTTTTAAATTTATGTAATAAAGCCGCTGGTGGGTTTTAAATTTTAATTTGGAATTTGATTGCTTATACTAAACCGCTAGTCTAGGAAAACACGGGTTTTCAAAATAGCACGCTTTTTTCTAAAGAACTCGAGCGTTCAACAACGAGTTTTTAAAATGCTTCCGTGGTTTAAAATGAAGTAATACCCCCAAGGGAAGCAAATTGGTAAACGTTTTGATGAGAACTTTAGTTAGGTAATAATAAAAGGATTAGATTCAGTAATGAATTTTTACCGAAACGATCAAATTTGAAAAACGGTTGAGGTGTCGCACCAAATTCGGCCGTAACGTCTAGGTTGGGTTTGGGGTGTTACATTTAGTAATATCAGAGCCAGGTTACAAAACTCGGCTGTGGTATGGGTAGCAGAAAAGTATTTTTCCTTCTTTTCTAAAATTGGGGTTTAAAAAGGTTTTTCTAAAATTTGGTTTTGGAAATTTTCAACGGTATTTGACTTGCTTCTGAAATGATGTTACTGAAGGTGTGGCACACCGAGTCTCTGGCGCCAAATCTGTAAGTTCTCTGCTGGTATTTACTATTGTAAGTTATAATGTGATGTTGGAAAACTGTTATAGATAGTAGCATTAAATCTCTAATTAGAGTAAACTGAGACTGTAGAAGACTGATATTGGTAGTGGGATCTCGATCTGTAGAAAAAGAACTCTAAATAATGTTTATCATAAAATATCTGTTAATGTCAAACTAGAATTATAAACTGATAGCATAAAACTTTTAAACGTATATCGATATGAGCACTAGGGGTACTCGTGGAAGTGGTACGCGAGGCCGTGGAAGAGGCCGAGGGGGTGCTAGGGCTGGGTCTTCAGCGTCGGGTCACATGCCTGCTAGGGCGTAACTGACTTCACTAGTAACTGAGACAGGGTCTCATGATCGAGCAATTGGGGATGACGCCTTGTCTCAGGCGATGCTGCAAGTTCTTGAAAGAGTTGCTAGAGCGAGTACGGGATTAATGACCCAGGGGTCATTTTCTGAATGACTCTGATCCAATGGGGAAGAGATTTTTAAGGGTATCTCTAGTGTAGCCCTGAACGTGGCAGAATATTGGTTAGAGGCTACGGAGTGGATAATGGATGATCTGGACTGTACTGTGGAGCAGAAATTGAAAGGGGCAGTGTCGTTACTGCGAGATGAGGCTTACCAATGGTGGCTCACTGTGGGGGAAGGTACACAAGCTGATCGTCTGACATGGGATTTCTTTAAGGCGTCCTTTCAGGGGAAGTATGTGGGCACGAGTTATGTGGATGCCCAAAGGAAGGAATTTCTAAACTTGACCCAAGGGAATAAGACTATGGCGGCATATGAGGCGGAGTTCCTGCGGTTGAGTCATTATGCTCGTGGGATAGTAGTAACTGAGTACGAATGCTGTATGTGCTTCAAGGATGGTCTTCGTGATGAATTGAGAGTTTTAATAGCTCCACAGAGGGAGCGAGACTTTGCTGCTTTAGTGGAGAAAGCATAGATTGCTGAGGATGTGAAGTGCTCTGCGCGCCAGAATCGTGATAAGGATAGGGGCAGAGGCAAAAGGGACTTTGGATCCTCTATTTCTGCTAGTAGGCCTGTTAAGAGGGCCAAGTTTGATGGCTGGTTCGAGTTGGAGATCCTGTTGTTGTTGCAGGACCGCAGCCCTGTGCTGAATGTGGAAGATCTCATTTGGGTGAGTGTTGGAAAAAGATTGGGGCGTGCTTCAGGTGTGGATCCTTAGATCATCAGGTAAGGAATTGTCCTCAGAAGCCCACTCAGATGCAAGTGACAGGACAGGGTCATGTTCAGCTAGTGAGAGGTGGTCAGCCACTGAGGGGTCGTAGATAGGCTAGAGGAGGAAATGGGTTTATACGTGGTCGTGGAGCACCGGGTAGAGGCACTGGTAATACTGAGGCGAGACAACCAGCCTTGGTTTATGCTACTCATCGCCGAGAGGATGGTGACGCCCCTGATGTCATAACCGGTACGTTCCTGATGTATAATTTTCCTTATGTTGCCTTAATTGATATTGGATCCATGCATTCGTATGTTGTGTGCACTGTGTCTGGAATGTTGGGTATTCAATCTGAGAACACTGATAGTAAAATGACGATGTTGAGTCCGCTAGATCAATCGGTCAGGGTGGATAAATTGTTCAGGGATGTGCCCTTGGAAGTTCAAGGGGTCGTATTTCTTGCGAATTTGATGGAACTGCCATTCGGGGAATTTGATATTGCTTTAGGCATGGATTGGCTAGTGAAGCATCGTGCAAAGCTGGATTGTGCTGCTAAGTAGTTGGTGTTGTAGACTGTGAAGGATGAGGAGGTGACTGTAATAGGGGAGAGAAGAGATTTTTTATCTAATGTGATATTGGCGTTAAGAGCCGAGAAGCTAGTTCGGAAGGGTTGTAAGGCTTTCCTGGCATATGTTAGCAACTTTGAGACTAAAAGTCTTGCTATTGAGGATGTTAGAACTGTTAAGGAGTTTTCGGATGTTTTTCTAGAAGAGCTTCCGGGCTTGCCCCTAGACCGTGAGGTGGAATTCAGAATTGAGCTTCTACCAGGAGTAGCTCCGGTGTCCGCCCCTGATAGGATGGCACCAAAGGAGCTAATGGAGTTAAACGCTCAAATTGAAGAGTTGTTAGACTGAGGATTCATTCGACCGAGTGTGTCTCCTTGGGGAGCACTGGTATTGTTTGTGAAGAAGAAGGATGTGTCCATGCGCATGTGCATTGACTATCATCAGCTGAATAGGCTAACCATTAAGAATAAGTACCCACTGTCGAGGATTGATGATCTATTTGATCAGTTACGAGGAGCTGCTATGTTCTCCAAAATAGATCTTCGATCTGGGTATCATCAGCTTAGGGTTAAGGAAGCTGATGTGTATAAGACAGCGTTTAGGACTGGTTATGGTCATTACGAGTTCCTAGTAATGCTGTTCGGGTTAGCGAATGCACCAGCTGCTTTCATGGACATGATGAACCGAGTATTTCAACCCTATCTGGAACGGTTCGTAGTAGTGTTCATAGACGATATTTTGGTGTATTCGGGAAGTGAGGAGGAGCATGATGAACACTTGCGGATTCTCCTTCAAATTTTGAGACAGAAACAGTTGTACACAAAATTCAGTAAGTGCGAGTTTTGGTTGCATGAGGTGACATTTCTGGGTCATGTGGTCTCTGCTGGGGGGATTAGGGTTGATCCTCGAAAAATTGAAGCTGTACTGGGTTGGAAACCACCAAAGACTGTATCTGAGATTCGAAAATTTCTGGGTTAGTGGATATTACAGACTTTTTGTGGAAGGGTTTTCGGTGATAGTTGCACCTTTGACTAAATTGCTACGAAAAAGGGTGCCTTTTGTTTGGTCCGATAAACAGCAGGAGAGTTTTGAGAAATTGAAAAAAGTCTTAACTGAGGCTCCTGTTTTGATACAGCTGGAGTCTGGGAAGGAATTTACCATTTATAGTGATGCATCACACGTTGGATTGGGGTGTGTGTTGATGCAAGAAAGGAAGGTGGTTGCTTATGCGTCGCAGCAGCTTAAACCTCACGGGATGAATTATCCCACTCATGATTTGGAATTAGCAGCGGTGGTGTTTGAACTAAAAATTTGGAGGCATTATTTGTATGGGGAAAGAACGATTATTTATACAGACCATAAAAGCCTCAAGTATCTCCTTACTCAGAAGGAGTTGAACCTTAGGCAACGAAGGTGGATTGAGTTGCTTAAAGATTACGATTGTTCAATTGAGTACCACCCAGGCAAGGCTAATGTGGTAGCTGACGCACTGAGCCGTAGAGTTATCTCTGATTTAAGAGCAATGTTTGCTCGCCTTAGCCTATTCGATGATGGTAGCTTGTTAGCTGAACTGTAAGTGAGACTGACTTGGACTGATCAAATTAAGGAGAAATAGTTGTTGGATGAATCGCTAGTTCCTCATTTTCAGCAAGTGGAAAAAAGTGAGACTTCAGATTTTGGGCAGAATGGGGTAGGGGTGTTATGTTTTTGTGGAAGAGTGTGTATGCCGAATGATTCTGGTCTGAGGCAGTCTATTCTACGAGAGGCGCATGGTAGCCCTTATGCCATGCATCCTAGTGGGAACAAGTTGTACTAGGATCTTCGTGAGTTTTATGGGTGGCCTAGGTTAAAACGCTAAGTTACAGATTATGTGAGTAAGTCCTTGACGTGTCAGCAGGTTAAGGCGGAGCATCAGGTACCTTCTGGGTTACTGAAACAAGTTAAGATCCCACTCTGGAAGTGGGAGAGGGTGACCATGGATTTTGTGAGTGGTTTACCCTTGACACCTTCTAAGAAGGATTCAGTTTGGGTGATTGTAGACCGACTGACTAAGTCTGCCCACTTTATACCGGTCCGCACATATTATTCGTTACGAAAATTGGCCAAGTTGTATGTGGCAGAGATTGTAAGGTTGTATGGAGTACCAGTTTCTATCATATCTGACAAAGATCCTAGGTTCACATCTCGGTTCTGGAGGAAATTACACGAGGCGTTGGGTATGCGACTGGATTTCAGTACTGCGTTTCAACCTCAGACAGATGGACAGTGTAACACCCCGAACCCGAGACCGACACCGGAGTCGGACACGAGATGTTAACAAACTTTGAAAAATTTTTCCAGACACTGCCCAGTCTGAGTACTAGTCGCTTCAAAAATCATATCTTGAGTTCCACAACTTGAAAATCAGTTTTGTGATTTTTCCCTGAAACTAGACTCATGTCCCCACCTATGTATTTTTTTCTAGAATTTTTGGTCAGGCCAATTAGTACAGTTTATTAGTCAAAGTCTCCCATGTTACAGGGGTCGACTACACTGACCTTTTCCCATTACGACTTGGATATCTCTCTGCACAGAGCTTCAATACTGATGCCGTTTGTTTCTATGGAAACTAGACTCAGAGAGGAATCTGTACATATATGGTACGACCCCTAATTATCTCTGGTTAATTTATATTTAATTTCCAAAGTCGGAGCAGGGAATCCAGAAACCGTTCTGGCCCTGTCCCACAAAAATCTGATTATCTCTTAATATACTGCCCATATGATCTTTTCGTTACTTCCTCATGAAAACAGACTCATCGAGCTTCGATTACATAATTTATTCATCAATTAATTCCACTCCTACTATTTTTAGTGATTTTTCAATCTCATGACACTGCTGCTGCCAGCATCTGTTACGAAAGTAACTAGGTCCATTTCATGCCTACCCTTGATCCAACTCAATCGAACATTCGTGCCATCTTCGCATGGCTTAAAGTTTACATGCCAAAGTTCAAACACAACGTAATAGCTTATACATGCCAAAATGTTCTTCTAAGCCAACTAAGAAGAAAGTACCAAAACTTGCTATCCGGTGTGATGACTTCGATGACGGCCTGACCCCGCAAAAATAGATGAGTCCAAGCAACCTATAATGGGTGACAAGGAAACACCGAGTGAGTTTATAACTCAGTAAGTCATAAGCTATGCACTACCATCCATCAATAACATTATCACAAGAGAAAACAAAATGGAACGAGGCTAATTACTCCATCCATTCCGAACCATACCATAGTTCCTCCAACCTATCGATTCAATTTCATATCAATTCATGCATTCACGTTCCATATACTCATCAATAGGACATTGAAGCATTTTCATAAATCAATTTATTTTCGTTACAATCAAACGACTAAACGGCCTTTCACCCATCCTATGATAAATTTTATGTACGTGACTTCAAGTATATTTGTCACATAGGTTCAAACTTACCGAGCTCAACACCAAGTATAAGCATAGCACCTATTAGCCATGTACTCAAGACACTTACCCGATCCGCTGTCCGCGATCGACTCAATAGTGTCGCACACGTAGTGTCCATAATGATTCACGAATGTATATTGAGTCCGCACACTCAGTGCTATATAATCAACTCGCACACTTAGTGCTACGTAATCAAATCGCACACTTAGTGCTACATAGTCAAACTCGCACACTTAGTGCCGCATGGTCAATTCGCACACTTAGTGCATCATATTCATTTCGCACACTTAGTGCAACATAGTCAAATCGCACACTTAGTGCTGTACAATTTAATCCCGCGCACTTAGCACCAATCTCATGGTCATAAATGGTTATATCCGCACGTTTAGTGCCGAGATCAACAACTCAGTACATCTTACCTCTTTTCTTTTCATTCAACAATTTCATCATCACATACGTACATGCATATATATATATGTATATTTATTCATTCCATTCAGCATCAATACATAAACATTATGACCATTTGAAATAATACCAACTACATGCTTAATGACTTACCTTGTGTTGGGTAAGACGGTTCCAACTCGGCTACTCGATGACCTTTTCTTTGCCTTTGCTCGATTCACCTCCTTTAACTCCTTGAGCTAAATCAAACAAATTTGACTCATTAAAGTCTCATTTTGCTAGCTTATGGCCGAATATGACAAGGAGTTTGATGGGTCATATGGCCACCTTTTAGCTCAAATACACAATGGTCATATACATTTTTAATCACATCAAATGATTCAATACAATTCACTCGAACATCAAAAGAGAACCTCAAGGTACTTAGTCCATATACACATTAGACATTAGAGTCACATATGTACGAATTCACGAATCGAATTCGACATATTGGCTAATTTTCCCTTTAGCCGAACCTTCTAAGTCAAGATAAAGCCATCAACATGCTTACCTTTGGCCGAACATACACATCAACTTAGGTGCTCATTTATGTGGCCGAACACACACATGTCTATGTTAAGGCCGATTGCAACACTCAATACATTCTACAAGTATGGACACTTGCATTGACTAAACACCATTTCTATTATTTTTACTCCAATGCCGAATGCCTCTCAAGCCCTAAGCTCATGATCCTTTCATCATTAAGCAAGTGTTATAGCACAACTAACATCCATTCTCAATTTGAACACCAACATAAAAATATTAAACATGAAAATCCATAGCCGAAACCTATACATGACATTACTCATTCCACCCATCGAAACAATATTTGTTCAAGACATCAAGCATTTTTATTTGGGTATTACATATATGAGCATTTAGAATTTATATTTTTAGCAAGATCAATTTCTTTCCTCAACACATTCTTCATCAAAACTTTAAGGAAGTAATCAAATTTCCTTCTTTAATAGCCATAGCCGAATGCTCCATCCATCCATCAAAGTTAAAAATTTTGCATGGTCTAAGTAAGAACCATGATAATTAACCTAAAACAAGCTAAAATTTCACAACTTTAACACGATATACTAACCTTATTAAGCATTCAAATGGCCGAAAGTTCTTTGCCCCTATTCCTTCCTTCAATTCGGCCAAGAAGACAAGGATGAAGCCTTTTTTTTTTTCATTTGCTTTCTTTCTTACTTTCACGGCAATGGGGAGGGGAAGAAACAATTACACACATCCTTTCCTTTTTCCATTTCTTTATTCCCCATACTTCTTATTATATTTTATCCTACATACCTCACTAGGCCAACATGTTCCCAACATGTTTCCACCCATAGCATGGCCAGCCACTACATATTAGGGAGGGGGAATTTGACATGCAAGTCCCCTTTTTCTTCCACATGCACTAATAGGTCCTCATGCATTGACCTATCACATTTTAAAATTTTCTCATATAAGTCCTATTGACTAAATTCACATGCAATCGACTAAATCGAAGCTTGAAATTTTCACACATTCCTGATTACATATTCTAGACAATAAACATCACATTCAAACCTTTCGGTGACTCGGTTTAGCGGTCCCGAAACCACTTCCCGACTAGGGTCAATTTTGGGCTGTTACAACTCTCCCCCACTCAGGAAATTTTCGTCCCCGAAAATCTTACCGGTAAATAGGTTTGGGTATCGTTCTTTCATCGAGCTCTCGGTTTCCGAAGTAGCTTCCTCGATCCCGTGTTTGAGCCATAACACCTTTACTAACGGAACCCTTTTGTTTCGCAACCCCTTCACTTCACGAGCTAGGATACGCATCGGCTCTTCTTCATAACTCATATCAGCCTGAATTTCAACCTCCGACGGACTAATTATGTGCGAAGGATCAGATCTATAGCGCCGAAGCATCGAAACATGAAAGACATCGTGCATCCTTTCAAGTTCAGGGGGCAAAATCAATCTATATGCAACCGGCCCCACTCGTTCGGAAATTTCGTACGGCCCAATGAATCTCGGGCTCAACTTGCCTTTACGGCCAAATCTGAGTACCTTCTTCCAAGGTGACACTTTAAGGAACACTTTATCTCCCACCTGATATTCAATGTCCTTTCGTTTTAAATCCGCATACGATTTTTGACGATCTGTGGCTACCTTCAGACTTTCGCGGATTACCTTTACTTTTTGTTCGGCATCTTTAATCAAATCAACTCCGAAAATTTTACTTTCACCGAGCTCGGTCCAAAACAATGGCGTACGTCATTTACGACCGTACAAAGCCTCATAAGGTGCCATCTTAATACTTGATTGAAAACTATTGTTGTAAGCGAATTCAATCAAAGGTAAATACTGTTCCCATGAACTACTGAACTCGAGGATGCAACATCTCAACATATCCTCAAGTATCTGAATTATCCGCTCGGATTGACCATCGGTTTGGGGGTGAAAAGCGGTGCTAAAATGCAGCTTGGTACCCAAAGCTTCTTGCAATTTCTTCCAAAATCGTGAGGTAAATCTCGGATCTCTATCCGACACGATAGAAATAGGTACTCCATGTAATCTCACAATCTGAGAGACATACAATTCGGCTAGTTTATCCAATGAAAGATCCGTACGCACGGGGATAAAGTGAGTCGACTTAGTCAGCCTATCAACAACAACCCAAATCGCATCCTTCTTACTTGCGGACAATGGCAGTCCGGACACAAAGTCCATTGTGACTCGGTCCCATTTCCACTCAGGTATCATGATCGGCTGAAGTAACCCTGAAGGCACTTGATGTTCCGCTTTCACTTGTTGACATATTAAACATCTCGAAACAAAGTCGGAGATGTCTCGTTTCATACCATGCCACCAAAACCGACATTTCAAGTCGTTGTACATTTTCGTGCTCCCCGGGTGAATTGACATTCGGCTACAATAGGCTTCGTTCAGAATCATCGGAATGAGTTTCGAATTCCTTGGAACACACAAACGACTTCTAAACCTCAAACAACCATCATCATCAATCTGAAACTCCGATTCCTTGTTCGGAACACACTCAGCTCGTTTTGCAACCAATTCATCATCGACTTTCTGAGCTTCACGAATTTGATGAGTCAATAATGGTCTGGCTTTTAATTCAGCTACTAACACATTGTCAGGTAGAACAGACAAGTGTACATTCATCGCTCGCAAAGCAAACGGTGATTTCCGGCTTAAGGCGTCCGCAACCACATTAGCCTTTCCCGGGTGGTAATCAATGACAAGCTCGAAATCTTTCAACAACTCAAGCCAACGTCTTTGTCGCAGATTCAAGTCTCGTTGAGTCATCAAATATTTGAGACTTTTGTGATCCGAAAACACATGGCACTTCTCACTAAACAAATAATGTCGCCATATTTTCAATGCAAACACAATGGCGGCTAGTTCGAGATCATGGGTCGGATAATTTCTCTCGTGTGGCTTCAATTGTCTCGACGCATAGGCCACAACTCGACCTTCTTGCATCAATACGCAACCCAACCCAAGTAGGGATGCGTCACTATAAATGACAAACTCTTTACCCGATTCGGGTTGCACCAAAATTGGAGCTTCAGTCAAATGAGTTTTCAGTTGATCGAAGCTTTTCTGACATTTCTCCGTCCATTCGAACTTAACATCCTTTTGAAGTAACTTCATCATTGGTGTGGCGATCATCGAGAAACCTTTGACAAATCGTCGGTAATAACCGGCGAGTCCTAGAAAGCTCCGGACTTCGGTAACATTTGTCGGAGGCTTCTAGTTAAGTATGGCTGAAATTTTGCTCGGGTCAACTCGAATACCCGATGCGGATACCACATGACCCAAGAAGCTAACCTCTCTTAACCAGAACTCACACTTACTGAACTTAGCATATAACTGCTTATCCCACAAAATTTGTAACACTAGCCTCAGATGCTCAGCATGTTCGGTCTCATCTCTTGAATAGACCAAGATGTCATCAATGAACACAACTACGAACCGATCCAAATATGGTCTGAAGATCCGATTCATCAAATCCATAAACACCGCAGGGGCATTAGTGAGCCCAAACGGCATCACTAAGAACTCGTAGTGACCGTACCTCGTTCTGAAAGCAGTTTTGGGTACGTCCGAATCTCGAATCCGCAACTGATAATAACCCGATCTCAAATCTATCTTTGAAAACACCGATGCTCCCTTTATTGATCGAGCAGATCATCAATACGCGGTAACGGATACTTATTCTTTATCGTCACTTTATTCAGTTGACGATAGTCAATGCACAACCTCATGGTTCCGTCCTTCTTTTTTACGAACAATACTGGTGCACCCCAAGGTGAGAAACTCGGTCGAGCGAAACCTCTATCCGTCAATTCTTGTAACTGAGCTTTCAACTCTTTTAACTCGGTTAGTGCCATACGATACGGAGCGATCGAAATTGGCGTAGTTCCAGGTACAAGCTCAATACCAAACCCTACCTCCCGAACAGGTGGCAAACCCGGTAGCTCTTCAGGAAAGACATCCGGGTATTCACAAACCACCGGCACCGATTCGGGTTTCTTTTCTAACTCCTTGTCATCAAGTACATACGCGAGGTATGCTTCGCACCCTTTTCTTACATATTTCTGGGCCAACATTGCCGATATTACAGTTGGCAATCCCCTTAAGTCCGTAGACTCAATTCGAATTATCTCGTTATTTGCGCACCTCAAATCAATGGTCTTGCTTTTGCAATTCACAACCGCATCATGCGCGGTCAACCAATCCAAACCAAGAATAACATCAAACTCGTCGAACGGCAAAAGCATCAAATCGGCCGGAAAACAGGATTCTCGGATTATTAGAGGGCATCTCTTACACACTTTATCAACAAGTACGCATTGACCCAAAGGGTTTGATACTCGAATTACGAGCTCAGTAGACTCAACAGGTAGAGTCTTACTGGCTGCTAAGGTTTCGCATACATATGAATGAGTAGAACCAGGGTCAATCAATGCAATCAGATTAGTATCAAAGAGAGTGAAGGTACCAGTGATGACGTCGGGGGAGGATGCCTCCTCTCGTGCGCGAATGGCATATGCTCTAGCAGGAGTACGGTTCTCGGCTCGATCGGCCGTATCAGAGGCCCCCTCTGACTACCACCCCTGCCTCCTAAAATTCTCGGTGGTCTACCTCTAGATGTCACTCCACTAGGTCTTGCACCTTGAATCTTATTCTTCTCATCCAGCTCCGTGCAATCTCTAATGAAGTGGTCCTTCGAACCGCATCCGTAACAGGCCCTGCTAGTAGACTTGCCCCAACATTCACCTAGGTGTCGTCTTCCACATTGGGGACATTCAGGTTTCTCGTGACGATTATTGCCCACACTAGCTACCGAAGTAGCTCGGGAGCCCATCGATGGTCTTGCCCTGATGGAAATTCCCGCAGTCGCCCTCGACTTATTAATGTCCTCCCTGAACTTCTTTACAGCTGAGAACGGAGCTTTACCCGTCGATCTTTTACGATAATCTCTAGCTTCAAATTCAGCCTTCCTCTTCTCCTTTCCAAGTTCTTCCGCCTTGCAGGCTCGTTCGACTAGTGTTACGAATTCTTTTATTTCCAAAATACCCATTAGTAGCTTTAAATCTTCATTCAATCCTTCCTCGAATCTTTTGCACATAGCAACCTCATCAGCTACACACTCCCGGGCATACCTACTGAGTCTTACGAATTCATGTTCGTATTCAGATACAGTCATACGGCCATGCTTGAGTTCCAAGAACTCCTTACGCTTCTGATCAATGAACCGTTGGCTAATAAATTTCTTTCGGAATTCCGTTTGAAAGAAGTCCCAAGTTACTCGCTCGTTCGGGACTATGGAAATCAAGGTCCTCCACCAATAGTAGGCTGAGTCCCGCAACAAGGATATAGCACACTTTAGACATTCATCGGGTGTGCATGACAGTTCATCAAACACCCGAATGGCGTTATCAAGCCAGAACTCGGCCCTTTCAGCATCATCAGTAACTATGGCCCTGAACTCCTCAGCCCCGCGCTTCCTAATCAAGTCTACAGGTGGCTTACTCAGCCTCACAGGATCAGTAACTGATGGCATTACTGGCTCCGGGGTGGATTATTCAAATTTGGGAATTGTTGGACAGCCGGGTTGGTTCGGGCATATTGCGCGACCCACTCATTCATCATGGTAAAGAAGGCTTGTTTAGCCCCCTCACCTTGATTATTCGCAGATGACTGAGGTTCAACAGGCGGCGTCCCTTGTGCAGGAGCAGCCGCTACGCTCTCAACGTCATCCGCTAGGGTTCTTTCTACACCGGGATCCATTTACTAATCAAAACAAAAACATTTCAACCGTCGGAAGTCATCACACATTTAAACATTAACATTCGGCATGTATAGCTAGACTCATACGCGAAATGGTAGTCCTAGAACCGACTAAACCATAGCTCTGATACCAATAAAATGTAACACCCCGAACCCGAGACCGACACCGGAGTCGGACACGAGATGTTAACAAACTTTGAAAAATTTTTCCAGACACTGCCCAGTCTGAGTACTAGTCGCTTCAAAAATCATATCTTGAGTTCCACAACTCGAAAATCAGTTTTGTGATTTTTCCTGAAACTAGACTCATGTCCCCACCTATTCATTTTTTTCTAGAATTTTTGGTTGGGCTAATTAGTACAGTTTATTAGTCAAAGTCTCCCATGTTACAGGGGTCGACTACACTGACCTTTTCCCATTACGACTTGGATATCTCTCTGCACAGACTTCAATACTGATGCCGTTTGTTTCTATGCAAACTAGACTCAGAGAGGAATCTGTACATATATGGTACGACCCCTAATTATCTCTGGTTAATTTATATTGAATTTCCAAAGTCGGAGCAGGGAATCCAGAAACCGTTCTGGCCCTGTCCCACAAAAATCTGATTATCTCTTAATATACTGCCCATATGATCTTTTCGTTACTTCCTCATGAAAACAGACTCATCGAGCTTCGATTACATAATTTATTCATCAATTAATTCCACTCCTACTATTTTTAGTGATTTTTCAATCTCATGACACTGCTGCTGCCAGCATCTGTTACGAAAGTAACTAGGTCCATTTCATGCCTACCCTTGATCCAACTCAATCGAACATTCGTGCCATCTTCGCATGGCTTAAAGTTTACATGCCAAAGTTCAAACACAACATAATAGCTTATACATGCCAAAATGTTCTTCTAAGCCAACTAAGAAGAAAGTACCAAAACTTGCTATCCGGTGTGATGACTTCGATGACGGCCTGACCCCGCAAAAATAGATGAGTCCAAGCAACCTATAATGGGTGACAAGGAAACACCGAGTGAGTTTATAACTCAGTAAGTCATAAGCTATGCACTACCATCCATCAATAACATTATCACAAGAGAAAACAAAATGGAACGAGGCTAATTACTCCATCCATTCCGAACCATACCATAGTTCCTCCAACCTATCGATTCAATTTCATATCAATTCATGCATTCACGTTCCATATACTCATCAATAGGACATTGAAGCATTTTCATAAATCAATTTATTTTCGTTACAATCAAACGACTAAACGGCCTTTCACCCATCCTACGATAAATTTTATGTACGTGACTTCAAGTATATTTGTCACATAGGTTCAAACTTACCGAGCTCAACACCAAGTATAAGCATAGCACCTATTAGCCATGTACTCAAGACACTTACCCGATCCGCTGTCCGCGATCGACTCAATAGTGTCGCACACGTAGTGTCCATAATGATTAACGAATGTATATTGAGTCCGCACACTCAGTGCTATATAATCAACTCGCACACTTAGTGCTACGTAATCAAATCGCACACTTAGTGCTACATAGTCAAACTCGCACACTTAGTGCCGCATGGTCAATTCACACACTTAGTGCATCATATTCATTTCGCACACTTAGTGCAACATAGTCAAATCGCACACTTAGTGCTGTACAATTTAATCCCGCGCACTTAGCGCCAATCTCATGGTCATAAATGGTTATATCCGCACGTTTAGTGCCGAGATCAACAACTCAGTACATCTTACCTCTTTTCTTTTCATTCAACAATTTCATCATCACATACGTACATGCATATATATATATGTATATTTATTCATTCCATTCAGCATCAATACATAAACATTATGACCATTTGAAATAATACCAACTACATGCTTAATGACTTACCTTGTGTTGGGTAAGACGGTTCCAACTCGGCTACTCGATGACCTTTTCTTTGCCTTTGCTCGATTCACCTCCTTTAACTCCTTGAGCTAAATCAAACAAATTTGACTCATTAAAGTCTCATTTTGCTAGCTTATGGCCGAATATGACAAGGAGTTTGATGGGTCATATGGCCACCTTTTAGCTCAAATACACAATGGTCATATGCATTTTTAATCACATCAAATGATTCAATACAATTCACTCGAACATCAAAAGAGAACCTCAAGGTACTTAGTCCATATACACATTAGACATTAGAGTCACATATGTACGAATTCACGAATCGAATTCGACATATTGGCTAATTTTCCCTTTAGCCGAACCTTCTAAGTCAAGATAAAGCCATCAACATGCTTACCTTTGGCCGAACATACACATCAACTTAGGTGCTCATTTATGTGGCCGAACACACACATGTCTATGTTAAGGCCGATTGCAACACTCAATACATTCTACAAGTATGGACACTTGCATTGACTAAACACCATTTCTATTATTTTTACTCCAAAGCCGAATGCCTCTCAAGCCCTAAGCTCATGATCCTTTCATCATTAAGCAAGTGTTATAGCACAACTAACATCCATTCTCAATTTGAACACCAACATAAAAATATTAAACATGAAAATCCATAGCCGAAACCTATACATGACATTACTCATTCCACCCATCGAAACAATATTTGTTCAAGACATCAAGCATTTTTATTTGGGTATTACATATATGAGCATTTAGAATTTATATTTTTAGCAAGATCAATTTCTTTCCTCAACACATTCTTCATCAAAACTTTAAGGAAGTAATCAAATTTCCTTCTTTAATAGCCATAGCCGAATGCTCCATCCATCCATCAAAGTTAAAAATTTTGCATGGTCTAAGTAAGAACCATGATAATTAACCTAAAACAAGCTAAAATTTCACAACTTTAACACGATATACTAACCTTATTAAGCATTCAAATGGCCGAAAGTTCTTTGCCCCTATTCCTTCCTTCAATTCGGCCAAGAAGACAAGGATGAAGCCTTTTTTTTTCATTTGCTTTCTTTCTTACTTTCACGGCAATGGGGAGGGGAAGAAACAATTACACACATCCTTTCCTTTTTCCATTTCTTTATTCCCCATACTTCTTATTATATTTTATCCTACATACCTCACTAGGCCAACATGTTCCCAACATGTTTCCACCCATAGCATGGCCGGCCACTACATATTAGGGAGGGGGAATTTGACATGCAAGTCCCCTTTTTCTTCCACATGCACTAATAGGTCCTCATGCATTGACCTATCACATTTTAAAATTTTCTCATATAAGTCCTATTGACTAAATTCACATGCAATCGACTAAATCAAACTTGAAATTTTCACACATTCCTGATTACATATTCTAGACAATAAACATCACATTCAAACCTTTCGGTGACTCGGTTTAGCGGTCCCGAAACCACTTCCCGACTAGGGTCAATTTTGGGCTGTTACAGACAGTCTGAGAGAGTAATACAGATATTGGAAGACATGTTAAGAAGTTGTGTTTTGGACTTCAGGGGCAGCTGGGAGGATTATTTTCCGATGGCGGAGTTTGCGTATAACAACAGCTACCAGTCCAGTATTCGAATGGCACCGTACGAAACGTTATATGGTCATAGGTGTGGTACCCCTACTTGTTGGACAGAACTGGGTGAGCATTGAATATTGGGGCTAGAGTTAATTGCTGGTACAGAAGACAAGGTAAAGCTGATTCGAGATCGATTGAAAGAGGCATTTGATAGGAAAAAGTCCTATGCAGACTTAAAGCAAAAACTGATCGTGTACTCTGTAGGGGATTATGTCTTTCTTAAGGTATCACCGTGGAAGAAAATTATGAGATTTGGACGGAAGGGCAAGCTGAGCCCTAGATTTATTGGGCCTTACCGGATACTTAAGCGGGTGGGACCGGTTGCGTATCAACTTGAGTTGCCTCCGGAGTTGGAGAAAATTCACGATGTGTTTCACGTTTCAGTGCTTAGGCGATACCGTTCTGATCCCTCGCACGTTGTACCAGTCGAGGAAATTGAAGTTAGGCCTGATCTAACCATCGAGGAAGAACCAGTGCAGATATTGGAGCGTGATGTTAAGGTATTAAGAAAGAAGCCTCTTCCACTGGTCAAAGTTGTAATGCCCCCGTACTCGAGACCGTTGCTAGAGTTGAGCACGAGGTGTTAACGAACTTAATTCATTAATTAAACAGCTCAAACAATTTATTTTAAAAATTTTCTAACAAGCTGACCAATTAGTACAGTTTATTAGTTAAAGTCTCCCCTGTTTCAGGGTTCGACTACTCTGACCCCTGTGTATTACAAATAGGATATCTCCCTGTACAGAGTTTCAATGTTTATGTCGTTTGTTTCTATTAAACTAGAATAAATAAGGAATCTGTACATATATAGTATGACTTCTAATTATTTTTGTACAATTTATGGTAAATTTTTAAATTCAGAACAGGGGATTCACAGACCACTCTGACCCTGTTCCACCAAAACCTAAATATCTCATAAAATATAACTCATTTACCTGTTTCATTCCTTCCATATGAAAATAGACTTATCAAGCTTTAGTTTTACTTATTTATCATTTAATTCCCGTTCTACTATTTTTAGTGATTTTTCAAATTCATGTCACTGCTGCTGTCTGATTCTGTTTTGTGGGCAAATTTATCTTTTCAGGGATTTTCATGGTTTAATAAAGACATAAAGCATACATGTTATCATATATAAACTTGATTAGCCTTTCCAATAACTAATAATTTACAAACTCTTTTCTTACCAAACCATAACCATATCATATCATCATTTACACAAAGTGAGTATAGTGCTATACATGCCACATTCAAAATATACAAGCCATTTACCAATTTAGGTCTTCGGATAATGTGAACGAGCCTTCGACCTATCCCGATTCTCAAGCTGGCTTGTCAAAACTACAATGAATGAAAAGGAGGAATAAGCATAAATGCTTAGTAAGTTCACATGCAATAATAAGTAACATGATCATGCAATCCAACATAAACATCATTAAAACACACATAACATAAGAATACTTACTATCTTACCACAATTTTGTCTCATCAAGTTCTCAACCAGGAATTTAAACTCGTACCTGTCCATTTTCACTTCTTCAACACATTCATCATCGAATCACTATCGTTTTAAGTATTCTCCATATTCTCTTAGGATTTTCTCATTGAACACATCGGAATATAATTTCGGATACGCGATAGTGTGCACGTAAGTGCTATACTCATAACTGAACAAGCTCAATAGCTTTTGAAATCTATGTTGCCAAGCTACCATGTAAGCCGCCCATAAACGAACTCGGACTCAACTCAACGAGCTCGGCGTTCGCATCCATAAGTGAACTCGGATTCAAATCAACGAGCTCGGATACCTAGTTACATCTCACGAACTCGGAACTCAACTCAACAAGTTCGGAACTCAACCATCATAGTGACATGTCACTTGTACCCTAATCTATTCCCAAGGTTCAAACGGGATTCTTCTCAATTTTACATTTTGATCACCTTCTTCGAAATGTAAAACCGATACTTGCTAACATCTCATACTTATCAAATTATTCACATAATTTGCATATTACCAAATAATAATTCACAAAGCACAATATTTCATGATAATAAATATCATATCATACAAATATCATTAAATCACTTAAAATAAAAATTATGTTACCTTATTTACACATGAACTTACCTCGATACAATATATTAGCAATCGAGCCTATTCCTTGTAAACCTTGTTTTTCACTTTATCACGACTTGAATCTTGTTTCTCTTGATCTATAATACCAAATTAATTTTATTTAATACATACATTCATCAAAACAGCCCTTAGTACGAACTTTGGCAAAATTAACATTTTGCCCCTACACTTTCACATATTTGCACTTTTGCCCCAAGGCTCGTAAATTAAACCTCATCCTATTTTCTTATGTTTTATGACATGCTGATCATTTTTCCCTTCTATGGAAACATCAAATTCACACTCTAACATGTACTTATGAATATTAGGTATTTTTACCGATTAAGCCCTTTTACTCGTTTTCACTTAAAACCGAGTAGAACAAGTTGTCTAACATAATTTAAAACCTCGTATTCTATCATAAAACACAAAATACACAAATTTCACCTATGGGTATTTTTCCAAATATGAACCCTAAGTTGACTTATTTCTAGCATAAGCTAAATCGAGCTATCAGGATTCCAAAAACATAAAAATCATTAAAAACGGGGCTTGAAATCACTTACTATGAAGCTTGGAAGTTGACGAAACCCTAGCTATGGAGAGAGGTAAGGTTCGGCCAAGGCTTGATGAAGATGAACACATTTTGGCCTTAATTTCCCTTTTAATTAATTTTAATTACAAAATGACTAAAATACCCTTAATATCTTTCTTTAAAAATTTTCATGTACAAGCCCATTTTTGTCCAAAATTTTAGAAATTGGTCAAATTGCTATTTAATACCTCCTCATTAATATTCCAAAGCAATTTCATACTAAAAACTTCTAGAATACAAGTTTTGCAAATTATTCGGTTTAGTCCCTAATCTCAACTTAAGCACTTTATGCATAGAATTTCGTCACGAAATTTTCACACAATCATGCAATCATACCATCAACCTCAAAATAAGTATAAAATAATTATTTCTATCTCAGATTTGTGGTCACGAAACCACTATTCCGATTAGGCCCTTATTCGAGATATTACAACTCTCCCCCTTTAAGGATTTTCATCCTCAAAAATCTTACCGGTAAATAGGTGTGGGTATTGATTTCTCATGGTTTCCTCAGGTTCCCATGTAGTCTCTTCTACCCCGTGCTTTTGCCACAATACTTTCACGAGAGCGACACTTTGATTTCTTAGTTGTTTGACCTCTCGAGCTAAAATCTTAATCGGCTCTTCTTCGTAAGTTACATCCGGTCGTAACTCAATTTCTGTCGGTGAAATTATATGTGAAGGATCCAAACGATACCAACGTAGCATAGATATATGGAAGATATCACGCATCTTTTGTAATTCAGATGGCAATGCTAGTCGATAAGCTACTGGTCCAACTTTTTCAATTATTTCATACGGCCCAATAAAACGCGGACTTAACTTGCCCTTCCCTCCAAATCTAAGAACTTTCTTCCATGGAGACACTTTTAAAAATACCTTATAACCAACTTGAAACTCGATTTCCTTTTCGTTTCAAATCCGCATAAGATTTCTGTCTATTCGAAGCAGCTTTCAAACTATCTCAAATCACTTTCACTTTTTCTTCAGTTTTTTTATTAGATTAACTCCATAAATCTAATTTTCCTTGAGTTCAGTCCAATAGAATGGCGTCCGACATTTACGATGTAACAGCCCAAAATTGACCCTAGTCGGGAAGTGGTTTCGGGACCGCTAAACCGAGTCACCGAAAGGTTTGAATGTGATGTTTATTGTCTAGAATATGTAATCAGGAATGTGTGAAAATTTCAAGCTTCGATTTAGTCGATTGCATGTGAATTTAGTCAATAGGACTTATATGAGAAAATTTTAAAATGTGATAGGTCAATGCATGAGGACCTATTAGTGCATGTGGAAGAAAAAGGGGACTTGCATGTCAAATTCCCCCTCCCTAATATGTAGTGGCCGGCCATGCTATGGGTGGAAACATGTTGGGAACATGTTGGCCTAGTGAGGTATGTAGGATAAAATATAATAAGAAGTATGGGGAATAAAGAAATGGAAAAAGGAAAGGATGTGTGTAATTGTTTCTTCCCCTCCCCATTGCCGTGAAAGTAAGAAAGAAAGCAAATGAAAAAAAAAGGCTTCATCCTTGTCTTCTTGGCCGAATTGAAGGAAGGAATAGGGGCAAAGAACTTTCGGCCATTTGAATGCTTAATAAGGTTAGTATATCGTGTTAAAGTTGTGAAATTTTAGCTTGTTTTAGGTTAATTATCATGGTTCTTACTTAGACCATGCAAAATTTTTAACTTTGATGGATGGATGGAGCATTCGACTATGGCTATTAAAGAATGAAATTTGATTACCTCCTTAAAGTTTTGATGAAGAATGTGTTGAGGAAAGAAATTGATCTTGCTAAAAATATAAATTCTAAATGCTCATATATGTAATACCCAAATAAAAATGCTTGATGTCTTGAACAAATATTGTTTCGATGGGTGGAATGAGTAATGTCATGTATAGGTTTCGGCTATGGATTTTCATGTTTAATATTTTTATGTTGGTGTTCAAATTGAAAATGGATGTTAGTTGTGCTATAACACTTGCTTAATGATGAAAGGATCATGAGCTTAGGGCTTGAGAGGCATTCGGCTTTGGAGTAAAAATAATAGAAATGGTGTTTAGTCAATGCAAGTGTCCATACTTGTAGAATGTATTGAGTGTTGCAATCGGCCTTAACATAGACATGTGTGTGTTCGGCCACATAAATGAGCACCTAAGTTGATGTGTATGTTCGGCCAAAGGTAAGCATGTTGATGGCTTTATCTTGACTTAGAAGGTTCGGCTAAAGGGAAAATTAGCCAATATGTCGAATTCGATTCGTGAATTCGTACATATGTGACTCTAATATCTAATGTGTATATGGACTAAGTACCTTGAGGTTCTGTTTTGATGTTCGAGTGAATTGTATTGAATCATTTGATGTGATTAAAAATGCATATGACCATTGTGTATTTGAGCTAAAAGGTGGCCATATGACCCATCAAACTCCTTGTCATATTCGGCCATAAGCTAGCAAAATGAGACTTTAATGAGTCAAATTTGTTTGATTTAGCTCAAGGAGTTAAAGGAGGTGAATCGAGCAAAGGCAAAGAAAAGGTCATCGAGTAGCCGAGTTGGAACCGTCTTACCCAACACAAGGTAAGTCATTAAGCATGTAGTTGGTATTATTTCAAATGGTCATAATGTTTATGTATTGATGCTGAATGGAATGAATAAATATACATATATATATATGCATGTACTTATGTGATGATGAAATTGTTGAATGAAAAGAAAAGAGGTAAGATGTACTGAGTTGTTGATCTCGGCACTAAACGTGCGGATATAACCATTTATGACCATGAGATTGGCGCTAAGTGCGCGGGATTAAATTGTACAGCACTAAGTGTGCGATTTGACTATGTTGCACTAAGTGTGTGAAATGAATATGATGCACTAAGTGTGCGAATTGACCATGCGGCACTAAGTGTGCGAGTTTGACTATGTAGCACTAAGTGTGCGATTTGATTACGTAGCACTAAGTGTGCGAGTTGATTATATAGCACTGAGTGTGCGGACTCGATATACATTCGTGAATCATTATGGACACTACGTGTGCGACACTATTGAGTCGACCGCGGACAGCAGATCGGGTAAGTGTCTTGAGTACATGGCTAATAGGTGCTATGCTTATACTTGGTGTTGAGCTCGGTAAGTTTGAACCTATGTGACAAATATACTTGAAGTCACGTACATAAAATTTATCGTAGGATGGGTGAAAGGCCGTTTAGTCGTTTGATTGTAACGAAAATAAATTGATTTATGAAAATGCTTCAATGTCCTATTGATGAGTATATGGAACGTGAATGCATGAATTGATATGAAATTGAATCGATAGGTTGGAGGAACTATGGTATGGTTCGGAATGGATGGAGTAATTAGCCTCGTTCCATTTTGTTTTCTCTTGTGATAATGTTATTGATGGATGGTAGTGCATAGCTTATGACTTACTGAGTTATAAACTCACTCGGTGTTTCCTTGTCACCCATTATAGGTTGCTTGGACTCATCTATTTTTGCGGGGTCAGGCCGTCATCGAAGTCATCACACCGGATAGCAAGTTTTGGTACTTTCTTCTTAGTTGGCTTAGAAGAACATTTTGGCATGTATAAGCTATTACGTTGTGTTTGAACTTTGGCATGTAAACTTTAAGCCATGCGAAGATGGCACGAATGTTCGATTGAGTTGGATCAAGGGTAGGCATGAAATGGACCTAGTTACTTTCGTAACAGATGCTGGCAGCAGCAGTGTCATGAGATTGAAAAATCACTAAAAATAGTAGGAGTGGAATTAATTGATGAATAAATTATGTAATCGAAGCTCGATGAGTCTGTTTTCATGAGGAAGTAACGAAAAGATCATATGGGCAGTATATTAAGAGATAATCAGATTTTTGTGGGACAGGGCCAGAACGGTTTCTGGATTCCCTGCTCCGACTTTGGAAATTCAATATAAATTAACCAGAGATAATTAGGGGTCGTACCATATATGTACAGATTCCTCTCTGAGTCTAGTTTCTATAGAAACAAACGGCATCAGTATTGAAGCTCTGTGCAGAGAGATATCCAAGTCGTAATGGGAAAAGGTCAGTGTAGTCGACCCCTGTAACATGGGAGACTTTGACTAATAAACTGTACTAATTGGCCCGACCAAAAATTCTAGAAAAAAAGACATAGGTGAGGACATGAGTCTAGTTTCAGGGAAAAATCACAAAACTGATTTTCGAGTTGTGGAACTCAAGATATGATTTTTGAAGCGACTAGTACTCAGACTGGGCAGTGTCTGGAAAATTTTTCAAAGTTTGTTAACATCTCGTGTCCGACTCCGGTGTCGGTCTCGGGTTCGGGGTATTACATTTTATTGGTATCAGAGCTATGGTTTAGTCGGTTCTAGGACTACCATAGCGCGTATGAGTCTAGCTATACATGCCGAATGTTAATGTTTAAATGTGTGATGACTTCCGACGGTTGAAATGTTTTTGTTTTGATTAGTAAATGGATCCCGGTGTAGAAAGAACCCTAGCGGATGACGTTGAGAGCGTAGCGGCTGCTCCTGCACAAGGGACGCCGCCTGTTGAACCTCAGTCATCTGCGAATAATCAAGGTGAGGGGGCTAAACAAGCCTTCTTTACCATGATGAATGAGTGGGTCGCGCAATATGCCCGAACCAACCCGGCTGTCCAACAATTCCCAAATTTGAATAATCCACCCCGGAGCCAGTAATGCCATCAGTTACTGATCCTGTGAGGCTGAGTAAGCCACCTGTAGACTTGATTAGGAAGCGCGGGGCTGAGGAGTTCAGGGCCATAGTTACTGATGATGCTGAAAGGGCCGAGTTCTGGCTTGATAACGCCATTCGGGTGTTTGATGAACTGTCATGCACACCCGATGAATGTCTAAAGTGTGCTATATCCTTGTTGCGGGACTCATCCTACTATTGGTGGAGGACCTTGATTTCCATAGTCCCGAACGAGCGAGTAACTTGGGATTTCTTTCAAACGGAATTCCGAAAGAAATTTATTAGCCAACGGTTCATTGATCAGAAGCGTAAGGAGTTCTTGGAACTCAAGCAAGGCCGTATGACTATATCTGAATACGAACATGAATTCGTAAGACTCAGTAGGTATGCCCGGGAGTGTGTAGCTGATGAGGTTGCTATGTGCAAAAGATTCGAGGAAGGATTGAATGAAGATTTAAAGCTACTAATGGGTATTTTGGAAATAAAAGAATTCGTAACACTAGTCGAACGAGCCTGCAAGGCGGAAGAACTTGGAAAGGAGAAGAGGAAGGCTGAATTTGAAGCTAGAGATTATCGTAAAAGATCGACGGGTAAAGCTCCGTTCTCAGCTGTAAAGAAGTTCAGGGAGGACATTAATAAGTCGAGGGCGACTGCGGGAATTTCCATCAGGGCAAGACCATCGATGGGCTCCCGAGCTACTTCGGTAGCTAGTGTGGGCAATAATCGTCACGAGAAACCTGAATGTCCCCAATGTGGAAGACGACACCTAGGTGAATGTTGGGGCAAGTCTACTAGCAGGGCCTGTTACGGATGCGGTTCGAAGGACCACTTCATTAGAGATTGCACGGAGCTGGATCAGAAGAATAAGATTCAAGGTGCAAGACCTAGTGGAGTGACATCTAGAGGTAGACCACCGAGAATTTTAGGAGGCAGGGGTGGTAGTCAGAGGGGGGCCTCTGATACGGCCGATCGAGCCGAGAACCGTACTCCTGCTAGAGCATATGCCATTCGCGCACGAGAGGAGGCATCCTCCCCCGACGTCATCACTGGTACCTTCACTCTCTTTGATACTAATGTGATTGCATTGATTGACCCTGGTTCTACTCATTCATATGTATGCGAAACCTTAGCAACCAGTAAGACTCTACCTATTGAGTCTACTGAGCTCGTAATTCGAGTATCAAACCCTTTGGGTCAATGCGTACTTGTTGATAAAGTGTGTAAGAGATGCCCTCTAATAATCCGAGAATCCTGTTTTCCGGCCAATTTGATGCTTTTGCCGTTCGACGAGTTTGATGTTATTCTTGGTTTGGATTGGTTGACCGCGCATGATGCGGTTGTGAATTGCAAAAGCAAGACCATTGATTTGAGGTGCGCAAATAACGAGATAATTCGAATTGAGTCTACGGACTTAAGGGGATTGCCAGCTGTAATATCGGCAATGTTGGCCCAGAAATATGTAAGAAAAGGGTGCGAAGCATACCTCGCGTATGTACTTGATGACAAGGAGTTAGAAAAGAAACCCAAATCGGTGCCGGTGGTTTGTGAATACCCGGATGTTTTTCCTGAAGAGCTACCGGGTTTGCCACCTGTTCGGGAGGTAGAGTTTGGTATTGAGCTTGTACCTGGAACTACGCCAATTTCGATCGCTCCGTATCGTATGGCACTAACCGAGTTAAAAGAGTTGAAAGCTCAGTTGCAAGAATTGACGGATAGAGGTTTCGCTCGACCGAGTTTCTCACCTTGGGGTGCACCAGTATTGTTCGTAAAAAAGAAGGACGGAACCATGAGGTTGTGCATTGACTATCGTCAACTGAATAAAGTGACGATAAAGAATAAGTATCCGTTACCGCGTATTGATGATCTGTTCGATCAATTAAAGGGAGCATCGGTGTTTTCAAAGATAGATTTGAGATCGGGTTATTATCAGTTGCGGATTCGAGATTCGGACGTACCCAAAACTGCTTTCAGAACGAGGTACGGTCACTACGAGTTCTTAGTGATGCCGTTTGGGCTCACTAATGCCCTGCGGTGTTTATGGATTTGATGAATCGGATCTTCAGACCATATTTGGATCGGTTCGTAGTTGTGTTCATTGATGACATCTTGGTCTATTCAAGAGATGAGACCGAACATGCTGAGCATCTGAGGCTAGTGTTACAAATTTTGTGGGATAAGCAGTTATATGCTAAGTTCAGTAAGTGTGAGTTCTGGTTAAGAGAGGTTAGCTTCTTGGGTCATGTGGTATCCGCATCGGGTATTCGAGTTGACCCGAGCAAAATTTCAGCCATACTTAACTAGAAGCCTCCGAGAAATGTTACCGAAGTCCGGAGCTTTCTTGGACTCGCCGGTTATTACCGACGATTTGTCAAAGGTTTCTCGATGATGGCCACACCAATGACGAAGTTACTTCAAAAGGATGTTAAGTTCGAATGGACGGAGAAATGTCAGAAAAGCTTCGATCAACTGAAAACTCATTTGATTGAAGCTCCAATTTTGGTGCAACCCGAATCGGGTAAAGAGTTTGTCATTTATAGTGACGCATCCCTACTTGGGTTGGGTTGCGTATTGATGCAAGAAGGTCGAGTTGTGGCCTATGCGTCGA
The DNA here is from genome assembly GCF_007990345.1 of Gossypium hirsutum. NCBI lineage: Eukaryota > Viridiplantae > Streptophyta > Magnoliopsida > Malvales > Malvaceae > Gossypium > Gossypium hirsutum. Next base: position 58,851,063 of record NC_053424.1, on the reverse strand, counting down.
GACAATTGAGGCCACACGAGAGAAATTATCCGACCCATGATCTCGAACTAGCCGCCATTGTGTTTGCATTGAAAATATGGCGACATTATTTGTTTGGTGAGAAGTGCCATGTGTTTTCGGATCACAAAAGTCTCAAATATTTGATGACTCAACGAGACTTGAATCTGCGACAAAGACGTTGGCTTGAGTTGTTGAAAGATTTCGAGCTTGTCATTGATTACCACCCGGGAAAGGCTAATGTGGTTGCGGACGCCTTAAGCCGAAAATCACCGTTTGCTTTGCGAGCGATGAATGTACACTTGTCTGTTCTACCTGACAATGTGTTAGTAGCTGAATTAAAAGCCAGACCATTATTGACTCATCAAATTCGTGAAGCTCAGAAAGTCGATGATGAATTGGTTGCAAAACGAGCTGAGTGTGTTCCGAACAAGGAATCGGAGTTTCAGATTGATGATGATGGTTGTTTGAGGTTTAGAAGTCGTTTGTGTGTTCCAAGGAATTCGGAACTCATTCCGATGATTCTGAACGAAGCCTATTGTAGCCGAATGTCAATTCACCCGGGGAGCACGAAAATGTACAACGACTTGAAACGTCGGTTTTGGTGGCATGGTATGAAACGAGACATCTCCGACTTTGTTTCGAGATGTTTAATATGTCAACAAGTGAAAGCGGAACATCAAGTGCCTTCAGGGTTACTTCAGCCGATCATGATACCCGAGTGGAAATGGGACCGAGTCACAATGGACTTTGTGTCCGGACTGCCATTGTCCGCAAGTAAGAAGGATGCGATTTGGGTTGTTGTTGATAGGGTGACTAAGTCGGCTCACTTTATCCCCGTGCGTACGGATCTTTCATTGGATAAACTAGCCGAATTGTATGTCTCTCAGATTGTGAGATTACATGGAGTACCTATTTCTATCGTGTCGGATAGAGATCCGAGATTTACCTCACGATTTTGGAAGAAATTGCAAGAAGCTTTGGGTACCAAGCTGCATTTTAGCACCGGTTTTCACTCCCAAACCGATGGTCAATCCGAGCGGATAATTCAGATACTTGAGGATATGTTGAGATGTTGCATCCTCGAGTTCAGTAGTTCATAGGAACGGTATTTACCTTTGATTGAATTCGCTTACAACAATAGTTTTCAATCAAGTATTAAGATGGCACCTTATGAGGCTTTGTACGGTCGTAAATGCCGTACGCCATTGTTTTGGACCGAGCTCGGTGAAAGTAAAATTTTCGGAGTTGATTTGATTAAAGATGCCGAACAAAAGTAAAGGTAATCCGCGAAAGTCTGAAGGTAGCCACAGATCGTCAAAAAATCGTATGCGGATTTAAAACGAAAGGACATTGAATATCAGGTGGGAGATAAAGTGTTTCTTAAAGTGTCACCTTGGAAGAAGGTACTCAGATTCGGCCGTAAAGGCAAGTTGAGCCCGAGATTCATTGGGCCGTACGAAATTTCCGAACGAGTGGGGCCGGTTGCATATAGATTGATTTTGCCCCCTGAACTTGAAAGGATGCACGATGCCTTTCATGTTTCGATGCTTCGGCGCTATAGATCTGATCCTTCGCACATAATTAGTCCGTCGGAGGTTGAAATTCAGGCTGATATGAGTTATGAAAAAGAACCGATGCGTATCCTAGCTCGTGAAGTGAAGGGGTTGCGAAACAAATGGGTTCCGTTAGTAAAGGTGTTATGGCACGGGATCGAGAAAGCTACTTGGGAAACCGAGAGCTCGATGAAAGAACGATACCCAAACCTATTTACCAGTAAGATTTTCAGGGACGAAAATTTCCTGAGTGGGGGAGAGTTGTAACAGCCCAAAATTGACCCTAGTCGGGAAGTGGTTTCAGGACCGCTAAACCGAGTCACCGAAAGGTTTGAATGTGATGTTTATTGTCTAGAATATGTAATCAGGAATGTGTGAAAATTTCAAGCTTCGATTTAGTCGATTGCATGTGAATTTAGTCAATAGGACTTATATGAGAAAATTTTAAAATGTGATAGGTCAATGCATGAGGACCTATTAGTGCATGTGGAAGAAAAAGGGGACTTGCATGTCAAATTCCCCCTCCCTAATATGTAGTGGCCGGCCATGCTATGGGTGGAAACATGTTGGGAACATGTTGGCCTAGTGAGGTATGTAGGATAAAATATAATAAGAAGTATGGGGAATAAAGAAATGGAAAAAGGAAAGGATGTGTGTAATTGTTTCTTCCCCTCCCCATTGCCGTGAAAGTAAGAAAGAAAGCAAATGAAAAAAAAAGGCTTCATCCTTGTCTTCTTGGCCGAATTGAAGGAAGGAATAGGGGCAAAGAACTTTCGGCCATTTGAATGCTTAATAAGGTTAGTATATCGTGTTAAAGTTGTGAAATTTTAGCTTGTTTTAGGTTAATTATCATGGTTCTTACTTAGACCATGCAAAATTTTTTAACTTTGATGGATGGATGGAGCATTCGGCTATGGCTATTAAAGAAGGAAATTTGATTACCTCCTTAAAGTTTTGATGAAGAATGTGTTGAGGAAAGAAATTGATCTTGCTAAAAATATAAATTCTAAATGCTCATATATGTAATACCCAAATAAAAATGCTTGATGTCTTGAACAAATATTGTTTCGATGGGTGGAATGAGTAATGTCATGTATAGGTTTCGGCTATGGATTTTCATGTTTAATATTTTAATGTTGGTGTTCAAATTGAAAATGGATGTTAGTTGTGCTATAACACTTGCTTAATGATGAAAGGATCATGAGCTTAGGGCTTGAGAGGCATTCGGCTTTGGAGTAAAAATAATAGAAATGGTGTTTAGTCAATGCAAGTGTCCATACTTGTAGAATGTATTGAGTGTTGCAATCGGCCTTAACATAGACATGTGTGTGTTCGGCCACATAAATGAGCACCTAAGTTGATGTGTATGTTCGGCCAAAGGTAAGCATGTTGATGGCTTTATCTTGACTTAGAAGGTTCGGCTAAAGGGAAAATTAGCCAATATGTCGAATTCGATTCGTGAATTCGTACATATGTGACTCTAATGTCTAATGTGTATATGGACTAAGTACCTTGAGGTTCTCTTTTGATGTTCGAGTGAATTGTATTGAATCATTTGATGTGATTAAAAATGCATATGACCATTGTGTATTTGAGCTAAAAGGTGGCCATATGACCCATCAAACTCCTTGTCATATTCGGCCATAAGCTAGCAAATGAGACTTTAATGAGTCAAATTTGTTTGATTTAGCTCAAGGAGTTAAAGGAGGTGAATCGAGCAAAGGCAAAGAAAAGGTCATCGAGTAGCCGAGTTGGAACCGTCTTACCCAACACAAGGTAAGTCATTAAGCATGTAGTTGGTATTATTTCAAATGGTCATAATGTTTATGTATTGATGCTGAATGGAATGAATAAATATACATATATATATATGCATGTACGTATGTGATGATGAAATTGTTGAATGAAAAGAAAAGAGGTAAGATGTACTGAGTTGTTGATCTCGGCACTAAACGTGCGGATATAACCATTTATGACCATGAGATTGGTGCTAAGTGCGCGGGATTAAATTGTACAGCACTAAGTGTGCGAAATGAATATGATGCACTAAGTGTGCGAATTGACCATGCGGCACTAAGTGTGCGAGTTTGACTATGTAGCACTAAGTGTGCGATTTGATTACGTAGCACTAAGTGTGCGAGTTGATTATATAGCACTGAGTGTGCGGACTCGATATACATTCGTGAATCATTATGGACACTACGTGTGCGACACTATTGAGTCGATCGCGGACAGCGGATCGGGTAAGTGTCTTGAGTACATGGCTAATAGGTGCTATGCTTATACTTGGTGTTGAGCTCGGTAAGTTTGAACCTATGTGACAAATATACTTGAAGTCACGTACATAAAATTTATCGTAGGATGGGTGAAAGGCCGTTTAGTCGTTTGATTGTAACGAAAATAAATTGATTTATGAAAATGCTTCAATGTCCTATTGATGAGTATATGGAACGTGAATGCATGAATTGATATGAAATTGAATCGATAGGTTGGAGGAACTATGGTATGGTTCGGAATGGATGGAGTAATTAGCCTCGTTCCATTTTGTTTTCTCTTGTGATAATGTTATTGATGGATGGTAGTGCATAGCTTATGACTTACTGAGTTATAAACTCACTCGGTGTTTCCTTGTCACCCATTATAGGTTGCTTGGACTCATCTATTTTTGCGGGGTCAGGCCGTCATCGAAGTCATCACACCGGATAGCAAGTTTTGGTACTTTCTTCTTAGTTGGCTTAGAAGAACATTTTGGCATGTATAAGCTATTACGTTGTGTTTGAACTTTGGCATGTAAACTTTAAGCCATGCGAAGATGGCACGAATGTTCGATTGAGTTGGATCAAGGGTAGGCATGAAATGGACCTAGTTACTTTCGTAACAGATGCTGGCAGCAACAGTGTCATGAGATTGAAAAATCACTGAAAATAGTAGGAGTGGAATTAATTGATGAATAAATTATGTAATCGAAGCTCGATGAGTCTGTTTTCATGAGGAAGTAACGAAAAGATCATATGGGCAGTATATTAAGAGATAATCAGATTTTTGTGGGACAGGGCCAGAACGGTTTCTGGATTCCCTGCTCCGACTTTGGAAATTCAATATAAATTAACCAGAGATAATTAGGGGTCGTACCATATATGTACAGATTCCTCTCTGAGTCTAGTTTCCATAGAAACAAACGGCATCAGTATTGAAGCTCTGTGCAGAGAGATATCCAAGTCGTAATGGGAAAAGGTCAGTGTAGTCGACCCCTGTAACATGGGAGACTTTGACTAATAAACTGTACTAATTGGACTGACCAAAAATTCTAGAAAAAAAGACATAGGTGGGGACATGAGTCTAGTTTCAGGGAAAAATCACAAAACTGATTTTTGAGTTGTGGAACTCAAGATATAATTTTTGAAGCGACTAGTACTTAGACTGGGCAGTGTCTGGAAAAATTTTTCAAAGTTTGTTAACATCTCGTGTCCGACTCCGGTGTCGGTCTCGGGTTCGGGGTGTTACATACGACCATACAATGCTTCATAAGGTGCCATCTTCAAACTCGTCTGATAACTATTATTATAAGCAAATTCTACTAACGGTAAGTACCTTTCCCAACTACCTTGAAATTCCAATACACAACATCTGAGCATGTCTTCAAGAATCTGAATCACTCTCTCTGACTGTCCATCAGTTTTTGGAAGAAAGGCAGTACTGAAATTTAACTTCGTACCTAATGCCTCTTGCAACTTTTGCCAAAACTGCAAAGTAAATCTCAAATCTCTATCCGAAATGATTGAAAAAGGTATTTCATGAAGTCTAACAATCTCACTTATATACAATTCAGACAACTTATTAAGAGAATAATCCGTACGTACCGGAATAAAATGAGCCGATTTAGTTAGTCTGTCAACTATTACCCAGATGGCATTTTTCTTCCCTGGAGTTAATGGATCCAATCCCATTTCCATTCAGGAATCATGATAGGCTGGAGTAGTCCCGAAGGTACTTGGTGTTCAGCTTTCACTTGTTAACAAATTAAGCACTTTGATACAAACTCGGAGATATCTCTTTTCATTCCACTCCACCAATACATTTTCTTCAAGTCATTATACATTTTCGTACTGCCCGGGTGAATTGCCAAACAACCATTATATGCTTCATGCTAAATCTTTTGAATCAACTCATCATTTTTCGGTACACAAATCCTGTTTTTAAACATCAAGCAACCATCAGAACCGATTCTGAAATCTGACCTTGTATCAACCTCACTTTGTTTTTTTTGGCTTGCAAATCTTCATCGCTTTTCTGAGCTTCACAAATCTCTTGTAAAAATATCGGTCTTGCTCTTAACTCTGCTTAAATCGAACCATCATCTGATACCTTTAATTGAGTATTCATAGCTCTCAAAGCGAATAGCAACTTTCCTGCTCAAAGCATCGGCAACCACATTTGCTTTTCCTGGATGGTAGTCAATAACAAGCTCGTAATCTTTCAATAACTCTAACCATCTTCGCTGTCTCCAATTCAAGTCTTTTTGTGACATCAAGTACTTAAGACTTTTGTGGTCGATATATACTCGGCACTTTTCACCATACAGATAATGCCGCCAAATCTTCAAAGCAAACACTATAGCAGCCAATTCCAAATCATGAGTCGGATAATTCCTTTCGTGAGATTTTAACTGCCTCGAAGCATAAGCCACCACTTTTCCTTCTTGCATAAGTACACATCCTAAGCCATTTCGAGAAGCATCACTATACACCACAAATTCTTTACCTGATTCGGGTTGTACCAACACTGGTGCTTCAGTTAATAACTTTTTCAATTCTTCAAAACTCTGTTGACATTCTTCCGTCCACTTAAATTTAACATCCTTTTGGAGTAGTCTAGTCATAAGAGCAGCAATTATAGAAAATCCATTTACAAACTGCTGATAATACCTAGCTAGCCCTAAGAAACTTCTAACTTCGGTTACATTTTTCGGTGGTTTCCAATCAACAATGGCCGAAATTTTACTAGGATCAACCCGTATACCATCACCTGAAACAATGTGACCCAAAAAATCCAACTTCTCGAAGCCAAAATTCACTTTTACTAAACTTGGCATATAACTGCTTATTTCTCAAAGTTTGTTTTCAAGTGCACGGCATGCGCTGTCTCATCTTTCGAATAAATTAAGATGTCATCTATAAATACCACAACAAATTTGTCCAAGTATGGCCGAAATATGCGATTCATCAAATCCATAAACACAGCAGGAGCATTTGTTAACCCGAATCGCATAACTAAAAATTCATAATGACCGTACCTTGTTCTAAAAGAAGTTTTAGGCACATCCGACTCTTTTACTCGTAGCTGGTAGTACCAGATCTCAAGTCAATCTTTGAAAACCATGTCGCTCCTTTCAGCTGATCAAACAAATCATCAATTCTCGGAAACGGATACTTGCTCTTGATTGTCACCTTTTTTAATTACTTATAGTCAACACACAATCTTATAGAACCATCATTCTTTTTCACAAATAACACGGGAGCACCCCAAGGTGAAAAACTCGGTCTCATAAAGCCTTTGTCAGTCAACTCTTGCAATTGCGACTTTAATTCTTTCAACTCTGCTGGTGCCATTCTATACGGAGCAATCGAGATCGGAGCTGCTCCCGGTATCAACTCAATACCAAATTCTACTTCCCTGACTGGAGGCAAACCCGACAACTCTTTTGGAAATACATTCGCGAATTCACACACAATCGGCACTGATTCAACTTTCTTTTCAATTTCTTTTGTATTAAGTACATACGCCAAATAAGCTTCATAACCCTTCCTTAAATATCTCTGAGCCAACATCGAAGAAATCACACTAGATAATGCCTCTGATTTGCCTGGTTCAACCTGCAGAATTTTTCCACTTTCACCCTTTAATTCTATAACCTTTTCTTTGCAATTTACTATAGCATCATGCAATGTCAACTAATCCATACCCAAAATAACATCAAATTCATCAAACGGCAACAACATCAAGTCGGTCGAATAGTAATGACCCTGAATCATTAAAGGGCATTTCTTGCATACTTTATCAACTATCACACATTTGCCTAATGGATTCGACACTCTGATCATAAATTCTGTGTACTCAATAGGTATATTCATACTAGACACCAATTTCATGCACATATATGAATGAGTAGAACCGGGATCAATCAAAGCAATAACATTAACATCATGAAGAGAAAATATACCAGTAATCACGTCAGGTGATGAAGCATCTTCACGTGCCTTTATGGCATAAATTCTAGCTGGAGCCCTTGCTTCAGGTTTAGCTGCTGAATCTCTGACTACATTCTTGCTGCTTGCTTCATTTCTAGCTTTTCTCGAAAATCTTCCCCTCAAGTCTGCACCACTAGCCTTTACACTCTGAAATTTTTCTTTTTCAACTCTCTCTGGGCAGTCTCTAATAAAATGATCCAGAGAACCACACCGAAAACATTCATTCACTCTACATGGGCCAAAATGATTTCTACCACACCGCTGGCACTCGGGCTTAACAAATCTCAAATTCCCCATACTAGCCACGGAAGTAGTCTGAGATTTAAGACCCACATTTTGCTTCTTAAAATTTCCATATGATTGTCCGGCCGAAATCTGAGAACCAGGATTCATATTTCTAGATTTTCTAGATTGCTATGAGAATGAACTGCTCGTTGATCTTTTCTTCCAATTTCTAGTCTCAGCCTCTACTTTTTTCTTCTCTTTAAGTAGTTCTTTAGCCTTGTAAGCTCGATCAACAAGTACTACCATTTCTTTTAATTCAAGAATCCTAACAAATACTTTGATGTCTTCATTGAGTCCGTCTTCAATTCGTCTACACATTTTAGCCTCTGTAGGAATATATTCTCTAGTATACTTACTCAACCTAACGAACTTTCTTTCGTATTCAGTAATTGGTGTATTTCTTCCGAAATTCTTCTTCAAAGAACTCCCAAGTTACTTTCTCTTTTGGTACTACTGAAATCAATGTCTTCCACCAATGATAGGCTGAATCCCTCAACAATGATATAGCACATTTCAAGCATTCCTCATGTGTACAAAACAATTCATCAAATACCCGAATAGAATTCTCAAGCCAAAACTCTGCTTTCTCGGCATCATCATCAACATTTGCCTTGAATTCTTTGACCCCTTACGGATTCTATCAACTGGAGTTCTGTGAAATTTCATCAGATCTACACCTTGAGGCATCGGGGGTACAGGTTGAGGAATCGGGGGAGGTGGGGGAGGTTGTGCATTCGGGTTCGTACGAACGAACTCAGTATACTAGGCATTCATCATCTGGAGAAAGGCTTCCCGAGCCCCTTCTCCTCCTCCTTGACCAACAATAGGAGGTGGATTTTCAGTTGGCACCTCCCCTTCAGCCGGAGCTGGTGTATTACTCTCTACATCATCAGCCACAGCTGGATCGGGATCCATTTACTATAAAAAAATCATTTAAAAGGTCAGAAGTTGTCACACTATCACAATATATATATGGCATGTATAGCAAAACCTATACATACAACACGTTAGTTCGAGAACCGACTAAACCTGCTCTGATACCACTAAATGTAATGCCCCCATACCCAAGATCATTGCTAGAGTCAAGCACGAGTTGTTAACGAACTTAATTCATTAATTAAACAGCTCAAACAATTTATTTTAAAAAATTTTAAACAAGCTGACTAACTGCGTCACAGTCGATTAAAAATTCATATCTTGAATTCCGAAACTCAAAATTAAGATCCATAAATTTTTTTTGAAACTAGACTCATATATCTATCTAATAATTGTTTTCAAGAATTTTTGGTTGGGAAAATTAGTACAGTTTATTAGTTAAAGTCTCCATTGTTTCAGGGTTTGACTGCTCTGACCCCTGTGTATTACAAATCAAATATGTCCCTTTACAGAGATTCAATGACTATGTAGTTTGTTTCTCTTAAAACTAGACTAAATAAGGAATCTGTACATATATAGTATGACTTCTAATTATTTTTGTACAATTTATGGTAAATTTTTAAATTCAGAACAGGGGATTCAGAGACCACTCTGACCCTGTTCAACCAAAACTTAAATATCTCATAAAATATAACACATTTACCTGTTTTGTTCCTTCCATAAGGAAATATACTTATCAAGATTCAGTTTCATAGCTTATTTGTCATTTAATTCAATTTCTACTATTTTTAGTGATTTTTCAAATTCACGTCACTGCTGTTGTCTGATTCTGTTTTGTGGGCAAATTTATCTTTTCAGGGATTTTCATGGTTTAATTAAGACATAAAGCATACATGTTATCATATATAAACTTGATTAGCCATTCCGATAGCTAATCATTTACAAACTCTTTTCTTACCAAACCATAACCATATCATATCATCATTTACACAAAGTGAGTATAGTGCTATACATGCCACATTCAAAATATACAAGCCATTTTACCAATTTAGGTCTTCAGATAGTGTGAACGAGCCTTCGACCTATCCCGATTCTCAAGCCAGCTTGTGAAAACTACAATGAATGAAAAGGAGGGAATAAGCATAAATGCTTAGTAAGTTCACATGCAAATAATAAGTAACATGATCATGCAATCCAATATAAACATCATTAAAACACACAAAACATAAGAATACTTACTATCTTACCACAATTTTGTCTCACCAAGTTCTCAACCAGGAATTTAAACTCGTACCTGTCCATTTTCACTTCTTCAACACATTCATCATCGAATCACTATCGTTTTAAGTATTCTCCATATTCTCTTAGGATTTTCTCATTGAACACATCGGAATATAATTTCGGATACGCGGATAGTGTGCACGTAAGTGCTATACTCATAACTGAACAAGCTCAATAGCTTTTGAAATCTATGTTGCCAAGCTTCCATGTAAGCCGCCCATAAACGAACTCGGACTCAACTCAATGAGCTCGGGCGTTCACATCCATAAGTGAACTCGGATTAAAATCAACGAGCTCGGATGCCTAGTTACATCTCACGAACTCGGAACTCAACTCAATGAGTTCGGAACTCAGCCATCCTAGTGACATGTCACTTGTACCCTAATCTATTCCCAAGGCTCAAATGGGATTCTTCTCAATTTTACATTTTGATCACCTTCTTCGAAATGTAAAAACCGATACTTGCTAACATCTCATACTTATCAAATTATTCACATAATTTGCATATTACCAAATAATAATTCACAAAGCACAATATTTCATGATAATAAATATCATATCATACAAATATCATTAAATCACTTAAAATAAAAATTACATTACCTTATTTACACATGAACTTACCTCGATACAAAATATTAACAATCGAGCCTATTCCTCGTAAACTTTGTTTTCCCTCGATCATGACTTGAATCTTGTTTCTCTTGATCTATAATACCAAATTAATTTTATTTAATACATACATTCATCAAAACAGCCCTTAGTACGAACTTTGGCAAAATTATCATTATGCCCCTAAACTTTCACATATTTGCACTTTTGCCCCAAGGCTCGTAAATTAAACCTCATCCTATTTTCTTATGTTTTTATGACATTCTGATCATTTTTCCCTTCTATGGCAACATCAAATTCACACTCTAACATGTACTTATGGATATTAGGTATTTTTACAAATTAAGCCCTTTTACTCGTTTTCACTTAAAACCGAGTAGCACAAGTTGTCTAACATAATTTAAAACCTCATATTCTATCATAAAACACCAAAAGACACAAATTTCACCTATGGGTATTTTTCCAACTAAGAACCCTAGGTTGACTTATTGCTAACATAAGCTAAATCGAGCTACCGGGATTCCAAAAACATAAAAATCATTAAAAACGAGGCTTGAAATCACTTACTATGAAGCTTGGAAGTTGAAGAAACCCTAGCTATGGAGAAAGGTAAGGTTTGGCCAAGGCTTGATGAAGATGAACACATTTTGGCCTTAATTTCCCTTTTAATTAATTTTAATTACAAAATGACAAAAATACCCTTAATACCTTTCTTTAAAAATTTTCATGTACAAGCCCATTTTTGTCCAAAATTTTAGAAATTGGTCAAATTTCTATTTAATACCTCCTCATTAATATTCCAAAGCAATTTTATACTAAAAACTTCTAGAATACAAGTTTTGCAAATTATTCGATTTAGTCCTTAATCTCAACTTAAGCACTTTATGCATAGAATTTCGTCACGAAATTTTCACACAATCATGCAATCATATCATAAACCTCAAAATAATTATAAAATAATTATTTCTATCTCAAATTTGTGGTCACGAAACCACTATTCTGATTAGGCCCTAATTCGGGATATTACAAAAGTACTTTGGCGCAATCACGGTGCAGAGGAGGCCACATGGGAACTAGTAGAGTCGATGTGGCATCAATACCCTCATTTATTCTGACCAGGTAAATTTCGAGGCTGAAATTTCTTTAAGGGGTAGAGTTGTAACGCCCTAAAAATTTAGGGTTTGTAATTTTGGCGATTTTAGCATAAATTCCTGTTTGCTATAGTGGTTAGTTGATTTAGGTGTGTTTGGGAGGTCCTGGGTCCAAGTTTCGGCTTTTGCAGCATCTTTGTTTTTACTCTTAAAAGAACCTAAGTGCTGGCACTTAGGCCTTATCAATAATCGTGGTTGGTTGATGACACAAAGAGCCTTGTAGCTTATTGGCAAGTGACGTGTGGAGCAATTGAGGAGGCATGAGTTCGAATCCCATGGCAAGCAAAAGAGTATTTAATTTTTCTAGAAGGGGGCGGCAAGAGTTTGAAGTGTTTTCGGACTCTGCTGTGTGAGAGTTTGAACCGGTCTTGGGAATGGATCATGGAGAGATAAGGGGAGGATTATGTGGAGAAAATCATGGAGATTATCATGCAATTTGAATTGGGAGGGAGTTGTAGCCAAATGGGTGTGTGTGGGGGTGCAAATTCGGTCAAGGGGTTTGGGTTAGGCATTTTTAGCAATTGTTGTTCGGGGTAGGTGCCGAATCCTTCTTTGCAACTTTTTGGCTTTTCTTTTTGCTACCATTTGGTGCTGATTGTAAGTGACTTCTCCCTCCTCCCAATTTCTTCTCTTTTCTTCTTTCAGTCAAGCTTGCCGAATCCTCTTTAGCCAAACATTAGTAACCTATTTCTTTTTGTTGTCTCAAACATCTTTTCTTCTTGCTTCTAAAGTCGAAGAAACCGAACCTAACTCCTCCTTCATCCTTTTCATTGTTCTTTCTCTCTTGAAGTTAGCCGCTTGTTTCTCTTTCTGTGTGACCGAAGCGGTGGTGGCCTAATCGATTCTCAGTCTCTGTTAATTAAAGGTAAGTGCTTTCCCTGGCCGAATAGTTAAAGGCTCCTTTTGTGTTCTTGTTTGATTTGGGTATTTCTGAGCCAAATCCTCTTGAATATCGTGAGGATGGGCTCATCTAACATTTTCTTTTTCGTTCAAAGGGTGCTAGGGGGTTGTGACGTTACCTAAGGGGGTGGGCCAAATGCTATACTCTTTCGTTTTAGTTCACGTGGTGGTAAGAAGTGCATTTGGTTTTGATGGAGTATTATTAAGTTACTGAATAAATGGGTTGTTGATGCAGATTATGGTTTATAGACGGGTGATCGTTGGATAAAGGTGGTTTAAGCCTGATTGGTTTTAGCAAGGTAAGCGATGCTTATTGTTGGGAATTGGTGAGTACGTAGCTGGGGGTTAACCCAAGCGTTGGAGAATTGACTAAGGTTCATTGCTTTGGATTTAGGTTGAGCGCGCAGGGGTCGACGTCTTTCTTTCCAAATAAGGTGTGTAACCGTACACCACTCTATTACTGATCATAAGCCAAAAGGGTGTGTACTCACACCACTGCGTAACTATGAATCGGCAGAAGCCGAAGAGCCGAAAAGCCGAAACTTCGGCATTTGCAACCGTACAAGCTCGTGAACGCTCGCAAGGTCAATTGAGCCACAAAATTTGGTCGACAGACTGTAAAGGCCACCGCCAGCGCTCTCGTGGGCTTGAGCCGTTGTGGGCCTCTATGGGCCGTATGGGCCTAATAGGCCCAATGGGCTCGTGGGCCCACGCGGATTAAAGTTTACAAAAGATGGAAAATATTGGACTGGGCTGTGGAATTCGCAGAACCATGGCTGGAATGCAACACCCCAAACCCGGCCCAGACGTTATGGCCAGATCTAACGTGTCACATGGACTTACGACTTAGTATGCATTCGCTGGTTTAAGTGATTGGGGTGGTCTTTGTAAAAATAGCGGTTGAATAAAAATCCGGTTTATCAATCTTTAGGCTATCCATTTGTTGTGCTTGTTGAGCCTTGAAAATGTTCATTAATTTTGAAAACCCGCGCAGCCTAACACTAGCAGTTTCGTCATAGTATAAATATAATCAGAAAATAAAATCATAGCGGAAAAAAAAATTAAATAGCGACCTTATTACAACTTAAAACCTAAAATTAAATCAAAATATAAAAATAATAAAAATAAACTAACTTAGAAAAACCAACTTTGCAGATGATGTGGCCACTCCGAATCCCTCACAGCTCCAAGCCCACTATGGTTGGGGATTTCCTGCAGAGATGAAAATAAAGGGTGAGTTTGGTAAACTCAGTGTGTAACATAACCCAACCATAGCCCAAAACAGATCAAACCTCAGAGTCAGACTTATCTGGGCCTTGGCCCAGTATAGAAATCAGAATGAAACCCATAGGCCCATAGCAGATACAGAACAAATATATCATGAATGCAGAAATCCCAACCCAGAGCCATCCATAACACCCCCGTACCAGCCTTACACCATGTGGGGAGACTACTCGAACCACCCAACCGCTACACACCATAGAAATTGCAGCAAGGCTGCCAGATATTGTGACGAAGTCACTAGATACAGATATTGTGGCTAGGCCACCAGAACAGATATATATATGTGGCGAAGCCACCAGATTGCAGCGAGGCTGCCAGATATTGTGACGAAGTCACCAAAACAGATATATGTGGCGAGGCCACCAGATTGCAGCGAAGCTGCCAGAACGCTTCCTCCATCAATATAAACCCATGTCCCATGCAATAGAAATAATATGTCATGGCATACGTATACAGAAACAGAACATCATGCTTTTCAAAAAAAAAACAACCCTAGGGGTAAAATTGTAATTTTGCATGCATAAGGGTATTTCAGTAATTATTACCTATTGCTAAGGTTTCATGCTCATTCTAACGTTTACCAAGTAATCAGAAGTACTTACCTTGTCTTTTTACCAAAGTGGGCCCGTTGGCCCATCGGCCCGTTTTCGGCCCATTAAGCCCAAAAATACCATTGTGCACGAAACTGCACACTCTGCACTCTAATCATCCAAATGCACCATATTAATTAACAACTGTCGCACGAGCGCTCGCACGCTCGCGAGTTCATAAAATACTAACGTTTCGGTATTTTGACTTTTACCGATTCAGTCATTTTACCCTCCAGGGGTAAATCAATATTTCTACCCTACAAGGGTATTTCAGTAATTCTATCCTACAGGGGTATTTTAGTAATTCTACAACTTATCCACTTGGGCCTACGGACCCATTGGGACCACATGGCCCATTTCAGCCCATCGCAGCCCGAAATAGTTGTCCTACTGCTAGAGTAATGAGAAATACACACCTGTTAGGAGACTGCAGTTAATCCGTGCTCCAAACACTCTTAGCTGACGCCCAACCCAAACGAGCACGTCACAAAGCAAAAGGGATCAGCCAAGAAGGGTATGCCTACTCTCCTCATGGTTTGCTCTATTTAAAGCCAGCTCTCCATCTACTCTTATGTTAGCTTCCCAATGTGGGATCCCTCCATCACCAGTGTTTAAAACCAACACCAACTCTTGTCGTCCCAACATAGCAAAATAATCAACCTTTACGTGCCAAGGGATTCAAACCAAAGTCCTCTCACATGCCAACTCCCACCACCACTAGGCCATCAACTCATTTGTGTCATAAATCCTACACATTAAACTTTAAATCGCACCTACTTGCTTCCAGATTTATTGAAAAGAAAAACCAAAATATATTGCAAGAGCCAAGACTTGAACCTTGGACCCCTTGCTTCCTCTATGGCGTCACTTCCTTGTCCCCTAAGTGGCGCCACCTTGCCACTACACCACACTCCTTTTTGTGTCATCTTTTACCGCTTTACTCTTAAAAGCCCAAACGCCAATGCACCACCTGTTCATAAAATTAAAATTCTGAAAACTACCACGGATTTAACTTAAGTTTGGGTCTTCCAAAGGACCACTAACCTACTAAAATATATATTTTAACCAACTAGAACACACACAAATTTTAAAAATCACAGAAACACAGAAAACCCAAAAATTGGGGCGTTACAAGGAATTAATCAATGGGCCACACGAGTCTGTGGGCCCACTTGGGCCGAATGTTGGGCTGAGGCCCATTTCACTATTTCACTTGAATGAGTTATCAGAGTGACACAAGGTGACTGTAGACCTTCGATGTGGCCGTTATCTGTATCGAGACTTTAAAATCTATTAAATGACCAAAATACCCCTGAAGGGTCGTAAGTACTATTTTGCCCATAATTGATGATATAACCCTTATAACGCTAGTGGTGGGTTAAATGATGTGCGTAGTACTTTTAAATGACTGGTTTTGAGTATGACATATTGCATGCACGTATTATTTATGACACGGCATCTGCATGGGGTTGGGCTCATGATATGGAGGAAGTATTGTACTGGTGACTTTGTCACATATATATTTCACTTGTGGCTTGCCACATTCACTATTACTGGCAGCTATGCTGCGTTATTATTACTACTGGCAGCTTTGCTACGATATTGGTGTGCTGGTTGGGTGGGTCGATTGACTTCCCTACAGGTGCGCTGGTTGGTACGGGTGGTGTGCTGGATGGTTATGGGATGGGTTGCATTATGCACTGTACTGATACTGAATAGGGCTTCGGCCCAGACTGTACTGATACTGAATAGGGCTTCAGCCCAGACTGTACTGATACTGTGTTGATCACTGTCTGATTGATATTGGGATTACACACTGAGTTTTCGTAAACTCACCCTGTTGTTAAATTGTGCAGGTAATCCCCAAGCTTAGATGGATTGGTGCTGTGAGGGACTCGGAGATGGCCACACTACTGCTTTTGTTTTTTTTAATTGCAGTTAGATTTCATCTTGGGTTTTAAATTTATGTAATAAAGCCGCTGGTGGGTTTTAAATTTTAATTTGGAATTTGATTGCTTATACTAAACTACTAGTCTAGGAAAACACGGGTTTTCAAAATAACACGTTTTTTTTCTAAAGAACTCGAGCTTTCAACAACGAGTTTTTAAAATGCTTCAGCGGTTTAAAATGAAGTAATACCCCAAAGGCAAGCAAGTTGGTAAATGTTTTGATGAGAACTTTAGTTAGGTAATAATAAAAGGATTAGATTCAGTAATGGATTTTTACCGGAAAGATCAAATTTGAAAAACGGTTGAGGTGACGCACCAAATTCAGCCGTAACGTCTAGGCTGGGTTTGGTGTGTTACATCACTAGTATCCAAATCTATTCCTAAGGTTCAAACGGGATCTTGAATGTCGAATCGTCATATAAGCGTTGTCGAACATGTCTGAAGTCTTGTATTCATAGTTTATGCAATATCAAAGCATTTAAAATACATTTATAATGAAACTTATTACATACGAACTTACCTCGGATCCTAAAACGGCAAAATGAGTCAACTATTCCGTAACTTTGTTCTTTTCCTGATCTAAGTCCGTATTTCACCTTTCTTGATCTAAATGTAAGCAAAATTAACTTATTTAATAACCTCTCTATTCAATTTATCCGAAATTCACTTTAAGGCATTTTTACATAATTGCCCTAGTATTTACATCTTTTACAATGTAGTCCTTATTTCATAATAACACAAATTAATGCAATTCAACCACAACTCATGCTAGCCGAATTCCAATTAAGTCCCTAACAACCCATATTTTTCATTTATTTTACATTTTAACCACAAAGTTTCCATATTTCACAATTTAATCCCTAATTTACATTTTCACTAAAAATCACTTAACATAACTTGTATAACTAAAATGAAACATTTATAATTTATCATCAAACATCAAATCACTTAAAAATTGCTATTCTTCATACTAAGAATCGGCTAAGGAAGATGAAAGCACTTAGAATTTGGTTTTTATTTTATTTATTATACTTTAAATAACCAAATTACCAAATTAACCTTAATATTAATTCATTAAAATTCATTAATCATGTCCATATTTGTCCACTCACACTAATCATGGTCTAATTACAACATAAGTACCTCTAATTTAAGATTCCTTAAGTATTAAATACCTTTAACTAATAGAACAACATTTTTACACTTTATGCGATTTAGTCCTTTTTCTCAAATTAACTAATTAAATGATAAAATTTCTTAACGAAAATTGTCCACAAACATATTATCATGCTGTAGAAATTAAAATAATAATAAAATAATTATTTCAACTTTAGATTTGTGGTCCCAAAACCACTGTTCAAATTTGACTAAAAATAGGCTGTTACAACTCTCCCCCTTAGGGATTTTCGTCCCCGAAAATCTTACCAGTGAACAGGTTAGAGTATTGTTTTCTCATAGCTTCCTCAGGTTTCCACGTAGCCTCTTCAACCCCGTGACATTGCCAAAGTACTTTCACGAGGCCTATGCTTTTATTTCTCAATTGTTTAACCTCTCGAGCTAAAATTCTGATCGATTCTTCTTAGTACATCATATTGGGTTTAATTTCAATCTCTGTAGAAGAAATGATATGCGATGAATGTGATCTATATTAGCACAACATTGACACATGAAACACATTGTAGATCTTTTCTAATTCTGACGGTAATGCTAGCTGATATGCCATTGATCCTATTCTTTCAATGATCTCGTACGGCCCAATGAAACGCGGACTCAATTAACCTTTACGACCAAATCAAAGGATTTTCTTCCACTGAGAAACTTTCAAAAACACTTTACACTACAAGAAAATAGACTTTTAGCGGCAATTTTTAAAAACTATTAGTAGCGTTTTCCCAAGCGCCGCAAAACAGCCGCTATAGGGAACGCCGCCAAAGTTTGCGGCGTTTATCTGAAAAAAAAGGGAAAAAAGATCAAGACTTTTAGCAGCATTTGTGAGAAAAGCGCCGCTAAAAGCCATGACTTTTAGCGGCGTTTGTTGGGGAAGTGCCGTTAAAAGTCATAACTTTTAGCGACACTTTTCTCACAAACGCCGCTAATTTTGGTAGATTTAAAATGTACATTTTACACCAATATCCAACCCTTTTGCATTAAATCCTACCAAAAACAGCAAATATAGCATGAAATCCAAGCAAAAACAGCAAATGTAATATAAAAAATACAATAAAAAACATTAAATCTAAATGATACTTCAATTTCAATGAAAGATCTATGATGTAAATTAATAAATTAAGTAATATTCTTACAATAATGTTAAATGTGACAATGTTAAAAACATTCTTACAAGGAAGAAACTAATGTCTAAGATGGCGGCTTTTGCGACTGCTAAAACATCTGCATCATTTGTTGAAGCTGTAGCTGGAGCTCATCGTACTTTCTACTCTTCTCTGCTGCCTCTGCCTCCCTTGCTACTACCGCTGCCTCCCTCGCTGCTGCCTCCGCTATAAGTTGTTGCTGGAGTTCTTCATATTTTTTTTGAACCTCGACAATTTGCTCAACTGTGCTCACTTGCATCTGAGCTATCTGGTCCCTTAACCTCTGAACTTCAGCTTGAGCTTGACTCTCGGAAGGCATGTATTGCTGGGAGCCGAATCCAAAATATTGGGTCGGGGTAACACCAGATCCTTGAAATCGAACCCGATCATACCTTTCAAGACCCAAAACTTCAGTGATAATTCTATTATCAATGTTCTAAAGATTAACAAAACTATCAGTCGAAGCAATCGCTTCGTACTCCACCTTCTTATCCTTTCTTTTCTCCTAATAAATCAATCAAAGAGTAAGAAAAGAAATATTTAATAAAAAGGAATGCAAATTTAACATTATTTAAAACCACTAACGACAAATTAAACCATTATAATTAAACATTATAAATATTTGTAATAAATCAAATTTTATTAAGTAAATATACCATAATTTCTCCAGCTTCGGATGTCATAGGAGATCCATCTTTCTTCTTATGCGTAATCTCAAAAAGCTGAAGGCGTCCAACTTTTTGACCTGACGAGACTTCCTACAATATAGTAGTGAAAATATTATTTAATAGTACAAAGTCATTAATATTTGACAGAATTAATAAATTCATAATACCTCAGCCTCAGTTACAGAAGCAAAACTTCTCGACCCTTCCATGTGCGTAAATTTTTATTTTTGCCTGTTGCTTGTTCCAACTCACTCACGGTCCTACATAATGAAATTATTATTATGTATATAGTAAACACTATATGTAAGAGTTTGGAAATACATAATACCTCTCATTTCTTTCAATTCCAGAATCTAACGGCATCTTCCTATTGGTACCTCAGCATTCCCGGCGGGACATTTCTCAATTTTTCCTCGAGGCTGATGTCTTTCTTAAAATATAGTTTTTTCAAAGTGCTTTTATGGTCTCTCCATTTTTTACCCAATGCCTTCTTGATATAGTCACCGGAGACCTCTAAAGCAAATCTCTCCTAAAGAAACACAAGTTTAGAATGTAAATATAAATGAAAGTTAAACTGAAGTATTATAAATTACTTTAATGTTTTGTTACCTTAATATTATCGAGAGCCTAATTTTTGTTGCTATCAGGCATGTGATGCCATGATTCATAGTTGATGGGCAACATATTGGCATTTGATGCTATAATGCCCAAATAACCTGCTAAAAGTCGAGCTTCAGATCCAACAGGCTAACCATGACTGTTTCTACTTACTTTGACACGCTCGACAGGATTTAAGTCGTATAAATCTTTAAGCAGTGTAGGTCCTCGACCTCTGCGCGTCCCACCACTTTCAGCTAAAAAATGGTATATTATTATATTAAAATTGACAAATAAATCAATAATAAAAGTCAACACATGTAAAATGAACTTAACATTACTTTGAAATTCTGCAGGCTTGTCAAGTGTCTCTGGCACATTCGAAGATCCAACAACTGTCTGCTGTTCACTATTTGCTTTTTCCGAATTTGGAGTATTCTGGACAATACTTAAATCTCGTAATCTTCTTCTACGCATTTTTCCTGCAATACACATAAAATAGTTGAAGTTTTAGTAACAAATTACAACAATAATAGTACATATAAAATAGTTAAATTATATAACATGACCAAGATTAAAATTATAATATTACATATAATTAAAAAATCGTAAAATCTTACTACATCATTATTCATAAATATCTTCATCCACATCATGTCGAACCCATTGATGTTGTGTTCTAGTACTAGGGATGTTTTCATCTAAGTTTTGTTCTGGAAAAGGTAATGTTTTTGATCTTTCGACGATGTCATATCTATTTACATTACCCATGTCAAACAAGTCTCTAGGGGTGTTCCGGAGTACAACATACCAACCCTCTTCAGTTGGATCTTTTGAATAAAAAACTTGTTTCACTTAAGAAGAAAATACGTATGGCTCGTCCATCAATTGTTGTCCAGTGTGAATCAAGCGTGAGAAATTAACCATTGTAAAACCAAATTGATCTTTTTTAATTTCGCGAGCAGTATTAACATCAGCCCAATCACATCGAAATAAGACAACTTTCCATTTGCCATAGTAATCCAACTTAAAAATGTCAGTAAGAAGTCCGTAATACTCCACATTACCCTCAACCGGATTACTGTCCCTAGCACTAGCATAACTTGTAATTGAAGAATTAACAACAATTCCACAATTTTGAGTTCTCCTCATTCTCTCGCAATATTTTGTATGAAATCTGTATCCATTGATGAGGAATGCATTATATCTTTTTATTACTCTGTTCGGACCTTAGGAAAGCCATTTAATTTCATCATTGACATCCTTCCCACTCCAAACCTATTGAATCGAAAGTAAATTGAGTAATTATAGATGTATTATGAACATTCTTATTTGATTAACTAAATTTTGCGATTATATGTAACTTATTAACTTCAGTTACATACCATTTGGCTTAACCATTCATGAAAAGATTCTGTGAATAACTTATTAATCTCTCGATGTTGTAATCTTCGAGAGCTTGCACAAGATCTCAAAATTTGTTTGTACTCACTATGTTAAAAACAAGTTTAATTGGTTAGAAGATAAACAAATAAAAATGATGAATATGTGAGGAAATTTTAGAACTTACTGGCGTAACAGTTCAACTGAATCGTGGTGAAAAAGTACATATCGATGTGCTTGTATCCACGATATATCATCTAATTCTGCAATTTCAACTTTGCCGATTGGTTCTCCATAACTTTGGAATAAATAAGTTTATACTAAGTTATGATCATTGAGCCCAGAATTTCTATTTGGTCTATTCAATCGTGTTTCAACATCTTCTAAATATCTAGAACAGAAGGTCATGCACTCCTCTGCCAAGTAGCCTTCAGCAATTGATCCTTCTGGTTAACGTTTATTGCGACAATAAGACTTCAGTTTGCTTAGGAACCTAAACATGATATACAATATTTATCAAAAGCTGTGACTAAATGTATAGAGTCCAATGAATGAATACTTCACAAATAAATTAGCACCTTTCTATAGGATACATCCATCGATAAAAAACCGATCCACCAAGTATTGCTTCATAAGGGAGATGAATTACCAAGTCCACCATAATAGTGAAGAAGGAAGGTGGAAAGATCTTCTCCAAATTGCATAAAGTCAAAGCGGCTCGATCCTGTACTTTCTCAAGTTTTTCAACATCCAAAACTTTGCCACAAATAGCTTTCATTATATTGGATAGTTCAATTATACAGGACGTCACATTTTTTGACATACAGCACCGTAAAGCAACTGGGAGTAAACCTTGCATCAAGATGTGGTAATCATGTGATTTTAATGAATATAATCTTCGATCTTTTAGACTCACACATCGAGATATATTTGACGCATACGCATCTGGGACCTTTATATCCTTCAACACCATGCAGAACACCTCTTTCTCTTTCTTTGACATTGAAAAAATAGAGGTGGCAATCGATATTTACCATTCGGAAGTACTTGAGGATGAAGATCACGCCGAATTCTCATGTCAACTAAATGAAGTCGACTCTGAAGATTGTCTTTTGATTTTCCATCGACATTCAAAATTGTCCCAATTATGTTCTCACAAACATTCTTCTCAATATGCATGACATCAAGATTGTGGCGTAAAATGTTGTGCTCCCAATAAGATAACTAAAAAATAATACTCCCTTTTTTCCACAAGTCAGCCTCATTAGGATCATTCTGTTCGTCAGATTCATCATCAGATTCATCCCTCGATCTTCCTTTTTTTTGCGTGTTAGGTGGTTGATTCATCTTCCCATAACTAAAGTTGATATCTTTTAACATAAACAAGATTTCAGATCCAATAGTTTACTCAGGAGCTCATCTGTACTCTTCAGTACCGTCAAATAGAGTCCTCTGAAATCTAAATTTATGATTTCCATCTAACCACAGACGATGGCCCATGTAAGAGAACTTCTTCCCATTATACAACCACTTCGAACAAATTTAGGCAGCACAATAAGGATAGGCATAACGTCCTTTAGTACTCCAACCCGATAAATTAGCATAAGCCAGGAAATCATTAATTGTCCACAACAAAGTTGCACGTAAATTAAAGTTCTCCTTTCTCAATACATCATATGTCTCAACACCTGACCATAACTGTTTTTAATCTTCAATAAGTGGCTGCAAATAGATGTCAATATCATTTTCGGGGTCTTTTTCTCCAGGGATAATCATTGATAAAATGAATCAAGATTGCTTCATGCAAATCCATGGAGGCAAATTGTAAGGAATAAGTACTACAGGCCAAGTACTATACGAAGTACTCATGATTTTAAAATGATTAAAGCCATCAACTGCTAGCCCAAGCCTCACATTCCAAGGATCGCTTGCAAAGCTTGGAAATTTACTGTCAAACGATTTCCAAGCTAAAGAATCAGCAGGATGCCTTAATAATCCATCATCCGTTCATTGATCATTATGCCACCTCATAGAATCGGTCGTCTTTGACGACATAAAAAGCCTTTGAAGTCTTGGTATTAGGGGAAAATATCGCAAAACCTTGACTGCATATTTCTTAACTGTACCCCACCTTCATCCGCATCCACATCTTCTATATTCTCATTCATCCAACAAGACTTACCGCAAACATGACAAGACTGTTGGTTCTTCTAATCACCCCAGTACAACATGCAGTCATTTGGGCAACTATGAATTTTATCGTACCCAAAGCCGAAATCTTTTATTAGTCTCTTCATATCTTGATAAGACTAGGGGATTTTTGCAAACGGAAACATCGCTCTCAGAAACTCTAGCAGCATTATAAAAGAGTTTTTGGTCCTTCCTTCCAAACATTTTAAGTTAAATAGACGAATGCAGAAGGACAATTTCAAATATTTTGATCCCTCGTAAAGTTCTTCGTTCATTTCATTCAGTAAATTGTAGAACTTCGCCACTTTTTCATTTAGCTCCTCATTAGGTGCACTTGTTTCCGTTTCGCAAAAAACATTTCCACCAATATTACAATCATCAGATGCAATAAAGTCAGGTGGAAACGATTGCTCAACATGACTGTGCATATTAAATGCATCCAATAACATACCTTCCATGTCATCTTGTCTAACATACTGGTGGTAATCAGTATTAGGATAAGTCGGATTAATTGTTGAAGAAGTTCCACTAGATGTATACTCTCCATGGAAAATTCATTTTTTATACCCCCGAATTAAGCCACCAACAATTAGATGTTCGTAGACAACTTTACGAAAATGCCAATTGATGTTGCCACACTTCTTACATGGACAAAGAATCATATTCTCTCGGCTTGCATTCTAAAATGCAAAATTCAAAAAAGTTCGTACTCCATTTCAATAGGCGTTCCTTACCCTTGACAATTTCATCCATGTAACACCCCTCACCCAGCCCCGACGCCGGAACAGGGTTCAAGGTGCTACCGAACACTTTTACACTATTTCAGGCTGTGGCATTCAAAAATTACCTTCACGGAATACATCTAATTTCAATTTTATTATTTATTTACGTATCGGGCCCATAGCACACATATAAGTGGGTTAGGAGATAAACCGAGACCCTTCAGTCACTTAAGAAATTTAGCATTTAACTACGTCACACGCCCGTGTGACATTAGACACGGTCATGTTATAAAATAGAATAGGGGTTTAAGTTGCAGGAGACACACGTCCTAAGAACACACCCGTATGGTGTGACCGTGTATCACACACGGCCTAGACACACGCCCGTGTGTCATCATGTGGACACTTCTACGCTATATGACAAGCCATTTGCCACCCTGAACAATCCTAAACACTCATACAATTATTCATACATTCAAAACTTTATAAACAATGAAATTATATCATATGATTACACATTATCATTATACATAACTTACACTCAGAAAAAATGGAGTCCCCTATACATGCCTTAAACCTTAATGATTTACAATCCTTCTCACCTCACATGATAACTCGATAGTGTGGTGTTATCTCTGGCCCTTCCAACTCGAGCTATTGTACAGACCTATAAGAAATGGGGTAAGAGAACAGGGAGTAAGCTTCAAAGCTTAGTAAGTTCATAAGAAAACAATTAGCAACTCATTAACAAGTTTTATCAATGTTTGCAACATAATCACAAATTCACTACAATCTGTCTTCTTGAGCAATAGTCACTAAATTATTTATAACTAGAGCTACGAAACTCCAAATCAAGTGCCGTTAATTTTCCCTAAAAATAGATTCATATATATTCTATCCATAAAATTTTCAGAATTTTTTGTTTAGCCATTCAATACCATATTTTCTTAAAATTTTCCCTGTTTCACTGTTTGACTATTCTGACCACTCTTAACTTCGAATCAAATTTATCATTGTACAGAATTCAAAATATGTTCTTGTTTATTTCATTTGAAACTAGACTCATCAAGGAGTCTAAGCATATAAATTTTATCTTATGTTCATTTTTATACAATTTATAATGATTTTATATAATAGAATTAGGGATCTAGAAGTCATTTTGACTCTGTCCCACATCACTTCAAATATCTCATTATCGGCAATTCTTTTGCTTACAAAGTTTCTTTTATAAGAAACTAGACTCATTAAGCTTTAATTACATATTTATTCAGCCTCTAACTCAACTCCCACAATTTATGGTGATTTTTAAAAATCGCATTACTGCTGCTATCCAAAGCAGATTTATTACAAATTTACTCTTTCACACATTCTTTTCATTCATATTATTTAAACATGTATATCACCATTCAATTTCATCACATTTTTATTCATCACAAGCATGGACCTATGATTACAAGGTCACCATAAATTCTATTTCAGATATATATAACATCTTCACATATACTTCTCATTTCACATCCATGATTCAATTCCGATCAATCTAACATATATAGGTATATAACATATACCTGGTCAACTTAATGTATTACACAAATTCAATTGCTGATCTAACATAAGGTCTCATAGTTGAACATAAACATGAAACTATTTCTCATATGTTCGATTCACATCAATCATCAAATTCATTTAATTCACATGTACATAATTAGGTTGTCCGTACCTGAATAATTTACTTTACGGAACGAATCCACATATCGTATTAGCCCATAGTCTTATAGCACCACACTTTAAATAGTTCACTGGAAATTTTCCTGCTAGGTAATAACCTGATTTCATCACCGGTAATAAGCCTGCTAGACCTTTAAGTCCGATATCATTTCACCGGCATTACGCCTGCTAGGCTCGGAGCCCGATAATATTCACCAGTTTAAAGCTTGCTAGACCTTTAAGTCCGATATCATTTCACCGGCATTACGCCTTCTAAGCTCGGAGCTCGATAATATTCACCAGCTTAAAACTTGCTAGACCTTTAAGTTTGATATCATTTCACCGGCATTACACCTACTAGGCTCAAAGCCCGAAATTCATCACCAGCACAAGGCCTGCTAGGTTTAAAACCCGAATATATATTATAATGTATAACTTATATCATCGATCACTAACATTTACCTCATCGAAGTTCACATTTAATCACTTTAGTACCAAGCCACATTCGGCTACCACATATGACGAATAATAATTTTACACACATCATGGTTTCCTTTAGATATTCAATAATCACAAATCGCGATATCTCTTCCAGCACATATACGGCATAGTTTATTCATTGTAACACTCATTTAGTGCATCAAATTTCCAAATCCAATTCAACTTAAGCATAATAGCCATAATCGACTTATAGCCTTAAATCATTATATATTCGGCACATTAACTAAATAAATTAACATTCTCTTTGCCATATTAATTTAACTCTTAGGCATATAAAAATAATCAAGTTTAAACACTTAAGAACTTACCTTGAATGTCATTGAACAATTACGGTTTGATTAATCAGCTACTTTTGCTTTCCCCCTATCCGAATTTGGCTCCCTTTGCTCTTGAGCTTAATTCAAGCAAACAAATAAACATTTATTCACCTTAATCCATCGCATGACTGAATGCCTTTAAGCTTAATAATAGCAATCCTTTAACAAAATAACACTCAACCAAAACAAATTCAGTTATACAACTATATAATTAAAAGCATCAATCATGCTTAACTAAACGTTAAGCTATAATCGAAATCACTCAAACATATTTATGGTCAAATATAGCAAGAAAACTAAATAGGCTTTATTAGCCACACTTAGCTCAATTATAACATAACTTCACTTACTTATAAGCACATTCGGCAACTTGATAACTAAGTTAATATCATGGTACCATAACTCAACATTTATCAACATGTCATTAGCAAAATATGCTCATGTTAAATTTGCTCCCAATCACATCTCAAAATTCAACAAGCTTAGAGCTCATTTAATAATTAAATTCCATTTCAAAGCATCAAAATATTATCAAATGTATACTCATCCCAAATGACCGAATGCACATTAACTAAGCACTTAACAATTTTCTTTAACCATTAAACTCATTCGGCAATGATAAGGACAAATTTACAAACCTTAAATTCAACTTATAATTGTGCATATCTCATTCAAAGCATCCACACCAATTTATTATCCAATCATCCATAGCCGAATACACATATTTCTTTCATTCATTCTTAACAAATTTTTATCAAGCTTAAATCTCCATTCCATCATTTTAAAATGCAAACATTACTCAAATGTTATCTAAATTCACATTCGGCAACTACACATACACACAAGCCGATTTCCCCTTATTATCTAATGCACCTATATGAACATTTAACTAGCTCAAACTTCACCCATCCACAATTACTCATTAAAACATAAAGACAACAACCATTCCCTTCAAATTCTTCCATGGCCGATTGCACATATCACCACAAAATTCAAAATTTTGACATGGGCTAAGTAAGGGACTTAGTAACTAGCTTAAAATATGCTAAAATTTCAAGAACTAACATGAATTACTTACCTTAATTCAAGCTTAAAGGTGACCGAATGGCTTAGCTCCCTTTTCTTTCTTTAAATTCGGCTAAGAAGAAACAAAAATGAGCACTTTGTTTTTTCACCCTTTATCTATTTTACTTATCTTTATTTTATATTATAAAACCATTTAGTTATTATAATACTAATATAAAATACATATATTTTGTATCAAATATCATCATGGCCTGCCACTATCTCAAAAGTGGGGAATTTGACATGCAAGTTCACATTTTTTTTAAACCATGCATTATTTGACCACTACAATTTAACCTATCACATTTTCAAAGTTTTACACATAAGTCCTTTTTAATAATTTCACATCCAAATGAAAAAATTAAGACATGATACTTTCATACATGATACTTCACATATAATAAACATAGAAAAGAGCATTTAAATAATTTTGTGACTCGGTTTTGTGGTCCCGCAACCACTTTCTGACTAGGGTGAAATTAGGGCTGTCACAATCCAACTCCTATCCATTTTGTAGTTCTTGAATTCTAAAGTTGACAATAAATTACACGGGTAAGTTGTTTATTTATAACTCTAATTAAGTTATGTAAGTTATGATATGATATATATTTATGTATTATGTAAGTTATGTAAGTTATGTGAGTTATGTAAGTTATGTGAGTTATATGAGTTATGTAAGTTCAAATATATATTTTACATACTAGTGATGTATTCAAGTATATATATTTTTAGAATCTTATAAATTTTGCACATTAAGAATTTATACAGTATAAATTCTTATATATTAAAATGATATAATATTTTAATTATTTTCAGCATTCCATATTCTTAGATTTAATATGTTCTTATATATTAAACTTGGCAATAAATTTATTACTTCAGCATTCCATCTTTTATACCTTGGAAAAAAAATAAAAATAAATTTTGACGATGTGGAAAATCACATGGAAAAAAAATTATTTTAATTAAATAATATTTATATTAATTTAATAATATTTAAATAAATTAATCCAAATTATATTATTATATTAATTAAATAATATTTAAATAAATTAATCTAAATTATATTAATTAAAATAAGATTGAACCTTGTTTTAATATAGACATGTCTTTTGCTTTTATTTGACAAATCACATGTGCAGTTAAAATATAGATGTACAATAGTCCACATTTAATTTAATTTATGTTTTACAAGTTATCTTTTCTTAAGTACATGTTAAAGCATTGTGTGAACATCCATATTTAGCTTAAAAGCTATGATTTATTTTGAATAAAATGTTTTAACTTAAATGATAAAACGGACGAGAATATTTCAATAATAATTTAAATTTAATTATAAAAAATATAAAAAATATTTTATTAAATATTTGTATCGGTGATGGGACATATTATACTAATAATTTAATTTATTAAAAATCGTGATAGAAATATAGAAATATTTAATCACAAATTACAAAAATAGGGTAGAAAAAAATTCACGTGGCAGGCATACATGTAGAGAGGTATAATATTATTAAAAGGTTGCTAATTGAGCAAAAATTCACTTAGCTCATGGAATACATGGCAGATTTCAATGTAGAGACATCAAATAAAGATTTATCAAATTAAATATACATACCTCTTAGAAATTGTAAATTGGATGGTAGAGTCAATTCTAGCAAATTAAATTAAACCTGCAAACAATGAACAACCATGAAATTAAAAAATAATCCAAGGATAAACATGAATAGTAATTTGATTTTTACATTACAAAAAATGTACAGTAATAAACTTGAAAATTTATAGACTAAAATGGAAATTCAAAAACCCTTTGAAATTAGACTAACATGGGTTTACTACATCCACCATTTACAACATGGGTTTATTGATTCTATAAACTCAAATTAGACATTGTTGAGGAAATATAACACATTCTGATAAAGTACAAGGCTAATGGATATCAAAAGTTAATCCATAAGTAGAAAACCTCACAACTATAAACCTGTTAATTTGCAACATCAATTTCATTACACAGGAAATTTATGTGTAATCAAATCTGCATTAACCAAATAGATTATCCAGTATCATCATCACACGTGTAATGGAAAAATGCATTAAACAAACTGATTGTGAATCTCAAAGTTCTTGATATTAGAAAAGTGCTCCCAAAAAATGACTTATTTCATAGTGCCTGTGAACTTTAAAGCATTTGAAACGTATACCTGATATTGAAAATTGCAAATTGAGTAGTAAAAAAATGCATTAAACAAAGTGGACGAATCCCATCCAAGGAAGCAGTGCATTAAACCTATATCATTAACCTATAAGTTGAATTCTATCAATTTGTAAATAAGTAAAGAAAAATGAAATGGCATTACTCTATGTGTTCCTTGCTATTGATACTATACTAGTGGGCCTACCGTACTATATATGAACCAATACCTAAAACACGAGATGAGGAATTTTATGAAACAAATTTTTTCATTTCACAAACTTGAACGTTAAAAATTATGTCGAATAAATTAGTTGAAAATGGTCTTCCACCTTCTCTGGCAGCCTCCTAAGCATTTCTAGTGCTATATATGAACCAATAGAGTGCCCTACCTTCATGGAAACTTAAACATCTACAACGAGTTTAATCTTAGAAATCAGAATCAACTGCAAGAATTTTGGAATATATCACTTTATGAAATTTTAGTGTTTCTTTCCAAGCCAAAATATTGTTCACTAGTAGGAATCAAAATCAAACATGTGTCCTTAACAGAAAAACAAATAAAAAGGCACTTATTGAAAAAGATGTTGCACATTATCAAATGTTAGATCGAAAACTATATGCCAAGAATGAAAAAGATATTTCTCCTTGTATCGGGGGAAAAGAAAAACATTTCAAGAGGTTATATTCTTGGAAGAAGAAACTATTTCTACGACTAGCAGAAAGATAAAACAACAGAAAGAAATTAGTCTTACATGAACTAAAGGGGCTTCAATATTTTGCACTTTGATGAGCTCAATCTGTAAAAGTAAAAATTAAAGCAAAGTTATAATCCTTTATGATGAATTGGTAAGCTAAACACGGTTTTCATCGTGATTCTGAGCTAAAGATCTTCATCTAGAAAGATAGGCTAGGTAAAAAGGATAACCAATAATCCAATTCAACAAGAAAAAGAAGCTTGGTCAATTGTGGAGAATAGTTAATTTGATTTTCAAGCGACTAACACATAAAACTTTAGTTCTCAAGTTTATCCTAACTAAATTCAGTCTTCCAACCACGGTAGTCAGTACCGTACCAATACTTGCCAGTAAGTACTGTTCCAGTCCTAAACTGGTATCAAGTAGTCTATTTTCTGTTTCAGTCAAATTTTAGGTGCATTGTGGATATTTCGGTGTGTTTCAGCCTATATCGGTCAATTTCAGCCCATACCGATTGGTACACAATTTTGATATTTTAATCCAATCTTTTTAAATGTTCCTTTTTTTATTTTTCTATAATTATATTTAAAATTAAAATATAGTTATAAATTAAGTTATTGAACCTAATTAATAATTTTAAAACTTATATTTACATATAAATATATTTATATGGATGTAATTGAGATATATTATGTATATATAACATATATGGATGTAATTGAGATAAATCATGTATTATAACATTTAAGTTATTAAGAAACTAAAAATTAGAATAAAGATATATATGTGAAAAATATTTAAAAATACTAATACACTGAAACATGTGGGTACTGGTACGAACTAGTATCAAGGCAAAAACGGTACGCCCACCAGTATGGTATTGACTAACTGGCTTCCAACTCATATTATATGCATAAATTTTAATACAATTTCACTTCAGTAAAAATTCATTACTCTTACATCACCGGGTAAATGATTCTTTACTTATTTGTAAATAAGTATGGTACTGACTATCTGATTTAATTATATGAGTTACTTTGCTTTTGATCATATTTTTATATTGCTGCATCTTTTTAGTTATACTATTATATGCATAAATTTTAATACAATTTCACTTCAGTAAAAATTCATTACTCTTACATCACCGGGTAAATGATTCTTTTTTTACAAATGGTCAACAACAGTAACTGTTGTATATGAACAACATGAACACAAGATCTCATAACATGAACAAACTGGAAAACCCTTTTCTCAAACTCGAAAACCCTTTTCTCAAGATCTCATCATTTCCTAAACACCCAAGTAAGACACATTGTACTCGTAAAAAAAATATAAATTCGAAGCTTATAAAGTAATAAAATACAACCTAACAAAATCAATATAAACAAAAAGATGACATGCATTATCCATTTTCAAAGAGACTAAAACTAAATAAAATGTCCATATAAGTAGTAACAATACCTATAGGACTCGAAATTCCAGCAAAAGCGGCGGAGAGAAGAGGCAGACGCAGACGCAGACGTAGTTAGGGAAAATGAGAGAAAGGAAAATGGGTAAATGGGGGAATGAAATCGAGTTTAAGTTGGGGAAGACACAAACACAGTTAGGGTGCAAAATCAAAAATTTTGATTTGGGGTTATGGGAAAACTATTGATAGCAGAGCAAATCAAAGGGACTTCGGGGAAAACGATTTGAGGATATCCCTTTGGGGGAAATTATAGGGGATTTCTGAAACCAGGGTTTGGAAGTAATGGGAAATTTTAAGGGATTTCTAAAACAGACGAAGTAAAGGGAAAAGCAATCGGGGTAAACTAAATTGGGGAAAAGTAAAAGGAACTTAGGGTTTCAAAAAAATGACACCATTTTCAATCTATTAATAAATATTTGTGGCATTTTTATAAAGAACTACTAATTAGAAGGCTACAAACGACGCAATTTTTGCAATCTGTTAATAGATTTTTATGGAGTTTCTAGTGAAAACGGTATTTCACACCTTTTGTGGAGTTTATAAAAGCGCCACTAATTAAAGGCTATAAAACGACGATGTTTTAAAATATCTTTAGATGTTTTGTGGCGTTTTGATAAAAAGCACCACTAATAATAGGGTAATAACGACGCTGTTTTGCAATCTATTAATAGATGTTTGTGGCGTTTTCTAGTGAAAACGTTTGTAATTCACACCTGTTGCGGCGTTTATAGAAGCGCCACTAATAACAAAGATGTAAATGACGTCGTTTTACATTCTCTTAATAGATGTTTTGTGGCGTTTTTTTAAAAGTGCCACTAATAACAAAACTTCAAAACGACATAGTTTAAACTATTAATACATGTTTGCGGTGTTTTTTTTCTAAAACACCACTAATTATGCAATATTTTTTCATTCCTTTTTTTTCTCTTTATTATTATTATTATTATTATTATTATTTACTATTAATACATGGTTAAATTTTAATTTGGTCTCTCTAATATATTTAAATTTCAGATTTATTTGCATATACTTTAATTTTTAATATCATTTATTCTATATATTTTTATAATATTATTAATTAATCTAAATAGTTAATATTATTAACTTTTTTATTAAAACATTACATGGTATATATAATTTGAATATTTAGAGAATAGAGATTGAAATGTGGTTTCCCATTTTTTATATGTTTGTGTCGTTCTTTTACATTAATATCTATATATCTATATATATCCATATGAAATTTATTCTTACATGTTTAAGATTTAGTATTTAAGTGTTTAAGGGTTTACTGTCTATAGTTTAAGGTTTTATGGTTTTGGATTTAGGGTTTATAGTTTTAAGGTTTATAATTTAGGGTCTAGTGATTTAGGTTTACAGTTTTATGATTTAGGAATCTATATTTAAGGGTTTAAGGGTTCAGTGTCTATAGTTTAGGGTTTTATAGTTTAGGATTCAAGGTTTAATATTTAGAGTTTAAGGTTTATAGTTTAGGGTTTATGACTAGAGATTTAGGGTTTGGGATTTAAAGGGTTATTGATTTAAGGGGCTAGGGTTAGGGATTAGAGAAAGCCATAACATTGATTTTAACAGCTTCGTAACTTAATTAAATGAAAACTTCTAAATAGTTTATTTATCAAACTGTAACTTTTCACAATTAAGTAACTTTCCCATAGCTAAGTGAATGGTGTAGTTAATTTATATTGTTTATAAAGTCGGTTTTAGATATGATCAAAATAAAATCGAATTCAAAATAAAAATAAGGCCTTATTTAATTTGTTATAATTTGGTCCTATCCAAAATAGATAATTACATATCCATATCAATCTGTTACTTTTTTTTATTTATTTTTTAATAAATAATTTGTTATAATTTTAATATAATATTAAAATTAATATTATCTCTTTTACAATTATATAAGAAATTATTTAATATATAAATTAAAAAATACTAATTAATCTAAACCCTAAGCTACAATCTCCAAAACCTTAAATCATAAAACATAAACCATCAAGCCTAAACCCTAACCCTTAAACCCATAATCTATAAAACTTAAAATAGCTTAGATCTATAACGGCGTTTTCCATAAAGCGCTGCTAATGCCACTAAAACTCAAAGAAAAACGATGTCGTCCTGCTTAATCTTTTTAGCGGTGTTCTTTTAAAAACGCCGCTATATGTGGACCATTAGCGGCGCATTATTAAAAACGCCGCTAATGCTAGATCTATTGCAGCGTTTTTTAGGAAGCGCTGCTAACAACATAAACGACGTCATTCTGTTTAATCTTTTAGCGTCGCTTTCTTAAAAACGCCGCTAATGTTGGATCTATTGTGGCATTTTTTGCAAAGCCCTGCTAATGCCACTGAAGCTCAAAAAAATGACGTCGTTCTCTTTAATCTTTTAGCGGCGTTTTTAAAAATGTGCCTCTATAGGTTGATCTATAGTGACGCTTTCTCAAAAAAGCCGCTAATACTCGATCTATTCAATTTTTAGTGGCGTTTTCTTTTCAAACACCGCTAAAAATGCCACTAAAACCCTATTTTGGTGTAGTGTTATCACCGATCTGAAATTCAATGTCTTTTCATTTCAAATCCGCATACGATTTCTGTCGATCTGAAGCTACTTTTCAGTCTCTCGAATCAAATCAACTCCTTGATTCTTTTTCTCACTCAATTCAATCCAATACAATGGAGTTCTACATTTACGACCATACAAAGCTTCATATGGTGCCATCTCTATACTCGATTGAAAGCTGTTATTATATGCAAATTCAACCAACGACAAATATTTCTCTCAATTGCCTTTGAACTCCAAAACACAACAATGAAGCATATCTTCGAGAATCTGAATTACTCTCTTAGACTGATTGTCAGTTTGTGGTTGAAATGCTATACTAAAATTCAACCTCGTACCCAAAGCTTCTTGCACTTTCTTCTAAAATCGTGATGTAAACCTCGGATCTCTATCTGAAATAATCGAAATTGGCACCCCGTGCAATCTAACGATCTCAGATATGTACAGTTCAGCTAATTTATCAAGTGAATAGTCTGTACGTACCAGAATGAAATGTGCGAACTTCGTTAGTTGATCTACAACAACCTTGATAGTATCTTTCTTTTTTGGAGACTAAGGTAAACCCGATACAAAAGCCATCGTAACTCTATCCCATTTCCACTCTGGTATCATCACTGGTTGTAACAATCCCGAAGGTACTTGATGTACAGCTTTAACTTGTTAACACACTAAATATCTTGATACAAATTCTAAAATGTCTCGTTTCATACCCGACCACCAATACAGT
Source organism: Gossypium hirsutum (assembly GCF_007990345.1). NCBI lineage: Eukaryota > Viridiplantae > Streptophyta > Magnoliopsida > Malvales > Malvaceae > Gossypium > Gossypium hirsutum. The sequence goes on along the minus strand of NC_053424.1, from coordinate 58,815,214 downwards.
TATTTCAAGCCATTTTACGTTTTGGTACTCCTAGGGTGAACAGATAAACAATCACTATGTGCTTCGTACAAAATTTTCTGAATGAGCTTGGAATTTTTTGGTACACAGATTCTGTTTCGGAACATTAAACAATCATCAATTCCGATCTAATATTCTGAATCACTATTCGACTCATATTGCACTCTTTTAGCTTGTAACTCGGTTTCACACTTTTGAGCTTCACAAATTTGCTGAAGAAAAACTGGTTTTAGCTTTCAACTCTGCTAGAATCGAACCATCATTAGACAAAATCAATCTTGAATTCATCGCTCTCAAAGCAAATAGAGATTTTCTACTCAAAGCATCTGCGACTACATTGCTTTCCCCGGATGATAATCAATTACTAACTCATAATCTTTCAATAGCTCGAGCCATCTCTGCTGTCACAAATTCAAATCTTTCTGAGTCATTATATACTTTAAACTTTTGTGGTCAGTACAGATATGACACTTTTCACCGTACAAATGATGTCTCCAAATTTTCAATGCGAAAACAATAGCGGCCTGTAACACCCCAATCTCGGCCTGGACGTTATGGCTAGATTCGGCGTGTCACATTGAAGTGTTTTAGTGAAAACCGTGTTTTCATTAAAAATCCTTCTTAAAATAAAAGAAAATCTTAATTATCAAAAAAATACTCCTTTCAATCACTTGTTCAAAACATATGATTTGATGAAATAAGTCACTTTAAAAAAAAAATTAGTTGCGGAAACAAAGAAAAGACATACTATAGTTTAAGAAACCATGTTCAACTTCTTATAATTACATCACATAAAAATAATAATCCAAATAAAAAAATGGGAGGCCTTATTACAATCCAGTCTGTAATCACTTGATAATCAGAGACTTATAAGCTTTAAAATGGAAAAAAAAACAAGTCCAAATTGTCTTGCTAGCTAGCCACCCAGAGTCCCTCAAAATATCGAACCTCCTACTGAGCATCGCATGAAAATAAAATAAAATAAAAGAGGGGGTGAGTTTTCACAAACACAGTGTGTACAACCCTCAACGAAAAACAAGCATTCAAAAATTATCGTACATCAAACATGCAATACAATACCATCCCAATAATCCATCCGCTACACACCAGCTCCGTCCCCCGTCACATCATGTGGGGAAATAATATTGACCCACCCAACCGACATATCAATGGTAGCCCGGTTGCAGAACTACCTTCATTTACATATTGGGCATAAAAGCCGTCGGTGGATCCATGATTGTCAAGCAACCATGCGATCCTCGTATACTTCCTTCGCTCCATACTTCCCAACCCATATGCAATCTAAGCGGAATATCATATGTATGCAGCAGATATGCGTGTCACATCCATAAAATTTACATTCAACACCTAGGGGTATTTTGGTCATTTTTGCCCTTAGGGGCATTTCTGTAATTTTCTCTTTAATACGGTTTCCACTTACCTCAGCCTGTGAAGAAATCCTGTGAGCTAAGATGAATGAATACTATGCACCAGGTAGGATTACAGAGAAGAGGAGGTGAGTCATTAAGACCGCTTAAGTACCAGGCTCTCCCTAGATCCAATCCTAGATATGCATATACCCGTTGCCACACCTTAACCCTATGACTTGTCCACGGTCACAATATATTAATTAATTTTTATGTAGTTATCATATACTAGGCCTAAAACCCCTACATACATGCATATGGCCCACTTAGCCCAATCTCATTTATATGGCTTACCAAGCCCAATTCACATTCATATGGCCTATCAGGCCCAAATCTCCTTTATATGGCCCGTTAGGCCCAAATCACCTTATGTTCATGCTCACACACAGATTTTCTATCACATAGCATCAATTATCAAATTTTACCTATTATGGGTCCAACATCACATATACTTTCACGTATACACTTTGTCTTGGCTGAATCTACATCTATCATTTTCCAATGAATAATTCAATTTCATGCCATACTATCATTTCATATTCGAATACTTATAAACTTACAATTTCACAAATTTTAATATCAAAGATCCATCTAACACTCATATATCATTTTACAATATCACAAATTAGAATTCACCTATGGGTTTAATCAATAGCTTATGAGCAACAAAAACAAGTTTTATCCATGTTTACAACATAACCACAAATTCTCTACAAGCTGTTTTTCCTGAGCAACAGTCGTTAAATTATTTGTAACTGGGGCTACGAAATTCCAAATTATGTGCCGTTAATTTTCCATGAAAATAGACTCGTATATCCTCTATCCACAAAATTTTCAGAATTTTTGGTTCGGCCAATAAATACCAGATTTTTCTTAAAGTTTCCCCTGTTTCACTGTTTGACTAATCTGACCACTCTTTACTACGAATCAAATTTCTCATCGTACAGAATTCAAAATGTGTTCTATTTGATTTCATTTGAAACTAGACTCATTAAGGAGTCTAAGAATATAAATTTTATCCTATAACCATTTTTGTACAAATTATAATGATTTTCTAAATACAGAACAGGGGATTTCGGAGTCATTCAGACACTGTCTCACACAACTTTAAATATCTCTTAATAGGAAATTTCTTTGCTCACACGGTCTCTTTTACAAGAAACTAGACTAATTAAGCTTTGATTACATATTTTATTCAGCCTATAATTCCACACCAACAATTTATGGTGATTTTCTAAAACCACGTTACTGCTGCTGTCCTAAGCAAATTATTACAATTTGCTCTTAAATTTCCAAGTCCAAACACTTATGAACTTACCATTTGAGTTTAAAACATATCATGGCCACATCATATCTTATTAAATCAACTCATTATGTCCTATTATGATTGAATTTACTCAACATTTAATCACTTAAAACTTACCTCGGAAGTGGTCGACGACTAGATATCCACGACTATTCGTTTACTTTCTCTTTTCCCCTATCCGACTTTGATCCTCTTTGCTCTTAAGCTTAATTAAAACAAATGAATTTGTTTCATTACTTATTCAACATTACTTCTTTAATAGTCACAGTTGATAATCGTATAACTTCAGTGCATAATGTGTTTATGAAATATACCATGACTAACTTTTATTTTTATTTCACTAATACCCAATTCACATGCACAAACAAGAATTCACATTACTTGCCATTATAAATGGAACCTAGATAGCCAATTACCATGGCCGAAAATACAGCCACTTATATAAATAACACAAAGTGATACAAATTTATTTTTACCATTACAAATCATAAAAAAAATGACCAACGCATACGACATCAACAATATATATACATACCAAATACCTATATTGTATACTTATCAATATGAACTTAAAGCCCTATCCTAATACTCATGTACATATTATCCACCATTTTCAAACCAATTCATCAATGCAATCATACCATTACAAATCAACCTAAAATAACCATATCTAATAATCAAATACCTATAGCATTGCATATTTCTCACATAGCAAGTACAACTAAATTCATTATTAATATATATATCTAAATACTTAACTACAAGATTTAATCACCATTATCAAATCCTAAAACAGCTTATAATCATCATCTATATTTACTTCACATAAACCGAAATATCCATTACATCATCTTTAATACACTTAGCATTTTACCCATTTAATCAAGCCAAATCTCAAGACCATTCCATCACACAAATTATACCATAAATCATACTTACAATTTAAGTTAATACATGACCGAAAATCACCATCCTTAACATCGTTATCAAACGAAAACCAAAACACATCTATCATCCGTATACCAAGCTTACCAAAACAAACTACTATGAGTTTCAAGCTTATTGACCGAATGTCAAACCTCAAAATTCTAAGTTTAATCTATGGGATAAGTAGAGTTTGAACTAATCATCTCAAACATACATAGATTTTCAAGAATCATTCAATACATACCTCATTCTAGCCATCTTCTAAGCCAAAAATCAAAGCAACCAAACTTTCTTCTCCCTCCCTTTAGGCTACGGCAATGGAGGACAAGGATCAACCAACTTTTGATTCAATTTTCTCTATGACCGAATGCACATACCTTAAATTTTTAGCTTGCTATCTTGCCGAAATCCTCAAAACATATTTCTTCTTTCTTTCTCAAACATTCGGCAAGAACAAGGTAAGGATGTATGGCTCTCTTTTCTTTTAATACTTATTTCCTATTATAAAACCATGTAGTCATTATAATATTAATACAAAATGCATATATTTTGTATCCCATACCATCATGGCCGGCCACTTCCTCTAAAGTGGGGAATTTGACATGCAAGACCATTATTTTCAATACATGCTTTAATAGACCCTTATAGATTAACCTATCACATTTCAAAAATGTCACACATAAGTCCTATTAACTAAATTTGCATGCAATTTACTAAATCAAAGCTTAAAACTTTCACACATTCATATTCACATATAATAAACATAAAATATGACGACTAATTATTTTTATGACTCGATTTTGTGGTCCCGAAACCACTTTTCGACTAGGGTCAAATTAGGGGTGTCACAATAGCTCTCAAGTCTGACTAGCCCTACGACTTAACGCGTCGGCTACAACATTTGCTTTGCCTGGGTGGTATTCAATCTTGTAATCATAATCCTTCAATAATTCCACCCACCTATGCTGCCTAAGGTTTAGCTCCTTCTGGGTAAGGAGGTACTTCAAACTCTTGTGGTCCGAATAAATTACGCACTTCTCCCCATATAAGTAATGCCTCCATATCTTTAGTGCGAAAACCACTGCAACTAGCTCCAAATCATGGGTTGGGTAATTCACCTCGTGAGTCTTAAGTTATCGTGATGCATACGCAACCTCCTTTCCTTCTGGCATCTATACACATCCTAAGCCAACATGCGACGCGTCACTATAAACTGTAAACTCCTTCCCAGGCACTGTCTGAATCAACACAAGGGCCTCCGTTAAAACTTTATTAAGTTTTCCAAAACTCTTTTGCTGCCTGTCCGTCCAAACAAATGGTACCCCATTCCTCAACAATTTAGTTAAGGGTGCAACAATTACTGAAAAGCCCTCAACAAACCGTCTATTGTATCCTACCAAGCCCAGAAAACTTCAAATTTTCGATACTGACTTGGGTGTTTTCCATTCTAACACTGCCTCGATTTTTCGGGGATCTACCTTAATCCCCTGAGCTGACACCACATGTCCTAGAAAAGTAACCTCCCTTAGCCAAAATTTGCACTTACTGAATTTGGCATACAGCTGCTTCTCCCTCAAAGTCTGCAACACAATCCTTAAGTGCGCATCATGCTCATCCTCATCCCTTGAGTACACCAAGATGTCATCTATAAAGACTACCATGAACCGATCCAAGTAGGGTTGGAAAACCCGATTCATTAGATCCATGAAAGCGGCAGGTGCGTTCGTCAGCCCGAATGGCATCACCAAGAACTCGGAGTGCCCATAACGAGTCCTGAAGGTTGTCTTATGAACATCCGCCTCCTTAACCCTCACTTGGTGATACCCCGACCGCAGATCAATCTTCAAGAAAACAGACGCTCCCTTAAACTGATCAAAAGGATCATCGATTCTCAGCAGAGGTTACTTGTTTTTAATAGTTAACTTGTTTAACTGTCGATAGTCGATGCACATTCGTAAGGTTCCATCCTTCTTCCAACACTCGCCTCTGTGGCTTCTCCTACAATCAGTACAAGGTCGTACCCCTAGATTAGCAGTCGGGGCCTCTGCTCTAATTGGCCCGTTATTTCTGGCCTTAGCCCTAAGCCTCTATCCAACAACCGGGGTCTCAGTCTCCCTCTTATTCTTACCCCTTTCTTTCTCCCGATTTAAGCGCTCAGTGCGCTTTACCTCCTCCACTATCTTTGCTTTCTCCACCAACTCCGAGAAAACTCGCTCCCTTTGTGGAGCTAGCAATACCCTAAGGCTATCTCTCAGTCCATCCTCAAACCTAACGCAACGCTCATAGTCCGTTGCCACCATTACTCTTGCATACCTACTAAGGCATAGAAACTCTGCCTCAGACTCCGCCACCGATTTGTTTCCTTGGGTCAAGTTCGGGAACTCCTTCCTTCTAGCATCCACATAGCTTGCACCCACATACTTCCCTTAGAATGCAGCTTTGAAAAACTCCCAAGTGACCCGCTCCGATTGGGTGCCCTCTTTCACCATTAGCCACCACTGGTAGGCTTCTTCCCTAAGTAGTGACAGGCTCTTTTTAAATTTTGTTCCGGTGAATAGTCCAGGTCCTCCATTATCCTTTCAGTGGCCTCCAACCAATATTCCACCACGTTAGGAGCCACACCAGCCACGCCCTTAAAAATCTCAGCCCCATTTGATTGAAGTCGCCCCGGAATGGATCCTCGATTTCCAGTGCCATTGTTGGGCCCAACGACCCTTTCCAAAATCCTCAGCATTGCCTGCGACAATGCATCTTCTCCCGCGGCCCGATCATATGGTCCATCCCCAGCCACAGGTGAGGCCGGAGCCTCTTCTACTCCAACATCAGGCATATGGCCTGATGCTGACGATTCAGCCCTAACACTTTCGCGGCTCGGCCACGGCCTCTTGCACCTCTTCTAGCACTCATCATTGATTCACGTATTATCTTGATTAAAAATTTTATGAAGTTTTCATTAGTTTAATAATTAAACTGATGTTTTATGAAAATATTTAAGAAGAAGATTATTTTCAAAAATCCTCTACAGTTTCAAGTTCCTGCGGGCTTTTGTTCCATTCTAACAAAATCATCTAAAGTAGCCCTTTAACTATCTACTATATAACAATTTAAACAAACTTAACAACAAGCATACTTACTTGGTTCGACGTCGGAGACTCGGTGTGTCACACAACAAGATTATGATTCAAAATATTGTTAAAATCAAAGTAATACGTAGAAAAATGAAACCAAATAATAATAAGGCCCACTTCACAGCCCGGGTTTTGCAATCGGGCTATTATACCACTAAATGTAAACCTCAATCCCGGCCCAGACGTTATGGCAAAATTCAGCGTGTCACAATAAAGTGTTTTAGCAAAAACTATGTTTTAATTGAAAACCCTTCTTAAAATAAAAGAAAATCTGAATTATCAAAAAAAAAACTCCTTTCAATCACTTATTCAAAACATATGATTTGATGAAATAAGTCACTTTAAAAAAAAATATTTGCGAAAACGTAGAAAAGGCATACTATAGTTTAAGAAACCATGTTCAACTTCTTATAATTACATCACATAAAAATAATAATCCAAATAACAAAATGGGAGGCCTTATTAGAATCCAGTCTGTAATCACTTGATAATCAAAGACTTATATGCTTTAAAATAAAAAAAAAGTCCAAATTGTCTTACTAGTTGGCCACCCAGAGTCCCTCCAAACATCGAACCTCCTACTGAGCATCACTTGAAAATAAAATAAAATAAAAGAGGGGGTCAGTTTTCACAAACTCAGTGTGTACAACCCCCAACGAAAAACAAGCATTCAAAAATCATCATACATCAAACATGCAATGCAATCCCATCCCAATAATCCATTCGCTACACACCAGCTCCGTCCCCCGTCACATCATGTGGGGATATAAATATTGACCCACCCAACCGACACATCAATGGTAGCCCGATGGCGGAACTACCTTCATTCACATATTGGGCTTAAAAGCCGTCAGTGGATCCACGATTGTCAAGCAACCATGCGATCCTCATTTATTTCCTCCGTTCCAAACTTCCCAACCCATATGCAACCTAAGCAGAATATCATATGTATGCAGCAGATAGGCGTGTCACATCCATAAAATTTACATTCAACACCTAGGGGTATTTTGGTTATTTTCACCCTTAGGGGTATTTCGATAATTTTCTCTTTTATACGGTTTCCACATACCTCAGCCCGTTAACAAATCCCGTGAGCTAAGATGAACGAATACTATGCACCAGGTAGGATTCCAGAGAAGAGGAGGTGAGCAATTAAGACCGCTTAAGTACTAAGCTCTCCCTAGATCCAATCCTAGACATGCATATACCCGTTGCCATACCTTAACCCTATGACTTGTCCACGGTCGCAATATATTAATTAAGTTTTATGTAGTTATCATTTACTAGGCCCAAAACCCCTACATACATGCGTGTGGCCCACTTGGCCCAATCTCATTTATATGGCCCATCAAGCCCAATTCACATTCATATGGCCCATTAGGCCCAAATCTCCTTTATAGGGCCCGTTAGGCCCAAATCACCTTATATTCATGCTCACACACAGATTTTCTATCACATAGCATTAATTATCAAAATTTGCCTATTATAGGCCCAACAGCCCATCGCGCCTATTAAGCCTATTCTGGTCCGGTTGGCCAGATCACAGCCCAAGTCGATGGAATAGCCCGTGGGCCTCAGACAACCTATCAGTTTCCTCCTCACGAGTGTTCGAGCACTCGCAAGACTACCGCAACCAAACTTTCAGCTTTTTAGCATTTCGACTTTTCAACATTTTGGCTTATACCGATCTACTTGTGTGTACAGTGTATGTACACACCTGGTAAGCAAGCGTACTGCGATTCCCTTAGTCACCAACCTACAAATGATATCACCCTTCAATTAATCTCATGCTTAATACATATCTTTACTAAAACCGAAACCTCACCTTAACCTTACCTTGCGCGATAAGTACAACAGCCCCTTCTTAAATCACTAACCACGATCAACTACTAGATCTGCACCAATCTTAACTATTAAAACCATAATAATTGTATCCAACACAAGTCCCCTTACCTTAACTCTGAACATTCGGCCACCTTAGCCAATGGGAGAGGAATACTTACCAAAACCGTAAACACTTAAAGAGCAATTTCGGTAGAGAGCTAAGATCCGAGATCCGATACTAATTCCCTACCACAGTTGATTAGAAAGAGTGAGGAAAGAACAGTGTAATAGATTCTTAGCAAAACCGGTTGGAATAACAAACAGTTACACTAGATTCGGTCGAAGAGTATTTGGCTCTTGGAAGATTCAGCTTTTCGGCTTTTAAACTTAGTATGGTAATAAGGTTTATTTTGTATAGATTAAAGAAGAAGAGTATAAGAAGGAATTGGCTAAGTGAAACAAAGAAAATTGTGTAGAGAAAGAATAGAAATTGGCACAAAGAAAAGAGAATAAAACAAAAGGGTTTTCGGCTTTTAGGGAAAAGTGTTTTCGGTAACAGGATGAAGGAAATTCAGCATTAGCTTGGCAACCTTGCATTCGGCACTTATTTATAGCCCCTATAGATGAATTGCCTGGCCCTTAATTCCCCATTCGGCTCCATCTCTTCCCCCTTCTCATCTCCTCATTTTTCTCCCTGATAACCCCTTGATCCTTTCCTAAATTTTCTCTTCTGAACACTCCCCTTGGAGTCCATCTTCACGCCACTTTCAACCTTCTAGAAGGCCAAAATTAAACTTTTAAAAACACTAAGCTAGGATTCAAACCTTGGATCTCCTTGCTAGCTACTAACGCCACCTCCCTAAACTCTAAGTGGCATCACTTAGCCACTCTTCCACAAGGATTTTTGATACCATTTTCCCCTATCTTTATTTAAAAGCCCAACCACTTGCCAAAAAGGTTCTTTTAATTATTAAACTATAATTTCTTCTACCCTTAGATTTGAACTCAAACCTTGACCAAGACCTACTATCGTGTAACTAACACTTAACCGGAATTGCTAAGCACAAAAAGGTCAGGATTTTTGGGTTTTGGGATTTTTGGGGCATTACACGGCCAATTTTAAATCATATGTTGGATAATTCTTTTCATGCGGTTTCAACTGTCTGGAGGCATAAGCTATGACTTTTTCTTCTTGTATTAAACGTAACCCAAACCATTCAATAATGCGTCGTTATAAATCATGAATTCTTTACCCGGCTCAGGTTGAACCAACACTGGTGCATCTGTTAACAATGCTTTCAACTGATCAAAACTCTGTTGACATTTCTCGGACCACTCAAATTTTACATCTTTCTGTAGCAATCTAGTCATTGGTGTAGCAATCATTGAAAATCCCTTTATAAAATGTTGATAATAACTAGCTAACCCCAGAAAACTTCTAACTTTAGATACATTCTCGGTGGTTCCTAATCAACAACTGCTGAAATCTTGCTCGGATCAACTCTTATACCTTTTGCTGAAACAATGTGTCCTAAAAATTTGACCTCTCATAGCCAAAACTCACATTTGCTTGTTTTAGCATACAGTTGCTTATATCTCAAGGTTTGTAGCACAATTCTCAAATGCTCAGCATGCTCAGACTCATCTCGAGAGTAGATCAGAATGTCGTCAATGAATCCAACAACGAATCTGTCTAAATACAGTCTAAAAATTTGATTCATCAAATCCACAAAAACTACAGGAGCATTAGTCAATCCAAAAGGCATAACAAGAAATTCATAATGTCTGTAACTCGTTCAAAATGCAGTTTTTGGCACATCTAAGTCTTTAACTTGGAACTTATAATAGTCAGATCTCCAATCAATCTTTGGAAACACTGTTGCCCTTTTCAACTGATCAAACAAATATCTATTTGTGGCAACAGATACTTATTCTTTATTGTAACCTTGTTGAGCTGTCGATAGTCAATACACATTCTCACTGACCCTTCTTTCTTCTTTACGAACAATACTGGCGCACCCCAGGGCGAAAAACTAGGTCATGCAAAACCTCTATCTGTTAACTATTGCAACTGAGATTTCAACTCTTTCAATTCTATCGGAGCCACTCTGTATAGAGCTATAGTTATTGGTAAAGTTCCCGTACTAACTCAATAGAAAATTCAACCTCTCTAATTGGTGGTAATCCCGGTAATTCTTCTAGAAACACATCTGAAAACTCACAGACTATCGGTACTAATTCAATTTTCAATTCAGACAGTTTTGTATCTAAGACATACGCAAGGTACGCTTTGCAACCTTTCCTCACACGTTTCTAAGCTGACATCAATGAAATCACAAATGGCAACCCACTCAACTCATTAGATTCAATTCGAAGGATTTTACTATTCTGACATTTCAATTCTATAGTCTTTCGTCTACAATTGACAACGGCATTACGTAGCATTAACCAATCCAAACCCATAAAATAACAATGAATTCATCAAAAGGTAGTAGCATCAAATCAGCCAGAAAACAGTAAACCCCTAGTCATTAAAGGACAGTTCCTGCAAACTTTATCAACTAGCACATACTTGTCTAAGGGGTTCGATACTTTAATCTCAAACTCAGTAGACTCAATAGGAAAATTCTTACTAAACACTAAATTCATACAGATATATGAATGAGTTGATCCAAGATCAATCAATGCAATCACATTAGTGTCGTAAAGAGGAAATGTACCAATGATAACATCATGTGACGACACCTCTTCGCGAGCGCGAATAACGTAAGCTCTAGCATGAGCTCTAGCCTCAAATCATGCTGTAGAATCTCTCGTAGTACCACGATTACCACTCGCATTTCCTGCATTTCTTGGTGGCCTCCCTCTAGTGGCTGTGTTACCCCATCTTGCATTTTGAATATTATTTTTCTCCACTAGTTTTGGGCAATCTCGTATGAAATGATCTTGCGAACCACATTTAAAACAAGCTCAATTATTCATGCTACATTCACCAGGATGTAATCTTCCACATTGCTGACATTCAGGTCTATAACTTCTCACACTGCCAATACTCGATACCAATGTAGCTTGAGCTTTAGGACTTGAGAATTGTTTTCCACGATCTCTACTCGAATACCTGATTGAAACATTTGGATAAGTGAACGAATCTCAGAATTTCTTTGACGAAGATTGATATGACTTACTCATCAATCTTTTTCTCGAGTCTCTAGCCTCTGAATTTACTTTTCTCTTTTCTTTGCTCAGCTCCTCGACATTGCAAGCTCTATCAACCAGGACAACAAATTCTTTCAATTCTAGAATTCCAATGAGAAGTTTTAATATCCTCATTCAACCCATCAACGAACCACTTGTACATGATTTCTTCCGTAGAAACATATTCTCGAGAATACTTACTCAATCGTAAAAATTCTCTTTCATACTCACTTTAGTCATACGACCCTGTTTCAATTTTAGAAACTCTTTGTGCTTTCAATCAATAAATCTCTAACTTATATATTTCTTCTGGAACTCAGTCTGAAAGAATTCCCAAGTTACTCTTTCTCTTGGTACCACAGATACTAGGGTGTTCCACCATTGATACACAGTGTCCGTTAATAATGAAATAGCACATTTTAAACTCTCAGCTGGTGTGTACGAAAGCTCATTGAATACCCGGATAGTGTTTTCAACCTAAAATTCAACTCGCTTGGGATCATCATCAACAATAGCTCTGAACTCTTCAGCCCCATGTTTTCAACCTAAAATTCAGTAGTTGAAGTTCCACAACTTGAGGAGCTACAAGAACAGGTTGGGAATTAGGTGGTGGTGAGGTTGTTGAGCAGCTGGATTTGTCTGGAAAAATTGCATGAACCATTCATTCATCATTTGGAAAAAGGCTTCTTTAGCCTCTCCTCCGTGACTACTCGATACATTTCTAGATTCAAACGGTGTTGTCCCTTAGGCAGGAGATGGCGCATTAATCTTGACATCGTCAGATAGAGCTCGATCGGGATCCATTTACTATATGAAAACAAATTTTAAATTGTCAAGAGTCATTACACTATCACATGTTATATATAGCATGTTTAGCTAGACTCTCACACAAGCTACGTTAGTTTGAGAATCGACTAAACCGTAGCTTTGATACTAATAAATGTAACACCTCTCATCGGTATTCAATGTCAGAATAGGGTTATGAAGCATTACCGGACTTATAACACATTTTAAACATACATTTCACATACAATTAATCAAATCATGTACATTTCATTCACAAACAATCATTTTGTTCCTAATATGAGCCTCCAAGGCCTTAAACATGCATTGAGAGTGGTTTGGGACTAAATCGATAACTTTGAAAACTTTTTGAACACTTAAGAAATTTTCTCAAAAACAGGGGACACACACCTGTGTGGCCTAGCCGTGTCTCTCACACGGCCAAAGACATACTCGTGTCGTAGGCCGTGTGGACATTCAAAATGGGAGCACATGATCATGTCCCAGCTCGTGTCCGACCCCGTGTAACTCACTGACTTGGGTCACATGGCCAACACACACGCCCGTGTGGCTAGCCCGTGTCCCCTAAAAATTGCCATACACACCTATATGCTAAGCCGTGGCTAGGCCGTGCCAAACCTGTAGGATATACTGGCTTATGCCACACAGCCAAGTCACACGCCCGTGTGTTAGGCCGTGTGGAGGATATTGACTTGGTTTCTAAATCAACACTAGGGGACACACGGTCATGTGCATGATTGTGTCTCACACACTGCTGAGACACCCACCCATGTCTCTGCCCGTGTGGACAAAAATAGGCCCAACCAAACTCGCATGTACTTATACCATAATTCAAAGTCACCAACACAACGCATAAATAAACATTAATCAACCTCAACTAAGTATCATTTATACCATTTCAATCTACAATATACAAGACACACAATATTTGTAACACCCCAAACCTGTAACCGTCGCCGAAATAGGTTAAGAGGCATTACCTGACTTGTGACTCATTTTAGAACAATCATTTATCAAATGTCATCTCATTTCAGTATCTATCATCCATTCATATTCAATATTTACCTAAAACATGCATACAAAGCTTAAATCATGCATTTGGGACTAAATCAATAACATATAAAAATTTTCAAGTTTTCAAGTGTCACACGCCCGTGTGAATAGGCCATGTGTCTCACACGGCTACCAGACACGCTCGTGTCATAGGCTGTGTGAAAATAGGGCATACATACTGACTTGCACCACACGGTTGAGGACACACTCGCGTGCCAGGACATGGGACAATTAGGGAGGTTACTTACTTGGGTCACACGGCCAGCCACACGCTTATGTGCCAGCCCGTGTACCACACACGACCAATAGACACACCCGTGTGTCTAGGCTGTGTCAAACCTGTAGGGTATACTGACTTTAATTTGAATAGGGGACACACGGCCGTGTAGCATGACCGTATGTCACACAAGGCTAAGATACACGCCCATGTCCCTTCCCGTTTGGACAAAAATACGCCATTTGGAAAGCCATTTTGCCACCCTATAAACACAAGCTTTTACTAGCACAATTGACCATATTTTTACAGCTTAATAGGCAGCCAAAATAATCATTTCAATACACATTATATGTCATGTCAAACCTACCAATTTCATATCCAATTACCTATTTAACAACGTGCATAATCCATTCATTTAACATCAATATATCAAGACTTCACTTGAATAGTTTCATTTCATCATCCCTTGCCAAAACACATCATAATTGAACACTTCAATTCAACCAAAACCTAACATCAAAATAAGCCAAATCACATGGCTTACATATACATAGTAATATACCAAAGTCATAATATCAAATAACATAACCAACATCTTTCAAAATAGCCTATACATGCCATATTTACAAATATCCACAAGATTAAAAGTACCAATTGGGAATTGGATAGTGTGATGTCCAACTCTGATTTGTCCAGAATGAGTGAGCAACGAGCCTCTATAAAAACATAGAAGAAACAAAGTGAGCTTTATAGCTTAGTAAGCCCGTATAATTCAAAATTAAACTTACCATTTATACATAATCAAAGCAATACAAAAATGCAACCAATTCAATCATCCAACACATAATCACAAGTATTCATCACATGTTAGTCATTTTACAAATACATGAAATCATCCATTCATACAATACTTTGTATCATTTCAAAGTCACATATCATATATAATATTATAACTTGTAACTTATCTGTATAAGTAGTATTTATGCCCATTGAACTTATTAAAACTTGAAAGGATACTCGAGTGAACATCATTAGTAGTCCATCAATTCATTATCATATTTGCTCTTTAGAGCCATGACCGGTAAGCTCCTCCTAAGCTAATGAACAGTAAGCTCTAATGAGCTAAAACGGTAAGCTCTATTGAGCTGAACAGTAAGCTCTTACAAGCTGATATATCGATAAGCTCATACGAGCTGTGGTGAGTCTGCGACAAATGCAGGAGCTCAACCAAAACAGTAATCCAAGTAACATGTCACTCATATCCAATGAATTATTACAGTTCAAACAGGACTCGATAACATATACATTGTACCACCCCAAACCCGGCCCAGACGTTATGACTAAATCTGGCGATGTCGCCATGAAGTGTTTTTCGTAAAATATAATATCGTTGAAAAACCCATTCTATTCTAAATCTCTTTGTGGTCTTCATGAAGATTTAGGATGTCTCATTCATTGTTAAAACTCAAGTAGTTTAGAAAAATGTTAATCATAATAATTTTTTATTACTTTTTAAAATATTGTTTCTGCGAAAGATTTTAAAATATGTTGCGTAAATGTGGTGTTTTGAAAAACATTTATCTTTTTGAAAACCCGCGTCCTACTATTAGCAGTTATGATTCAAAATAAATAAAACCCCATATTAAAACTTAAAATTTAAAGAGGCCTTATTACATCAAAATATCCAAATTAAATTAGTTTTAAATAAAAAGTCGAATGTGTAAGCAAGTGCGGTTATGTGGCCACCTTCGAGTCCCTTGTAGCATCGATCCTCCTAGGGATTACTTGCACAAATAAACAGTAGGGTGAGTTTATGAAAACTCAGTGTGTAATCCCTAAGTAACAAACAGTCAGTTATACAGTAGGCAAATATAGTTTAGGCCTAAGCCCATATTAATAATCGTTCAGTTTCAGTTAGGGCCTTAGCCTAATACAGTAACAGTATCAGTATGGGCCTTAGCCCATTTCACTAATAGTAACAGTACATATATGCAATCAGAAATCCTACCCAACCAGCCTCTACACTCCACTTCGTCTAGCCCTACACTCCATGTGGGGATAAAATCAACCCACCCATCCCTACACTCCAAAATAGCACCGGTTGCAACACTAAACAGTATATGCAGCAGATGTGCCAGTACATTACACTTCCTTCAATCATAATAAACCCATCCCAATGAAACATATCATAATATCATGCATTTATGCAATATATATAAAATGGCATGTTCGATTACAGTCATACATCTCATAAGGGCATAATAGTCAATTTAGCACAAAGGGGTATAACAGTCATTTTATCAATTTGGTGGTCAAGGTATACTTACTGACCCAACAGTAGGTCCACAGTCATCTCGGGCAATCCTTGCAACCTTAACAGTCAAACAATGAAAATGGGCCCAAGGCCCATATTACAGGTCCATGTAGACCCACACGCCTGTGCGGCCCACATAGCTCAAAAATGACCTTGGCCGCGTGGATACACATCCTGGCCCAATATTCTCTACACATCCGTGCGATTTACCCGTGTTGAGCCCACAAGTTTGTGGGGCCCACATGGCCCATTTCGGCGTAACATGGCCCAAAACAGCCTAAGCCCACGAAATCGCTCATGGTGGCCTCTACGGTCAAACGCCCACGAGCGATCGTACGTTTGTGTTGTGTCAATGGTCACATTTTTCGGCTTTTGTCGATTTATGATTTGGGCAGTGTTTACCTGTTTGGGAAAAAGTGCAACAAGCCCACGAGCGCTCCAACCTATTTCAAACAGAAGCTTCGGTTAATAGGCTAACAATTGAGTCGAAGTGAACTCTAATCAAAACACTTATTCATAAGATTACCTATCACTTGTGCAGATCAAACACACACTAAAACCGTTGCAAGAGATCGCTTGGAATCCTTAAAGAATACCTGCATCCATATCACAATTTGTTAACTAAACCATACCCGTAAGCCACTGAACCAAATCTATAGTAACATACCAAAAGTGCACAGTCGGAAAAGGAGAAGAAACAAATCGGCCCACACCCCCAACAAAAGCCGAAAGCACCTGATTCGACAAAAGAAAGGGCTAACAAAACTACACTCCTATTAGAACCGGCAACATAGAAGGGTTAGGTAAATAGACTTATACAGCTGAAAGAGGAAAAAACAATAAATGTGCACTCGAACCTGATATGGAATATTTGGCTAACACAAAAAGTAGAGAATCGACAAAAAATAATGAGGGGAAGAGTATTAGGTTTTAACAATGCAATGAGGGGCACTCGAAAAGAGTCGAAAGAATAGAGAGAAAGGGATAAAGGGTATTCGGCTACCACTGGAAGAAAGGGAAAATTTGAGAGAGGAAAAAAAGGGGATAATCGGCCAAAGTTTGAGAAAGGGAGAGACAAAGAGTATTCGGTTTTAACAAACAAAAGGGAGAATAAAGTTGCAAAAATAGGAAGGACATACTCGAATAGTCTTTCCTATGCTCAGCCCCAAGAAGAGAGGGAATAATCACAAAAACAATAGAATACCAAAATGCAATATTCGGCCTTAAGAGAGATAAGAACCGAAAAGAATGACAAAACCCACAGTGATTTGCACAAAACCAAAAATGCAAATAGGCAGAGTTCCCATTCGGCACACTCTCCTCCACACTCTTCAAAATCTCTTAATTTCTCTCCCCATAACACTCTTAAGATCACTCAACTATATCTCACCAATCCACATCCCAACCAGCCAAAATTCCCTCCAACAAGCTCCTAAAATTCAGCCACAAATCCCTACACTCCTCAAACACTCAATTTTAGTCAAACCACAACACTTCCACGGTGTCAGTTGCAAAATAAAATACTCTTTTTAAATCGCCAAGCCTCGAGCCTCAGACCCCATGGAACACTCTGCACCCCTCTATCCCTTAGACCAGCAGGCCTTTTCTGACATGTTTTACCCACAATAATTTAAAAGCCTACTGACTAGAGACAAGGGTTTATTCAAGTAAAAACAAAATTTTGCACATGCCAAGGCTTGAACTCAGGACTTCTCCTACACTCCTCAGGACACTTGACCACTGAAGCAAGCATGTACTTATGCAACACAACATACAAAAATAGTTACTCAAAATTTGAGGCGTTACAACTCTACCCTCTAAAAGAAAATATCGGGCTCAAAATTTACCTAGTCAAAACAGATGTGGATATTGTTGTTGCATCGCCTGCTCTGGTTCCCACGTGGCCTCCTCTGAGCTGTGATTATGCCCTAGTATCTTAAACAGTGGGATAGACTTCTTCCTCAAAGCTTTCACATCATGATCTAAAATCTGAACGACTCCTCCTCAAAAGTTAGATCTGGCCTAACCTTAACCTCCAAAGTTCAAATGCCGTGCGTGTGATCAGAGTAGTAGTGCCTCAACATAGAGACATGGAACACATCATGAATTTGGTCTAACTCTGGAGGTAACTCTAGCTGATATGTAACTGGTCCGACATGTTTCAGTATGTGGTAAGTCCCAATGAACCTAGGGCTTAGCTTGCCCTTCCGTCAAAATCGCAGTACCTTCTTCGATGGCGAGACCTTAAGGAAACAAAGTCTCTTGTAGAATACTCAATCTCCTAATGCTTTAGATTCACATACGACTTCTGTCTGTCTGATGCTGCCTTCAGTCGATCCCAGATTAGTCTAACTTTATCCTCAGTATCAAAGACCAATTCAGCACACAAAACATACTGCTCGCCTCAGTCAGTCCAACACGAAGGAGTCCAACACCTACGACCATGTAATGCCTCGTAAGGTGCCATCTGTATGCTAGAATGGTAGCTATTGTTGTACGCAAACTCTGCCCCAGAAATCTATTACACAACTCCTTAACATATCCTCCAGTATCTGAATCACCATCTCTGACTGACCATCTGTCTGAGGATGGAACGCAGTACTGAAGTCCAACCTTGTACCCAATGCTTCATACAGCTTCTTCTAGAACCGAGACGTGAAGCGAGGATCCTTTTCAGATATTGTGGAAATCAGTACCCCATGCAGTCTCACTATCTAAGACACATATAGTTTAGCTAGCTTCTGGAATGAGTAATTGGTACGAATTGGTATGAAAACGACAAATTTGGTCAATCGATCCACGATGACCCATACTGAATCCTTTTTAGAAGGTGTTAGGGGTAGCCCACTAACAAAGTTCATAGTTACACTCTCTCACTTCCAAAGTGGAATCTTAACTGGCAGAAGCAACCCTGAAGGCAAATGATGTTTAGCCTTAACCTGCTGGCAAGTCAGGCATTTACCCATGAAGTCAGTAACCTCACGCTTGAGACCTGGCCACCAATGCAACTTACAAAGGTCTCAGTACATATTGTTTCCACGAGGATGCATAGCATAAGGGCTACTATACGCCTTTTGCAGTTTAGACTACCTCAAATTAGTATCCTTCGATACCCAAACTCTCCCACGAAAATAGAGTACTAATGTGCTACCATTCTCAATCTGTCAAAATCGAAGACCCAGTGACTCATCCTCCAGCTGTTTACCCTTAATCTACTCAATCCATGTCGGTTTAACCTGAATCTCAGCCAACAGAATACCATCATCAAATAAGCTAAGACGAGTAAACATCTCCCTCAGATCAGTGGTAGCCCTACGGCTCAACATGCCAGTGACAATATTGGCCTTCCCCGGATGGTATTCATCGTATAGTCATAGTCTTTTAATAGCTCAATCCATTTACGCTGTCTAAGATTAAGCTCCTTCTGAGTGAGGAGATACTTAAGGCTCTTGTGATCCTTGTAAATGATACACTTCTTACCGTACAGGTAATGCATCCAAATTTTCAGTGCGAATACCATAGCGGCCAATTCCAAGTCATGCGTAGGATTATTCGCCTCATGAGTCTTAAGCTGACGAGATGCATATGCCACCACCTTACCCTCTTGCATCCACACACATCCCAAACCAACATGTGATGCATCGCTGTAGATAGTGAATTCTTTCCCAGACACTGGCTATATTAGGACAGGGGCCTTAGTCAGAACCTTTTTAAGTTTCTCAAAACTCTCTTGCTGCTTATCAGTCCAGTAAAACTGTACCCCTTTATGCAACAACTTAGTCAGAGGTGCCGTAATCAACGAAAACCCCTCAACAAAACGTCTATAATACCCTCCCAGACCCAGAAAACTTCAAATCTTAGATACCATCTTAGGCGGCCTCCAGTCTAGAACCGCTTCAATTTTTCGAGGATCCACCCTAATTCCTTTAGCAGATACCACATGGCTTAAAAATGTTACCTCTCGTAACTAGAACTCACACTTACTGAACTTGGCGTATAGTTGTTTCTCCCTCAGAATCTGCAAAACAACTCGGAGATGTGCATCATGTTCATCTTCATTCTCGAATTCACCAGGATGTCATCAATAAAAACCACTACGAACTAATCCAGATAGGGCTAGAACATTCAGTTCATCAGATGCATAAAAGTCACTAGTGCATTCGTCAGTCCAAACGGCATCACTAGAAACTCATAATGACCATAATGAGTCCTAAACGCTGTCTTATATACATCAGCCTCTTTAACTCTCAATTGATGGTACCCTGATTGGACATCAATCTTAGAGAAAATCGAAGCTCCGTGAAACTGGTCGAATAGATCATCAATTCTCGGTAGGGGGTACTTTTTCTTAACAGCCAATTTATTTAGTCCCCGGTAATCAATGTACATACCCATGGATCTATCCTTCTTTTTCATAAATAAAACCAGTGCTCTCCACGGAGACACACTAAGGCTGATGAACCCTCGATCCAATAATTCTTGAGTTTGAGCTTTAAGCTCCACAAGCTTCTTTGGTGCCATTCTATAAGGGACGATGGACACCGGAGCTGTACCAGACAGGTGCTCAATCCCAAACTCAACTTCACGGTTTGGAGGTAACCCCGGTAGCTCATCAGGAAAGACATCCGGATAGTCTTTAACTGTTCTGATATCCCTAACAGAAGAACTCTCAGAATCTAAAACACCAATGTAGGCTATATACGCCTCACAACCCTTATGAACCAATTTCTCGGCCCTAAGCACAGAAATCACAATTGACAAATAATTTTGATGCTCCCCAATCACGACTACCTTGTCACCCTCTACAGTTTTCAGTACCATCCGCTTGGTAGCACAATCTAAGTTCACTTGATGTGTAACTAGCCATTCCATACCCGGTATTAAGTTGAATTCTCCAAAAGGGAGTTCCATCAAATCCACCAAAAATATGGTTCCTTGAACCTCTAAAGGTACATCTCTAAACAATTTATGTACCCTCACTGATTGCCCTAATGGACTCAACACAGTAACCTCACTCGTAGTGCTTTCAACCATGAAACCCAAGGTCTCAGATACAATACATGCTATATAGGAATGAGTAGATCCAACATCAATCAGTGCAATATAAGCTACATTATGGATAAAAAGCGTACCTGTGATAACATCTGGGCCATTTCCATCCTCTCGGCAATGTGCAACATAAACCAGAGCTACTGCCTCGCCTCAATATGACCAGCACCTCTGTCCGGTGCCCTCTGTCTACAACCCATACCATTACCACCTCTGGCCTGACCACGGCCTCTCGGTGGCTGTTGACCACCCCTCGGCGGCTGTACATTACCCAAACTTGTAGGTCGCATATGCTCGGGCCTCCATGGGCAACTCTGATACGAAACTCCAATGATCTACACCTCAAACATGCTCCAAATTATTTCCAGCATTCGCACAAGGCTGTGGTCCAATAGCAGTAACAGGGGGCCCAACTCTGATTGGCCCATCAACTCTAGCCTTTTTCTTAGGCCTCTAAAATGAACTTGAGGGCTCTGGATCCCTCTTGTTCCTACCCTTTTCCTTCTCACGGTTCTGGCACTCAGCGCGCTTCACATCCTTAGTGATCTTCGTCTTATCGACCAAAGCAACAAAATCTCGCTCCCTCTATGGAGCTATCAAAACCCGTAAACTGTCCCTGAGGTCGTCCTCAGAACGAACGCAATGCTCATATTCAGTTGCCACCATCCTACGCGCATAGCGGCTCAATCGTAAAAATTTAGCCTCATATTCAGCTACTAATTTATCCACCTGAGTCAAGTTCAGAAACTCTCCCCTCCGAGCATCTAGATAACTAGCACCAACATACTTTCCTTGGAACGTGTCTTGAAAAATTCCTAAGTCAACTGATCGGGCTGAGTACCCTCTTTAATTGTAAGCCAACACTGATAGGCTTTATCTAGCAACAATGACAGTGCACCTTTTAGTTTCTGATTGGGGGAGCAGTCGAGGTCGTCCATGATCCTCTCTATAGCCTCAATCCAATATTCAGCCACATTAGGGGCAACTCAGCAATACCCCTAAAAATCTTAGCCCCATTAGACTGGAGTCGTTCTGTAGCCGACCCACGACCCACAGTACCAGTATTGGGCCCAGCGACCCTCTCCAGAATTTGCAACATAGCTTGGGACAGTGTGTCATCCCCAGCCGCACGATCGTGAGACCCAGTCTCAGTCACAGGTGAAGCCAGTGCCTCTCTAGCTTCAACGTTAGGCATGTGCCCAGATGACGAAGACCTAGCCCGAGCACCTCCACGGCCTCCGCTGCGGCCTCTTGTACCCCTTCCACAAGTACCTCTGGTGCTCATATCGAATTATGCTTTATCTGTTTTAAAATTTTATGCATCAGATTACAGTTCCAGTATTCATTAAAGAATATTTTATGAAAAGCAGTATCAGTATTTCAGAGTTTATTTTCATAGATCACAGTCTTACTATAGTTTTCCCCTACATAGAGTATTTCAAAAAAGTTTTACTACCTACAGTAGTCTCACTATTTCAATTCTAAACAAGTAATAGTTTTTAAAAGACTTATAGAATCGGCGCAGGAGACTCGGTGTACCACACATTTGATAAAAACATTTAAAATATTTCTAAATCATTTGGAACAGTTCTTTTGGAATTTCAAGTTTTTAGAAAAAACCCAAATCTACAGTCGAGTTTTGTACCCTGGCTCTGATACCACTAAATTAACACCCTAAACCCAGCCCAAACATTGTGGCCAAATTCGGCGATGTCACCGTGAAGTATTTTTCGCAAAATATAATATCATTGATTGTTAAAACTCACGTCGTTTAGCAAAATGTTAATCATATTAATTTGCTATTACTTTTTAAAACATTGTTTGTTCGGAAGCTTTTAAAATATGTTGCATAAACGTGGTGTTTTGAAAATCGTTTATCTTTTTAAAAACCCACGTCCTACTATTAACATTTATGATTCAGAATAAATAAAACCCCATTTTAAAACTTAAAATTTAAAGAGGCCTTATTACATCAAAATACCAAACTATATTACTTTTAAATAAAAAGTTGAATGTGTAAGCAAATGAGGTTGTATGGCCACCTTCGAGTCCCTCGCAGTATCGATCCTCCTAGGGATTACCTATGCGGATAAAAAGTAGGGTGACTTCATGAAAACTCAGTGTGTAATCCCTAAGTAACAAAAAGTCAGTCATACAGTAGGCAACTACAGTCTCGACCTAAGCCCATATCAGTAACCGTTTAGTTTTAGTAAGGACCTTAACCCAATACAGTAACAATATCAGTGTGGGCCTTAGCCCATTTCAATAACAGTAATAGTATAGATATGCAATCAGAAATCCTACCCAACCAGCTTCTACACTCCACTCCGTTCAGCCCTACACTCCATGTGGGGATAAAATTAACCCACCCATCCCTACACTCCAAAATAGCACCGTTTGTAGCACTAAACAGTATATGCAGCAGAGCTGCCTGTACAGTACACTTCCTCCAATCATAATAAACCCATCCCCATGCAACATATCATAATATCATACATGTATGCAATATATATAATGGCATGCTCGATTACAGTTATACATCTCATAAGGGCATAATAGTCATTTTAACACATAGGGGCATAATAGTCATTTTATCAATTTGGGGGTCTAGGTATACTTACCAACCTAATAGTAGGTCCACAGTCATCTCGGGCGACCCGTGCAACCTTAACAGTCAAACAATAAAAATGGGCCCAAGGCCCATAATGTGGGCCCATGTGGACCTACACGCCCGTGTGGCCCACATAGCTCAAAAATGACCTTGGCCACGTGGATACACAGCCTGACCCAATATTCTCTACACATCCATAAGATTTACCCGTGTAGGGCCCATGCGGCCCATTTTGACCCAACATGGCTCAAAACGGCCTAAGCCCACGAAATCGCTCATGGTGGCCTCTATGATCAAACGCCCATGTTTATACGTTCGGATTACCACACGAGCGAGCGCACGCCCGTGTACCATCAATGGTCACATTTTCTAGCTTTTACCGATTTATGATTTGGGCAGTGTTTACACACCTGTTTACGAAAAAGTGCAACTAGCCCACGAGCGCTCCAACTTATTTCCAACAGAAGCTTCGGTTAATAGGCTGACAATTGAGTCGAAGTGAACTCTAATCAAAACACTTTTTCATAAGATTACCTATCACTTGTCCAGATCAAACACACACTAAAACCGTTGCAAGAGATCGCTTGGAATCCTTAAAGACTACCTACATCCGCATCGTAATTTGTTAACTAAACCATACCCGTAAGCCATTGAACTAAAAGTATAGTAACATACTGAAAGTGCCAAGTCAAAAAAGAAGAAGAAGCAAATCGGCCCACACCCCCAACAAAAGCCAAAAGCACTCGATTCGACAAACGCAAGGGCTAACACAATTACACTCCTATCAGAATCAGCAACATAGAAGGGTGTTAGGTAAATAGACTTTTATAGCAGAAAGAGGAAAAAAACAATAAATGTGCACTCGAACTTGATATGGAATATTCAGCTAACACAAAAAGTAGAGAACCAATAGAAAATAATGAGGGGAAGAGTATTCAGATTTTAACAATCAAGGAGGGACACTCGAAAAGAGTTGAAAGAATAGAGAGAAAGGAATAAGGGGTATTCGACTACCACTGAAAGAAAGGGAAAATTTGAGAGAGGATGGAATAGGGGATAATCGGCCAAAGTTTGAGAGAGGGAGAGACAGAGAGCATTCGGTTTTAACAAACAAAAGGGAGAATAAAGTTGCAAAAATAGAAAGGAGATACCCGAATAGTCTTTCCTATGCTCGGCCCTAAGAAGAAAGGGAATAATCACAAAAACAATAGAATACCAAAATGCAATATTTGGCCTCAAGAGAGAAAATAACAGAAAAGAATGACAAAACCCACAGTAATGACAAAACACACAGTGATTTGCACAAAACTGAAAATGCAAAGAGGCAAAGTTCCCATTTGGCACACTCTCCTCCACTCTCTTCAAAATCTCCTAATTTCTCTCCCCATAACACTCTTAAGACCACTCAACTATATCCCACCTATCCACATCCCAACCAGCCAAAATTCCCTCCAACAAGCTCCTAAAATTCTGCCACAACTCCCCACACTCCTCGAACACTCAATTTCATTCAAACCACAACACTTCCACGACGTCAGTTGCAAAATAAAATACTCTTTTTGTATCGCCAAGCCTCGAACCTCAGACCCCATGGAACACTCCACACGCCTCTATCCCCTAGACCAGTAGGCCTTTTCTGACATGTTTTACCCATAATAATTTAAAAGCCTACTGACTAGAGACAAGGGTTTATTCAAGTAAAAACAAAATTTTGCACATGCCAAGGCTTTAACTCAAGACTTCTCCAACACTCTTCAAGACACTTGACCACTGAAGCAAGCATGTACTTATGCAACACAACATACAAAAATAGTTACTTAAAATTTAGGGCGTTACATATATTATATCAATAAAGAATTCATACTTCAAGTATTTCAATTATACATATTCATTTAACTAATTACAAGTATAGAAAAGTTTGATTCAAATTATATGAATTTACCTCGTATCCTCGGATAAAACTATAGGGTATTCGTCCACTTTTCGTTTTCCCCGATCTAGTTCCGGTATTTGCTTATCATGATCTATATAATACCAAATTAACTCATTTGGGGAACTATAGGGATCAGTTGGGGAACATGTGGGGGTGGAGGTTGCGGAACAGCAGGGTTCATACGAATGTACTATGTGAACCACTCATTCAATATCTGAAAGAAGGCTTCTTTAGCCTCACCCCCATGACTACTCATCATGGGTCTAGATTCCGTAGGCGCTATTCCTTGAGCGGGAGCTAGCGCGTTACTTTCTACATCATCTGCTACAGCTCGTTCAGGATCCATTACTATATAAAACACATTTGAAAATGTCAGGAGTAATCACACTTCACAGTTTTATATATATGGCATGAATAGCTAGACTCACATATGCTAGTTAGTCCTAGAATTGACTAAACCATAGTTTTGATACCAACAAATGTAACATCCCTAACCCGTAACCATCGTCGAAATATGTTAAGAGGCAATACTGGACTTGTAACTCAATTGAGAACAATCATTTATCAAATTTTATCTCATTTCAGTAACTATCATCCATTTATATTCAATATTTACCTAAAACATGCATACATAGATTAAATCATGCATTCGAGACATGTAACACGTTGAATTTGGGCCTAGAAGTTTTGGGCCTTGAGCATGGGAGCGGTTGAAGGCAGCTTATAATATTCTGTTGTGCATGAAAATTTTGTTAATGAAGGCTTGTTTTAATGGTTAAGTGTGCCGAGAAGTGTTGGAGAAGTCCTGGGTTCAAACCTGGACTCAAGCAAAAATTTTGGTTTAAGGTGAATCAACCCTGGGTGTAGTAGGTAGGCCTTAAAAATATTGTTGGAGAAATTGTGACACAAAAAGCCTTGTGGCTTAGTGGCAAGTAGCGTGTGCAGCATTTAAGGGGAGGCATGGGTTCGAATCCCATGGCAAGTAAAGAGCATTTATTTTGCTAACAGGGGGCGGCAAGAGTTGGTGTTGAATTTAAACTCTGATGATGGAGGGATCCCACATCGGGAAGCTAACATAAGAGTGGATGAGAAGCTGGCTTTAAATATAGAGAACCATGAGGAGAGTAAAGGTACCTTTCTTGGCTGATCCCTTTCGCTTTATTGCGTGCTCGTTTGGGTTGGGCGTCGGCTAAGAGTGCTCGGAGTGTGGATTAACTCCAGTCTCCAATCAGGTGTGTTTTTTTTACTACTCTAGCTGTAGGATGGCTACTTCGGGTCGCGATGGGCCGAAAGGGGCCATGTGGGCCTAATGGGCCTACGGGCCCAATTGGATAAGTTGTTTGGACTAGGCTAGGTGAATCTCATATCTGTGGCTAGATTTGGGCTAAAAGAGCCACACGAGCGTGTGGGCCCATTTAGGCCGAGAATAGGCTTTAGGCCCATTTGTATTGTTATACCTGTTTAGAATACTTTAGTTTACCAAATTACCAAAATACCCCTGGTTTGTAAAATTACTAAAATACCCTTAGTTTATAAAATTACCAAAATACCCCTATTTTGTAAAATTACCAAAATACCCCTGGTTTGTAAAATTATCAAAATACCCCTAGTTTGTAAAATTACCAAAATACCCCTGATTTGTGAAATTACTGAAATACCCTCAACGTAAAATTATTGAAATACCCTCGACTTGTAAAGTTACCAAAGTATCCTCGATTTATAAAATTACCTAAATATCCTCGATTTGTAAAATTATCGAAATACCCTCAATTTGCAAAATTACTGAAATACCCTCGATTTGTAAAATTACTAAATACTCTTGTAAGATAGAATTACCATTTTACCCTCGATTTACAGAATTATCGTTTTACCCTCAATTTATAAAATTACCATTTTACCCTCGATTTACAAAATTACTGAAATACCCTTGGTTTACAAAATTACCAAAATACCCTCGATTAATAAAATTACCAAAATACCCCTGGTTTGTAAAATTACCAAAATACCCCTGATTTGTGAAATTACCAAAATACCTTTGTAGGGTAAAATTACTGAAATACCCTTGTAGGGTAGAATTACCAAAATACCCTTGTAGGGTAGAATTACCGAAATACCCTTGTAAGGTAGAATTACCGAAATACCCCTGTAAGGTAGAATTACTAAAATACCCCTGTATGGTAGAATTATCGGAATACCCCTGTAGGGTAGAATTACCGAAATACCCCTGTAGGGTAGAATTATCGCAATACCCCTGTAGGGTAGAATTACCGGAATACCCCTGTAGGGTAGAATTATCGCAATACCCCTGTAGGGTAGAATTACCGAAATACCCCTGTAAGGTAGAATTACCGAAATACCCCTGTAGGGTAGAATTACCGAAATACCCCTGTGGGGTAGAATTACCGAAATACCCCTGTAGGATAGAATTATCGAAATACCCCTGTAGGGTGGAATTTCGAGACACCTTGTGGGGTAAAATTACCATTTTGCCCATATGGTGTTAAATGACTATTTTGCCTTTGTGGCCAAGTGACTAACTTGGACTGTGTGGTTGACAAATTTGATTGTGAATATATGTTGGTATATGAATGACTTGACTGTGATTGTTTGATTCAAATATGGGCATGACATTCTGCATACATGGCATGTTGCATGGGTTGGGATTTTGTACGGAAGAAGATCTGATCTGTTAGGATTGCATGGTTGCTTGACGATTGTGGATCCACCGAAGGCTTAAGAGCCGTATATTCGTACTGATTTGATAAGGTCGCACGGGTCGCCCAAGATGACTGTGGACCGATCAATGGCTGAGTGCCGATCATATTTACCCGAGGCTGTGCCGACTATATTACCGTCGCTGATGGCTATGTGCCTAACATGATACAGCTATCGATGGCTTAAAGCCTTCTGATTATGGCTTTGTGTCAACCTACATATGGCTCTGTACCAACCTGATTATGGCTGTGTGCCAAACGTATTTGCCTAAGGCTATGTGCCAATATATGGTTATTGACGACTCTGTATCGATTATGTTACTCTAGTTGATGGCTATGTGCCTAACATAATGCAGTTATCGATGGCTTTGTGCCGCGTATTCTGTTAAGTGGCTTTGCCACATTATCTGTTTCTGGTGGCTATGCCACAAATATCTATTCTGGTGGCTCTGCCACAATATCTGTATCTGGTGACTCTGTCACAATATCTGATAACTGAGCAGCAATGCTACAACTGTGGAGTGTAGGGCTAGGTGGGTTGAGCTATTCTCTACATGGAGTGTAGGGCTAGTACGGGTGGACTGTAGCGGTTGGTTATAGGCTGGATTAGGTTGGGATTGCATTCACATTCTGATTTTTGATTCTGTTACCTGATACTGATTCTGATTCTGATTCTGTCACCTGATTCTGATTCTGATTCTGATAATGTTTCTTATTCTGTAATGGGTTAAAGCCCATCTGGTACTGTCTGTTAAAATGGGCTAAGGCCCAATTGATACTGAAACTGTAAGTAGGGCTGGGGCCAACTTTTAATTCTTTTATACGATTGACTGTTCCTTTTATATAGTAGGGGATTTCACACTGAGTTTTTGTAAACTCACCCCGTTTATTAGCCTTTCAGGTAATTTCTAGCCTTAGACGGATCGGGGCTACGAGGGGCTCGGAGGAAGCCACACACACTGTTTATGTTATAGTTTTGATTATTGCTTTTAAATGTTTTTATGTGGGTTGTAGTAAAGCCGTTGTAATTTTCTGGATTTCAAATTTGGAATTTTATTTATTGTTCTTATAATTGCTAGTATTAGAACACGGTTTTCCAAAGCAACTACTGTTGTTCAAAACATCACGTAACTGCAATTGTTTTTAAATTAAGCTTCCACAACTGCCAGGATTTTTTACAAAGTTGTTAAGAATGTTATTCAGCTGAGGTTGTCTAACAAGGTTTAAAAAGGGTACAAGTTTTTAATTATTAAAAAGGGTTTTTAATGGAAACATGGTTTCTGAAAAACACTTCAATGTGACACGCCAGATTCGAGCCAAACTTCTAGGTCGGGTTTGGGGTGTTACAAGACTAAATTGATAACATATAAAAATTTTAGGAACTTAGAAAAATTTTCAACTTTTCAAGTGTCACACGCCCGTCTGAACAGGCTGTGTGTCTCATACGGTTACCAGACACGCCCTTGTCATAGGCCTATGAGAACAGGGCATACATACTGACTTACACCACACGGCCGAGGACACGCTTATGTGTCAGGTCGTGAGAAAATTAGGAAGGTTACTGACTTGGGTCACACGGCCAGCCACACGCTATGTGCCAGCCCGTGTACAACACACGGCCAGTAGACACACCTGTGTGTCTAGGCCGTGTCAAACCTGTAGGGCATACTGACTTTAATTCGAAAGGGTGCCCTAGGGGATACACGAACCGTGAAGCATGACAATGTGTCACATACGGCTGAGACACACGCCCGTGTCCCTTCCCGTGTGGACAAAAAATAGGCTATTTGCAAAGCCATTTTGCCACCTTATAAACACAAGCATTTACAAGCACAATTGACACCCCATTTTTACAGCTTAATAGGCAGCCAATATAATCATTTCAATACACATTATAAGTCATATCAAACCTACCAATTTCATATCCAATTACCTATTTAGCAACATGCATAATCCATTCATTTAACATCAACATATCAAGACTTCACTTGAATAATTTCAGTCCATCATTCCTTGCCAAAACACATCATAGTTGAACACTTCAATTCAACCAGAACATAACATCAAAATAAGCCAAATCACATAGCTTACCTATACACAATAATATACCAAAGTCATAATATCAAGTAACATAACTAGCATCTTTCAAAATAGCCTATACATGCCATATTTACAAATATCCACAAGATCAAAAGTACTAATTGGGAATTGGATAGTGTGATGTGCAACTTCGATTTGTCCAGAACAAGCAAGCAACGAGCCTCTATAAAACATAGAAAAGAAACAGAATAAGCTTTATAGCTTAGTAAGCCCATATAATTCAGAATTAAACTTACCATTTATACATAATAAAAGCAATAAAAAAATGTAACCAATTCAATTATCCAACACCTAATCACAAGTATTCATCACATGTTAGTCATTTTACAAATACATGAAATCATCCATTTATACAATACTTTGTATCATTTCAAAGTCACATATCATATATAATATTATAACTTGTAACTTATCTGTATAAGCAGTATTTATGCCCATTGAACTTATTAGAACTTCAAAGGATACTCGAGTGAACATCATCATCAGTAATTCGTCAGTTCATTATGATATATGCTCTTTAGAGCCATGATCTATAAGCTCCTCCTGAGTTGGTGAACAGTAAGCTCTAATGAGCTGAAACGGTAAGCTCTATCGAGCTAAACAATAAGCTCATACGTGCTGAAATGATCAGCTCTAATGGGCTAAAAATAGTAAGCTCTTACGAGCTGATATATCGGTAAGCTCATATGAGAAGTGGTGAGTCTACAACAAATGCAAGAGCTCGACCAAAACAGTAATCCCAGTAACATGTCACTCGTATCCAATGAATTCTTACAGTTCAAACAAGATTTAATAACATATACATTATATTAATAAAGCATTCATACTTCAAGTATTTCAATTATACATATTCATTTCAATAATTACAAGTATAGAAAGGTTAGATTCAAATTATACGAACTTACCTCGTATCCTCGGATAAAACTATCAGGTATTCGTCCACTTTTCGTTTTCCCCGATCTAGTCCGGTATTTTCTTATCTTGATCTATATAATACCAAATTAACTCATTTAAACTTTCATTCAATTTAATTTAGCCTAAAACATTCATTTTGGCTAATTTCCAAATTTACCCCTAGACTTTTGACGATTTTGTAATTTCGTCCTTAACACATAAAAATGCAAAATTACACAATTAGGTCATAACCCATAGTAGCCAAATTTCTTATATACTACTAGCAACCCATATCTTTCATTATTTCACACTTTTAACCACCTAATTTTACACATTTCTCAATTAAATCCCTATTTGACATTTTTGTCAAAAATCATTTGACAAAACTAGTTTAACTATTAACAAATATTCAAAATTCATCATCAAACATCAAATAACTCAAATATTCAATAATGGAACTTCACAAAATCATGAACAAATTCAAAAATTAAGGCATGGGCTAGCTAGAGTACAAAGCAACAATCTTAAAAACATAAAAATCATTAAAAACCGATCCAAAAACATACCTTAGCCTAGCCCTTAAAGTAGCCGAATGTTTAAACTTGTAAAGTTACCAAAGTATCCTCGATTTATAAAATTACCTAAATATCCTCGATTTGTAAAATTATCGAAATACCCTCAATTTGCAAAATTACTGAAATACCCTCGATTTGTAAAATTACTAAATACTCTTGTAAGATAGAATTACCATTTTACCCTCGATTTACAGAATTATCGTTTTACCCTCAATTTATAAAATTACCATTTTACCCTCGATTTACAAAATTACTGAAATACCCTTGGTTTACAAAATTACCAAAATACCCTCGATTAATAAAATTACCAAAATACCCCTGGTTTGTAAAATTACCAAAATACCCCTGATTTGTGAAATTACCAAAATACCTTTGTAGGGTAAAATTACTGAAATACCCTTGTAGGGTAGAATTACCAAAATACCCTTGTAGGGTAGAATTATCGAAATACCCTTGTAAGGTAGAATTACCGAAATACCCCTGTAAGGTAGAATTACTAAAATACCCCTGTATGGTAGAATTATCGGAATACCCCTGTATGGTAGAATTACCGAAATACCCCTGTAGGGTAGAATTATCGCAATACCCCTGTAGGGTAGAATTACCGGAATACCCCTGTAGGGTAGAATTATCGCAATACCCCTGTAGGGTAGAATTACCGAAATACCCCTATAAGGTAGAATTACCGAAATACCCCTGTAGGGTAGAATTACCGAAATACCCCTGTGGGGTAGAATTACCGAAATACCCCTGTAGGATAGAATTATCGAAATACCCCTGTAGGGTGGAATTCCGAGATACCTTGTGGGGTAAAATTACCATTTTGCCCATATGGTGTTAAATGACTGTTTTGCCTTTATGGCCAAGTGACTAACTTGGACTGTGTGGTTGACAAATTTGATTGTGAATATATGTTGGTATATGAATGACTTGACTGTGATTGTTTGATTCAAATATGGGCATGACATTCTGCATACATGGCATGTTGCATGGGTTGGGATTTTGTACGGAAGAAGATCTGATCTGTTAGGATTGCATGGTTGCTTGACGATTGTGGATCCACCGAAGGCTTAAGAGCCGTATATTCGTACTGATTTGATAAGGTCGCACGGGTCGCCCAAGATGACTGTGGACCGATCAATGGCTGAGTGCCGATCATATTTACCCGAGGCTGTGCCGACTATATTACCGTCGCTGATGGCTATGTGCCTAACATGATACAGCTATCGATGGCTTAAAGCCTTCTGATTATGGCTTTGTGTCAACCTACATATGGCTCTGTACCAACCTGATTATGGCTGTGTGCCAAACGTATTTGCCTAAGGCTATGTGCCAATATAT
Source organism: Gossypium hirsutum (assembly GCF_007990345.1). Taxonomy (NCBI): domain Eukaryota; kingdom Viridiplantae; phylum Streptophyta; class Magnoliopsida; order Malvales; family Malvaceae; genus Gossypium; species Gossypium hirsutum. Next base: position 58,781,784 of record NC_053424.1, on the reverse strand, counting down.
GGTTATTGACGACTCTGTATCGATTATGTTACTCTAGTTGATGGCTATGTGCCTAACATAATGCAGTTATCGATGGCTTTGTGCCGCGTATTCTGTTAAGTGGCTTTGCCACATTATCTGTTTCTGGTGGCTATGCCACAAATATCTATTCTGGTGGCTCTGCCACAATATCTGTATCTGGTGACTCTGTCACAATATCTGATAACTGAGCAGCAATGCTACAACTGTGGAGTGTAGGGCTAGGTGGGTTGAGCTATTCCCTACATGGAGTGTAGGGCTAGTACGGGTGGACTGTAGCGGTTGGTTATAGGCTGGATTAGGTTGGGATTGCATTCACATTCTGATTTTTGATTCTGTTACCTGATACTGATTCTGATTCTGATTCTGTCACCTGATTCTGATTCTGATTCTGATAATGTTTCTTATTCTGTAATGGGTTAAAGCCCATCTGGTACTGTCTGTTAAAATGGGCTAAGGCCCAATTGATACTGAAACTGTAAGTAGGGCTGGGGCCAACTTTTAATTCTTTTATACGATTGACTGTTCCTTTTATATAGTAGGGGATTTCACACTGAGTTTTTGTAAACTCACCCCGTTTATTAGCCTTTCAGGTAATTTCTAGCCTTAGACAGATCGGGGCTACGAGGGGCTCGGAGGAAGCCACACACACTGTTTATGTTATAGTTTTGATTATTGCTTTTAAATGTTTTTATGTGGGTTGTAGTAAAGCCGTTGTAATTTTCTGGATTTCAAATTTGGAATTTTATTTATTGTTCTTATAATTGCTAGTATTAGAACACGATTTTCCAAAGCAACTACTGTTGTTCAAAACATCACGTAACTGCAATTGTTTTTAAATTAAGCTTCCACAACTGCCAGGATTTTTTACAAAGTTGTTAAGAATGTTATTCAGCTGAGGTTGTCTAACAAGGTTTAAAAAGGGTACAAGTTTTTAATTATTAAAAAGGGTTTTTAATGGAAACATGGTTTCTGAAAAACACTTCAATGTGACACGCCAGATTCGAGCCAAACTTCTAGGTCGGGTTTGGGGTGTTACAAGACTAAATTGATAACATATAAAAATTTTAGGAACTTAGAAAAATTTTCAACTTTTCAAGTGTCACACGCCCGTCTGAGCAGGCTGTGTGTCTCATACGGTTACCAGACACGCCCTTGTCATAGGCCTATGAGAACAGGGCATACATACTGACTTACACCACACGGCCGAGGACACGCTTATGTGTCAGGTCGTGAGAAAATTAGGAAGGTTACTGACTTGGGTCACACGGCCAGCCACACGCTATGTGCCAGCCCGTGTACAACACACGGCCAGTAGACACACCTGTGTGTCTAGGCCGTGTCAAACCTGTAGGGCATATTGACTTTAATTCGAAAGGGTGCCCTAGGGGATACACGAACCGTGAAGCATGACAATGTGTCACATACGGCTGAGACACACGCCCGTGTCCCTTCCCGTGTGGACAAAAAATAGGCTATTTGCAAAGCCATTTTGCCACCCTATAAACACAAGCATTTACAAGCACAATTGACACCCCATTTTTACAGCTTAATAGGCAGCCAATATAATCATTTCAATACACATTATAAGTCATATCAAACCTACCAATTTCATATCCAATTACCTATTTAGCAACATGCATAATCCATTCATTTAACATCAACATATCAAGACTTCACTTGAATAATTTCAGTCCATCATTCCTTGCCAAAACACATCATAGTTGAACACTTCAATTCAACCAGAACATAACATCAAAATAAGCCAAATCACATAGCTTACCTATACACAATAATATACCAAAGTCATAATATCAAGTAACATAACTAGCATCTTTCAAAATAGCCTATACATGCCATATTTACAAATATCCACAAGATCAAAAGTACTAATTGGGAATTGGATAGTGTGATGTGCAACTTCGATTTGTCCAGAACAAGCAAGCAACGAGCCTCTATAAAACATAGAAAAGAAACAGAATAAGCTTTATAGCTTAGTAAGCCCATATAATTCAGAATTAAACTTACCATTTATACATAATAAAAGCAATAAAAAAATGTAACCAATTCAATTATCCAACACCTAATCACAAGTATTCATCACATGTTAGTCATTTTACAAATACATGAAATCATCCATTTATACAATACTTTGTATCATTTCAAAGTCACATATCATATATAATATTATAACTTGTAACTTATCTGTATAAGCAGTATTTATGCCCATTGAACTTATTAGAACTTCAAAGGATACTCGAGTGAACATCATCATCAGTAATTCGTCAGTTCATTATGATATATGCTCTTTAGAGCCATGATCTATAAGCTCCTCCTGAGTTGGTGAACAGTAAGCTCTAATGAGCTGAAACGGTAAGCTCTATCGAGCTAAACAATAAGCTCATACGTGCTGAAATGATCAGCTCTAATGGGCTAAAAATAGTAAGCTCTTACGAGCTGATATATCGGTAAGCTCATATGAGAAGTGGTGAGTCTACAACAAATGCAAGAGCTCGACCAAAACAGTAATCCCAGTAACATGTCACTCGTATCCAATGAATTCTTACAGTTCAAACAAGATTTAATAACATATACATTATATTAATAAAGCATTCATACTTCAAGTATTTCAATTATACATATTCATTTCAATAATTACAAGTATAGAAAGGTTAGATTCAAATTATACGAACTTACCTCGTATCCTCGGATAAAACTATCAGGTATTCGTCCACTTTTCGTTTTCCCCGATCTAGTCCGGTATTTTCTTATCTTGATCTATATAATACCAAATTAACTCATTTAAACTTTCATTCAATTTAATTTAGCCTAAAACATTCATTTTGGCTAATTTCCAAATTTACCCCTAGACTTTTGACGATTTTGTAATTTCGTCCTTAACACATAAAAATGCAAAATTACACAATTAGGTCATAACCCATAGTAGCCAAATTTCTTATATACTACTAGCAACCCATATCTTTCATTATTTCACACTTTTAACCACCTAATTTTACACATTTCTCAATTAAATCCCTATTTGACATTTTTGTCAAAAATCATTTGACAAAACTAGTTTAACTATTAACAAATATTCAAAATTCATCATCAAACATCAAATAACTCAAATATTCAATAATGGAACTTCACAAAATCATGAACAAATTCAAAAATTAAGGCATGGGCTAGCTAGAGTACAAAGCAACAATCTTAAAAACATAAAAATCATTAAAAACCGATCCAAAAACATACCTTAGCCTAGCCCTTAAAGTAGCCGAATGTTTAAACTTGTTTTATAGCTTTCTCAAGCTTTCATTTCGGTGGAAAAGATGAACATTTGCATGTATTAACAAATTTTACTTTAGTTAATAAATCTTAATAGACATTTTACTATTTTAAACTTTGTAATTAAACATAAAAACCACCTATAACATGTCCAAGATTGTCCACTTACATTATAAATGGACTAATTACATAATAAGGACTTCCATATTAGTAAACCATAGCTATTTAATACTTTTAAACAATAGAACTCAACTTTTACGCGTTACGCAATTTAGTCCTTTTTACCGAATTAAGCAATTAAACAATAAAATTTCTTAACGAAGCTTTTACATAATTAATATATCATGCTAAGACCTTATTAAAATAATAAAATAAATACTTTGACTTTGGATTTGTAGTCCCAGAACCACTATTCCGATTTGAACTAAAAACGGGCTGTTACAATATTCCAATTTGCCATCCAATTCATACCAATCTTTATCTTCTCAAATCATCAAAATGACCATTTACAAATATGCATCATTTGATCTAAACTCTCAAGCATTTTAGCCATTCAAAACTTAGCTATTAGATATCTATAATACTAACTATCCACAAGCATCACATGTCCAACTTTCAAAACATCACAAGCCACATACACAAATATAAATACATGATTCAAACATACCAAAATAACCCAAAACAAGCCAACACTCATGGCTATATATACAAACCAAAATATAAAAATTTACAAGCCATTTCAAATGGCACAACACATTACCAAAATAACCAAAGTCCCTATACATGCCATATACTTAAAACATAAGCTCAAAAAGTACCAAAGTGATAGTATGATAGTGTGACGAAATCTCCAACGATCCCTAAATCTGAGCTAGCTTTGAAGTCACTATAAAACATGGAAAAATAAACAAAGTAAGCTTTATAGCTTAGTAAGCTCGTATGAAATAAACTCAATTTTAACATGAATATACAAATCATCAAATTGAACCTATCAACATGAATTCATTTAACTAACAAACCTTTCACATTTTCAAACATAATCTTATATATGAACTTCACAACTTCTTCAATTTAAGCTATATGGTTCATGTACATACACCTGTACCATCCCGTATCAATCTCATACACAATCACATCTTTCATTTACTCGTTGAACCATTTAGAATACTATCGAATACTTGGGAAACTCGCACCAAAGTGCCAATATCATGGCCCAAAGCCAACTCAATGTATCTCGCACTCAAAGTGCCACATATATTGCCGAAGCTATCTCAATCTCATATCACATATACTACTCACACTAGAGCTATCAACGGGCCTGCTCACACAAACTGTGAGTCAAGACGTAGCTATACGGTGCTACTCACACAAGCTACCAAGTAACCGCAACACATGCTAGTATACTCAGCCACCGGTAGGACATATAGGACCAGTACCCGGATCACATAATCACAATAATCCCCTAATGGCATGTCACTAGTATCCAAATCTATTCCTAAGGTTCAACTGGGATTTCGAATACCGAATCATCGTAGAATCATTGTCGAACATGTTTGAAGTCTTATATACACAGTTTATACAATATCAAAGCATTTAAAATACACTTATAATGAAACTTATTACATACGAACTTACCTCGGATGCTAAAATGACGAAATAAGTCAACTATTTTGTAACTTTGTTCTTTCTCTGATCTAAGTCCATATTTCACTTTTCTTGATCTAAATATAATCAAAATTAACTTATTTAATCACCTCTCTATTCAATTTAGCCCAAAATTCACTTTAAGGAATTTTTACACAATTGGCCCTAGTATTTTACATTTTTTACAATGTAGTCCTTATTTCATAATAACACAAATTAATGCAATTCAACCACAACCCATGCTAGCTGAATTTCAATTAAGTCCCTAGCAACCCATATTTTTCATTTATTTCACATTTTAACCACAAAGTTTCCACATTTCACAATTTAATCACTAATTTTCATTTTCAGTAAAAATCACTTAACAAAACTTGTATAACTATAATCAAACATTTATAATTTATCATTAAACATCAAATCACATGCTTATTCAACAATGGAAACATTCAAAATCTTTAACGGTTATGTAAATTAGTCCCTGGGCTAGCTAGACCTAGTTGCACGATCTCAAAAAAACAAAAATCATTAAAAATAGAACAAAAACTGTACCTTAATTAGCTATCCAAGCTTAGCCGAATTTAAAAGCTTAAAAATGGCAATTCTTAATACTAAGAAACGGTTAAAGAAGATGAAAGCACTTAGAATTTGGTTTTTATTTTTTTTATTATACTTTGAATAACCAAATTACCAAATTAACCTTAATATTAATTCATTAAAATTCATTAATCATGTCCATCTTTGTCCACTTACACTAATCATGGTCTAACTATAACATAAGGGCCTCTAATTTAAGATTCCTTAGGTCTTAAATACCTTTAACTAATAGAACAACATTTTTACACTTTACTCGATTTAGTCTTTTTTCTTAAATTAAATAATTAAACAATAAAATTTCTTAACGAAAATTTCACACAAACATATTATCATGCTGTAGACATTAAAATAATAATAAAATAATTATTTCGACTTCAGATTTGTGGTCCCGAAACCACTGCTCTTATTTAACTAAAAATAGGCTATTATAGAAGGATAGTGTGATTATGCTTCGACCGATTCCAGCCTTTACGAGCTTTCGAGCACTATAAAATAGAGAAAAGAAAATTGCGTAAGCATTTTCAAATGCTTAGTAAGTTCGTATAACAAGAATTTAACTTACCAATCATGTACATTCAAAATAAGTATACAAACATGCATCCAAATCATTATGGACATTTGCCTAAACATATATGATCTCAAGAAACTTGTTAGTCATGTATATCATTAAAATATCGAAAATCAAAGATGAGCTCATCATGTAATAACTTTCATATCATATTTTTTCATATAACATTTGCATTTCATAGTTAATCATCTTAAGTTCAATTCAACCATGTCAAAACTATTCCCGTTGAATTTATTTGAAATATTGATGGATACACATGTAGTACACTCAAAGTGTACATAATTGTAAACCGTCAACTCAGATTGAGGGGTACCAGACTAGGGCACATAATCAAGAAGCACTCTCTCGAGCCATATAATAGGATGCTTATGTGAGCCATGTAACAAGAAGCTTATCCGGGCTAAATCAAGAAACTCATAAGAGTTTAGAACAGGAAGGTCATTGAGCTTAACATGTAAATCTGAAGAGCTATTATCAAGGAGCTCCGGATAGCTATATAATAGGATGTTCGAGCGAGCCATGTAAGGATAATCACAAAGAGTCTATATCAGGATGCTCATAAAGAGCTGCGTTTGTGTCTGTAATATATGCAGGATCACAACCGATCATATGACAAGACGCTCACAAAGAGCTGCGATTGTAACACCCCAAACCCGGCCCAGACGTTATGGCCAGATCTGACGTGTCACATGGAGTTACGACTTAGTATGCATTTGTTGGTTTAAGTGATTGGGGTGGTCTTTGAAAAATAGCGGTTGAATGAAAAGCCAGTTTATCAATCTCTAGGCTATCCATTTGTTGTGCTTGTTGAGTCTTGAAAACGTTCATTAATTTTGAAAACCCGCGCAGCCTAACACTAGCAGTTTGGTCATAGTATAAATATAATCAGAAAATAAAACCATAGCGGAAAAAGAAATTTAAATAGCGGCCTTATTACAACTAAAAACCCAAAATTAAATCAGAATATAAAAATAATAAAAATAAACTAACTTAGAAAAACCAACTTTGCAGATGATGTGTGTGACAGCCCAAAGTTGACCCTAGTCGGGAAGTGGTTTCGGGACCGCTAAACCGAGTCACCGAAATGTTTGAATGTGATACTTATTGTCTAGAATATGTAATTATGAATGTGTGAAAATTTCAAGCTTCAATTTGGTTGATTTCATGTGAATTTAGTCAATAGGACTTATGTGAGAAAATTCTAAAATGTGATAGGTCAATGTGTGAGGACCTATTAGTGCATGTGGACAAAGGGGGGACTTGCATGTCAAATTCCCCCCCTACTAGTAGTGGCCGGCCATGACAAGCATGGTAGACCAAGTTTGATGGCCAAGACATGTCATAGACATGTTTTGTTGGTGCATCATGGGTGGAAAAAAATAAAATAATAGGCATGGAAATTAAATAATGGAAAGGAGTATGATGAATACACAAAAAAAAATGTGTAGTTGATTCTTTTCCCCCCCATTGCCGTGAGCTAAAGAAAAGAGAGGAGAAGATCTTTGTTCATCCTTTTCTCACCTTCATTTAGCCTAAATTAGAAAGAAAAACAAAGAAAAAAATTTCTCATCCTTTGGTTCATCCTTGGCCAAAAATTTTAAGGAGGAAAGAAGAAGAAAGGTGAAGAGATTCGGCCATGCATGTAGCTAGGCTAAGGTATGTTTGATGATGTTCCATGAGATGCATGCATGTTTTAGTTGTTAGCTTGAGTTCTACCTAGCCCATGGTCTAAATCTTGCTATGTGATGGAATTGGCACTTGACCATGGATGCATCATTCTTGGTTGGTGTTTGATGTTGTGGTGATGAGGCATGAGGATGAGTTAAGATTCGGCCTAGGTGGAGGTTGTGTTAATGCCATTGCATGCAAAATATGAAGCTTGTTAATGATGCATGTGATGATGGCTTGATGATTCTTGAACCTCCTTTTTAGCATTTTTGTGTGAGCACATATGTGCATTGGTTGCTAAATGGAGAAGAATCGGCTAGCAAGATGTGTGCTAAGGCCGAATGTAACTTTGCATGTTAATGAGCAATGCATGTGTTAAATTGATGAAAAGGGGGAGGATGCTTTACTAGTGTGTATATGTGTGTATTAAGTGTTGAAATCGACCCCAAAAATAGACATGCATATTCGGCCAAGGGGAAAGAAATTAGCTAATATGTTGTGTTGATGCATGATTTTTGCATGTATGAGACTTTAATGTCTAATGTATAAATATGGGCTAAGAGCCTTGTGTTCATCTTTTTGATGCCTAAATGATGAAATCAATTTATTTGTTTAATTAAGCTCAAGAGCAAAGGGGAAATAAATCCGATAAAGGGAAGGAAAAAGTGGTTGAATAGCTAGCGGAATTGTTCGACAACACCCGAGGTAAGTTCTTGAGTAAGAGAGCTTAAATTACGATGTGATTAAATCATGCTCTATGTGTGGCTATTGAGCCGAATGTGCAAGGACGATATGTGCCTTGTGTTTGAGTTTCGCAAATGAAAATGAAATATGAATGTGCCATGAATTATTGTTAGATGTGCATGATTAATTGAATGCTGTCCGGGCTAAGTCCCGAAGGCTTTGTGCTAAGTGAATATATCCGGACTAAGATCCGAAGGCATTTGTGCGAGATACAAATTCCGGGTTAAGCCCCGAAGGCCTTTGTGCGAGATACTAAATCCGGGTTAAGTCCCGAAGGCATTCGTGCGAGTTATTAAATCCGGGTTATGTCCCGAAGGCATTGTGTGAGTTACTAAAACCGGGCTATGTCCCGAAGGCATTTGAACGAGGAGCTATATCCGGTTAAACCCCGAAGGTACGTGATTTGGTAATGAATGAGCTTGCTGTAAAATTCCAGCGAATACTCGAAAAACATCCCAATATGGGGATATGTTACGTATGTGTTGAATTTAATCGAGCCCTTACAAATAAATGTTCGCTCAGTTGATAAACGAGCTACCGACCTTCGGCTAAGTTAGTCTATTGTGTATGTACATAAGGGTTGTTAATGTTGTGAAGCAAGTGTGATATCGGTAAGTTGCGTATTATGAAATATTCCGTTTAGCTAAATGTGTGTTATTCTTTGTTTATGCTGGAATTCCTTGCTCAAAACTTACTAAGCATAAATTGCTTACTCGTTACACTGCTCCTCTGTTTTATAGATTTTTGGTTATTTCGATCTCAAAAATATAAAAATTACTTCAAACGGGACATAATTACCTACCTAATTAAGCTTGCTTGGTTTTCTTTCTCTTTCCTAGGGTTTCCATAGGAAATTTGGGGATGATGATGAAATAAGATGACATTAGGCTATTATCATCTTTATTTATTCCAAATTCCAATTTAGTCCTTTTCTTTTTCTAATTTTCCATGGATGATTCATCCTAAATATCTACTAACTCCATTTAATGGTCTAATTACCATATAAGGACCTCAAGTTTTAAATTCCATATCTATTTGATACTTATAGCTACTAGAACTCAACTTTTACATTTTATGCAATTTGGTCCTTTCTATAATTAAACACAAAATCAGTAAAATTTTCTTATCGAAATTTTCATACGTCGTTCCTATTATAATGCAGACCATGCAATACTGTTAAAATAAATTTTCTTTCTGTGTCGAATTTGTGGTCCCGTAACCACTATTCCGATTTCACTAAAAACGGGCTGTTACAACTCTCTCCCCCTTAAAGAATTTTTGTCCTCAAAAATCTTACCAATAAATAGGTTCAGATATTACTTTCTCATGATATCCTCTGCTTCCTAGGCAACTTCTTCAATCCCATGTCGTTGCCAAGGAACTTTTACTAAAGCCACTTTTTTATTTCTTAATTCTTTTGTCTTTTGCGCCAGCATTTTAATCGGTTCTGCAATGTAAGTCATTGCAGGCTGAATTTCACTTCTGTCGAAGAGATAACATGTGATGGATCTGACCGATATCATCGTAACTAGACACACGGAAAACATTATGAATTCTGTCAAGCTCTAGTGGTAATACTAATCGATATGCAACAGGTCCAATTTTTTATGTGATCTCTTATTATCTAATGAACCGTGGACTTAGTTTTCCTTTACGACAATGCAACACCCCAAACCCGGCTTAGATGTTATGGCCAAATCTGTGATGTCACATTGAAGTGTTTTTTGAAAAACATAATTTCATTGAAAATCCGTTCTATATCAAACCCTCTTTGTGATTTTAACAAAATTCTAGGATATCATGTTCATTGTTAAGACTCAAATCGTTTTAGCAAAATGTGGATCATATTAGATTGTTATTACACTTTAAAACAATGTTTGTTGTGGAAGCTTTCAAAATAGGTTGTGTAAACGTGGTGTTTTGGAAAAGCATTTATTTGTTTGAAAACCCGTGGCCTACTACTAATAGATATAAATCAAAGAAATAGATCCAAAATTAAAATAAAAACTTATAGAGGCCTTATTAAAAAATAAATACCCAAATTAAATTACTTAAAAATGAAAAGTTAAAAATGGAAGCTAATGTAGTTGTGTGCCCACCTTCGAGTCCCTCGCAGCACCGATCCGCCTAAGGATTACCTGTACAGTTAAAATAGATGGGTGAGTTTACAAAAAATCAGTGTGTAATCCCATATAAGCAAACAATCAAAAAACAAACACAGTCTGGGTCTATGCCCTTTTTAGAACAGTGACAATATCAGTGTGGGCCTTAGCCCAATTCAGTAGCGGTCACAGTATAGATATGCAATCACAAATCCTACCCAGCCAGCCTTAACACACCACTCCATCCAACCCTACACACTATGTGGGTATAAAACCAACCCACCCATCACCTACACACCACTCCGTCCAGCCTTACACCCATCCCTACACACCAAAAATAGCACCAGTTGTGACACTAAACAGAAATTGCAGCGGAGCTGGCAGTACAGTACACTTCCTCCAATCGTAACAACCCATCCCCATGATACATATCATAATATCAATCATGTGTGCAACATATAAAAATGGCATGCTCAATACAGTCATACATCTTATAAGAGCATAATAGTCATTTTACCTCATAGGGGCATAACAGAGATTAATAAATTTTAGGGTCAAGGTATGCTTATCGACCCAACAGTAGGTCCAGAGTCGTCTCGAGCGACCTGTGCAATCTTCGCAGTCAAATAGTGAAAATGGGCCCAAGGCCCATAATGTAGGCCCATCTAGGCCCACACGCCCGTGTGGCCCACAAGCCCATATCTAGCCTTGGCCGTGTGAACTACACAGCCTGGCCCAACATTTTCCATTCATCTGTGTGGTTTACCCGTGTGGGGCCCACACAGCCCATTTAGGCCCAACGTGGCCCAAAACGGCCTAAGCCCATGAAATTGATAATGGTGGCTTTGACGATCCAGCACCCATGTTTTTGTGTTTGAACTACCACACGAGTGAGCTCACGTTCGTGTGGCACTGATAGTCTCTTATTTAGGCTTTTGCTGATTTACGAGTAGAGGCAGTGTTTAACACACTATGCTCACGAAAACGTGCTAATAATGTAACACCCTGAATTTGGGCCTAGAAGTTTTGGGCCTTGAGCATGGGAGCGGTTGAAGGCAGCTTATAATATTCTGTTGTGCATGCAAATTTCGTTAATGAAGGCTTGTTTTAGTGGTTAAGTGTGTTTAGAAGTGTTGGAGAAGTCTTGGGTTTAAACCTGGACTCTAGCAAAAAATTTGGTTTAAGGTGAATCAAACCCTGGGTGTAGTAGGTAGGCCTTAAGAATATTGTTGGAGAAATTGTGACACAAAAAAGCTTATGGCTTAGTGGCAAGTGGCGTGTGGAGCATTTGAGGGGAGGCATGGGTTCGAATCCCATAGCAAGCAAAGAGCATTTATTTTGCTAATAGGGGGCGGCAAGAGATGGTGTTGAATTTAAACTCTGATGTTGGAGGGATCCCACATCGGGAAGCTAACATAAGAGTGGATGGGAAGCTGGCTTTAAATAGAGAGAACCATGAGGAGAGTAAAGGTACCTTTCTTGGTTGATCCTTTTCGCTTTATGGCGTGCTCGTTTGGGTTGGGCGTCGGCTAAGAGTGCTCAGAGCGTGGATTAACTCCAGTCTCCAATCAGGTGTGTATTTATCACTACTCTTGTTGTTGGATGGCTACTTCGGGCCGCGATGGGCTGAAAGGGGCCATGTGGGCCCAATGGGCCTACGGGCCCAATTGGATAAGTTGTTTGATTGTGTAGTAAATATTGGACTAGGCTAGGTGAATCGCATATCTTTGGCTAGGTTTGGGCTAAAAGGGCCACACGAGCGTGTGGGCCCATTTGGGCCGAGAATAGGCTTTAGGCCCATTCGTATTGTTATCCATGTTTAGAATACTTTAGTTTACCAATTACTGAAATGCCCTCGACTTGTAAAATTACCAAAGTACTCCCGATTTACAGAATTACTATTTTACCCTCGATTTACAGAATTACCATTTTACCCTCAGTTTACAGAATTACTGTTTTACCCTCGATTTACAGAATTATCGTTTTACCCTCGATTTGTAAAATTACTGTTTTACCCTTGATTTACAGAATTACTGGTTTACCCTCAGTTTACAAAATTATCATTTTACCCTAAATTTACAGAATTACCGTTTTACCCTTGATTGTGAAATTACTGAAATACCCCTGTAGGGTAGAATTTCCGAAATACCCCTATAAGGTAGAATTACTAAAATACCCTTATAGGATAGAATTACCAAAATACCCCTGTAGGGTAGAATTATCGAAATACCCTTGTAGGGTAGAAATACCGAAATACCCCTGTAGGGTAGAATTACCGAGATACCCTTGTGGGGTAAAATTACCATTTTGCCCCTAGGGTGTTAAATGACTGTTTTGCCCTTGTGGGCATGTGACTGACTTGGACTGTGTGTTTGACGGATTTGATTGTGAATATATGTTGGTGATATTAATGACTTGACTGTGATTGTTGGATTCTAATATGGGCGTGACATTCTGCATAAATGACATGTTGCATGGGTTGGGATTTTGTACGGAGGAAGCGTTCTGGTGGCTATGCCACAAATATCTGTTCTGGTGGCTCTGCCACAATATCTGTATTTGGTGACTCTGTCACAATATCTATTGACCGATCGATGGCTAAGTGCCGATCACGCTACCGAAGGCTGTGTGCCGTTGTTGTGGGCTTCGTGCCGATTATAGACCCGTTTTTAATGGCTCTCTGCCAACCTAAATATGGCTTTGTGCCATCTTGACTATGGCTTCGTGCCAAACGTATTTACCTGTAGCTATGTGCCTAACATATTTGTTGATGACTCTGTGTCGATCATATTTACCGAAGGCTGTGCGCCAGTTATATTACCGTCACTGATGGCTATGTGCCGAAGTTATTACAGTTATCTATGGCTTTGTGCCACATATTCTGTTAGGTGGGTTTGCCACATTATCTGATTCTGGTGGCTCTGCCACAATATCTGTATCTGGTGACTCTGTCACGATATCTGTTCTGGCAGCCATGCTGTAAATTCTGTGGTATGTAGCGGAAGGGTGGGTCGAGTTGTCTCCCCACATGGTGTAAGGTTGGTACAGGGGTGTATACGGCTGGATTGGGTTTGGATTGCATTCACATTCTGATGCTGATTCTATCACCTAATTCTGATTCTGATTCTGATTCTGTTACTAATACTGATTCTGATTCTGATTCTGTCACCTAATTCTGATTCTGATTCTGATTCTGTTACTAATATTGATTCTGATTCTGATTCTGTTATTGATTCTGATTCTAATTCTCATTTTGGTTCCAATTCTGATAATGTTTCTTATTCTGTAATGGGCTAAGGTCCATCTGGTACTGTCTGTTGTAATGGGCTAAGACCAGATTGGTACTAAAATTGTAAGTAAGGTTGGGGCCAGACTTTTAATTCTTTTAGATGACTGACTGTTCCTTTTTTATAGTAGGGGATTTCACACTAAGTTTTCGTAAACTCACCCCGTTTATTAACCTTTCAGGTAATTTCCAGCCTTAGATGGATCGGGGTTGCTAGGGGCTCGGAGGAAGCCACACATACTGTTTATGTTACAGTTTTGATTATTACCTTGAAATTATTTTATGTGGGTTGTAGTAAAGCCGTTGTAATTTTCTGGATTTCAAATTTGGAGTTTTATTTATTGTTCTTATAATTGCTAGTATTAGAACACGATTTTCCAAAGCAACTACTGTTATTCAAAACATCACGTAACCGCAATTGTTTTTAAAGTAAGTTTCCGCAACTACCAAGATTTTTACAAAGTTGTTAAGAATGTTATTCAACTGAGGTTTTCTAACAAGGTTTAAAAAAGGAATAAGTTTTTAATTATTAAGAAGGGTTTTTAATGGAAACATGGTTTTCGAAAAACACTTCAATGTGACACGCCAAGTTCGAGCCAAACTTCCAGGCCGGGTTTGGGGTGTTACAAATAATCCCCAAGTACTCCAACCTACATTCAATCATAAGTTCTGGTTAATCGCATCGTAATGGAATTGTCAAAACCCCACCAAAATACTTGATCAAAGGATTACCTACACTTGCTTAGATCAGTCGATTGTGGCTTGCCCATTTAAACCGTTTGCAAGAGACAAATCACTAGGCCTTAGGGGGTTATTTGCACTTCAACCAAACCTTATCAACCATCAAACAAAAGAACAATTTGAACTAGACAAAAAGTCACTTACTAAAAACGCAGAACAGATAAGAAGAACATTCGGCCCACACCCACACAAAAGCCGAAATAACACAGAATGGTAGAGGCAAAGTGGAATAATTGCACCCCTAGTTGTAATTGGCAAAGGGAAGAAGATGTTAGAAGATAGATCACAACGGCAGAGAGAAACAAGAGAGAATTATGTACACTTATAGATTTGTCAGAGAACCGTTACTAAACCAATATCGAAAATAAAAGAGAAGAAAACAATAACTGTGTACTCGAACTTGAGATGGAATGTTTCGCTAATATAAAACGTAGAGAACTGACAGAACTAAATGAGGGGAAGAGTGTTCTGTTTTAGCAATACAAGGAGGGACACTCGAAAAAAGTTGAAGGAATAAAGAGAAAAGGGGAAAGGGGTATTCGGCTATTACTGGAAGAAAAGGAAAATTTGAGAGAGGACGAAATAGGGGATAATTAGCCAAGCACAAGATTTAGAAGAGCAGGATTGATAGTGTCAAAAGAACTGAGAGAGAAAGAGGAATGAGAGAATTCGACTAAGAAGAAGGAGGGAAAGAAGAGCAAAATGATGAAATGAGGGACCTCAAGAGAAGTGAAAAATTGATGCCAGCAAAAATGAATGATACTACCAAAACCTCCCTATCATTATTCGGCCTCCACAGAAAAAGAGAGAGCCAATATGTTCATAGCACCCAAAAATAGATGGCTAAACTCACCAAAATCGAAAGTCCAGAGTGCAACAAATCCCATTTGACACCAACTCTTCTCCTACCACAAAACCCCACGATTTTCTCCTATAATCTCTCCTAAAATCCCTCTAACCAAACACTATCCACATCCCAACATTCCCTCCTACAAGCCCTCCATGACCAGTTCAAACTCCACTCCACTCAGCAGTGTTTTGGTCAAACTCTACTACCCACACAACTTAGGCAGCAAAATAGAACCCCCATTGCGTAAACCAGGACTCAAATTTCAGACCTTAGACATTAGTAACATGACACTTATCCCCTGGACCAGCATGCCCCTTTGTTCATGTTTTTCCTTTATTTACTTAAAAGCCTACTGCCTAGAGACAGTGTTTATTCCTTTAAAAACAAAACTTTTTGCATTTTCTTAAGCTTGAACCCAAGACTTCTCAGACACTTCCTAGAACACTTAACCACTGAGGTAAGCATGCATTTGTGTCACCGTCTTGCACAACTAAATATTTATGTACATCCTTCTAACTATACCCCTGCTCAAAACCTAATACTTCTAGGCCCAAAATTCCGGGAGTTACAATTCACCCCACTTTAAAGAAATTTCGTCCTGAAATTTCCAACTATCAGATTAGTCACATAACATAGTCATCACCACTACGCTCCCGCTGCGCACTCTAGTTTCGAAATGCAACCACATTTAACTTGAATGATTCCAATACGGTCTATAGATAGATCAGAACAATGCGTTAATCCAATACTCAGCCGCACGATCATGAGACCTAGCTCGAGCACTCCCGGGCTGCTGCCACCGCCTCTTGTACCCCTTTCGCAAGTACCTCTGGTGTTTATTATCGAATTCCGTTTTATCTTATTAACAGTTTTATGCATCAGTTTACAGTTCTAGTGTTTATTAACGAATATTTTATGAAAATTATTATTAGTATTTCAGAGTTTTGTTTTCGCAGATCGTAGTCTTACAACAGTTTTAGTTTACCATAAATAGGATATTTCAGTATAGTCTACTACCTACAGTAGTCTCAGTATTTCAATTTAAACAGACAGTAATTTCAAAGGACTTACAGAATCGGCTCCGGAGACTCGGTGTACCATACATTTAGTAAAACATTTCCAAGTACAGTTCTTTTTCGAAATTCCAAGTTTTTAGAAGAAACCCAAATCCACAGCCAAGTTTTGTAAACTTGGCTCTAATACCACTAAATGTAACACCCCAAACTCGGCCTAGACATTATGGCTGAATCTGCGATGTAACATTAAAGTGTTTTTGAAAAACATAATTTTGTTGAAAGTTCGTTCTATATCAAAACCTCTTTGTGATCTTAACGAAAGTTTAGGATATCTTGTTCATTTTTAAGACTCAAATCGTTTTAGAAAAATGTGGATCATATTAGATTGTTATTACACTTTAAACAATGTTTGTTGTGGAAGCTTTGAAAATAGGTTGTGTAAACGTGATGTTTTGGAAAAGCGTTTGTTTTTTTTGAAACATGCGTCCTACTACTAACAGATATAAATCAAAGAAATAGATCCCATATTAAAATAAAAACCTATAAAGGCCTTATTACAAAAAAAACCAAAATTAAATTACTTAAAAATGAAAAATTAAAAACGGAAGCTAATGTAGTTGTGTAGCCACCTTCAAGTCCCTCGTCGCACCAATCTGCCTAAGGATTACCTATACAGTTAAAAAAGTTGGGTGAGTGTACAAAAACTTAGTGTGTAAGCCCATACAGACAAACAATCAAAAAACAAACACAGTCTAGGCTTAAGCCCTTTTTAGAACAGTCACAATATCAGTGTGGGCCTTGGCCCAATTCTGTAACGATCACATATAGACATGTAATTAGAAATGCTTCCCAGCCAGCCTCTACACACCACTCCATCCAACCCTACACACTATGTGGGGATAAAATCAACCCACCCATCCCTACACACCAAAAATAGCACTAGTTGCGGTACTAAATAGAAATTACAGCAGAGCTGCCAGTGGAGTACACTTCCTCCAATCATAACAATCCATCCCCATGCAACATATCATAGTATCATGCATTTATGCAACATATATAAAATGGCACGCTCAATACAGTCATACATCTTATAAGGGCATAATAGTCATTTTACCTCATAGGGGCATAACAGATATTTATAAATTTTGGGTTCGATGTATGCTTATCAACCCAACAGTAGGTCCAGAGTCGTCTCGAGCGACCTGTGCAACCTTCGCAGTCAAATAGTGAAAATGGGCACAATGCCTACAATGCAGGCCCATCTGGGCCCACATGCCCGTGTGGCCCACAAGCCCATATCTAGCCTTGGCCGTGTGAACTACATAACCTGGCCTAATATTTTCCATTCATCTGTGTGGTTTACACGTGTGGGGCCCACGAGCCTGTGGGGACCACACGACCCATTTCAGCCCAACGTCGCCCAAAACGGCCTAAGCCCATGAAATCAATCATGGTGGCCTGTACAATCCAATGCCGATATTTTTGCGTTCAAACTACCACACGAGCGAGCTCACGTTCATGTGGCACCGACGGTCTCTTATTTAGGCTATTGTCGATTTACGAGTAAAGGCAGTGTTTAACCCACCTTTCTCATGAAAATGTGCGAATAATCCCCAAGTACTCCTACATTCAATCACAAGTTTCAGTTAATCGCATCCTAATGGAATTGTCAAAAGCCTCACCAAAATACTTAATCAAATGATTATCTAACACTTGCTTAGATCAGTCGATTGTGGCTTGCCCATTTAAACTGTTTGCAAGAGACTAATCTCTAGGCCTTAGGGGGTTATCTGTACTTCAACCAAACCATATCAACCATAAAACAAAAGAACAGATTGAACTAGAAGAAAAGTCGTTTACCGAAAATGCAGAGTCCAGATAAGAAGAACATTTAGCCCATACCCACACAAAAGCCAAAGTCACACAGAATGGTAGAGGCAAAGTGGAATAATCACACCCCTAGCAGTAATCAGCAGAGGGAAGAAGATGTTAGAAGAAAGATCACAACGGTAGAGAGAAACAAGAGAGAATCATGTGCACTTACAGATTTGTTAGAGAACCCTTACTAAACCGAAATTGAAAATAAAAGACAAGAAAACAATAACTGTGTACTATAATCTCTCCTAAAATCCCTCCAACCAAACACTATCAACATCCCAACATTCCCTCCTACAATCCCTCCATGACCAGTTAAAACTCCACTCCATTCAGCAGTGTTTTGGTCAAACTCTACTACCCACACGGCTTAGGCAGCAAAATAGAACCCCCATTGCGCAAAGCAGGACTTGAACTTCAGACCTCAAACATTAGTAACATGACACTTATCCCCTGGACTAGTAGGCCCATTTTTTCATGTTTTTCCCTTATTTACTTCAAAACCTACTGCCTAGAGATAGTGCTTATTCCTTTAAAAACAAAACTTTTTACACTTGCTCAAGGTTGAACCCAAGACTTCTTAGACACTTCCCAGAACACTTAACCACTAAGGCAAGCATGCATTTGTGTCACCTTCTTGCACAACTAAATATTTATGTACATCCTCTTAACTGTACCCCTGCTCAAAACCTAATACTTCTAGGCTTAAAATTCTGGGCGTTACAGGCCAAACCAGAGAACTTTCTTCCAAGGTGATACTTTTAAGAATACCTTGTCTCCAACTTGAAATTCTATCTCCTTTCGTTTAAGATCAACATAAGACTTTTGACGATTAGAGGCTACTTTCAAACTATCCTAAACCACCTTCACCTTTTCTTCAATTTCACGATTTAGATCAACTCCATATATCTTTTTCTCACTGAGTTACGTCCAGTACAACAGAGTTCTAAATTTACGACCATACAGAGCCTCATACAGTGCCATTTTAATACTTGACTGATAACTATTATTATATGCAAATTCAACTAAAGGCAAATATTTTTCCCAGTTACTTTCAAATTCCAACACATAACACCAAAGCATATCTTATAAAATCTGTATCACATGTTTAGATTGTCCATTAGTCTGAGGATGGAATGCAGTACTAAAATGTAACCGTGTACGCAAAGCTTCTTGCAACTTGGTCCAAAACAGGATGTAAATTGAGGATCTCTATCAGAAATAATAGAAATCGGTACCCCATGTAAATTAACAATATTAGAAACATATAATTCTACTAACCTGTCCAGGGTGAAATCCATACGTAGCAGAATAAAGTGTGCAAACTTTGTTAATCGATCGATGATTACATAAATGAGATCTTCCTTTTTTGGAGATAGGGGTAACCATGATACAAAATCAATAGTAACTCTTTCCTATTTCCATTCCGATATCATAATTGGCTGTAATAATCCAGAAGGTACCTGGTGTTCAGCTTTAACTTGCTCACATATCAAACACTTAGACACAAATTCAGAAATATCGCGTTTCATTCTCAACCACTAGTACATCTTTTTCAAATCATTGTACATTTTGTTACTTCTTGGATAAACAGGCATAATACCATTATGAGCTTCGTTCAAAATCTTTTGTACATGTTCTGAATTCCTCGATAGACATATTCTACCTCTAAATAATAGATAATCATCAGACCCAATCTGAAATTATGAATTAGAATTCAACTCACACTGTACCTGTTTAACTCGTAGTTCATCATTATTTTCCTGAGCTTCAGAAATCTACTGCAAAAAGTCAGTCTAGCTTTTAACTCAACTATGATTGAACAATCATCAGATAACAACAATCAGGTGTTCATTGCTCGTAAGGCAAACAGGGATTTTCTACTCAGAGCATCTGCAACCACATTAGCTTTTCCCAGATGATAATCAATAACCAAATCATAATATTTTAATAGTTCAAGCCACCTGCGCTATCTCATAATCAAATCCTTTTATGACATCAAATACTTTAAACTTTTATGATCAGTAAATATATGGCATTTCTCACCAAAAGAAATGTAACACCCCAAACCCGGCCTGGAAGTTTGGCTCGAATCTAGCGTGTCACATTGAAGTGTTTTTCGAAAACCATGTTTCTATTAAAAACCCTTTTTAAACCTTGTTAGAAAACCTCAGTTGAATAAAATTCTTAACAACTTTGTAAAAATCTTGGCAGTTTCGGAAGCTTAATTTAAAAACAATTACGGATACGTGATGTTTTGAACAATAGTAGTTGCTTTGGAAAACCGTGTTCTAATACTAGCAATTATAAGAACAATAAATAAAATTCCAAATTTGAAATCCAGAAAATTACAACGGCTTTACTACAACCCACATAAAACATTTAAAAGTAATAATCAAAACTATAACATAAACAGTGTGTGTGGCTTCCTCCGAACCCCTCGCAGCTTCGATCCGTCTAAGGCTGGAAATTACCTGAAAGGTTAATAAACGGGGTGAGTTTACGAAAACTCATTGTAAAATCCCCTACTATAAAAAGGAACAGTCAGTCATATAAAAGAATTAAAAGTCTGACCCCAGCCCTACTTACAGTTTCAGTACCAATTGGGCCTTAGCCCATTATAACAGACAGTACCAGATGTGCCTTAGCCCATTACAGAATAAGAAACATTATCAGAACTAGAATCAAAATGAGAATCAGAACCAGAATCAAGTGATAGAATCAAAATTAGAATCAGAATCAGAATCAGAATTAGGTAACAGAATCAGAATCAGTATCAAGTAACAAAATTAGAATCAGAATGTAAATGCAAACCCAACCCATATCCATCCGTATACACCCCCGTACCAACCTTGCACCATGTGGGGAGACAACTCAAACCACCCATCCGCTACACACCATAGAATTTGCAGCATGGCTGCCAGAACAAATATTGTGACAGAGTCACCAGATACAGATATTGTGGCAGAGCCACCAAAACAGATATTTGTGGCATAGCCACCAGAAACAGATAATGTGGCAAAGCCACTTAACAGAATACGTAGCACAAAGCCATCGGTAACGGGTTTATAATCGGCACGAGGCCCACAATATTGATACGAAGCCCACAATAACGGCACACAGCCTTCGGTAACATGATCGGCACTCAGCCAACGATAACGGGTCTATAATCAGCACGAAGCCCACAATAACGGTACACAGCCTTCGGTAACATGATCGGCACTCAGCCATCGATCAGTCCACAGTTGTCTGGGGCGACTCATGCGACCTTATCAAATCAGTATGAATATACAGCTCCTAAGCCTTTGGTGGATCCACAGTTGTCAAGTAACCATGCGATCCTAACAGATCAAATCTTCCTCCGTACAAAATCCCAACCCATGCAACATGTCATGTATGCAGAATGTCATGCCCATATTTGAATCAAACAATCACAGTCAAGTCATTCATATCACCAACATATATTCACAATCAAATCCGTCAACCACACAGTCCAAGTCAGTCACTTGCCCATAAAGGCAAAACAATCATTTAACACCCTAAGGGAAAAATGGTAATTTTACCCCACAAGGATATCTCGGTAATTCTACCCTACAGGGGTATTTTGGTATTTTACAAATCGAGGGTATTTTGATAATTTCACAAATCAGGGGTATTTTGGTAATTTTATAAGATAGGGGTATTTTGGTAATTTTACAAACTAGAGGTATTTTGGTAATTTTGCTGATCGAGGGTATTTTGGTAATTTTTTAAACCAAGGGTATTTCAGTAATTTTGTAAATCGAGGGTAAAACAGTAATTCTGTAAATCGAGGGTACTTTGGTAATTTTAGAAGTCGAGGGTATTTTAGTAATTTGGTAAACTAAAGTATTCTAAACAGGGATAAC
The DNA here is from genome assembly GCF_007990345.1 of Gossypium hirsutum. Lineage (NCBI taxonomy): Eukaryota > Viridiplantae > Streptophyta > Magnoliopsida > Malvales > Malvaceae > Gossypium > Gossypium hirsutum. The sequence goes on along the minus strand of NC_053424.1, from coordinate 58,759,506 downwards.
AATACGAATGTGCCTAAAGCCCATTCTCGGCCCAAATGGGCCCACACGCTCGTGTGGCCCTTTTAGCCCAAATCTAGCCACAGATATGAGATTTACCTAGCCTAGTCCAATATTTACTACACAATCAAACAACTTATCCAATTGAGCCCGTAGGCCCATTGGGCCCACATATCCCCCTTTCGACCCATCGCGGCCCGAAGTAGCCATCCTACAGCTAGAGTAGTGAAAAATACACACCTGATAGGAGACTGGAGTTAATCCGCGCTCCGAGCACTCTTAGCCGACGCCCAACCCAAACGAGCACGCCATAAATCAAAAGGGATCAGCCAAGAAAGGTACCTTTACTCTCCTCATGGTTCTCTCTATTTAAAGCCAGCTTCGTATCCACTCTTATGTTAGCTTCCCGATGTGGGATCCCTCCATCATCAGAGTTTAAATTCAACACCAACTCTTTCCTCCCCCTGTTAGCAAAATAAGTGCTCTTTGATTGCCATGAGTTTTGAACCCCGGACCTCCTTGCAAACTCTATGATGCCACCTTCCTGCCTCTTATGTGGCACTACTTTGCCACTAGACCACAAGGCTTTTTGTGGCACAATTTCTCGAACAATATTCTTAAGGCCTACCTACTACACCTAGGGTTTGATTCACCTTAAACCAAAATTTTTGCTAGAGTCCAGGTTTGAACCCAGGACTTCTCCAACACTTCTCAGCACACTTAACCACTAAAACAAGCCTTCATTAACGAAATTTACATTCACAAAAAAATATTATAAGCTGCCTTCAACTGCTCCTATGCTCAAGGCCCAAAACTTCTCGGCCTAAATTCAGGGTGTTGCAAAAATAGTGTCACCAAAATTTCAAAGCAAATACAATGGCTGCCAATTCTAAATCATGTATCAATTAATTCTTTTCATGTGGTTTTAGCTATCTAGAAGCATAAGCTATTACTTTACCTTATTGCATTAAAACACAAACTAAACCATTCAATGTTGCATCACTATAAATTACAAATTCCTTACCCGATTCAGGGTGAACTAGTATGAGTGCTTCAGTCAACAAGGCTTTCAACCTATCAAAACTCTGCTGGCATTTATTAGTCCATTCAAATTTCACATCCTTCTTTAACAAATGGGTCATTCGAGAGGCTATCATCGAGAAACCTTGTACAAATCTCCAATAGTAACCAACTAATCCTAGAAAACTTCTGACTTCAGACACATTTTTTGGTGGCTTCTAATTAACAATTGCTGATATTTTATTCGGGTCAACTCCAATGCCTTCAGAAGATACTATATGTCCAAGAAAACTAACTTCCTGAAGCCAAAATTCATATTTACTAAATTTGGTATACAGTTGTAATACAATTCTCAAATGATCAACATGCTCATTTTGATCTCGAGAATATGCCAGGATATTATTAATAAATACTACCACAAATCTATCTAAATACAGTTTGAAAATTCTATTTATCAAATCCATAAATAATGGAGGTGCATTAGTCAAACTGAACGGCATCACAAGAAACTCATAGTGCCTGTACTAGGTTCTGAAGGCTATATTCAGTACATCTGAGTCTTTCACTTGTAACTGATAATAGCAAGAACAAAGATCAATCTTTGAAAATACAGTGTCCCTTTTCAAATGGTCAAACAAATCGTCAATATAAGGAAATGGATACTTGGTCTTGATTATAACTTTGTTGAGCTGTCTGTAATCAATACATAATCTCAACGGCCTATCTTTCTTCTTAACAAATAAAACTAGTGTACCCCAAGGTGATCAACTGGGTCGAGCAAAACTTTTATCTGTTAGTTCTTGCAATTGTGCTTTCAACTACTTTAATTCAGTAGGAGCCACTTTGTAGGGTACTATGGATATCGGTGTTGTCCCCAGAACAAGATCTATAGAAAATTCTACCTCTCTAACAGGTGGTAAACCAGGTAATTTTTTCGGAAACACATCAAGAAATTCACAAACAACTGGTACTGACTTAATCTTCAATTCAGACACTTTACTGTCCAACACATATGCAAGAAAAGCATCATACCCTTTTCTGACATATTTCTGTGCTGATATAGCTAAGATTATAATGAACAACCCATCCAGTTTATCAGATTCAATACGAAGTAATTCACCATTCTGACATTTTAACACAATGTACTTCTGTTTACAATTTACCACTGCATCATGCTAAGTTAACTAGTCTATACCCAAAATTATATCAAATTCATCAAATGGCAACAACACTAAATCAGCCAAGAAACAATAGCCCTGTACCATTAATGGACAATTTTTACAAACATTATCCACCATCACATACTAGCCCAAGGTATTTGAAACTTTAACCACGAATTTAGTGGACTCAATAGGTAAATTTTTAATAGACACTAAATTCGTGCATATGTATGAATATGTTGAACCAAGATCAATTAAATTAATAATATCAGTATCAAAAAGAGAAAATGTACCAGTAATAACATCAGGTGCAAAAGCATCCTCACGTGTACGTATAGCATATGCTCTGACTGGTGCTTGTCCTTCAGATTTAGCGGTTGAATCTTTTGTAGCACCTCGGTTACCACTGACATTTCTAGGATGATGGGGTGGTCTACCTTTCCAGCTGGGGTTACTTGGCTTCAAAGTCCGAACAGTATCATTTCAAGCCTTTCTGGACAATCTTTAAGATAGTGGTTGAGAGAACCACATCTAAAGTAGGCTCTGCTTCTCATATGACATTCCTCAAAATGAAATGTATTAGAATATTTACATCGAGGTTTGGGACTACCAACACTTCCAGCACTTGCAACTGATGGAGACAGAAATCTTAAATTAAAGCATTGAGAGCCTCGATCCTTTCTAGAATACCCAATAGATAAGACAGAATGATCATCATATTTCTTTGATTTTTTTGAAGCTGACAATTGTGATTTCCCCATAAATCTTTTATTCAAAGTTTGGGCTTCCATCTCTGCCTACCTATTTTCTTTATTTTATTCTTCAGCTTTATGTGCCCAGTCAACCAGTACAACAAATTCTTTTAATTCTAAAATCCCAGCTAACAACTTGATGTCTTTATTTAATCCCTCTTCAAACTATTTACACATAGCACCTTCAGTCGGGATAATTCTTTGGCATATTTACTCATTCTGACAAATTCTCGTTCATACTCAGATACCGTCATATTCCCCTGTTTGAGCTCTAAAAGTTCTTTCTTTTTTTTTGATTAAGAAATCTCTAGCTAATTTACTTCTTTTTGAATTCTGTTTGGAAAAGTTCCCATGTAACATTTTTTCTCGGTACAACAGAAATGATGGTATTCCACCACTGAGAGGCTGAGTCTTTTAGCAAAGATACAACACATTTCAAACATTCTTTAGGTGCGTAAGACAATTCATCTAAAACCCTGATTGTATTTTCTAATCACAATTCAACCCTTTCTGGATCATCATCGGTAGTAGCCCTGAATTCTTCTACCCTATATTTCTGAATTTTATATACCCGAGGCTTATGAATTCTAACAGATTCAACATCTTGTGGCATATCGGGAACCGGTTGAGTGGCAGGAGGGGGAGGTTGTTGTACAGTAGGATTTGTTCTCAAGAATTCTGTGAACCAATTATTCATCGTATGAAAGAAGGCTTCTTTTGCCTCCTCATCTCAGCCCTCAGATCCGGGCCTTCTATTACTACTAATGTAGCTCTTTGAACCAAAGTTGGAGCATTGCATTCAGCTTCCTCGAATTCAGCTCTAGCTTGGTTGGACGATATTACTATATGACAAACACATTTAAAATGGTCAAAAGATATTACACTATCACAAATTATATAATGACATGTATAGCTAAACTCATACTTGCTATGTTAGTCTGAGAATCGACTAAACCGTAGCTCTGATACCAATAAATGTAACACCCCTAACCCATATTCGTAGCTGAAACAGAGTTAAGAGCATTATCAGAGTTTACAGAACAAATACAATTAATTCATGTCAATTACTATTTATATCAGGAATCAATCAAATTTAATCATATTGTCCCTTATTGAGGCCCAATTTATGCATTTGAAACAAGTTGGGACTAAATTGTGAAATTTCAAAATTTTTCTTAAGTGCAAGGGACATACGCCCGTTTGGTCAACATGCCCCTGTCCCAGGTCGTGTGGGCATTTGATGTGAGACACACGGTCGTGTCCTTGCCCGTGTTCATACCCGTATAACTCTCTGACTTGGGTTACACGACCAACCACACACCCGTGTGTTAGGCCATATGGACAATTTAATTTTCAAAAATTGTGTGTAGGATTCAGACGGCCAAGACACACGCTTGTGTCTCTACCTATGTGACTAATTCTGAGCATTCTATTTCTCAATTTTTAAGATACAGGGGACACATCGCCAAACTACACGCCCATGCACATGGCCATGTGTCATACATGATTGAGACACACGCTCGTGTATCTACCCGTGTGGACAAAAAAAAGGCCACTTCCAAGCCTTATTTGGGTACGTGATATTCGCGACAGGTTTTAAATATTTATAATTAATCATTCTTGAAACTAACTATTATTACAATGTAGGTAAGTGTACTTATCGAACAGTAGTATAGCAAGACCGGATTGTCAAAACCAAAGGAACCAAGAGTACTAGTAATTACTTTCTTTTTATTATCTGACCTAAAAATTAAGAGATTTGTTTATCTAGACTAATTAACTAAACTAAGGGTGCACAGAGAAAAAATTGGGAAAAAGCTTTTGGGAAAACTCAATTGACTAAGACAATACCCAAGGAAAAATCTACCTAGACTTCACTTGCTATTTGACTCTGAATCAGACGATTTATTCATTTGAGTTGATCCGTAAAATTCCCTAAGTTATATTATTATCTCTCTCGAGACTAATAATGTCTAACCCTAGGTTGATTAATTAAAATCTCTTTCTAATTAACGCCTTAGTGTTGCATTAACTCAATCTATGGATCCCCTTTATTAGGTTTCACCCTAATCCGGTAAAATCTTATCACCTTGTCTCTAGGCGTGCAATTGACTCCGCTTAATTATGACAAATTTACTCTTATACAGGTCTATTCCTCCTCTGAATAAGAACATTAACTTAAATCAATATCCTGAAATATTAAAATAAGAATTAAGAATACATAATTAAGAACAAGTCAAATATTTATCATACAATTCAGATAATAATAACAAGATCTATTCTTAGGTTTCATTCCCTTAGGTATTTAGGGAGTTTAGTTCATAATTATAAAAGAAAACATCTCAGAAGAATAATGAATACAAAACATAAAGAGAACCCAAAACCCCTGAGTGGAAATTGAAGGGAGATTTTCAGTCTTGACGATGAATCCGGCTTCTGAGATGGATCAATCGGCTTCCCCTGAGTAATTCCTTGCCTCCTACTTCGTGTGTCCCTTTTAAGTGACTCATCAGGTGTTTAAATAGGCTTTATAATGCCTGAGAGCCTTCAAAAGTGGCCTTTTTCGAATAGGACTATACTTGGGCTCAGTAGGGACACGCTCGTGTGCGATTACTCCAGCCCGTGGTCAAAGCTGTTGAATAGGAATGGGTGTGTAGCCTACCCGTGAAAATCGTCCTTCGATCCTGCCACATGGACATGGCCATGTGCCACGCCCATGTGAGGAAGTCTAGGCCGTGTTAATTTCTCACGTGGGTCTATTTTCTCCATTTTCGGCCCGTTTCTCGCTCTTTTTACTCTCTTGTGCTCACCTAAGTATAAAACATGAAATTAAAGAATTAGGGGCATCGAATTCACCAAATCTAAGGAGAATTCATCCATAAATGTGCTAAGCATGGGATAAAAAGATGTATAAATTGGTTTATCAAATACCCCCACACTTGAGCTTTTGCTTGTCCTCAAGAAAAATCCTCAACTCACATTCAAAATAAATTCTTCTCAATTTATAATCCCTATCAATAATATCTCAAAATAATCCATAAGTAACCATACATTGAAAATTCAACTAAAAGTAATCAAAGTCTCTAACATTCCAAGTTGAGCATTTTATCATGTAAACATAGGTGTCCCCCCTCATCTAAGTAATCATCTTTGATCAAAATATCACAGAGTTTAACATCCTCACTAAAGATTCACTCAAATCACTCGAGGTGTTTAAGGACATCAAATAAAGCACACATTAGTCAATATGAAAAGTTATTACCATAGGCTTGCATGAAAATAAAATCTCCACCAATAGAAATTGAGATGATACAACAATCAAAAAGGTCTTTAGAGGCTTGTAATGTGGCTTTGGTTAGGGGGTGTGGTCACAAGCTGAAAGAAAATGTTAGAATCGAGATTGATTTGAAGAAATCACCTAACTAGAAAAATAACTAATTATCAGTTGAATACAAGTGAGCTTCTTCTAAGGATATGGAATGAACATCCAGGCTCAAAAATGAGGAATTACTACTAATATGTATGTATTTTTTTTAAGAACAAGTCAAATAACATAGAACTTTGAAGAATAAAACATAGCTAAGCAATTGATTCAAATCAAACCTCGAAAAAAATAGGGATCAAATTAGGGGATTTCATCAATAATGAGTTATGGGTTAATATTGAGGGTAAATCAATTAATGGCTTGTTAGGCTCAAAGGGGTTTACTAAGTTTTAATTATGAAGGTAGGCTTTTGTGGAGTGAGTGGGTTAAACTAAGTGCCTTTGTCATCTCGACATATCAAATCAAATGGTGTGGCCTTGACATGCATAATCAATCAAGTTCTAGAATAACAAATCAATACTAACGCACTCATAGTAAAAGTGAGCATGAAAGAAATAAAATATGCTCTAAAGGCTCAAGATCTCACACAAATTATGGGTTTTTGATGTTTAAACTTGTGAATTTCAACTCAAAATAATACCTAAACTTAGGGAAGCAACCTAAAAGTTATTAATTCTTCAAAAATCAACTTATCATGCTTGATTCCTTAATGTCTCAAAGTTTAAACAATCAATGCATAAATGCCTATGTTTTAATTCAATACATATCAATAAAAATTATAAATTAATTAAAATTCATTCTAATAGTGATATGAGTGATTCACATGAGAATAAGACAAAATTTAGGGATCTCTAATAATGATATGAAAGAACCCCCCACACTTAAGATGTACATTGTCCTCAATGCACAAAGATAGATATATTAAAAAATATAGATATATAATCATAAGATAGAGAGAGAGGTGAAACTTCCTAAACGATGAATGAACTCCTTGAATTGGAGTTATGGAGAATAATCAGCCAAAGGCAATGATAAGACTGGAGGAGGATACTCTGGTGGTGGTAGAGGTTGGGTTCCACAACCACAGTATCCATTGAAGAGGTTATCGTAGTGGTCGGGCAGGACATGGTAGTCGTAGAGAACCTTTTCCAATGGAGTGTCAAGTTCCTAAGTGATGGTAAGCTTTGGAGCTCTTAATAACTGTGATAAAATAAAGAACTTTTTTAGGAGATAAATAGGGGCAGAAATACTTGTAAAGAAATAGCCAAAAGCATAATTTGTTCAATATAAATTATAAAACCTAAATAAGAGAAATACGTTTAAAGAGGAATAAAATAAAAAAAATAGTCTTAAAAAGATAAAAGTAAAAACATAAAAAATAAAAATAAATAAAAATTTTTAAACATCTTCATCGCTAGATTGTTCGCGAGGTGGGGGTGGTAATGAGATATGGAAGTGCTGACAAATCTGATGTAGAGTCGCATCAATGTGATCAAAGTGCTGAAAACATTGCTGCTCAAATCGTGTAAGGCACTCAGAGATGTCAGACAGTGAAGCCGCCGCATGAACTGAACGATGAGGTGCTGGTGGCTGAGTCGGAAGGTCCTCTTGATGTGGAGGGACATCATCAGTAATGTCCTCTGGGTCCTCCTCCTCGGTGGACTGGATGAGGCGGTACTGAGGAGGGTAGGTGCCATGTCATTTCTCGATCATTCTCATATGTAGCATGCTCGAGATGCCCTATGGGGACATCTGACCGATGAGAGTGAGGGAGGACGATTGTGCCACTGTGTTAAGGAGCTCGTAGTGCCGAGCCAATTGAGTCACATAGGGCCCGATTGGGATGACTCCTCTCCTATGTTACTTCGTTTGATGGTGGATGGCGAGGGCAATGAAATAGGCAAGGTCGACAACGTGCCCATTTGCCATGCACCATAGAAAGTGAGCGTCGTGAGTGTTGACGATGTCGGTGCCCTATCGTCTCCCTGTTAGAGTGTGAGCCAAGATGGCGTGTAAGCACCTTAAGGATGAAAGGAGAGCTGATGCCTTGGAGCGGCTAGGATCGTAGGTGGCTGAGGCAAGGACGAGGGCGTTCCAACACTTCGAGGAAGAGTAGTAGATATGGCGATGGAGGCTGTCGAAGTCTTCCTCATCCATGAACTCCTCAACTAGCAGACTAGACCTCCGAGATGAAACTAGATCGTTCCAGGATCATCAAAGTTGGTCATGACGGTCTGAAGATGGAACATCGAGTAGAGTTCCAATGTGAACTCGAGATACGTCGACTCGATGATCTCAAAGAAGAGCCTCCACAGGTCAGTCGTTAGGAGGGCTCGAACCGCGTCAGCCAATTAGATCTGTTCAAGTGCTGCCCAGTCAATGTAGTAGCCTACACCTAGGGGTCGGGCCCGTAGTATTTGATATAATTCCTCCTGGGGTCCCAAGGGAACCTAGAGGAACGGGTGCCTAATCTCTGCGGTAGGACTCGAGGATAACGCTGCTTCTTTCCTCTTCTTTGAGGTGGGGATGGCAGTTTTCTTCCCTCGTGAAGATGACATGTTATGTCTATAGTAAAAGAAAAAAAATCGAAGTTGAACCAATACGCCCCAAAAATAACATGGAAAAAAAAAACAAAACTAAATAGGAATATTTCATGAGACTCACGAACTAGATGAAGAAAACAAAACTAAAAATAACTAAAGCAAATATATCAAGTTATTAAATTAGAACTCTGAGAATAATGCTATGGGAATATCTAATGCATGAATGCTGTGGGTAAGCATAAAATCCACGGAAACACGAAAAATGGATGAATGTAGTATGAAATTTGGCAATATTCTTTAATGACAAGCATGAGTATGTCTATTATTCTACTATGAATATTCACTTAAGATAGTCAAATGGATCAGAGAAATCATGAAATAGGCAAAATATTTAAAGAAAATAGAGAGAAAAGAGTAAACAAACACAAAAGGGAGAAGCTTGGGTCGTCAAAAATAGTGTTGTAGGTGGCACACAGGCGTGGCAGGTAGGGCTTGTGGAGTTGTAGCGACTAGGGTTAGGGATTTTTGGGAAGGGAGATGATGAATAGTGAAGGGTTTATATAGATTCCATGTGCCCTAATTTTGCTCGTGTGTTTCGTGATCTTCAAATTTGGGCGCGTTTGACATTCGATCCACGCCCGTGTTCCTTGGGCATGTGGGTGTACACAGCCGTGTCGCACGGCCGTGTCCTTCTTGTTCGCTTCTTTCACATCTGTGTATATAGGTCCACGCCCGTGTTAGTTTGACAGAGTCAACCACGGGTAAATAGCACGGGCATGACTTACGCTCGTGCTAAATTCTCAGGTTCAACCATGGTTTCAAGACACGGGTGTGTCACATGCCCGTGTTATTTTGGCAGTTTCACCGACGGTAATGTCGCACGGCTGTGGCAACATATCGCATCCCGTGTTGGGGAAAAATTTTGCCTTGTTTTTACACGGCCGTATCGCATGGCCGTGTCTCCTCCTATGGTGTGAGCATGGCCTAACGCACGCCTGTGTGCATGGCCATGTGGATGGGAAAGCCCTGTGTTCCCAGACTCAATTTGTAGGTTAGATGTGAAAAACTAGAATTTAAAGAAATCAATACTGTTAGTGCTTGGGTTGCCTCCCGAGAAGTGCTTATTTATAGTCTAAGCTTGACTTACCTCTCTGGTGTGTGATCATGGTGGCTCGAGGAGTTTACACTCATCATCCCTGCTATCAACTTTTTTAATATAAGGTTTAAGACGAGTATTATTTACCTTAAAAGTGCTGAATTTGGGATGAATTACCTCGATTGTACCATATGGGAAAATACTGAGTACCGTGAGAGGAATTTCTTCATTAGGTTCAGAAGTGGCAATGCAAGCATCTGCTGCATCTAGTAGTACTTTGTCTCCAACCTTAAGTTGATTTGGTGAGGTATTGAGCTCATCCTGGCTCAGTTTTGGTTTATCAGGTGTTCTCAGTTTCTTGTCCGCCATTCATCTAGCCCCTCGATTTGTAGCCTTCGTTCTTCATAGATAGGTCATTTGATGTTGCTTGAACATGGCTCATATATGTTCTTCGAACCTGTTTCCTGTAAGGTAGGTTGTACCACATGGTTAGTTTTAATAGTATAATTTATACAACCGCCTTCAATTTTCGATGTGTTATTCGAATTGCGAGCTTGAAGAGTGACTGTTTTGTCTCCCACACGAAGTGTGAGTTCACCTATGCCAACATCAATAACTGTTTTAGCGGTTGCTAAAAAGGGCCTCCATAAAATTAAAGGAACATTACTATCCTCCTCTATGTTTAGAACAATGAAATAACTGGGAATATAAATTTGTTAATTTTAACGATTACATCTTCAATACTCCCCCTAGGAAATCGGATTGTTTTATCGGCTAATTGAATACTCATCCTAGTTTGTTTGGGTTTCCCAAGACCTAGTTGCTTAAACATTTTGTAAGGCATAACATTGAAACTAGCCCCTAAATCAGCCAAAGCATTATTAACATCTAGGCTACCAATTAGACAGGGAATCGTAAAACTCCTTGGATCTTTTAATTTGTTGGCCAGCTTATTCCGTAGTATGGCTGAGCAAACCACATTTAGCTCTACATGCGACGCCTCATCCAACTTCTGCTTATTTATTAAAAGCTCCTTTAGGAATTTGACTGTATTTGGCATTTGCGAAAGAGCATCAATAAACGAAAAGTTAATATGTAACTTCTTTAATAATTTAAGGTATTTACCGAATTGTTCTTCTGTACAGTCTTTCCTTCTCACGTTTGGGTATGGCAGACGAGGTTTGTATTCTGTACTTACCGGTTTCTGGTCATTGTGGTCCACCTCACCTTTACCTTTACTTAGCACAGTTTCTTACCTTGGTTCTGGTTCATGTGCAGCTAACCCTTCCTCATCTTGAACGATAATTTCATTGATTTGCTCACTTGGGTTAGGTTCAATGTTACTCGGCAGGCTACCTTGTGGTTGTTCAGATATCAATTTAGCGAGACAACCTATCTGAGTTTCGAGCCCTTGGATTGAAGCTTGTTTATTTTTAAGTGCTATTTCAGTATTTTGAAAATGAGTTTCTAACTCCGAGATGAATTTTGTTAGCATCTTTTCAAGGTTTGGTTTTTTCTCTTGTTGGTAGGGTGCTTGTTGGAAGCCTGGAGGTGGTGGTGGTTTCTTATTTCCTTGGCCTCTCCATGAAAAATTTGGGTGATTCCTCCAACCTGCATTGTAAGCATTACTATAAGGATTATTTTAAGATCGAGAATTATTACCCATGTAATTTAACTGCTCGTTGGGTATTCTAAATTGCTTGATCCACCTCCACTTGCTTCGTATTGCATTACTAGGTGAACCTGTGAAGAACCGAGAAAACCGTCAATTTTTCTATTCAAAAGTTCTACCTGATTAGAGAGCATGGTGACCGAATTGATGTTAAATACACCGACTGTTTTTGTTGGTTTTGTCCTCATGACTTGCCACTGATAATTATTCAGTAACATCTCTTCTATAAATTCATATGCATCCTCAGGTGTCTTATTATTGATAGTTCCACCAGTGGCTGTGTCAATCATTTGTCAAGTCAAAGGATTCAGGCCATTATGAAACGTTTGAACCTGTAGCCAGAATGGTAACCCATGGTGAGGACACCTTCTCAAAAGGTCCTTGTATCTCTCCCATGCATCATAGAGTGTTTCTAAATCTATCTGCACAAAAGAACAGATATCATTACGTAATTTGGCTGTTTTAACTGGCGAAAAATATTTTAATAAAAAATTTTCGATCATTTTTTCCCAAGTAGTGATTGACCTCGTGGTAACGAGTTCAACCATTATTTATCCTTATTCCTCAATGAAAAGGGAAACAACCGAAGGCGAATGGCATCATCAGAAATGTGATTGATTTTAAAAGTGTCACCAAACTCTAAGAAATTCGTCAAGTGAGCGTTGCGATCCTCGTCCTGCAAACCATCAAACTGAACAAACTGTTGGATCATTTGAATGGTGTTAGCTTTCAGTTCAAAATTATTTGCAGCAACAACAGGCCTAACTATGCTCGATTTAGTTCCTGTTAAAGAAGGTTTAGCATAATCATACATAGTACGTGGAGTAGGATTCTGATTAGCAGCAATTGTAGGAGGTAGCAGATTTTCTTGGTTTTCAGCCATCTCTTCGGTTGTGGTTGAAGTATCATCCTCTTGCTCTTCCTCTGTATGTCGTAAGCTTCTCCTTATTTCTCTTCGATTTCTGCAAACTGTGCGATCGATCTCACTATCAAACAGTAATGGTCCTGACGGGTTTCTTCTAGTCATACACTATAAAAACCTGCTCAGAACGAATAAAATAAAAATTAGAAAGGAAAATAGAAATTTAAATAAATAACGTAAAATGGCTAAAGTACTAAAAATCAAGTGTTCCTAATATCTTAGTCCCCTAACAATAGCGCCAAAAACTTGGTACGTGATATTCGCGACAGGTTTTAAAGATTTATAATTAATCGTTCTTGAAACTAACTATTATCATGATGAAGGCAAGTGTACCTATAGAACAGTAGTATAGCTTTAGCAAGACTGGATTGTCGAACCCAAAGGGAAACAAGAGTACTAGTAATTACTTTCTTTTTATTATCTAACCTAAAAATTAAGGGATTTGTTTATCTAGACTAATTAACTAAACTAAGTGTGCACAGAGAGAAAATTGGGAAAAAGCTTTTGGGAAAACTTGATTGACCAAGACAATACCCAAGGAAAAATCCACCTAGACATCACTTGTTATTTGACTTTGAATCAGACGATTTATTCATTTGACTTGATCCGTAAAATTCCCTAAGTTATATTATTATCTCTCTCGAGACTAATAACGTCTAACCCTAGGTTGATTAATTGAAACCTCTTTCTAATTAACACCCTAGTGTTGCATTAACTCGATCTATAGATCCTCTTATTAGGTTTTACCCTAATCCAAAAAAATCTTATCTCCCTATCTCTAGGCGTACAATCGACTCTGCTTAATTATGACAAATTTACTCCTATACAGGGTCTATTCCTCCTCTGAATAAGAGCATTAACTTGAATCAATATCCTAAAATATTAAAACAAGAATTAAGAACACATAATTAAGAACAAGTCAAATATTTATCATACAATTTAGATAATAATAACAAGATCCATTCTTAGGTTTCATTCCCTTAGGTATTTAGGGAGTTTAGTTCATAATTATAAAAGAAAACATCTCAGAAGAACAATGAACACAAAACATAAAGAAAACCCAAAACCCCTTAATGAAATTGAAGGGAGATCTTCGATCTTGACGATGAATCCAACTTCTGAGATGGATCAATCGACTTCCCTTGAGTAATTCCTTGCCTCCTACTCTGTGTGTCCCTTCTAAGTGCCTCATCAGGTATTTAAATAGGCTTTAGAATGTCTGAAAGCCCTCAAAAGTGGCCTTTTCTGAATATGACTATACTTGGGCTTGGCAGGGTGATGTGATCCGGCTCGGGTGGTTGAGTTGAATTCACGTAGTTGCCTGATCATAGACGAGAAGGGTCGTTCGTGCCTCGGTCTCAGAAATAGAATTGAAAGAATAGGTTTGAATTAGCGGAAGGTTTTCAAAGATATGCAAAAAGGTAGTGATAGGTTCGGCTAAGGAAACAAGAAAGGGATGTTGAAGGGATGGTTCGGTTTTAAAAAAATAAGAATGAGATAATGTAAGGTGAAGATGGAATAGTGAACTTAACGTCAGGAATGATTCAACACTAAAAAGTGTCACCCCGGTTCCTATATTGTTAAGGTGGAAAGATGGATAGAAGGATAGGTGAACGCCACACCAAGGATGGTGATAAGTTCAAACAAGGTTGATTGACGCCACTAGCAAAAACTAGATAAGTCTTTCGAAACTTGTACGAGATATGAGAGGAAGCAACCTCACAAGAACAATGTTCATTAACAAATTGGCAAAAAGTCCTTTTACAATGAAATGAACAAACTATTTATAGTCTAACAAGTGATAGCCGAATGGTCAAGTTATCTAGCTTAAAGACTAGGCAAATTCGGTCATGAACTAGCTAGAATGTTCTAGAATGAAACATTAATTGACTAAGTCTTGATTCAGCTGATGGGGATGTATTGGACAGTTTCATGTATGAGCTTTAAACACCTTGAATGAATGCGAGCCTTTGGAAGCTCAACGGGTTGTCTAGGTTCAGCCATGGGGTGCATGAAGCTTCCAAGAGGTGTCTCTTGGCCGAATAGGTGCATAGAAACTCCAAGGGTCCTCCTACATACATTCGGCTATACATGGAACTTGGAAGAGAGCTTGAACCTAGCCGTACATGAACTTGCATTAATTGTCCTTCATTCATGCATGTGTGCCGTCCAAAGGAGATGTATTCTTCAATATCCATTGCATGCAATTAATCCTCCATGTACATGAATATAAGTCCTCCAAACATTGAACCGAACCATGCATGAACCCTCTCATGCAATGAACAAACCTGTACATGCACCTTGCCATTAATATACCTCCACATTCGGCTGAACCTACAAGAATTAAACACATAATTAAAAAATATAATTATTCATATAATTATAATTTAAAATAGTAACTAAACAACTTAATAACACTAACTAAATTCAGACACATTAATTAAAGGTCACCTAGCATAATAAATTCGGCTAGCTCAAATAATCAAAAACACTTAATGAACTAATTTGATCTAGGGAATTCAGCATGAGCTGTAGCAAATCAGGTTAAAAACTAAGTTTAAGCATAGTTTATTGTAATGGAAAAGAAATGAGCTGAAACGAGCTAAAACGAGCTCAAGTGACCTGCTTGGAGCTGAATGGAGCTGGAGGAGCTGGAGAGGAGCTGAAATCGGATTGCTCCTTAGCTAAAATGAATCTTCGAGGAGTTGTCCTTAGCTCCTTCAACGTCATGGACCTTGATATCATCCCAAATACGCATCACCAAGGCTGAGAAAGCGCCTTGAAATTGCTTGGTTCGAGCTCGAGTCACGGGGCCTTATGGAAGCTCGATTAGTTCTTGATTTGCATTCGAGGATGCCCCCGGTGTGCTTACATCACATGGAAATGCCTATGTACGATTACTCCAGCCCATGGTCAAGGCTATTGAATAGGCATGGCGTGTAGTCTACCCGTGTAAATCGTGCTTTGATCCTGCCAAATAGACACGACCGTGTCACACCCGTGTGAGGAAGTCCAGGCCGTGTTGATTTCCTACGTGGGTCCATTTTCTCTGTTTTCGGCCCATTTCTCACTCTTTTTACTCTCCTATGCTCACCTAAGTATAAAACATGAAATTAAAGAATTAGGAGCATCAAATTCACCAAATCTAAGGAGAATTCATCCATAAATGTGCTAAGCATGGGATAAAAATATGTATAAATTACGGTTTATCATATTTCTTACCCAAAATTTTCCTTGTACCTACATTAATACTTGCATACATATACCAATCAATTCAAGATGTTAAAACCCAGCTAGCATTCACATTATACTTGATATATCATCACATGTATTCAAACTTACCTTTTTAAAAGATATATATGTTTACCATATTTCAATCTAACCATACCAAGCATACATATATAAATCATATTATAACCTCAAGTATATATTCACTAAATATACCAATACTAGTGTAACACCCCTTACCCGTATTCGATGCCGGAATAGGATACGAGGCATTACGGACTTATACATAAGCAATCGTGAAGAACTGAGACATATATTTCCATCCAAATTAAAACTTTTCAAAACATTCGTATCGTCCCTTAGAAGAGCCTACGAGGCCCAAAACATACATTGGAGGTAGTTCGGGACTAAACCGAGAACTTTAGAAACTTTCCAAACACTTAGAAAATTTTTCACAAAAATAGGGGTCACACGTCCGTGTGGCTTGGGACACGCCTGTGTGGGTAGGGTGTGTGGTCACACACGCCCTTGTCCCTAACCCGTGTAACTCTCTGTTTATGACATCATCAACAACTTAGGATCACACGGCCAAGGCACACGCTCGTGTACTAGGCTGTGTAGGCAATTTATTTTTCATAATTTTTTTTCCTAAAATAGGTATAGACTTCATACGCCCTAGGCACACGCCATGTCCCTAGGCCGTGTCTTTCACACGGTTGAGACACACGGCTGTATCTCTGCCAATGTGGCTAATTTGAAGCTAAAATTCAAAAATGGAGGGGACACACGACCAAATCAGACACTCAATGGGTAGCCGTGTGTCACACGCAACCTAGACACACGCCCGTGTGTCTACCTGTGTGGACAAAAATAAGGCTATTTGCCAAGCCTTTTTGCCACCTTTACTTGCACCAATCTACACAACATCAAACAACACTAATCCAAGCATATACATACAACCAAGACATCCTCACGTCAATTACATGCTATTTTCTATCACATAGAACATCTCATACTTATCATCACAAACCATGCAATAACCACATCCATGAAAGGCATCATCATATGTATAAATACTTAACCAATATTAGCCATTACAAAATGGCCATTTACAAAATGAATCAAATACCATTACAATCCAACACATTTGGTCAAATCAATAATGACACATATCACAAAAAGACCAAGTCCCTATACATGCCAAACTCAAAATAATGTAATAATAAGTACCCAAAACTATAATTTGATAGTGTGAGTGGATCTCCGATCGTCTTCGATCCTCGAGCTACCTTGATGACACTATAAGGAATAAAAAGGAAAGGGGTAAGCTTTAAGCTTAGTAAGTTAGCATGTAAATAACAATCAACTTTAAACATACAATTACATACACATAACTTAATGTAAATTAGCAAAAAATCATCAAGTGATCATAGACATATCTTACTCATTTGCATCCTTACCAATAGTGCATCTTAAACTGAGATCATTTCTCTTGAGTTTTGCGTATGTACCTGTACCACATCATAACATAATCATAACCTTTCACATTTTTGACATAATCTTTAAATTACCCGTTGAACCACTTGGAATACTAAAAGATACTCGGGATTTGCATTCACGTAGAATCATACCAATGCCATATCC
Organism: Gossypium hirsutum; assembly: GCF_007990345.1. Classification (NCBI taxonomy): domain Eukaryota; kingdom Viridiplantae; phylum Streptophyta; class Magnoliopsida; order Malvales; family Malvaceae; genus Gossypium; species Gossypium hirsutum. Next base: position 58,742,147 of record NC_053424.1, on the reverse strand, counting down.
CAAATATGGTCTTACATGGGATCTCATATCGATGCCAATAGCCCAGCTATGGTCTTACACGATTCACATATCGATACTATGTCCCAGACATGGTCTTACACGAAATCTCATAACGATGCCATATCCCAGATATGGTTTTACACGTAAACTATAGCCTTAATGTCATGACATTTGTATCCTAACTATTCCTAAAGTTCAACCGGGAATTTTGCCATAACGAATCTTTGCCGAACGAATTCGTAATGATAGTTGTACAAGTCATGCAATAACAAGACATTAAATACATAATATAAGTTGCATTATTTACACATGAACTTACTTGGTACACAGTATGGCTAACTAATTCGATTTAGTCTACAACTTTGTTCTTTCCCCAGTCTAGGTCCGGACTCTGTTTTTCTCGATCTATAATAGCAAATTTAGCTCATTTAATTATCACATTGTTCAAATCAGTCCAAAAACCATACTTTGGCAAAATTATAATTTTTCCCTTAAACTTTCACATATTTACAAATTAGTCCTTAGGCTCGTAAAATGAAATGTACTCATTTTCTTTGTTACCCTAGCCTAGATGAGCCTATATAATGCTTATACCAGCCCAGAGTTTTCATCAAATCACATTTCTACTACCCATTTTTATAACTATTCCAAATAAGTCCTTTTTAGGTGTTTTCATCAAAAGTCACTTAGTAAAAGATGTTTACCACACATCAACTTTCATAATCTACTATGAAACATCAAAATACATGCATGTCACACATGGGTCAAACCTTAGGAATCAACCCTAGGTCAAATAAATGTAACATCTCGAATTAGGGCGTAGTCAATATAGTGGTTTTGAGACCACAAATTTGAGATGGTATAATTATTTTATGATTATTATAAGGTCTATGATGTGTCTCTATGCTTGTGTGAAAATTTCATGAGGAAATTTTATGCGAAAAGTGCTTAATTAGACTTTAAGGACTAAATTGAATAATTTGTAAAACTTGTGTTCTAGAAGCAATTTGCATGAAATTGAATTAGAATATTAATTAGAGGTCCTTAAAGAGTAATTTGACCAAGTTATAAAAATTTGGACAAAAATGGGCTTGGAACGGTAAAATTTGAAACAATGGTAAAAAGGGCATTTTGGTCATTTAGGGGTAAAATGAATTGAAATACAAAAATTAAAAGCCAAATGTGTCCATCTTCCTCCCATGGTTGTGTGAATCAAGAGGGGAGCCATGCCTAGGGTTTCCAAGCTTTCAAGCTCAATAGAAAGTGATCCTGAGCCCCGTTTTTAATGTTTTATTCATTTTTGAAATCCCGGTAACATGCTCTACTCATTTCTACCATTATTTTGAGTTAGGGTTTATGTTTAGAAATTTATGCATGCATGACATGCTAGTATTTTGATTTCTAATGGTAGAATATGAAAGATTGGAGTGCATTTAACACCTTTTACTAAGTAATTATTCATGAAAAAGCCTAAAAAGGACTAAACTGAAAAAGGTGTAAAATAGGTAACTAAAAATCTATTTTAATGAGAAATGTGGGCTTCCATAAGCTTGAATATGGTTCAGCTAGGCTTGGCTAATCAAGAAATTGAACACATTTTATTTTACGAGCCTAAGTCTAAATTACAAATATGTGAAAGTTTAGGGGCAAAATTATAAATTGGCCAAAATATATTTTTGGGTCAATTTGAAATATGTGAGTCCAAAATAGGCTATATTTGAAATGATAGGTCAAGGAAATCGAGATTCGGGCTTAAATCGGGAAAATACAAGGTGATGGATTAAAATGGTATTTTTGTCATTTTCGTATTCGAGGTAAGTTCGCGTGATTTAATAAGCCTATTATTCATGTTATTATTGTTACACATGAAATATATCTTGCTATAATTGTATTGAATTTGATGTAAATGAAAATTTGATGGAATATGATATTTTAAATGAAATGAGTAAGTTTGTATAGAAACAAGGTGACATGTTATTTTGATTGTATGGATTTATACTCAAATAAACATGAAAATGTGTTGATTTGAATGTACATTGCATGATCATCAATGCATATTGATATACTTGATGAAAAGAGAAAATCTCGGTTCACTGGTAATTCAGCCTATAGTGATCAAGCCTCCCGAAGAATATGTGTGCTGAAATGGATTTAGCCCAACGGGTAATCCAATTAGGGTCTGAATTTAGCCTAGACTGGTAATTCAGATCTGAGCTAATAAGAGTGTATGTCGTTGCAAGGGCTTTAGCTTGGACTAGTAATCCCGACATTGCTCTATGAGTTTATGTTACGGAGGATTTAGCCTGGACTGGTAATCCTACCGTAAGAGCGAGGTTCGCAGGAGTGCATACTTGATAATGATCACTTGCATGGTAAATAGGATATCCATCGAGATTTCGAGAGATACAATGGGATTAATATGAGAAATGGAATGGAAATACTTGAAATGATAAACTCATCTATGCTTAGTTGATACTAGTATGATGCATATGATTGTCTTGTTTGGAGGGTGGTTGTGCTAAGAGATAGCACAGGTATGTACTCGAAGCCCATGAGCATGTGTTTGGCATGTGAAATGAAATGGACTTGTGGTAATAATGCAAATAAATAAGTGATACATATAAGAATAATTTCTATGACAAATTTGTGATAGTCATCATTATGTTGCACTAAAATAGATTAGGACAATAGCAGTGGTCTAATTTTGAAAATCCCTCAAAAATTGTAGAAACTAAATTAAAGGCTGAATAAAATATGGAATTAAATCCTATCGAGTATAGTTTTTTATAAAGGAAATGGTGTGAGAAAATAAATCTCCTATTATGAGATATTTGAATTTTTGTGAAACAGGGTCAGAGTGGGACTCCGCTGCCTTAACTTTAGAAAATCATTAAAAATTGTAAAAAAATTATTATGAGTTATAAATTATATTCTTAAAATCATTAATGAGTCTATTTTCAAGGGAAATAGACAGGATCATCATCCGAGTCTTGTACTATGAGATAATAAATTCGTAGTGAAGAGAGGTCAGAACTGCCAGACAGCGAAACAAGGGTAATTTTAAAGAATACACTATACTTATTGGCTAGACAAAAAGTTCTAAAAATTTTATGGTAAGAATATATATAAGTCTAGTTTCAGGGAAAATTAACAAATATTAATTTGGAGTTTGATATTTATAGATATAAATGATTTAGTGACTGTGACTCAAGAAAATAGCTTGACTGGATTTTGAATAAATAGAGAGAAATTGAAATAGAATATTAATTCATTGCTTATTATTTTCATGCGAGCTTACTAAGCTTAAAGATTACTCCCTCCTTTCCATTTCTTTTATGTTTTCAAGTCAGGACAAGGTTGGAGAACATCGGAGGCAACATCACACTACCAAGGTATCACCTTGGGATATTGATACATAGGTTGAGAAGTTTCAAGTGAGTGGCATGTTTAGGGAATAGTTTTTATGATAAGTGTTCTATGATTAGGCCAAATGTATTGCCTTATTCTGATTTATTTGTATATTGCCATAAGGTGTGGCTCATATTGAGTATAGTTTGTAAATCGATCTATCCATGCTATGTTATAATGTTTGTGATAAAATGATGTGAGCATGATGGTTGGCCATGCATGATTCGTATTGTGACATGCATGTGTGATGAATGGTTCACGACCATTCGAAGTGGTCATGACCATGGTTAATGTATAATAGGGAAAGTAAGATAATAATGCCTTGAACGTGAATGCTGGATAGATAAGTTGATTATCATGGTATAATAGAATAAGTGGTAAAGTATTTGACTTGGTCAAATAGATGAGATTTGGTATGCCTAGAATTGATATAATGTAAGAATAAGTAAAACGTGTATGATGCCTAAAAAATGTCATGTTGTGTCTTAATAAAGAGTGTTTTAATCATTAAAATGTTGCTATGAATTGTGATTATGTTGTGTATAAATATGTAGGGGATTGTGGGTAACATGAAGGCTCAAAAAATAGCCTAAGTGTTGGCCACACGGGCTGAAACACGGCCGTGTGTCTCATCCGTGTAAGGGACACGACCTGGTGACACGGGCGTGTGGCCTGGCTGTGTGGTTCAAATTGTGTGCTGACGTCATAAACAGAGAGTTACACGCCCTGAGGACACGGGTGTGCCCTTGTGCCCACACGGGTGTGTGACCCTATTTTATGAGAAAAATTTCTAAGTTTTCCTAGAACTTTCCAAAGTTCTCAATTTAGTCTCGGACCATTTTAAATGCATGTTATGGGCTTCGTAGGCCCATAATAGGGAAACTATGAATATATTCGATTTGTTTTAATTTGGAACGAAAATTTTATAGCTCGAATTGCATGATTGTTTGCATTTAAGTCCAGTAATGCCTCATATCCTGTCCCGACATTGGATACGGGTAAGGGGTGTTACAATAAATAGTATAAATGGCTAGATCGGTTGATAAAAACTTCAAAAACGTAAAAAAAAATAAAAACGGGGATGGAATGCACTTACAATCAAGCTTAAAAGTTGAAGAAACTCTAGCTATGGTGACCTTAGGAATTTAGGCTACGACATGGAGAAGATGAGAAAATTTTGACTTAATTTTCCCTTTTTATTCTTTTATTAACCAAATGACCAAAATGCCATATTCATGCCCATTTTTGTCCATGAAAATAGAATTTGGTCAAATTGCTATTTAAGGACCTCTAATTAATAATCTATAGCTATTTCATGCTTAAACCTTCTAGAATCACATATTTTGCAACTTTTGCAAGTTAGTCCTAAAAATCAAATTGGACACTCTATCAACAAAATTTCTTAACCAAACTTTCATACAATCAAGCAAACATATCACAGCCCTCAACACATTCATAAAATAATTATTTCTACTTTATATTTGTGATCTCGAAACAACTATTCTGACTAGGCCCAAATCGGGATGTTACAACTAGCCATTCCAATGGCTAGACTACAAACAACCTTTTACATGCCAACATTGCCCAAGTTAACCTATACATGCCATTATACCAAAACAAGTTTACTATTTATACCAAAACGAGCTGAAGGATAGCATGATTCCAACCTTTACGAGCTTTCAAGCACTATAAAAGAGAAAAAAAATTGAGAAAGCATTTTCAAATGCTTAGTAAGTTCATATAACAAGTATTTAACTTACCAATCATCTACATTCAAAATAAGTATACAAACATGCATCCAAATCATTATGGACATTTGCCTAAACTCATATGATTTCAAGAAACTTGTTAGTCATGTAGATCATGTAAAAATAAAAAATCAAGATGAGCTCATCATGTAATAACTGTCATAACTATATGCTTTTTCATATCATATTTCCATATAATATGTGCATTTAGTCAATCATCTTAAGTTCAATTCAACCATGTCAAAACTATTCCCATTGAATTTATTTTAAATATCAATGAATACACATGCAGTACACTCAAAGTGTACATAACTATAAACTATCAACTCATATTCAAGGGTACTCGATTAGGGCACTGTAACGCCCATTTTTAGTGAAATCAGAACAGTGGTTTCGGAACCACAAATCCGAGTTAAAAATAAAATTTATTTTAAGGTCATTGCATGGTCTGTATTATGATAGGAAGGATGTATAAAAATTTTGATAAGAAAATTTTACTAATTATGTGTTTAATTATGGAAGAACCAAATTGCATAAAATGCAAAAGTTGAATTCTAGTAGTTAGAAGGATCAAATAGCTATGCAATTCAAAATAAGAAGTCATTCTTTGGTAATTAGACCATTAAATAAAAGTTAGTAGATATTTTTGGTGATTCATCCATGGAAAATTAGAAAAAGAAAAGGATGAAATTGTAAAGTGGAAAAATTAAAAGATGATAAATTAAATAAAGGTTTAATATCATCATTTTATATCATCTTCATCCCCAAATGCATGGAAACCCTAAGAAAGAGAAAGCAAGCTTTCTTGGCTTAATTGGATCTGGAAAGAACAAATATGAAATTGGATCGAGGAAAAAGAAAAGTAATGGATTAGTAGACTTTTATACATGAACAAGTGTCGTGGTAAGTTCATGTAACTAAATTGTGTTTATTTTTATGCTTGATTTGAATGTGGTATTTGATTACATGAATTATATAAATGTTATAAATATATGAAATAATCACATATCAAATTATGTCCGAAAGATGTTAAATTCCACTTGAATAATGAAATTTGATGAATACAAGATTTCTGTACTGATTATAGTCCTGCATATGTTGTAGATATTATAGCTTAGACGAGCATCCTGTTAAAAGGCTTTTCGAGCATCTTGTTATATAGTTCCTACAAGCATCCTAACTGGTAGTGATTCTGCATGTGTTGCACACACCGAAACTCTTTATGAGTATCCTGTTACATGATTCGATTAGTTGTGATCTACTATATAATGCAGACAATGTAGCTCTATGTGAGCATTTTGATATAGGCTTTCATGAGCTTCCTGACATGGCTTGCTTGAACTCTCTATTAAATGGCTATCTGGTGCTCCCTGATAATAACTCTTCAGAGTTTCCTGTTAAGCTTTATGAGCTCCTTGATTAAAACTCTTATGAGTTTCTTGTTTAGCCCAAATAAGCATCCTGTTACATGGCTCATTTGAACATCCTGATATGTGGCTCGAGAATGTGGTCCCTAATCATGTACCCTATCGAGTACCCCTGAACATGAATTGACAGATCACTGATTTGTATACGTCACGTATACTACTTGAGTGTCTATCGAAATTTCAATAATTCAACAAATAAAACTCCTGACATGAAAAATTAAGAGATTAGAAGTATTACGTCTCGAACGCTTCTAAAATATCTGAATGTTTATAGCATGATGAGCTCATCCATGTTTATTTGATATACATGTGAAATACGTGACTAACTTGCTTAATTGAGTGTATGTGATTAGACAAATTGCCAAATTGTTGGAAAGCATATTATTGAATGCTTATTTTAATGAATATTATTGGTAAGTTTAATTCCTATTATATGAACTTACTAAGCATTAAATGCTTTCTAGGTTTTCTTTTCTCTATTTTATAGTGCTCAAAAGCTCTCAAAGTTAGAGACCGGTAGGAGCATCATCACACTATCTACTAGCTTGTTTTGGTATAAATAGTAAACGTATTTTGGTATAATGGCATGTATAAGTTAACTTGGCCAGTTGTTGGCTAGAAAATGGTTGTTTATAATCTAGCCATTGGAATGGCTATTGATAGTTTGTTTTGGTATATTTATAAGGTTAAATCATTGTAAATACATATGTGTTTAGTATGGTTTAATTGAGTTATGTTAAACATGTATGCTTATAAAAGGTATAATCCATGAATGCATGTGATGATATAATATGCTATATGATAGAATTGGCTCGGTTATAATGCTTGAATTGGTTGGTATATGGTTGCAAGTATTGGTGTAGGTTGTTGGCAAATTTGTGTGTAACAGTCTAGTTTAGACCTTAGTCGGAATAGTGGTTTTAGGACCACAAATCTAAGTCAGAAAAATATTTTAATATTATTTTTCGTGCTTATTATGTGTGAATTGACATGTGTGAAAGTTTCGTGTGAAAATTTTATTATTTGTGTGCTTAATTTGCAAAAAGGACCTAATTGCAAAAAATGTAAAAATGGCTTTCTAATTGTTAAAGTGCCTATTTGATAAATATTTATAATTGAGAGGTCCTTATGTTGTTATTTTACCATTGGAAGCTTGAGTGGACATTAATGACCTTGTATGTTAATGGTTTATGTAACACCCCTTACCCGTGTTTGACGCCGGAACAGGGTACGAGGCATTACCGGACTTAATCACTAATCATCGTATAAAAACCGATTCATAATTTCACTCTAATTTAAAACTTTTGCAAACACATTCAAGCTGTCCCTTAAAAAGAGCTTACAAGGCCCATATCATGCTTTAATTCAACCACACACATAGGCAAGCATGCACATTCATAATGTAACACCCCGTACCCGAGACCGTTGTCGGAGTCGAACACGAGGTGCTAACCGACTTAATTAATTTACTTACACAGTCCACTTTAAAAAAATTCCAGGCAGTTGGCTAACTGTGTCACTGTCACCTTAAAAATCATATCTTGAGTTCCAAAACTCGAAAATCAGTTTCGTAATTTTTCCATGAAACTAGACTCATATGTCCATCTACAGATTTTTTTCTATAATTGTTGGTCAGGCCAATTAGTACAGTTTATTAGTTAAAGTCTCCCCTGTTACAGGGTTCAACTACACTGAGCTTCATGCATTACAACTTGGATATTTCCCTGTACAGGGCTTCAATACTGAATACTTTTGTTTCTATAGAAACTAGACTCCAAAAGGAATCTATACATATATGACATAACTTCTAAATGTCTCTGGTTAATTTATAATGAATTTCCAAAGTCAGATCAGGGGATCCAGAAACCGTTCTGGCCCTGTCTCACGAAAACTTTAACATCTCATAATATACTATTCACATGAACGTTTCGTTACTTTCCTATGAAAATAGATTCATCAAGGTTAGATTACATAATTTATTCACTATTTAATTTCATTCCTACTATTTTTAGTGATTTTTCACATCCACATCACTGCTGCTGCCAGCATCTATTTTTAAGGTAAACTTTACCTATTTCATGATCCTCCATGGATCAACTAGAGTTGTCATACATATACCAAAAGTGATCATGAATAACCATCCCCATGGCTAACCGTTACCAACAAATTCCATACCTCTCGACGGACAACATACAAAATGATTATAATGCTATGATCAAAGTATATTTAAGCCATTTTCGCATGGCTATCCAAATTTACTCAAAACCGAAGGGTACATGACCAACAACAAAGGGTAGTCCTATACATGCCATTTCAAAGTTCAACCAAAAGTATACCAAAAGGATCTTTGATAGGGTGGGCGACTTCGACTTCAAAAATCCCGAGTCCGATAGCTGAAGAACCAAAATCTATAAAATAGAGAATTAAATAAACGGAGTAAGCATTAAATGCTTAGTAAGTTTTGAGCAAAGAATCTAAGCACAACTGAAGTATAGCATTCATATAACTAAACAGATAATTCCATATATACATATTCTCAAATAATTCCTACTTCACATTCCAACCCCTATATTCATACATAAGGGGATCATCTTAGCCAAATACCGGGAGCTCATTACTCGACTGAGTGAATATTATTCGAAGGGAATCAACTATTCCAATGCACATACGAAACATACCTCATTGTTGGGATTTTACAAGCGTATTAACTGAAATTTTTACAGCAAGATCGCTCATTCCCAAACTCAAGAAATCTTCGGGATTTAGCCGGATATAACTACTTGCACAAGGCCTTCGGGTCTTAGCCCGGATGTGGTCACTAGCATAAATGCCTTCGGGACTTAGCTCGGATATAATCGCTAGCACAAATGCCTTCAGGTCTTAGCCCGGATATAGCAACTCGCACGAATGCCTTCGGATCTTAGTCCGGTTATAGTCACCTAGCACAAAAGCCTTCGGAACTTAGCCCGGATATCATTCGAATAACCATGCACATATATCAATAAATCATGACACATCCATATTTCATTTTCATTACTAAAGCTCAAACACAAAACACTTATCACACTTACAAATTTCGACACAATAGTCACATACAAAGAGCATGATTTTGATTTACTTAAGACATAATCTAATCGAATCATAATCTAAGCTCCATTACTCGAAAACTTACCTTGGATGTTGTCGAACGGCTTCAACGGCTATTCAATCACTTTTTCCTTCCCTTTATCCAACTTTGTTCCTCTAGACTCTTGAGCTTAGTCTAGCAAACCACCATAGCCGATTTTCTCAAGCTCTTCCCCTTCTTCTCTTTCTTCTATTCGGCCAAGAACAACCAAAGAATGAAGCCTTTTTTTTTCTTCTAGTTTCGGCAAAATGGGGGGGGGGAACATGGATGAGATAATTTTTTTTCATCATCATACTAACACTAATACTTTATTGCCCATGCTCTTTATTTTATTATTCCTTACATAATGCATTAACCCAACATGTTTATGACATGTTTTTAGCCATAACATTTTGTCCACCCATGCTCATGGCCGGCCACTACTAATTAGGGGGGAAAAATTGACATGCAAGTCCTCCCTTTTGATTACATGCACTATTAGATCCTTGTAGATTAGCCTATCACATTTCAAAAGTGTCACACAAGTCCTATGTACTACATTCACATGCAATTAACTAAATCGAAGCTTAAAATTTTCGCACATTCATATTCACATATTTTAGACCATAAATATCATATTCAAATAATTTGGTGACTCGGTTTAGCGGTCCCGAAACCGCTTTCCGACTAGGGTCACTATAGGGCTGTCACAACTCTCCCCCACTTAAGAAATTTTCGTCCCCGAAAATCTTACCGGTAAATAGGTTTGGGTATCGCTCTTTCATAGAGTTCTCGGGTTCCCAAGTAGCTTCTTGGATCCCGTGTTTGAGCCATAACACTTTCACTAACGGAACCCTTTTGTTTCGCAACTCTTTCACTTCACGAGCTAGGATACGAATCGGTTCTTCTTCATAACTCATATCGGCTTGAATTTCGACCTCGGAGGGGTTTATTACGTGCGAAGGATCGGATCTGTAACGTCGAAGCATCGAAACATGAAAAACGTTGTGCATCCTTTCGAGTTCAGGGGGTAAAAGCAACCTATATGCAACTGGACCAACTCATTCGGAGATTTCGTACGACCCAATGAATCTCGGACTCAACTTGCCCTTACGGCCAAATCTGAGTATCTTTTTCCAAGGTGAGACCTTAAGAAACACTTTGTCTCCCACCTGATACTCAATATCTCTTTGTTTTAAATCCTCATACGACTTCTGACGATCTGATGCTGCCTTCAGACTTTCACAAATTATTCTTACTTTCTGTTCAGCATCTTTAATCAAATCCACTCCGAAAATTTTACTTTCACCGAGCTCGGTCCAAAACAATGGTGTACGGCATTTACGCCCGTACAAGGCCTCGTAAGGTGCCATCTTAATACTTGATTGAAAACTATTGTTGTAAGCGAATTCAATCAAAGGTAAATACCGCTCCCACGAACCACTGAACTCGAGGATGCAACATCTCAACATATCCTCAAGTATCTAAATTATCCGCTCGGATTGACCATCGGTTTGTGGATGAAAAGCAGTGCTAAAATGCAGCTTGGTACCCAAAGCTTCTTGCAATTTCTTCCAAAATCGCGAGGTGAATCTCGGATCTCTATCCGACAAAATAGAAATCGGTACCCCGTGTAATCTCACAATCTGAGAAACATACAATTCAGCTAGTTTATCCAATGAAAAATCCGTACGTACGGGGATAAAGTGAGCGACTTAGTCAGTCTATCAACAACGACCCAAATCGCATCTTTCTTACTTGCCGACATTGGCAACCCAGATACAAAATCCATCGTGACTCGTTCCCATTTCCATTCAGGTAACAGGATCGGCTGAAGCAAACCCATAGGCACTTGATGTTCCGCCTTCACTTGCTGACATACTAAGCACTTCAAAACAAAATCGGAAATGTCTCGTTTCATACCATGCCACCAAAACTGACGTCTTAGGTCGTGGTACATTTTCGTACTCCTCGGGTGAATTGACATTCGGCTACAATGAGCTTCATTCAGAATCATCGAAATGAGTTCTGATTTTCTTGGAACACACAACCGACTTCTGAACCTCAAACAATCGTCATCATCAATTTGAAATTCGGATTCCATATTCGGAACACATTCAGCCCGTTTTGCAACCAATTCATCGTCGACTTTCTGCGCTTCACGAATTTGATGAATCAATAATGGTTTGGCCTTTAATTCAGCTACTAACACGTTGTCGGGTAGAACAGACAAGTGTACATTCATCGCTCGTAAAGCAAACAGTGATTTTCGGCTTAAGGCGTCTGCAACCACATTAGCCTTTCCCGGGTGATAATCAATGACAAGCTCATAATATTTCAACAACTCAAGCCAACGTCTTTGTCGCAGATTTAAGTCTCTTTGAGTCATCAAATATTTGAGACTTTTGTGATCCGAAAATACATAGCACTTCTCACCAAATAAGTAATGTCGCCATATTTTCAAGGCGAATACGATGGCAGCTAATTCGAGATCATGGGTCGGATAATTTTTCTCATGTGGCTTTAATTGTCTCGACGCATAGGCCACAACTCGACCCTCTTGCATCAATACGCAACCTAACACAAGTAGGGAGGCGTCGCTATAGATGACAAACTCTTTGCCTGATTTGGGCTGCACTAAAATTGGAGCTTCAGTCAAATAAGTTTTCAGTTGATCAAAACTTTTCTGACATTTTTCCGTCCATTAGAACTTAACATCTTTTTGAAGTAGCTTCGTCATGGGTGTGGCTATCATCGAGAAACCTCTTACAAACCGTCGATAGTAACCGGCAAGTCCCAAAAAGCTCCGAACCTCAGTAATATTTCTCGGAGGCTTCCAGTTAAGTATGGCTGTAATTTTGCTCGGGTCAACTCGAATACCCGATGCAGATACCACATGACCCAAGAAGCCAACCTCTCTTAACCAGAACTCACACTTACTGAACTTAGCATATAACTGCTTATCCCGTAAAATTTGCAACACTAATCTCAGGTGCTCAGCATGTTCGGTCCCATCTCTTGAATAGACCAAGATGTCATCAATAAACACAACCACGAACAGGTCCAAATACTGTCTGAAGATCCGATTCATCAAATCCATAAATACCGCGGGGCATTAGTGAGCCCAAACGGCATCACTAAGAACTCGTAGTGGCCGTATCTCGTTCTGAAAGCAGTTTTGGGTATATCCGAATCTCGAATTCGCAACTGGTAATAACCCGACCTCAAATCTATCTTTGAAAACACTGAGGCTCCCTTTAGTTGATCAAACAAATCATCAATACGCGGTAACGGATATTTATTCTTTATCGTCACTTTATTCAGCTGACGATAGTCAATGCACAACCTCATGGTTCCGTCCTTCTTTTTCACAAACAATACTGGTGCACCCCAAGGTGAGAAACCTGGTCGAGCGAAACCTCTATCCGTCAATTCTTGCAACTGAGCTTTCAACTCTTTTAACTCGGTTGGTGCCATACGATACGGAGCTATCGAAATCGGCGTAGTCCCAGGTACAAGCTCAATACCAAACTCTACCTCCCGAACAGGTGGTAAACCCGGTAATTCCTTGGGAAAAACATCCGGGTATTCACGAACCACTGGCACAGATTCGGGTTTCTTTTCTAACTCTTTGTCATTAAGTACATATGCAAGGTATGCTTCGCACCCCTTTCTTACATATTTCTGAGCCAACATTGATGATATTACAACTGGCAACCCCTTTAAGTTTGTAGACTCAACTCAGATTATCTCGTTACTTGCGCACCTCAAATCAATAGTCTTGCTTTTGCAATTCACAACCGCATCATGCACGGTCAACCAATCCAAACCACGAATAACATCAAATTCATCAAACGGCAAAAGCATCAAGTCCGCCGGAAAACAGGAACCTCGAATTACTAGGGGACATTTCTTACACACTTTGTCGACAAGCACGTAACGACCCAAGGGATTTGACACCCGAATTACGAACTCAGTAGACTCAATAGGTAAAGTCTTACTGGATGCTAAGGTTTCACATATGTAAGAATGAGTAGAACCAGGGTCAATCAAAGCAATCACATTAGTATCAAAGAGAGTTAAAGTATCGGTAATAACATCTGGCGAGGAAGCAACCTCGCGTGCGCGTATAGCATAAGCCCTAGCAGGAGCACGAGCCTCAGATCTGGTCGTAGCATCCCTAGATCCTCTCTGACCACCACTAGCATTGCCCGTATTTCTAGATGGTCTACCTCGAGCAGTGGTAGCACCCGGTTTCCCACTCTGATTTACATTCTGTTCAGACAACCTCGGGCAATTTTTAATGAAGTGGTCAACTGATCCGCACTTGTAACAGGAGCGGTCATGGAATCTACAACTCCCCGAGTGCCATTTACCACAATACTGACACTCCATTCTGTCTCGACGGTCATTCCCAACACTGGCGACCGAAGTGACTCATGCACTCACAGGGGGTCGATCGCGATCTCGTCTTGATAGGCCCGAAGTGTCTCTAGATCGGCCTAAGCCATCTCTAAATTTCTTCGATGACTGTGGGAAGGGCTTCCCCGAAGACCTCTTACGAAACTCCTTTGCTTCCACCTCAGCTTTTCTTTTCTCCATACTGAGCTCCTCGGCTTTGCAAGCCCGCTCGACATGTGCCACAAATTCTCGAATTTCCAAAATGCCAACATACAACTTTATATCATCATTCAGCCCATCCTCGAAACGTTTACACATCACGGCTTCTGAAGAAATGCATTCCCGCGCGTACCGGCTAAGCCTTACAAATTTTCGTTCATAGTCGGTAACCGACATGGAACCTTGTTTAAGTTCAAGAAATTCCTTCCGTTTTTGATAATGAATCTCTGACTGATATACTTCTTTCGAAACTCGGTTTCGAAAAACTCCCAAGTTACTTGCTCTCTGGGCACAACAGAAGTCAACGTATTCCACCAATAGTAGGCAGAATCACGTAGCAAGGAGATAGTACACTTTAGGCACTCATCGGGTGTGCAAGATAGCTCATCGAGTACTCGGATAGTGTTGTCCAACCAAAATTCCGCTTGCTCGGCATCATCGCTGTCCGTAGCTTTAAATTCAGTAGCCCCAGGCTTTCGGATTCTGTCAACTGGGGGCTTATTTGACCTTATTTGGTCAGCTACCAGAGGTATCGTAGGTGCGGGGGTTGTGTTTATCGGGAATGGAGGTTGTGGAACAGCCGTATTAGTTCAAATGTATTGGTTGAACCAATCATTCATCACGCTATAGAAAGCTTGTCTAGCTTCATCATTCGGATTACTAGCATTAGGTTGAGAGTCCGCCGGCGCTGTCCCTTGTGCGGGAGCAGGCGCTACACTCTCAAGATCATCAGCTACCACTCGGTCGGGATCGGGATCCATTGCTATAAATAAACACATTTTCAATTGTCAGAAATCACCACACTATCAAATAATCACAAAATGGCATGTATAGCTAGACCCAAACGTATTACGGTAGTCCTAGAATCGACTAAACCGTGGCTCTGATACCAATAAAATTGTAACACCCCGTACCCGAGACCGTTGTCGGAGTCGAACACGAGGTGCTAACCGACTTAATTAATTTACTTACACAGTCCACTTTAAAAAAATTCCAGGCAGTTGGCTAACTACGTCACTGTCACCTTAAAAATCATATCTTGAGTTCCAAAACTTGAAAATCAGTTTCGTAATTTTTCCATGAAACTACACTCATATGTCCATCTACAGATTTTTTTCTATAATTTTTGGTCAGGCCAATTAGTACAGTTTATTAGTTAAAGTCTCCCCTGTTACAGGGTTCGACTACACTGACCTTCATGCATTACGACTTGGATATCTCCCTGTACAAGGATTCAATACTGATGCCGTTTGTTTCTATAGAAGCTAGACTCAAAAAGGAATCTATACATATATGGAATAACTTCTAAATGTCTCTGGTTAATTTATAATGAATTTCCAAAGTCAGATCAGGGGATCCAAAAACCGTTCTGGCCCTGTCTCACGAAAGTTTAACATCTCATAATATACTGTTCATATGAACGTTTCGTTACTTTCCTATGAAAATAGATTCATCAAGGTTCGATTACATAATTTATTCACTATTTAATTCCATTCCTACTATTTTTAGTGATTTTTCACATCCACATCACTGCTGCTGCCAGCATCTATTTTTAAGGTAAACATTACCTATTTCATGATCCTCCATGGATCAACTAGAGTTTGTCATACATATACCAAAAGTGATCATGAATAACCATTCCCATGGCTAACCGTTACCAACAAATTCCATACCTCTCGACGGACAACATACAAAACGATTATCATGCTATGATCAAAGTATATTTAAGCCATTTTTGCATGGCTATCCAAATTTACACAAAACCGAAGGGTACATGACCAACAACAAAGGGTAGTCCTATACATGCCATTTCAAAGTTCAACCAAAAGTATACCAAAAGGAGCTTTGATAGGGTGGGCGACTTCGACTTCAAAAATCCCGAGTCCGATAGCTGAAGAACCAAAATCTATAAAACAGAGAATTAAATAAACGGAGTAAGCATTAAATGCCTAGTAAGTTTTGAGCAAAGAATCTAAGCACAACTGAAGTATAGCATTCATATAACTAAACGGATAATTCCATATATACATATTCTCAAATCATTCCTACTTCACATTCCAACCCCTATATTCATACATAAGGGGATCATCTTAGCCAAATACCGGGAGCTCATTACTCGACTGAGCGAATATTATTCGAAGGGAATCAACTATTCCAATGCACATACGAAACATACCTCATTGTTGGGATTTTACAAGCGTATTAACTGAAATTTTTACAGCAAGATCACTCATTCCCAAACTCAAGAAATCTTTGGGATTTAGCCGGATATAACTACTTGCACAAGGCCTTCGGGTCTTAGCCCGGATGTGGTCACTAGCATAAATGCCTTCGGGACTTAGCCCGGATATAATCGCTAGCACAAATGCCTTCGGGTCTTAGCCCGGATATAGCAACTCACACGAATGCCTTCGGATCTTAGTCCGGTTATAGTCACCTAGCACAAAAGCCATCGGGACTTAGCCCGGATATCTTTCGAATAACCATGCACATATATCAATAAATCATGACACATCCATATTTCATTTTCATTACTAAAGCTCAAACACAAAACACTTATCACACTTACAAATTTCGGCTCAATAGTCACATACAAAGAGCATGATTTTGATTTACTTAAGACATAATCTAATCGAATCATAATCTAAGCTCCATTACTCGAAAAATTACCTCGGATGTTGTCGAACGGCTTCAACGGCTATTCAATCACTTTTTCCTTCCCTTTATCCAACTTTGTTCCTCTAGGCTCTTGAGCTTAGTCTAGCAAACCACCATAGCCGATTTTCTCAAGCTCTTCCCCCTTCTTCTCTTTCTTCTATTCGACCAAGAACAACCAAAGAATGAAGCCTTTTTTTTTTCTTCTAGTTTCGGCAAAATGGGGGGGGGAACATGGATGAGACAATTTTTTTTTCATCATCATACTAACACTAATACTTTATTGCCCATGCTCTTTATTTTATTATTCCTTACATAATGCATTAACCCAACATGTTTATGACATGTTTTTAGCCATAACATCTTGTCCACCCATGCTCATGGCCGGCCACTACTAATTAGGGGGGAAAAATTGACATGCAAGTCCTCCCTTTTGATCACATGCACTATTAGATCCTTGTAGATTAGCCTATCACATTTCAAAAGTGTCACACAAGTCCTATGTACTACATTCACATGCAATTAACTAAATCGAAGCTTAAAATTTTCGCACATTCATATTCACATATTTTAGACCATACATATCATATTCAAATAATTTGGTGACTCGGTTTAGCGGTCCCGAAATCGCTTTCCGACTAGGGTCACTATAGTGTTGTTACACATAAATTGCATCATTTAATTAATAACATAATCAAGACTATCTACATTAAATGACTTTATACAATAGAGACCTTCAAATAACATAGGTCAGTATTTTAAGCCAATTACTAGAAACTTAATAAAAATTAAACGAGTCTCCATACATGCCGAAGACTTAAAATACTTTAAAACCTTTATATATCGATCAATAGTTTGATAGTGTGATTTAACCTCAGGCGACCTCAACTCGAGATAACATTTGCGACACTATAGGAAAAAGGAAAGGAAGGGAGTAAGCATTATAGCTTAGTAAGTAATTATGTAAATATTAATAAACAATACATTATCATACTTTAAACAAAGCGACAATATGTTCCCGGAATATTACCATCACAAACACACATACTTTCACTATTACAATCATAAACAGGTTCAAAATAAGCTGTCTAGCAGAGTACCAGCAACTAAATTATTTATTTTTGGAGCTACAGAACTCCAAATTACAAATAGTTAATTTTCCTTGAAACTATATTCACATATATTCTTACCATAAAATTTTCAGAATTTTTGGTCTAGCCAATTAGTACAGTTTATTCATTGAAGTTACCGCTGTTTCACTGCTCACCTGTTCTGACCACTCTCCACTACGAATCCATTTTCTCTTTGTACAGAGTTCAAAGAATGTTCTAGTTTATTTAATTGGAAACTATACTCATTAATAATTTCAAGCATATAAATTATATCCCCTAATTATTTTTTTACAATTTTTAATGATTTTTCCAAGTTAGAACAGGGGATCACGTAGTCATTCTAAACCAGTCTCTCAAAAACTTAAATATCTCAAAATATAGAATTCCTTTGCTTGCTTTGTTTCTATTATATGAAAAATAAACTCATTAAGCTCTAATTTGATATCTCATTCGGACTCTGTGTGACAGCCCTAAATTGACCCTAGTCGAGAAGTGGTTTCGGGACCACAAAACCGAGTTAAGAAAATAATTAAAAGTTATATTCTGTGTTTATGAAGTGAGTAAATGCATGTGTGAAAGTCTCATGCATTAATTTGATCATCTTTATGTGAATTTATTTATATGGACTTATATGAAACTTTGTTGGAAAGTGAGAGGTTAATTTTACAATGGTCTAATAGTACATGCATTGAAAGGAGGGGTTTTGCATGTCAATTTACCCATGATAAACATGGTGGCCGGCCAAGGAAGGAATATGCTCCACTAATTCAAAAATTAAAATAATTTTGTATTAACAAAGGATTTAATAATTGATATTAAAGGAATTATAGTATGGAAGGAAATAATATAATGAGAAGTGGGAGGAGAAACCAAAGTGACTCATCCTTACTCCTCCATTGCCGAAACTAGAAGAAAGAAAGAAGAAAAACTCTTGTTGAATTTCGGCTAAGGTGTTTTGATACAAAAAGGTATGTTTTATGCCACTCTTGAAAATGTATGCATAATTTGGAGGTTTGGTTTAAAAGCTACTTGAATCTTGGATTGAAGTTAGGTTATTATGAGGGTTGAATTTCGGCCTAGGAGCTTAAAATTTTTAGTAGAAGTTTTGATGACATTAGATGGATAGTTAGGTTGGATGTGTTAAATTGTTAAGTGTTCTAGCTTGAAAGTTAAGGTTAATATGGCTTATGGGGTTGCCGAATCTAGTTTAGAGAGAAAGAAAAATATATGTATTCGGATGTGCTTCAAGGAATGACATTAGGGTAGCTAGAGTCTAAGAACTTTCGGTCAAGGACTATTGTGTGAGCAAATTCGGTATAGAGGTTTAATTGTTAAGTGCATTGTGTTTAATGTTTAAAGAATGGGTAGTAGCTAATTAAAGTTAAGAAGGCTGGAATTTCTTTTAAGGGAGGTGTGACCTTAACATGAACAAAATAGAATCAGCCTTAAGCTTGACTAAATGGTTCGGTTATTATTAGTTTAGAAGAAACCTATATGAAATGGTTGATATATGGTGAATTGGTAGTACTCTACTTGGGACAGCAGTAGTAAGGTGATTTTCGAAAATCGCCATAATTTGTAGGAGTTGAATTAGAAGCTGAGTGAATTATGTCATTAAAGCTTCAAGGGTCTATTTTCTTACAAAAGAAACTATAGAAACAAAGGAGTTACCGATCTAGAGATATTTGAAGTATTATGGGGCTGAGTCAAAATGACTGCTGGATTCCCTGTTCTGTTTTTAGAAAATCATTATAAATTGTACAAAAATGATTATAAGATAAAATTTATATGCTTAGACTCCTTAATGAGTCTAGTTTCAAATGAGATTAAATACAACACATTTGGAATTCTGTAAAGTGAGAAATTGGATTCGTAGTGAAGAGTGGTCAGAATAGTCAAACAGTGAAATAGGGGAAACTTTAAGAAAAATCTGGTATTGATTGGCCAAGCCTAAAATTCTGAAAAATTTATGGATGGAAGATATACGAGTCTATATTCAGGGAAAATTAACGGCAAGTGATTTGGAGTTTAGTAGCTCCAGTTATAAGTAATTTAGTAACTACTGCTCAGGAAAACAGCTCGTAGTGAATATGTGATTTTGTTGTAAACATTAATGAAAGTTTGCCGATGAATTATTTATTGATTAATATAAAGCTTGCTATAATCTATGTGTGTGAAAGTCGGATCAATATATATAATATTATTCGGAAAGTAATATTTGAATAGTCGATTAATGACTATTTTAATTTTTGTTGAACTTAAGCTCAAGAGCAAAGGGGAACTAGATCCGATAAAGGGAAGGAAAAAGTAATTGAATAGCCGTTGAAGTCGTTCGACGACATTTGAGGTAAGTCTTCGAGTAATGACCCTACTTGAATTATATTGAAATGGTTAGTCATATTATGACGGATAGCCGAATGTGCATAGAGACTATGTTATAAAGCCAATTGAAATCATGCTCTTTGTGTGTGGCTATCGAGCCGAAATTTGAAAGATTTAATAAATGTTTTGTGTTTGAGCCTTAGTAACGAAGAAATGATATGGATGTGTTATGATTATTGATATATGTGTGCATGAGCATTGGAATATATCCGGGCTATGACCCGAAGGCAATTATGCGAGTTGATATATCCGGGCTAAGACCCGAAGGCAATTATGCGAGATGATATATCCGGGCTATGACCCGAAGGCAATTATGCGAGATAATATATCCGGGCTATGACCCGAAGGCAATTATGCGAGATGATATATCCGGGCTAAAACCCGAAGGCAATTATGCGAGATGATATATCCGGGCTAAGACCCGAAGGCAATTATGCGAGTTGATATGTCCGGGCTAAGACCCGAAGGCAAATGTGTTTGCGGTTGCATTCGGTTAAATACCGAAGAAACTTGGGTTGAATGTGAGCATTTTGTGCTGTAACTAATTTAATAATTATGCTTGACCAACCCGAATGATAAGGTATGTTTGCATGTGCATTGGAAAGTCGGTTTGTTTTAAATGGTATTCGTGCGATCGGCTAACGAATTCTCGGCTTTTATAAAGGTTGATACCTTGTGTACCTATGTGGGTGAAGTGTGAAGTAAGTATGAGTATGAGAATGTGTGTTAATAAAGTGATTTAGTTAACTATGTGAATGTAATACTGTAGTCAAAGCCGATTTCATTACTTGAGACTTACTAAGCTTTAAATGCTTACCCGGTTGCTTTGGCTCTCTGTTTTATAGATTTTGTTCGTTAGCTATCGGATTCGGGATCAGCGAAGTCGAAGTCATCTACACTATCAAGCTCTTTTGGTACTCCTTTAGTTGAACTCTGGATATGGCATGTATAGGACTACCCCCTATTGTTTAAGTTCTTTTGTGATGTATGTGTGTAAAGCCATGCGAAAATGGCTTGTAAAAGTGGAGTATGGCATTAGACCATTTGTGTGTATGTATGTATATATATGGTTTCATGATGTGACTATGGTTTGAAATGGAAGTGTTGGGCTAATGATCAGCCATTGGAATGGCTAAATATGATCACATGTGGACCTATGTAGGGCAAAATTCTAGTTGGTCCATGGTGACCACAAAATAGGTAAAGTTTATCTTGAAAACAGATTTTGACAGCAACAGTGGTGTAGAATTGAAAAATCACATAAATTCGTAGGAGTGGAATTAAATAGTGAATAAATTATGTAATCAAACCTTGATGAATCTACTTTCATATGGAAGTAACGAAACAATTATAGGAACAGTACAGAAAGAGATATTCCGGTTCTTGTGGAACAGGGCCAGAACAGTTTCTGGATTCACTGTTCCGCCTTTGGAAATTCACTATAAATTGACCAGAGATAATTAGGGGTCATACCATATATGTATGGATTCCTCTCTGAGTCTAGTTTCCATAGAAACAAACGGCATCAGTATTGAAGCTCTGTGCAGAGAGATATCCCAGTCGTAATGGGAAAAGGTCAGTGTAGTCGACCCCTGTAACATGGGAGACTTTGACTAATAAACTGTACTAGTTGGCCCAACCAAAAATTCTAGAAAAAAATCCATAGGTGGGGACATGAGTCTAGTTTCAGGGAAAAATCACAAAACTGATTTTTGAGTTGTGAAACTCAAGATATGATTTTTGAAGCGACTAGTACTCAGACTGGGCAGTGTCTGGAAAAATTTTTTTCAAAGTTTGTTAACATCTCGTGTCCGACTCCGGTGTCGGTCCCGGGTTCGGGGTGTTACAATTTAGTGGTATCAGAGCTACGGTTTAGTCGATTCTAGGACTACCGTAATGTGTTGGGGTCTAGCTATACATGCCATTTTATGTGATTAATTGATAGTGTGGTGATTTCTGACATTTGCAAATGTGTTTATTTATAGTAATGGATCCCGATCCCAACCGAGCGGTAGCTGATGATCTTGAGAGTGTAGCGCCTGCTCCCGCACAAGGGACAGCGCCGGTGGACTCTCAACCTAATGCGAGTAACCCGAACGATGAAGCTAGACAAGCTTTCTATAGCGTGATGAATGATTGGTTCAACCAATACATTCGAACTAATACGGCTGTTCCACAACCCCCATTCCCGACAAATACTACCCCCGCACCTACAATACCTCCGGTAACTGACCAAATAAGGTCAAATAAGCCCCCAGTTGACCGAATCCGAAAACATGGGGCTACTGAATTTAAAGCTACGGATAGCGACGATGCCGAGCGAGCTGAATTTTGGTTGGACAACACTATCCGGGTACTCGATGAGCTATCTTGTACACCCGATGAATGTCTAAAGTGTGCTATCTCCTTGCTACGTGATTCTGCCTACTATTGGTGGAGTACTCTGACTTCTGTCGTGCCCAGGGAGCAAGTAACTTGGGAGTTTTTCCAAACTGAGTTTCGGAAAAAGTATATCAGTCAGAGATTTGTTGATCAAAAACGGAAGGAATTTCTTGAGCTTAAGCAAGGTTCTATGTCAGTTACTGATTACGAGCGAAAATTTGTTAGACTTAGTAGATACGCTCGGGAATGTGTTTCGTCCGAGGCTGTTATGTGTAAACGCTTCGAAGATGGGCTGAATGAAGATATAAAAATGTTCGTTGGCATTCTTGAGATACGAGAGTTCGTAGTACTTGTCGAGCGAGCTTGTAAAGCCGAAGAGCTTAGAAAGGAAAAACAAAAAGTTGAGGTGGGAACCGGGGAGTTTCGTAAAAGATTCTCGGGAAAGTCTCATCAACAGGCATCGAAGAAATTTCGAGATGATGTGGGCCGGTCTAAAAGCACTTCGGGCCTTTTTAGACGAGATCGTGATCGACCCCCTGTGGGTACACGAGGCACTTCAGTCGCCAGTGTTGGGAATGAACGTCGAGGCCGAACGGAATGTCGACATTGCGGTAAATGGCATTTGGGGAGCTGTAGATTCCATGACCGCTCCTGTTACAAGTGCGGATCAGTGGACCACTTCATTAAAGATTGCCCGAGGCTGTCTGAACAGAATGTGAATCAGAGTGGGAGACCGGGTGCTACCACTGCTCGAGGTAGACCATCTAGAAATATGGGCAATGCTAGTGGTGGTCAGAGAGGATCTAGAGATGCTACGACCAGATCCGAGGCTAGTGCACCTGCTAGAGCATATGCTATACGTGCCCGCGAGGATGCTTCTTCGCCTGATGTTATTACCGGTACTTTTACTCTCTTTGATACTAATGTAATTGCTTTGATTGACCCCGGTTCTACTCATTCTTACATATGTGAAACCTTAGCATCCAGTAAGACTTTACCTATTGAGTCTACTGAGTTTGTAATTCGGGTGTCAAATCCCTTGGGTCGTTATGTACTTGTCGACAAAGTGTGTAAGAAATGTCCCCTAGCAATTCGAGGTTCCTGTTTTCCAGCGGACTTGATGCTTTTGCCGTTTGATGAATTTGATATTATCCTTGGGTTGGATTGGTTGACCGTGCATGATGCGGTTGTGAATTGCAAGAGCAAGACTATTGATTTGAGGTGCGCAAATAACGAAGTAGTCCGAATTGAGTCCGCGGACTTGGAGGGGATACCAGCTGTAATATCAGCAATGTTGGCACAGAAATATGTGAGAAAAGGGTGCGAAGCATACCTTGCATATGTGCTTGATGACAAAGAATTAGAAAAGAAACCCGAATCTGTGCCGGTGGTTTGTGAATACCCGGATGTTTTTCCTGAAGAATTGCCGGGTTTACCACCTGTTCGGGAGATAGAGTTTGGTATTGAGCTTATACCTGGGACTACGCCGATTTCGATAGCTCCGTATCGTATGGCACCAACTGAGTTAAAAGAGTTGAAAGCTCAGCTGCAAGAATTGACAGATAGAGGTTTCGCTCGGCCAAGTTTCTCACCTTGGGGTGCACCAGTATTGTTCGTGAAAAAGAAGGACGGAACCATGAGGTTGTGCATTGACTATCGTCAACTGAATAAAGTGACGATAAAGAATAAATACCCACTACCGCGTATCGATGATTTGTTTGATCAACTAAAGGGGGCCTCAGTGTTCTCAAAAATAGATTTGAGATCGGGTTATTATCAGTTGCGGATTCGAGATTCAGACGTACCCAAAACTGCTTTCAGAACGAGGTACGGTCACTACGAATTCTTAGTGATGCCGTTTGGGCTCACTAATGCCCCGGCAGTATTTATGGATTTGATGAATCGGATCTTCAGACCATATTTGGATCGGTTCGTAGTTGTGTTTATTGATGACATCTTGGTCTATTCAAGAGGTGAGACCGAACATGCTGAGCACCTGAGACTAGTGTTGCAAATTTTACGGGATAAGCAGTTATATGCTAAGTTCAGTAAGTGTGAGTTCTGGTTAAGAGAGGTTAGCTTCTTGGGTCATGTGGTATCCGCGTCGGGTATTCGAGTTGACCCGAACAAAATTTCAGCCATACTTGACTGGAAACCTCCGAGAAATGTTACTGAAGTTCGGAGTTTTTTGGGGCTCGCCGGTTATTACCGACGATTTGTGAAAGGTTTCTCGATGATAGCCACACCAATGACGAAGCTACTTCAAAAGGATGTTAAGTTCGAGTGGACGGAGAAATGTCAGAAAAGTTTCGACCAACTGAAAACTCATTTGACTGAAGCTCCAATTTTGGTGCAACCCGAATCGGGTAAAGAGTTTGTCATCTATAGTGACGCATCCCTACTTGGGTTGGGTTGCGTATTGATGCAAGAAGGTCGAGTCGTGGCCTATGCGTCGAGACAATTGAAGCCACACGAGAGGAATTATCCGACCCATGATCTCGAACTAGCTGCCATCGTGTTTGCTTTAAAAATATGGCGACATTATCTGTTTGGTGAGAAGTGCCATGTATTTTCGGACCACAAAAGTCTCAAATATTTGATGACTCAACGAGACTTGAATCTGCGACAAAGACGTTGGCTTGAGTTATTGAAAGATTACGAGCTTGTCATTGATTACCACCCGGGAAAGGCTAACGTGGTTGCAGACGCCTTAAGCCGGAAGTCATTGTTTGCTTTGCGAGCGATGAACGTGCATTTGTCTGTTCTACCAGACAATGTGTTAGTAGCTGAATTAAAAGCTAAACCATTATTGACTCACCAAATTCGTGAAGCTCAGAAAGTCGATGATGAATTGGTTGCAAAACGGGCTGAGTGTTTTCCGAACGAGGGATCAGAGTTTCAAATTGACGACGATAATTGTTTGAGGTTCAGAAATCGGTTGTGTGTTCCAAAGAATTCGGAACTCATTTCGATGATTCTGAACGAAGCCCATTGTAGCCGAATGTCAATTCACCCGGGGAGTACGAAAATGTACAACGATTTGAAACGTCAATTTTGGTGGCATGGTATGAAACGGGACATCTCTGACTTTGTTTCGAGATGTTTAATATGTCAACAAGTGAAAGCGGAACATCAAGTGCCTTCGGGATTACTCCAGCCGATCATGATACCCGAGTGGAAATGGGATCGAGTCACAATGGACTTTGTGTCCGGACTGCCTTTGTCAGCAAGTAAGAAGGATGCGATATGGGTTATTGTTGATAGACTGACTAAGTCGGCTCATTTCATCCCCGTACGTACGGATTTTTCATTGGAGAAACTAGCTGAATTGTACGTTTATCAAATTGTGAGATTACATGGGGTACCTGTTTCTATCGTGTCGGATAGAGATCCGAGATTCACCTCACGATTTTGGAAGAAATTGCAAGAAGCTCTGGGTACCAAGCTGCATTTTAGCACTGCTTTTCACCCCCAAACCGATGGTCAATCCGAGCGGATAATTCAGATACTTGAGGATATGTTGAGATGTTGCATCCTCGAGTTCAGTAGTTCATGGGAACGGTATTTACCTTTGATTGAATTCGCTTACAACAATAGTTTTCAATCAAGTATTAAGATGGCACCTTACGAGGCTTTGTACGGTCGTAAATGCCGTACACCATTGTTTTGGACCGAGCTCGGTGAAAGCAAAATTTTCGGAGTTGATTTGATTAGAGATGCGGAACAGAAAGTAAAGGTAATCCGTGAAAGTCTGAAGATAGCCACGGATCGTCAGAAGTCGTACGCAGATTTGAAACGAAAAGACATCGAGTATCAGGTGGGAGACAAAGTGTTCCTTAAGGTTTCACCTTGGAAAAAGATACTCAGGTTTGGCCGTAAGGGCAAGTTGAGCCCAAGATTCATTGGGCCGTATGAAATATCCGAAAGAATTGGTCCAGTGGCATATAGATTGATTTTACCCCCAGAACTTGAAAGGATTCACAATGTTTTTCATGTTTCGATGCTTCGACGTTATAGATCCGATCCGTCACATGTGATTAATCCCTCGGAAGTTGAAATTCAATCTGACTTGAGTTATGAAGAAGAACCAATTCGCATCCTAGCTCGTGAAGTGAAAGAGTTGCGAAACAGAAGGGTTCCGTTAGTTAAGGTGTTATGGCTTAAACACGGGATCGAGGAAGCTACTTGGGAAACTGAGAGCTCGATGAAAGAACGATACCCAAACCTATTCACCGGTAAGTTTTTCGGGGACGAAAATTTCTTAAGTGGGGGAGAGTTGTGACAGCCCTAAATTGACCCTAGTCGGGAAGTGGTTTCGGGACCACAAAACCGAGTTAAGAAAATAATTAAAAGTTATATTCTGTGTTTATGAAGTGAGTAAATGCATGTGTGAAAGTCTCATGCATTAATTTGATCATCTTTATGTGAATTTATTTATATGGACTTATATGAAACTTTGTTGGAAAGTGAGAGGTTAATTTTACAATGGTCTAATAGTACATGCATTGAAAGGAGGGGTTTTGCATGTCAATTTACCCATGATAAACATGGTGGCCGGCCAAGGAAGGAATATGCTCCACTAATTCAAAAATTAAAATAATTTTGTATTAACAAAGGATTTAATAATTGATATTAAAGGAATTATAGTATGGAAGGAAATAATATAATGAGAAGTGGGAGGAGAAACCAAAGTGACTCATCCTTACTCCTCCATTGCCGAAACTAGAAGAAAGAAAGAAGAAAAACTCTTGTTGAATTTCGGCTAAGGTGTTTTGATACAAAAAGGTATGTTTTATGCCACTCTTGAAAATGTATGCATAATTTGGAGGTTTGGTTTAAAAGCTACTTGAATCTTGGATTGAAGTTAGGTTATTATGAGGGTTGAATTTCGGCCTAGGAGCTTAAAATTTTTAGTAGAAGTTTTGATGACATTAGATGGATAGTTAGGTTGGATGTGTTAAATTGTTAAGTGTTCTAGCTTGAAAGTTAAGGTTAATATGGCTTATGGGGTTGCCGAATCTAGTTTAGAGAGAAAGAAAAATATATGTATTCGGATGTGCTTCAAGGAATGACATTAGGGTAGCTAGAGTCTAAGAACTTTCGGTCAAGGACTATTGTGTGAGCAAATTCGGTATAGAGGTTTAATTGTTAAGTGCATTGTGTTTAATGTTTAAAGAATGGGTAGTAGCTAATTAAAGTTAAGAAGGCTGGAATTTCTTTTAAGGGAGGTGTGACCTTAACATGAACAAAATAGAATCAGCCTTAAGCTTGACTAAATGGTTCGGTTATTATTAGTTTAGAAGAAACCTATATGAAATGGTTGATATATGGTGAATTGGTAGTACTCTACTTGGGACAGCAGTAGTAAGGTGATTTTCGAAAATCGCCATAATTTGTAGGAGTTGAATTAGAAGCTGAGTGAATTATGTCATTAAAGCTTCAAGGGTCTATTTTCTTACAAAAGAAACTATAGAAACAAAGGAGTTACCGATCTAGAGATATTTGAAGTATTATGGGGCTGAGTCAAAATGACTGCTGGATTCCCTGTTCTGTTTTTAGAAAATCATTATAAATTGTACAAAAATGATTATAAGATAAAATTTATATGCTTAGACTCCTTAATGAGTCTAGTTTCAAATGAGATTAAATACAACACATTTGGAATTCTGTAAAGTGAGAAATTGGATTCGTAGTGAAGAGTGGTCAGAATAGTCAAACAGTGAAATAGGGGAAACTTTAAGAAAAATCTGGTATTGATTGGCCAAGCCTAAAATTCTGAAAAATTTATGGATGGAAGATATACGAGTCTATATTCAGGGAAAATTAACGGCAAGTGATTTGGAGTTTAGTAGCTCCAGTTATAAGTAATTTAGTAACTACTGCTCAGGAAAACAGCTCGTAGTGAATATGTGATTTTGTTGTAAACATTAATGAAAGTTTGCCGATGAATTATTTATTGATTAATATAAAGCTTGCTATAATCTATGTGTGTGAAAGTCGGATCAATATATATAATATTATTCGGAAAGTAATATTTGAATAGTCGATTAATGACTATTTTAATTTTTGTTGAACTTAAGCTCAAGAGCAAAGGGGAACTAGATCCGATAAAGGGAAGGAAAAAGTAATTGAATAGCCGTTGAAGTCGTTCGACGACATTTGAGGTAAGTCTTCGAGTAATGACCCTACTTGAATTATATTGAAATGGTTAGTCATATTATGACGGATAGCCGAATGTGCATAGAGACTATGTTATAAAGCCAATTGAAATCATGCTCTTTGTGTGTGGCTATCGAGCCGAAATTTGAAAGATTTAATAAATGTTTTGTGTTTGAGCCTTAGTAACGAAGAAATGATATGGATGTGTTATGATTATTGATATATGTGTGCATGAGCATTGGAATATATCCGGGCTATGACCCGAAGGCAATTATGCGAGTTGATATATCCGGGCTAAGACCCGAAGGCAATTATGCGAGATGATATATCCGGGCTATGACCCGAAGGCAATTATGCGAGATAATATATCCGGGCTATGACCCGAAGGCAATTATGCGAGATGATATATCCGGGCTAAAACCCGAAGGCAATTATGCGAGATGATATATCCGGGCTAAGACCCGAAGGCAATTATGCGAGTTGATATGTCCGGGCTAAGACCCGAAGGCAAATGTGTTTGCGGTTGCATTCGGTTAAATACCGAAGAAACTTGGGTTGAATGTGAGCATTTTGTGCTGTAACTAATTTAATAATTATGCTTGACCAACCCGAATGATAAGGTATGTTTGCATGTGCATTGGAAAGTCGGTTTGTTTTAAATGGTATTCGTGCGATCGGCTAACGAATTCTCGGCTTTTATAAAGGTTGATACCTTGTGTACCTATGTGGGTGAAGTGTGAAGTAAGTATGAGTATGAGAATGTGTGTTAATAAAGTGATTTAGTTAACTATGTGAATGTAATACTGTAGTCAAAGCCGATTTCATTACTTGAGACTTACTAAGCTTTAAATGCTTACCCGGTTGCTTTGGCTCTCTGTTTTATAGATTTTGTTCGTTAGCTATCGGATTCGGGATCAGCGAAGTCGAAGTCATCTACACTATCAAGCTCTTTTGGTACTCCTTTAGTTGAACTCTGGATATGGCATGTATAGGACTACCCCCTATTGTTTAAGTTCTTTTGTGATGTATGTGTGTAAAGCCATGCGAAAATGGCTTGTAAAAGTGGAGTATGGCATTAGACCATTTGTGTGTATGTATGTATATATATGGTTTCATGATGTGACTATGGTTTGAAATGGAAGTGTTGGGCTAATGATCAGCCATTGGAATGGCTAAATATGATCACATGTGGACCTATGTAGGGCAAAATTCTAGTTGGTCCATGGTGACCACAAAATAGGTAAAGTTTATCTTGAAAACAGATTTTGACAGCAACAGTGGTGTAGAATTGAAAAATCACATAAATTCGTAGGAGTGGAATTAAATAGTGAATAAATTATGTAATCAAACCTTGATGAATCTACTTTCATATGGAAGTAACGAAACAATTATAGGAACAGTACAGAAAGAGATATTCCGGTTCTTGTGGAACAGGGCCAGAACAGTTTCTGGATTCACTGTTCCGCCTTTGGAAATTCACTATAAATTGACCAGAGATAATTAGGGGTCATACCATATATGTATGGATTCCTCTCTGAGTCTAGTTTCCATAGAAACAAACGGCATCAGTATTGAAGCTCTGTGCAGAGAGATATCCCAGTCGTAATGGGAAAAGGTCAGTGTAGTCGACCCCTGTAACATGGGAGACTTTGACTAATAAACTGTACTAGTTGGCCCAACCAAAAATTCTAGAAAAAAATCCATAGGTGGGGACATGAGTCTAGTTTCAGGGAAAAATCACAAAACTGATTTTTGAGTTGTGAAACTCAAGATATGATTTTTGAAGCGACTAGTACTCAGACTGGGCAGTGTCTGGAAAATTTTTTTTCAAAGTTTGTTAACATCTCGTGTCCGACTCCGGTGTCGGTCCCGGGTTCGGGGTGTTACACTCTGATTCAATTTCTACTATTTTTGGTAAATGTTTAGATTCACGGCACTGCAACTATACAGAACAGTTTTATTGTCAATTTTGATCTTTCACACTTCAATTGTATTCATCACTTTCCCATAACAATCTTTCCAATTTCCAATCACATATCGAGCATATTTCTCATAAGTTACACACGTATATACTTACACTTATCATCACAAAGTCATACACAATTTCATTTAATAAATTTCCCAGTTGAATGCTTCGGAATAATAACAGATACGCGATGGTATCGCACACAGCCCACCTTTAAAATCGAAGCTCTCTTGTACACATAGTGGCCTCCACTTAGCACCACTCATGTAACCTAGCTCGATTGTACACATAATTTTGGCTCTGTTGTACACATGGTGAACACTTAGTACCACCTATGTGACCTAGCCAGTTTATCTCGTAGCTCTCTTGTCTACATGGTGTCCTTCACCTGGAACCACGCATGGAACCTAGCTATATATATCCCGTAGCTCTCTTGTCTACATGGTGTACACATAGTACCACCCATGTGACCTAGCTACATCATAATGTCTCGTAGCTCTATTGTACACATGATGTGCACTCAGCACCATACATGTGACCTAGCTACATACCATCTGTATCATCCAATCTTTCCGAAGGTTCAACCGGGATTTCTCTCTCTTTCTAATACTTGATTGCATACTTCCAATAGTCAATTATGATTCAAAAATCAGCTACAATATATAAAATATGCTGAAATACAAAAACATAATAAAGATAATGTATTATTTACATACAAACTTACACATACTTTCTCATTTCCATGTCGAATTAATATTGAACATTAAATCATCATAATGATACTTACTTTCAACACCTCGGCAATCATAGTAAATATATCAATTTTACATTGAAACATGCATAAAGTAATGCTTATTATACATATGAACTTACCTCGATACTAAAACGGTCATTTTACCAACTTTCTCGATTTTCAATTTTCTCCCATTCTAGTTTCAAATCTCGTTTTTCAGGATCTAAAACATCATATTTTATTTATTTAATTAATGTAATATTCAAAACAGTCCTTAACTCAAACTTTGAAAAAATTACAATTTTGCCCCTAAACTTTTGCATATTTACACTTTTGCCCCTAGGCTTGGGAATTAAACTCCATCCCTTATTCTTATGTTTCATGACATGCTGATCATTTTTACCTTCTATGGCAACATCCAATTCTCACTCTAACACATAGTTATGAACAATAATAACTTTTACCGATTAAGACGTTTTACTCATTTTTGCTTAAAATCGCTGAGCAAAAGTTGTTTAACATAATTTCAGCCTTCATATTCTACCATAAAACATCAAAATAAAGACATTTCACCTATGGGTATTTTTCCAGATATGAACCCTAGCTTAAATTATTGCTAGAATAAGCTTAATCAAGTTACTGGGATTCCAAAATCGTAAAGAACTTTTAAAACAGGGCTAGAACGGACTTACTGTTGATCTTGGAAAGCTTGAAAACCCTAGCCATGGCTTCCCCCATGCTAATTTCGGCCTCCATGAAAAAGATGAGTCAATTTTGGCTTTATTTCCCCTTTTTATTTCTTTTAATTACCAAATGACTAAAATGCCCTTAAGGCCTTTCTTTAAAATTTTGTCCTATTCATGCCCATTTTTTTCCAGAAGAAATATAATGGTCTAATTCAATTTAAGGACCTCCTCTTTAAACCCCCATTTGAATCAAGTACCTATGAATTAGAACCCATATTTTGTAACTTTTGCAATTTAGTCCTAAAAGGCCAATTAAGCACTTTATCAGTAAAATTACTTAACGATAATACACAATATTTTAATCAATAAATAAACCTTAAAACTTAATCGGAATAAATTTTTTGACTTCAAATTTGTGGTTCTAAAACCATCGTTCCGTTTAGGCCCTAAATCGGGTTGTTACAGCAACTTCTGCAAATAAGCCCTAATAGGCAAATTAAACTTGCAATCTATAAAATTTCTTATCAATACTCTAACACATGCATCTAATCACTCGGTAAATCATAAAAATTAATTGAAATAAATTTTTCTATCTCAAATTTGTGGTTTCGCAACCACAATTCCATTTAGGCCCTATTTCGAGATGTTACATTTCTCCCCCTTTAGGGATTTTCGTCCCCGAAAATCTTACCGGTAAAAAGATTCAATATATTTTCTCAAAATTTCTTAAACATCTCCAAACAAATTTTCTTCAAAGCACTTTCAAAATCACCCCACTATCAAATTGAAATCCAATATAACTAAGTTTCAACTCCGTATGACCTCTATATTAATCGAAAACTATTTCCAATTCTCACATTTGCTATCACTTTTTTTTAAACCAAAAACTCTGGATTTAGCTATTAATACAGCCCAATCATTATTCTTCTGTCTAATTTTATAATTACTAAATCCACATTATCTCATTCACAATCAAAATTTATTTTTTTAAAAAAAATTCAGCAATCATATACTTTAAGCATCATACTTGGATGAGTTAATTAACTAAGTCTAATCTTTCTTTAACTGTAACATTTCAGAATTCAGAAAAATCTTCATATTAACCTGACATCTTTTCTGCAACTGAGTTCATTTATTAAACCATTCTCAAATGCTATCACATTGTCAATTAATCTTATTGGAAGGGGGTGACGCTGTAACACTTCTAACTTTCCTGTTACATATTCATGCATATAACTCAACACTCATCAATATATATATAATTAGCTTCAAATAACTCAACATGCATATTCATTTTACACAACCCTCATATCATCTTATGCAAAAAATACACTTATACATGCGTTCATAATTCTCAAATAGAATTACTCATAACATTCATTTAATTTCACAAGTTACAGTCATAGCATCACACAATTGGCAATCAACATGTACACTTATCATAATATAAACTTTCCCTTCATCTCATCTTTCATATTCCAAGAGAAATTCTTATTCACGACTCATTCATTATCACATAAACATCATGAACTAATACTCTTACCTTTTACGAGTCTCATTTCATCTTAATATTATCATGGTTATATAATTCACTTTAGACAAACTTACACACATATTCATATTTTAAAACAAATTCACTCAAACATACATTCCACAAATTTGGGTAAATCTATTTACCACATTCACTTAGTCAAATAAGTTAAACACATAATATCATGTCAATGTCAAACGAACATGGATGAGTTTATAACGGGGTAAACTTTCGTTTCTTTTCACTTTTCTATATTTCTCCACTTATGTCTTTCATTTTACACTTGATCTCACACATATCATCACAAGTCACTAAGATCAATTTAAGTACACCAATATATCCACCAAATTATACGAACTTACTTAACACCTTTTTACATTATCGATGGTAGCTCGGTTGGAAATCACTTCTATCTCAACAGAACTATTTCATCGGGATCGGAAGGCATCACACTATCATAGGTAGTAATATGGCATGTATAGCTTAACTCTTACACATACTAGGTAGGTCTGAGAACCGACTAAACCATAGCTCTGATACCACAAAATGTAACACCCCTTACCCGTGTTTGACGTCGGAACAGGGTACGAGGCATTACCGGACTTAATCACTAATCATCGTATAAAAACCTATTCATAATTTCACTCTAATTTAAAACATTTTCAAACACATTCAAGCTGTCCCTTAAAAAGAGCATACAAGGCCCATATCATGCTTTAATTCAACCACACGCATAGGCAAGCATGCACATTCATAAATTGCATCATTTAATTAATAACATAATCAAGACTATCTACATTAAATGACTGTATACAATAGAGACCTTCAAATAACATAGGTCAGTATTTTAAGCCAATTCCTAGCAACTTAATAACAACTAAACGAGTCTCCATACATGACAAAGACTTAAAATACTTTAAAACCTTTATATACCGATCAATAGTTTGATAGTGTGATTTAACCTCCGGCGACCTCCAACTCGAGCTAACATTTGCGACGCTATAGGAAAAAGGAAAGGAAGGGAGTAAGCATTATAGCTTAGTAAGTAAGTATGTAAATATTAATAAACAATACATTATCATACTTTAAACAAAGTCACAATATGTTCCTATAATATTACCATCACAAACACACATACTTTCACTATTACAATCAGAAACATGTTTAAAATAAGCTGTCTAGCAGAGTACCAGAAACTAAATTATTTATTTCTGGAGCTACAGAACTCAAAATTACAAATTGTTAATTTTATTTGAAACTAGATTCACATATATTCTTACCTTAAAATTTTCAGAATTTTTGGTCTAGCCAATTAGCACAGTTTATTCATTGAAGTTACCCCTATTTCATTGCTCAACTATTCTGACCACTCTTCACTACAAATCAATTTTCTCCTTGTACAAAATTCAAAGGATATTCTAGTTTATTTCATTTGAAACTAGACTCATTAATAATTTCAATCATATAAATTATATCCCATAATTATTTTTGTACAAATTTTAATGATTTTTCCAAGTCAGAATAGGGGATCACGTAGTCATTCTGCACCAATCTCTCAAAAACTTAAATATCTCATAATATAGAATTCCTTTGCTTGCTCTGTTTCTGTTATATGAAAATAGACTCATTAAGCTCTAATTTGATATCCCATTCAGTTTCTGATTCAATTTATACTATATTTGGTAAATTTTTAGATTCACGTTACTGCAACTATCCAGAACAGTTTTATTATCAATTTTGATCTTTCACACTTCAATTGTATTCATCACTTTCCCATAACAATCTTTCCAATTTTCAATCACATATCGAGCATATTTCTCATAAGTTACACACGTATATACTTACACTTATCATCACAAAGTCATTCACAATTTCATTTAATCAATTTCCCAGTTGAATGCTTCGAAATAATAACAGATACGCGATGGTATCGCACACAGCCCACCTTTAAAATCGAAGCTCTCTTGTACATATAGCGGCCTTCACTTAGAACCACTCATGTGACCTAGCTCGATTGTACACATAATTTTGGCTCTCTTGTACACATGGTGAACACTTAGTACCACCCATGTGACCTAGCCAGTTTATCTCGTAGCTCTCTTGTCTACATGGTGTCCTTCACCTAGAACCACGCATGCAACCTAGCTACATATATCCCGTAGCTCTTTTGTCTACATGGTGTATACATAGTATCACCCATGCGACCTAGCTACATCATAATGTCTCGTAGCTCTCTTGTACACATGATGTGCACTCAGCACCATACATGTGACCTAGCTACATACCATCTGTATCATCCAATCTTTCCGAAGGTTCAACCAGGATTTCTCTCTCTTCTAATACTTGATTCCATACTTCCAATTGTCAATTATGATTCAAAAATCAGCTACAATACATAAAATAGGCTGAAATACAAAAACATAATAAAGATAATGTATTATTTACATACAAACTTACATACTTTCTTATTTCCATGTCGAATTAATATTGAACACTTAAATCATCATAATTATACTTACTTTCAACACCTCGGGAATCATAGTAAATATATCAATTTTACATTGAAACATGCATAAATTAATGCTTATTATACATAAGAACTTACCTCGATACTAAAACGGTCATTTTACCAACTTTCGCGATTTTCGATTTTTCTCCCATTCTAGATTCAAATCTCATTTTTCGGGATCTAAAACATCATATTTTACTTATTTAATTAATGGACTATTCAAAACAGTCCTTAACTCAAACTTTGGCAAAATTACAATTTTACCCCTAAACTTTTGCATATTTACACTTTTTCCCCTAGGCTCGAAAATTAAACTTCATCCCTTATTCTTATTTTTTATGAAATTCTGATCATTTTTCCCTTCTATGGCAACATCAAATTCTAACTCTAAACACAGTTATGAACAATAACAACTTTTACCGATTAAGTCGTTTTACTCATTTTTGCTTAAAACCGCTTAGCCAAAGTTGTTTAACATAATTTCAGCCTTTATATTCTACCATAAAACATCAAAATAAACACATTTCACCTATGGGTATTTTTCCAAATATGAACCCTAGCTTAAATTATTGCTAGAATAAGCTTCATCAAGTTACCGGGATTCTAAAATCGTAAAGAACTTTTAAAACTGGGCTAGAACGAACTTACTGTTGAGCTTGGAAAGCTTGAAAACCCTAGCCATGGCTTCCCCCATGCTAATTTTTGCCTCCATGAAAAAGATGAGTCAATTTTGGCTTTATTTTCCCTTTTTATTTCTTTTAATTACCAAATGACTAAAATGCCCTTAATTTCATTAAAATTTTGTCCTATTCATGCCCATTTTTGTCCAGACAAAATATAATGGTCTAATTCCATTTAAGGACCCCCTCTTTAAACCCCCATTTCAATCAAGTACCTATGAATTAGAACACATATTTTGCAACTTTTGCAATTTAGTCCTAAAAGTCCAATTAAGCACTTTATCAGTAAAATTACTTAACGATATTTTTACACAATATTTTAAGCAATAAATAAACCTTAAAACTTAATCAGAATAAATTTTTTGACTTTGAATTCGTGGTTCTAAAACAATCATTCTGTTTAGTCCCTAAATCGGGCTGTTACAACAACTTCTGCAAATAAGCCATAATAGGCACAAATTAAACATGCAATCTATAAAATTTCTTATCAATACTCTAACACAGCATCTAATCACTCAGTAAATCATAAAAATTAATCGAAATAAACTTTTCTATCTCAGATTTGTGGTTTCGCAACCACTATTCCATTTAGGCCCTATTTCGAGATGTTACAGTTTAAATGTTAATTAACTAAAGGTATAATGGTAAATGGTGTATTAATATGTGTTAAAAAAAAGAAATGTTAAAATTAGCTCATTTTAAGTGTTCTATTTCTGAAAATACTAAGTAAAAGTAGAAGAAAAGTTCAAGTTCGGGTTCGACACTTGTGGTTGTTGATTCAAGGTTTGTTTTTGATTCATTTTCGATAATTTCTACGTTTTTGTGATTGTTGCTTAGTGGTCTATAAAGCCCATGTCTGAATTTTGGAAATTGCTGATGATTTTGAGTTGAGCTATTCATGAAATTATGAGTTTTATGAAGTTAGATGATACTACATTGAAGCTTGATGTTGGGTTAACATATTTTGTCTTTGAATTTTTGACAAATTTGAGTAAAATGGGCTAAATTGTGAAATTTGTAAATTGAGGGACTAAAATATGAAATAAATGAAATATGTGACTTATATGAACACTATGAAAATTTGGCTAAGCTTGTGTAAAAGGAAATTTTGAGTATTTTCTGATTTTGTGAATTAGGGACTAAAGTGTCAAAATGTGAAAATGTGAGGGCTAATATGTAAAATGCCTTAAATGTGTGCTTGT
Organism: Gossypium hirsutum; assembly: GCF_007990345.1. Taxonomy (NCBI): domain Eukaryota; kingdom Viridiplantae; phylum Streptophyta; class Magnoliopsida; order Malvales; family Malvaceae; genus Gossypium; species Gossypium hirsutum. The sequence goes on along the minus strand of NC_053424.1, from coordinate 58,703,841 downwards.
GAATTGATTTGAATGATTTGGTGAATAAAAGAGTTAAATTTGAATTTATATAGATCAAGAACAAAAGAAAATGAAATTAGATCGGGGTAAATTGAAAGTCGTCGAGTAGTCGACTCCGTTCGTCCGAATTCGTACGAGGTAAGTCTATATACAAATAAATGTATTTGAAATGATTTAATTATCCTTATATGCTATTGAACAATGATGAATGACTTTATGCCTTGAATATGAGATATTTGAGAAAGTATCGACATAGTTCCGGAGTCCGAAAAGCCCCATATGAACCATATGAATAGTTAGGATACAAATGTTGTAACAACCTGATTTTGGGCCTAGCCGGAACAGTGGTTTTGGAACCACTATTCTGTGGCCGGAGAAAATTATTTTGATGTTATTTTATGTGCTAAAAATATAATTTTGTAAGTGCATGTAAATTTTGGTAAGTTAATTTCAGCGATTTCTAGTCCAATTTGGAAAAAAGGACTAAATCGTGTGAAAGGTAAAAGTTGTGTTTTGATGCCTAAGGTGTTAAATTGCTTTGTGTCTTAAATTGGGGGACTTTAAAGTGAAACTAGACCCCTAAATAAAGCATGACCGGTCATGGGGGAAAAATTGTTGAAAAGTCAAAATTAGGTGAAATTGGTCACCAATTTTGACTAGTTATATTATTAACAAATCAAAAAGAAAAAGCTATCATTTTCCCTCGTCCTCCACCGAAATATGTAACAAAGAAAGGTTTTTGAGAGCTTGAAGCTTTCAGCCACTTAGTTTCTCTTCTAGTAAGTGATTTTAATGCTTTTTCTTAAAGATTTTTACATTTTTGTAACCCCTAAAGCATGAGCTTTCAAATGATGGGTCTAGTTTGCAAAATGATAAAGGGTCTAGGGTTTTACCATGAATTCATATGTGTTGTTTGCTGAGTTTTTATGGAAGAATATGAATTGTAGTTGTCTAATAAACAACTTTTGTGAAGGAAATTTGCATGAAAATACCTTAAAAAGGTTATTATGCAAAGTTGTAAAACGGGTTGTTAATGTGTGTAATAATGATTTTTGTGAGTTTCCATAGTTATGAAAATGGTTTATCTAGGCTTAAAGAGTAAAGATATCGAATAAAAATCATTTTTCGAGCCTAGGGGTAATTTGGTAATTTTGGCAAAATATAGGGGCAAAATTGTAAAAATTGCCCAAGTGTGTCAATGGACTAATTTGATTAGTACATTGTTTTAATAAGTTGAATGTTATGTTATAGATGATGAAAGTCGAGGTTTGGACTTAGAACTGAAAGAAATCGATTAAGGGATGATTACGTCTTTTTCACCTTTGTCGTATCGAGGTAAGTTCGTATGTAAACAATACCATGCTATACATGTATTTAAATGTTATCATTACATGAATTGTACAGATATTAAGAGTATGTGATTAATAGAAATATGATAAGACAAAGCCTTAATAGATGAGGAAAAATCCCGTCTGAACCTTAGGAATAGAATAGGATACGAGTGACATGTCACTAGGAATTATGAGTCTAGATGACTAGCCCAAGAGTGAGCATTTAAATGTCATGAGATATGAGGTAGCTTTAGCTACAATTGAGGCACTTATGTGCAAAGGTTTTTCCGAGTATCTAATTAGTATTCCGAGTGTTCAATGGGTAATCCAATGATAGAGCTGATGATGGTCCCAATGAGTGAAGTCATTGGTGAGTATGCACTTGAGTTCTGTTATGAGTTATGCAGGTATGTACACTAAGCCTATGAGAATGCCTTGGTATGTGAATGATATATGATGCATAAATATGTGTTCTTACCATGATGGATGAAATGATGTTGTATTAATTTTGTGAACAATGATCATGAATAACTTAACCTTGACAGATTTGAGTTACTACAGTAGTGTAACTTTGAAAATACAATAAAAATAGTGAAAAATGAGTTATAAGCTCAATAAAATATGAGAATAAATCTTATTGAGTCTAGTTTCTTATAAAAGAAACCATGTAGGCAAAAGAATTTCCTATAATGAGATATTTGAAGTTGCATGGGACAGAGTTAGAATGACTTCGAGATCCCCTATTCTAATTTGAGAAACTCATTATAAATTGTACAAAAATGGTTATTAGTTATGATTTATATGATTAGAATCCTTAATGAGTCTAGTTTCAATAAAAATAGATGAGAACATTATTAAAGTCCTGTGCTATGAGATAATTGAACTTTAGTGTAGAAGGGTCGGAACTGTTAGACAACAAATTAGGGGTAAATTTGAGTAATAAAATGTACTAATTGGATAAACCAAAAATTCTTAAAATTTTGTGCAAGAAAGGTACATGAGTCTCGTTTCAAGGAAAATTAACGGAACTTAATTTTGAGTTTCGTAGCTCTAGATATAAATAATTTAGTGACTAAATCTCAGGAAGACAGTTTGTCATAAACTTGAGAATATGTTGTAAACATTGATAAAACATGTTAATGAGTTTCTTATTGTTTTCATATGAACTTACTAAGCGTAAAGCTTACCCCCCTTTCTTTCCCATGTTCCCTAGGGTTGGTAGGTTAGCTCGGGTTGGAGGCCGTCAGAGATATTATCACACTGTCGAGTTAACGCTATCGGCGTAAGTAAATCCTAGTGTTTCGAGTCTATAACATGTATAAAGTTTTAATGTTAAGTATGTGATATTATGATTCAACCAAAGGCATTGGCTTGTTATTAAGGTAGTATGTAGTTGGGTAAATTGGCCTATGTCGGCTAATGATGTTATGGGCCTATATGAGTATTCTTATGCATGTATGTTATTATCTCTTGTGATGTGGCATACAACATGTATGCCTAGAGATTGAATTGAGATTCATTGATGAGTTAGTAACTGATGCAAGATTAAGTGATTGGTAAATACTTAATAATGTCTCATGAATGGGTTGTGGATATGATTATGTATGCCTAGTGATAGACATGAGGTTTGTGACGCAATGATAGTTATGACAAGTATGTGGTAATTATGTGAGTAAAATCTATGATATTTATTGCATAAGAAATTAACATGAGCAGAACATGTTTGTAGATGTTTAAGAGCTCATTTAGGCCATGTTGTATGTTATTGGATAAGTATTTGTGCATATGTTGTGAGGATGACATATGGCTTCAAAAATAGCCTTATAATTGTCTACAAAGGTAGACACACGGGCGTGTGTCTAGACCGTGTGTGACACATGATCTGCCCCTATGGGCATGTGTCATGGCCGTTTTTTAAAGTCAGTGTTGCACACGGGCTAAGGGAACCGGCGTGTCCCAAGCCACACGGGTGTGTGTGACCACACGGTCTATATCTACACGGGCGTGTGGAGCCTTAAAGCATGAAATTTTTTAAGTTTTTCTTAAGTTCTCGGTTTAGTCCCGAACCACCTCTATGCATGTTTTGGGCCTCGTGAGCCCGTTTAAGAGACGAAATGTATGTGAAATGAAAAGTTTTAAATTGATTGAAATTTTACGGCCCGATTTTTGTGTGTGATTGGTTGAGCTTAAGTCAGGTAACACCTCGAACCCTGTCCCGGTGTCGGATACGGGCGAGGGGTGTTACATATGTCATGACATAGGATCCGATATGTGTTATTGTGTAAGACCAAGTCTGGGACGTTGGCATCAACTTATGATTTACGTGTAAGACCATGTCTGGGACATCGGCATCGTATTTGATTTCGTGTAAGACCCTGTCTGGGACAGTTGCATCGATATTTGATTACATGTAAGACCACATCTGGGATGTTGGCATTGTACGAGCTTTCCAAGCTACTTACGTATCCTTATGATTTTGAACGGTTCAACAGGCATTCTGAGAAAATGAATAGTTATGTGAACATGTTTTCGATTTAGGTATGTTTGAAATGTATATCATATTTGATGTTAAAAGGTAAGTATATGTACTTTAGTAAACAAGTGATACAAAGGTATGAGAAAATATACTTTATGAGCAAATGAATTGGGAATATGTGAATTGTATATGAACTATGTGGTATGTGATAATATTTGGCTATGAAGTACATGTATTTTATGATGCTTATATGCTTAAGATGATAAGTTTATTTGTATATGGCTTACTAAGCTTTTGAAAGCTTACTTTGTGTGTGTTTTCAACTGTTTTATAGATATCGTAGCTACTGGGAGCTCGGGGATCATCAAAGATCATCACCACACGATCGAACTCTATTTCGGTACATTTTGAAAGTATGTATATTAAATGGCATGTATAGGCTAGAAGTACTTTGACTATGTTTTGTGATGTATATATTTAGCCATGTGATATGGCTAGTTTTGGTTGTGATTATGGTTTGATTTTGGTATATGAAATGAGATGCAGTATGATCAATATGATATGTTTATGAATGTCCAAGAGATTTGGTAAGTTTGGTAAGTTTTGATAAGAGCCTATTATGGAATTTTGTAAGGATTTGGCATGAGATTGATTGTGTGATTAGAGAATATGAAATCCATGTTTTGGTATGATTTTGGCTTAAGGTTTGGTATGTTTTGGTAGTGAATTGGTTGTAAATTTGGTATAAAATGTTGTGGTTTTGATGCTTGTAGGGAGGACCCTTAATAGGTGGCAAATTGGCCTTGTAAATGGCCTATTTTTGCCCACCGGGCAGAGGCATGGGCGTGTGTCTCAGCCGTGTTGCTCGAGGGCCATTTCAAAATGAGCCTGGGAAGACCACACGGTCGCACACATGGACATGTGTTAGGCTGTGTGGCCAAGTCAGTTTCAACAACGGGTTAGACACACGGGCATGTGATCAGCCGTGTGGCTAAGTCAGTAGCCTCTCTAATTTTCACACAGCTTGTTTCAGACGGGTGTGTGACCTATATAACTTTGGAAAATATTTAAGTTCTTGAAAAAATTTCTATGAGCTCGGTTTAGTCCTAACCCCTTTCTAAAGCATGTTTAACGTCTCGATGACCTATATTGTAACACCCCAAACCCGACCCAGATGTTATGGCTAAATCTGGCGTGCCACATCAAAGCGTAGTTCAAAAATTGATTTGTCATTAAAAGTTCATTTCTATGATTAAAACCTTTTGCTCGAGGTTAGCAAATCATCTTGTCAAAAATGTTTACTTAATGCCTGGCATTGATACTTTAAGTTATTTCAAATCGTGGAAGCTACTAAATTTTGAAATATAAAAACGTCTATTTTTAAGTGTTTTTGAAAATAGTTATTAATTTTTAAAAATTCGTGTTAGCAGTTTTAAATAAGGAAATCAAAAGCCCAATTAAAAATTTAATCCCTCAAAGACATTATTATACAATTAAAACTCCAAAATATAGAATTCAAATAAAAAGATTATAGCAGAGCATTAGCGGTCGCGTGGCCACCTCTAAGTTACTCGCGACTCTAAATCGCCTATGGCTGGGGATTACTTGTGCAGTTAGACAGAAGGGTGAGTTTGCTAAACTCAGTGTATAATCCCTTATAATACGAATAGTCAGACATACAATATGCGAAAATAAACTGGGCCTGAGCCCATCATAGAAACAGTATCAGGTGGCCTTAGCCCATTAACAGAATCAGGTGGGCCTAAGCCCAATACAAAATCAGTATCAGATGCAGATATGCAGATAGATATCCAGCCCAGTCCAACCAATACACCACCCGTACCAACCAACACACCATGTGGGGATAAAATCAACCACCCAACCAACACACCAAGCTTCGCATCGGTTGCGGCACTAAGTCAATAGAACGGCTCAGTGCCATAGATAGAATGGCTAAAAGCCATAAATATTGTAGCAACGCTGCCAATTAATAGAACGGCTAAAAGCAATAAGTAGAAAGGCTGTAAGCCTTGAACAGAATGACTACAAGCCATACACTTCCTCCGTCAATATTAACCCAACCCCATGCAGGATGACATATCATAGTAACATACGTGAATGCAGGATGTCATGCTCGATATCAATCATATAACTTTCATACATACATCAGTCAACCTACCACTAAGGGTGTAACCGTCATTTCGTCAGTTAGGGTAAACGGTAATTTTACCTAGGGGTATTTTGGTCAATTTACCAATATTTGGGTCTCAGTATAGATAATGACCCTTCCGAAGGTCTAAAATCGTCTCGAATGACTCAGATGACCTAAATGGTCACATCAGCGTAAATGGGCTTTACGCTCACTACTCACCCAAGTGGGTTCGCACGCTCGTGTGGTCCATCTAGCCCAAAAATAATCACAACCATGTGATTTACAAGGCCCAGTTCTGTATTTTCCCCTTATTAAGTGTTTCATCCGTGTGGGCCTACGAGCCCATTGGCTCACATGGCACATTTCTGGCCAAGACCATGAGGACGCTCACGGTAGCCTCTACAGTCTCATGCCTATGTCTCACAGGCTCAGTTTGCCCATGTGCGTTCGCATGCTCATAAGGTCACGAATGTCGAGGTTTCAAAATTTTAGCTTTTTAGATTTTTTTGATTTATAGTTAAACAAGGGTGTGAATACACACCTTCCCGGCCCTTCGAAAGTAAAGGATTTCGATGTACAGTTACACACCTTTTTCAAAATAGCACAGAAACCCCCGAATGTCAAACCTATTATAACAGTAACTTCGATTAAAACCTTAACACACAAATTGACAGAATCTTAATCAAGACTTGATCGAATGATTACCTACCTGAGCCTTGCTTGATCGGATGCCCCTATCCTACTTAGACTACTAACAGAATCGATCATTCGATTAATCGTGTATCTGCCTGACCATGGATTCTATTAAGTGATTGAAAACATCAAAAGATTTAGGAACCCAACACCAGAATAATCGGCTAACACCCTACAATATTAGCCCAAATGATTACCTTAGATTGCGAGATAAGAAAAGGATTGACTACCACTACGATTCTTGACAAACCTCTTCACCCCTTACAATGATCTAAAAACCAAAAGTGCCACCACCATCATCGGGGAGGAAAAAGGGATTTGAACACGTGTGAACAACCAAAGGAAACATTTATTAAAGAAAGAGAAAATGCTTAGCATCCAACAACCCAAGAAAGAACAAGAGCTTACCGAAAGTCTAGGTGACCTCCAAACCGCGACCAACCATAGCGAAAGAAGAACGAGATTGCTATCTAGTTCAAGGCTATGAGCCGAAAGGAAATAGAAAGAGAAATAGAGATTAAAGAATATGGTATTGCGAGAGAGAAGTTCGGTTGTGAAGAAAAACCAAAAGAAATAGTAAGAAGAAGAAAAACTATTCGGCCATAGAGAAACTGAGAAGAAAAACAACAACATAAGATTCGAGAGGGGTTGAATTGGGTCGAGAGAGAATAGAAGCAGAGAGATGTTGAGTTCGACCAAAGAAGAATGAGAGAAAAAGACTTCAAAAAGAAATAATTAGAATTAGGCACTTGATGTTTTATGTTTCCGACAGAGTGACCAAAAGCCAAATGAGCAATGATATCGAAAGAAAGCAGGATCTGAATGGTAAAAAAATGTGCCAAAATAAGAAAACAAAACCCGAAATTACCAGAAGAAGTCAGCACCTACTCACTCTCACATTGCTGAAGTGCACCAAATGGGTTCCCCTAGCCGAATTTGCACATAGAAGTTGCACAACTTGAAAATCTCCTCAAATCTCCCCCCTTATCCCTCCTTGATATCCTCCATAACAACCTCCAAGACACATTCAAACTCTCACCCAATAGAGTTTGAAACCACCTCAAACTCCTATCGCCTTATGCTAGCAAAATAAATGTCCTTTTTGCTTGCAATGGGATTCGAACCCAAGCCCCCTCAATAGCTCAACACGCCACTTGCCTCAAGCTATTTTGTGTCACACTTTATCCTTAATCAATTATAAGGTCTATAGGCCAAAGTCCAGGTTCCTTTAAAAGAAAAACCAAACTAAATTGCAAGAGCTAAGACTTGAACCCAGGCTCCCTTGCAACCTTAATGACGCCACAACCACTAGACCACATGCTTCCTTGTGTCATTTACTTAACACAATATTTAAAAGGCCTTCATCCAAGCATCTAGGGTTTTATTCACTTAAAACTAAAATTTTTGCTAAAGCCCAGGTTTGAACCCAGGACTTTTCCAACTCCTCTCAGGACCCTTAACCACTTAAGCAGATATTTATTTGTGTCATTTCCTAGCTCACATAAACTTTTATGCACAATTTCCTAATCGTTCCCTTGCTCAAGGCCCAGTACTTCTAGGCCCAAATTTTGGGGCGTTACATATATAAGGGACTCTATGGTAATGTTTGATTATGATTGTGGACGATGTTTATGAATTGTTTATAAAATGTTTTGATTTTTCTGGTAACCCCTTTAACCTTAGTTTGGCGACGGATATGGATTAGGGGTGTTACATTTGGTTGGTATCAGAGCTACGGTTTAGTCAATTTTAGGACTAACATAGCGTATGTGAGTCTAGCTATACTTGGCATTTTTATAAATTGCGATAGTGTGAAAAAATCCTGTCAATGAAAATTTATTTTTTATTTAGCAAATGGATCCCGAACTAGCCATAGTTGATGATGTTGAGAGTAATGCGCCTACTCCCGTGCAAGAGACAGTGCCATCCAACTCTAGACCGGGTACGAGTAGCCATGATAGAGAGGCTACACAAGCCTTCTATCAGATGATGAACAATTGGTTCACCCAATATATCTGAACTAATCCAGCAGTTCAACAACCCCCAACTCCACTTAATCCTCCGCAAGTTTTCGCTATGCCATAAGCGAATCTGATTCAGTTAAGTAAGCTACCTGTTGATAAGATAGAAAATATGTGGCTGAAGAATTCCGTGCTACTACGAATAAGGATGCTGAGAGAGTCGAGTTCTGGTTAGAAAATACAATGAGAATATTCAATGAATTGTCATTGACTCCGGATGAATGCCTTAAATGCGTAGTATCACTTTTGAGAGATACAACATACCATTCGGAAAGACATTGATATCGGTGATTCTGAGAGAAAGAGTCACTTGGGATTTCTTTCAAGCTGAATTCTGAAAGAAATACATTAGATAGAGATTCATTGATCAGAAACACAAAGAGTTTCTAGAGCTGAAACAAGGTTGTATGTTTGTTATAGAATACAAGTAAAAATTTGTGAGACTGAGCCAGTATGCACGAGAATATGTCTCGACTGAAGTAATAATGTGTAAAAGGTTTGAAGACAGTTTGAATAAAGATATCCATTTGTTAGTCGGGATCTTAGAGATAAAAGAGTTTGTTGTGCTTGTTGAACGAGCATGTAAAGCTGAAGAGCTCGGGAAAGAGAAAATAAAAGCTAATTCTAAAGCTAGGGATGTGAGAAAAAGATCTACAAGTAAATCATTTCAGTCTGTGTCAAAGAAATTTAGAGATGATTATAGCCATTCAAAGGCTAGTGTGGGACATCCGAGTAGAGTTGGTGCTAGATCGCATTCGAATTTTAGAGCTCCAGCTACATCTGTTGCCAATGTAGGAAATGTTAGATCTGAACGACTTGAGTGTGGACATTATGGTAAAAGACATCCCGAAAATTGTAGATTGTATGATTGGGTTTGTTTCAAATATGGATCATTAGATCATTTTATTCGAGATTGTTTCGAATCTGTTGAGCAAGAGATTGTACAAAATATGAGGCCAAGTGGCAATGCAACTCGTGGTAGACCTCCAAGAAATATGGGAAACATGAGTGGTAGGCAAAGAGGGACTAAAGACACTGCTGTTAGATCCAAGGCTTACGCACCTGCCAAAGCCTACGCCATTCGAGCTCGTGAGGAAGCTTCATCTCCCGATGTGATAACTGGTACTTTTACTCTTTACGATACTTCTGTGATTGCATTGATAGATTCAGGATCAACGCATTCGTATATATGCATGAATTTAGTATCCAGTAAGACTTTGCCTGTAAAGTCTACTGAATTCATGATTAAAGTATCGAACCCCCTAGGTAAAAGTGTTTTAGTTGACAAAGTCTGTAAGAACTGTCCGTTAATGTTTTGAGACATTTATTTTCCGACTGATTTGATGTTATTACCTTTCAATTAATTTGATACAATTCTGGGTATGGATTGGCTAACTTTGCATGATGTTATTGTGAACTACAAATGGAAAACTATTGATTTGAGATGCAAGAATGATGAAATAGTCCGAATTGAATCTAGTGATTTGAATGGTTACTGACTGTGATATCTTTGATAAGCTCTGAGTATTGTGAGAAAGGGTTGTGAAGCCTACTTTGCCTATGTAATTGATTCGAAAGTGTCAGAAAAGAAAGTTGAATCAGTACCTGTTGTCTGTGAATTTCCTGATGTATTTCCTGATGAGTTACCAGGATTACCTCCGATCCAAGAAGTTGAATTTGGCATTGAGTTGGTACCAGGTACTACTCATATTTTAATAGCTCTATATAGAATGGCTCCAACCGAGTTAAAAGAATTAAAGTCTCAGTTGCAAGAATTGACTAATAGAGGGTTTGCTAGATTGAGTTTCTCATGTTGGGGTGCTCCTATTTTTTTCGTGAAAAAGAAAGATGGCACAATGAGAATGTGTACTGATTATCGTCAGTTGAACAAAGTGGCTATCAAGAATAAATACCCTCTACCTCGAATTGACGATTTGTTTGATAAGTTAAAAGGAGCTACCGTGTTTTCAAAGATAGATCTGAGATCGGGCTACTGTCAGTTGAGAGTAAAAGATTCAGATATTCCAAAAACTACTTTTTGAACAAGGTACGACCACTATGAATTCTTAGTTATGCCTTTCGGATTAATGAACGCACCTGCTATATTTATAGATTTGATGAATAGAATTTTTATACCATATTTAGATCGATTTATGATTGTATTCATTGATGACATTTTGATTTATTCGCGTGATGAAACCGAACATACTGAACATCTGAGAATAGTGCTACAGACTTTGCGAGATAAGCTATTGTATGCGAAGTTTAGTAAATGTGAATTCTGGTTGCCCGAAGTTGGTTTTCTAAGTCATATTGTGTTAGCATCAGGTATCCGAGTCGATCCGAGCAAGATTTCAGCTATTCTAGATTGGAAACCTCCAAGAAATGTGTCTGAAGTTCGTAGTTTTCTAGGACTAGCTAGTTATTATCAAAGGTTTCTAAAAGGCTTTTCGATGATTGCGACTCCGTTAATGAAATTGCTTCAGAAAGATGTCAAGTTCAAATGGTCTAAAAAGTGTCAGAAAAGCTTTGATAAGTTGAAAGCCCTATTGACAAAAGCTCTGGTATTAGTACAATTAGAATTGGGTAAAGAATTTTTCATATATAGTGATGCATCGTTGAATGGTCTGGGTTGCATTTTGATACAAGAAGGAAAAGTCATAGCTTTTGCCTTGACACAATTAAAGCCTCATGAAAAGAACTACCCGACACACGATCTGGAATTAGCTGCAATTGTGTTTGCTTTCAAAATTTTGGTGCCACTATCTGTTCGGTGAGAAATGTCATTTTTATTCTGATTACAAAAGTTTTAAATATCTGATGACTTAGAAAGATTTGAATCTCCAACAAAGAAGATGGCTAGAACTACTAAAGGACTAGGAGATTGTTATTGATTACCATCCGGGAAAAGAAAATGTTGTTGCTGATGCTTTGAGCCGAAAATCACTGTTTGCATTGCATGCAATGAATGCTCATTTGGTTCTGTCCGATGATGGTTCTGTAACACCCCTAACTCATATCCGTCGCCGAATTAGGGTCATGAGGCATTACTAAACATTTCACAAAATATAGACAAATCATATATTCAACATTTTAATGATATTCAAATATCTAATAAATATCAAACATTTTAATTCATATTTTTATTGTTGTACATATTAAATCAAATAAAACATATCACATGACATTTTGTCCATTAGCATATACGGCATTAATAACATCACCAAATGATCAAATATGTTTCATTAAACAAATAAAACATTATACACATTTAACCATATCAAACTTGGACCATTTTCAAACATTAATAATAAAACATGTCAAGTTTAGTTCACATACTAAAAATTATACCCAAATCATCTAAATATAGTCAACCATTTTCTAGTACAAGTAATGACTTAAAACACACTCAATTCACATGCCAATTATCATGCTTAAAATGAATATACACAACCAATCTATTTTTAACCAATTCAGACATTCATAATCACATAAAACGCATATAATCCTCTTGATTTACTAATGCACAAATCACTATTCATTTGGACTTGGTTTAAACTTATATTGAAAGTTTCTTCAAGGTATATGATGTTATGGAGTTGTTTATGTGTTTCGGCCATAAGATAAATAATGCTCGTTAAATGAGCTAAGGTATATAATGGCCTAAACACCAAAATCTTTATTCAAATGAACATTTGTATTTACTCAATCATTTGATATATGAGCTAAGGTATATAATGGCCAACCATAATTCACATGAAGATATAATCTATCATAGCTTAGTAGGTCATAAGCAAGTAATAATCAAATGAACATTTGTATTTACTCAATTAAATAGTCTTTATTCAAATACACATTTTACATTCTTGAAACACATATATCATCACATGATTAATATTTAATTATAGTAACTTAGCCGAATACATATAAGTTCATAAACATATATAATTCTCAATTACATAATGCATATTTCATTCATTCATCTCAAGTATATACTTACCTTAACTTTCGAATCAACTAACTTAGCACATACCTGACATTTTAGCTCGATATCACAGTCGATCTTAACTTGATATTGCCCACTGAACCATTCAAAATCAAATAGATTACTCGAATAATGACATATATCATACAATGCCAATGACCTAGACATGGTCTTTCATGCTATCTCATATCGATGCTACTGTCCCAGACAGGGTCTTACTCGAATTCACATATATCGATACCAACGTCCCAGACGTGGTCTTACACGAAAACACATATATCGATGTCAACGTCCTAGACGTGGTCTTTCTCAAAGACACATATATCGATGCCAACATCCTAGACGTTGTCTTACACGAAAACACATATATCAGAATCCTATGGTTTGAACGGGGCTTTCAGACGTCGTAACTCAATCGAATCGAACTCGTAGACTTAGTTCCCAAGTATATTCACATGTGACTTTCACAAATATAATCTCATATAATTTAATTTCAGCATTTAAACTTGTATATAATTAGAATTAACAATATCTATTTCCTTATAAACTTACCTCGGACGATGAAAAATAGAACGGGACGACTAGTCGACAACTTTAGTTTTCCCCCGATCCAAATCCAATTTCCTTGGTTCTTGATATAAAAATATTTTCACTCATTTTAGTCCAAAAACACATAAATAAGAAAATTACCATTTTACCCCTGACATTTTACACTTTTTACAATTTAGTCCAAATTGCACAAAACACAAAACATGCAAAATTTGCACATACCATGCTTAGGCCAAATGTTCCATGTGTTCATACAAGTCCATACATTTCATTTATTTCACATTTTAGTCCCTAAATTTATCATTTTTGTAATTTAGTCCTAATAACTCAAAATCATCAAAAATTCCTATAACACCCCAAACCTGGCCCAGTAGTTAGGCCCGAATTTAGCGTGTCATGGTAAACTGTAAATTATACATATTTTTACCCCATGTTTAATGCATTTTATGGATGATTTCCCATTAGAATTGGTGAATTTGATGCTCCTAATGCTTTAATTTCATGTTTTATACTTAGGAGAGCATAGGAGAGCGAAAGGAACGAGAAACGAGCCAAAAATAGATAAAATGGGCCAAAGTACTAAATCAACACGGCCTGGACCTCCTCACACTGGTAGATCACATAGCCGTGTCAATTTGGCAGGCTCGAACACAGGCGTGTGCCCTTAATTTTAGGGCGCCCATTTTTAGCCATTGTTAGGGCTGTAATCGATCTGGGCGACGGTAAATTGGTACTTAGAGTAGGTGATGAGGAGATTATATTTAAAATTTATGATGATATGAGGTTTTCTAGGGAACAGGATGATTCATGTTATTTTATTAACTCTATTGATCATACTACTCAAGACTCTTTACAGGAAATTATACAGAAGGACACGATGGAACTGTATCTAGCTCAAGAAGAGGAGACAGATGATGAAGCTAATGAGTATTCTTCAAGACAAGTAGAATATGAGGGCATTAAGCTAAACGATAAACTTAAGCAAAAACCCTCTATTGAAGAGCCTCCCAAACTGGAACTTAAACAATTACCAAACCACTTGGAGTACGCATTCCTTGGAAATAACTCTATGTTACTAGTTATTATTGCTTCCAACTTGCAACCCAAGGAGAAAGAGGAATTGATCCAAGTATTAAAGGAACATAAAAAGGCCATAGCTTGGAAAATTTCCAACATTAAAGGAATCAGCCCTTCTTTTTGCATCCACAAAATTTTGATGCAAGATGAATACAAACTGTGTGTGCAAGCTCAAAGACGACTGAACCCTAACATGAAGAAAGTTGTAAAAGCTGAGGTAATTAAACTTCTAAATTCTAGAATTATTTATCCTATTTCTGACAGTTCTTGGGTAAGTCCAGTGCAGGTTGTCCCTAAGAAAGGAGGCATGACGATTATGACCAACGAGAAGAATGAATTAATCCTAACAAGAACAGTCACAGGATAAAGAGTTTGCATAGACTACAGGAAACTGAATGATGCCACAAGAAAAGATCACTTCCCCTTGCCATTCATTGACCAAATGTTGGAAAGACTATTCGGACACATGTATTACTGCTTTCTAGACGTACTCTCTAGTTACTTCAAAATCCCAATAGCTCCTGAAGATCAAGAAAACACGACATTCACATGCCCATATGGTACGTTCGCTTATCGTAGAATGCCTTTTGGATAATGTAATGTTGCTGCCACTTTTCAGCACTGTATGATGGCCATCTTCGACGAACTCGTGGAAGATATCATGGAAGTATTTATGGATGATTTTTTGGTATTCGGTAACTCTTTCCATCTCTGCCTTAAAAATTTAAAATGAGTTTTAATAAGATGTGAGGAGACAAACCTTGTGCTTAATTGGGAGAAATGTCACTTCATGGTTCAAGAAGGTATTGTATTAGGGCATAAAATTTCTAGTAAAGGAATTGAGGTGGGCAAATCTAATATAGAAACAATCGAAAAATTACCACCTCCTAGTTCGGTTAAGGCTATTGGAAGCTTTTTAGGACATGCTGGTTTTTACAAAAGATTTATTAAGGATTTTTCTAAAATAGCTAAGCCTTTGACTAAATTGGTAGAAAAAGATATACCTTTTAATTTCGATCAGGAGTGCTTAGAAGCATTTAATACTTTAAAGGATAAGTTAATTAATGCTCCAATCACAATTGCACCTGATTGGAACTTACCATTTGAACTAATGTGTGATGCGAGCGACTTTGCAGTAGGTGAAGTATTGGGACAGCCAAGAGACAAGCATTTTCAACCTATCTATTATGCTAGCAAAACCTTAACGGCTGCACAAGAAAATTATACTACTACAGAAAAAGAGTTGCCAGTTGTGGTTTTTGTATTTGATAAATTTCGATCATATCTCATATTGTCTAAAGTTGTTGTTTACACTGACTATTCCGCCCTCCGCTACCTTTTAACTAAAACTGATGCAAAACCTCGACTCATTCGATGGATTCTCCTATTGCAGGAATTTGACTTGGAGGTTCAGGATAAGAAAGGAGCTGAAAATTTCGCGGCTGATCATCTGTCCAAGCTCGAGGAATCCAATACCAGAGAAATAGATGATGTTGAAATAAATGATTCATTCCCTGAAGAGAAATTTTTTGCTATAACTAACTCTGAGGTACCTTGGTTTGCACACATCGCAAATTTTTTAGCTGCTAACATTATCCCAAAAGGGTTAACACACCAGCAAAAGAAGCGATTCTTTAATGATGTGAAAAACTACTTTTGGGACGACCCCTTTCTATTTCGCAGATGTGCAGATCAAGTCATTAGAAGTTGCGTTACAAGATCAGAAACATAAAAATATTGGAACATTGCCACTTAGGGCCAACGGGAGGACACTATAGTGAAACTAAGACCGCACACAAAATACTTGAATCAGGTTTTTATTGGCCTTCATTATTCAAAGATGCTATCAGGTATGTTACTTTATGTGAGAAATGCCAATGGACAGGTAACATATCTAAACATGATGAAATGCCTCAAAACTATATGCTTTCATGTGAAATATTTGACGTTTGGGGTATCGATTTCATGAGACCATTCTCCAGTTTTGGGAATACATACATCTTAGTAGCAGTTGATTACATGTCCAAATGGGTGGAAGCCCAAGCTCTACCTAGTAATGATGCTAGAGTGGTAGTATGTTCCCTTAAAAAACTCTTCTTGAGATTCGGAACACCTAGAGCAATTATCAGTGACAGGGGCACTCATTTTTGTAATACCCAATTTGAAAAAACCCTTAAGAAATACGAAGTTCATCATAGAACAACCACCCCATACCATCCTCAAACTACTGGACAAGTTGAAGTAGCAAACCGAGAAATCAAACGAATCCTTGAAAAAATAGTAGAATCAAACAGAAAAGATTGGGCAATGAAAGTAGACGATGCCTTATGGGCTTACAGAACTTCTTTTAAGACCCCCATAGGGAAATCACCTTACAGACTTGTTTATGGAAAAAGTTGTCATCTACCATTTGAACTAGAGCATAAAGCTTTTTGGGCTATAATTTCTAAACCTTGATCCCGAACTTGTAGGAAAAAATAGGTTGATGCAGCTGAATGAGCTTGATGAGTGGCGAGCCAATGCATATGAAAATTAACGCCTATACAAGGAAGCAACAAAGTGACACCACGACACTCGCTTAAAGCAACGAAAACAATTTGAAGTTGGAGATCTTGGCTTACTATATAACTCAAGACTAAGATTGTTTCATGGGAAACTTAAATCACGATGGTTAGGACCTTTTGTAATTCAATCTGTTCTTCCATATGGCACAATAGAGGTGAGTCACCCATCATACGGTACTTTCAAAGTAAATGGACATAGTCTCAGACTTTATAATGGCGAGAATTTTAAAAATGATGGAGAGGCGCTACGACTCCACAAATCGCTCTGAATAAACCAACAAGGTAACAGTCGAGCTTAGACTATAAACAAGCTCTTTTCAGGAGGCAACCCAGTACTAACTATTTTAAATTATTTAAATTTCAAGTTTTAAACATTTAGGTCACTAATAGAGTATTTGAAGCACAAGTTTCCAACTCCACATGGCTGATCACACGGCCGTGCTTAAGGCCATGTGACCAACACAGACGGAAACACAGCTGTGCAAAAATAGGGTAAAAGTTATCTTTCCCAACACGGGATACGATAAGTGGCCATGGGCGTGCGACCTACCTGTGGTCAAATCTGCCAAACAAACACGGGCGTACGACACGCCCGTGTCTATCTCCCGTGGATGACATTGACAAGATGACACGAGCGTGCGAAGACCTACATGACCATGGGAGAAGCAAACCACATCACACACGGTCGTGTAACATGACCAATGAAGACACACGGCCTATACACACGGGCGTGCCCGAAGGCCATGTGACGACATCTCACTTCGCGACAAACACGGGGGAGACACGATCCACACAGGCGTGTGAACCGGTCGTGCCACTTAAAAAATTAGACTATCTATCCTATTTTATTTTATTTTTTTATTTTATTTTATTAATTTTTGAAGATTCTTCTATTTTTTTAACATGGCTTATCTTTATAATTGCTACCAAATTATTTCCCCAATCCTCGTATTATTCTAGAACTTGCTTGATTATGCATGTCAAGACCACACCATTTGATTTGATATGTCAAAATGATTAAGGCACTTAGGATTAACCCACTCATGCCATGAAAAACCTACATCCATGATTAACTCCTAGTAAACCCCATTGAGCCTAACAAGCCATTTCTTGTATTAACATTAATATTAACCCTTAACCCATTATTGTTGAAATCCCGTAAATTAATCCCTATTTTTGTCGAGATTTGAATTGAATAAATTGCTTAGCTATGTCTTGTTCTTAATAGTTAGTCTATGTTATGTAACTTGTTCTTAAAAAAAAACTATGTATACATATTAGTAGTTCCATATTCTGAGAAGAAGCTCAGTTGTACGCAAGTGAAGATTAACTCTTTTTCTAGTTAGGCAATTTTTCAATTCAATCTCGATTCTAACCCTTTCTTTCAGCTTGTGACCACACCCCCTAACCAAGCCTCACTACAACCCTCTAAAGACCTTTTGATTGACCTATCATCTTAAATTATAGTGGTGAATATTTGATTTTCATGCAAGCCTATGATAATGACTTTTCATTATTTGCTATTGAGTGCTTCATTTATTGTCCTTAAACACCTCGAGCGATTTGAGTGAATCTTTAGTGAGGATGTGAACTCTGTGATATTCTAAATCAAAGGTAATTACTTAGACGAGGGGAGGCACCTATGTTTACATGACTAGATATTCAACTTGGAATGTTTGAAACTTTTATGTTCTTTTAGTTGAATTCTCAATGTATGATTACTTATGGATTAATTTGAGATATTATTGATAAAAATTATAAGTTGAGAAGAATTTATTTTGATTATGAGTTGAGTATTTTGCTTGAAGACAAGCAAATGCTTAACTGTGGGGGTATTTGATAAATCGTAAATTATACATATTTTTACCCCATGTTTAATGCATTTTATGGATGATTTTCCATTAGAATTGGTGAATTCAATGCTCCTAATGTTTTAATTTCATGTTTTATACTTAGGAGAGCATAAGAGAGTGAAAGGAATGAGAAACGGGCCAAAAATAGAGAAAATAGGCCAAAGTACGAAATCAACACGACCTGGACCTCCTCACACGGGCAGCCACATAGCCGTGTCAATTTGGCAGGCTCGAACACAGCCTAAAGTAATCGAACACAGGCGTGTGCCACGAGCGTGTCCCTGCTGAGCCCAAGTTGAGTCCAATTTGGAAAAGGCTAATTTTAAGGACTCTTAGGCATTCCAAAGCCTATAAATACACCCTAGAGGAGGAAGAAAAGGGAGACAGAGAGTAGGGAGTAAGTAATTACTCCAAGGAAGCCGATTGATTCATCTCAGAAGCCGGATTCATCATCAAGATGAAGATCTCTCATCAATTTCCCTTCAGGAGTTTTGGGTTCTCTTTATGTTTTGTATTTTTTATCATTCTGAGATGTTTTCTTATTTAGTTATGAACTAAAACCCCTAAATACATAAGGGGAATGAAACCTAAGACGAATCTTGTTATTATTTTTTGAATCGTATGATAAATATTTAACTTGTTCTTAATTATGCGCTCCTAGTTCTTGTTTTGATATCCCAAGATACTGATTCAGGATAAGCTCTTATTCAGAGGAGGAATAGACCCTGTCTAAGAGTACATTTATCATAATTAAGCGGAGTTGATTGCACGCCTAGACATAGGGTGACAAGATTTTGCCGGATTAGGGTGAAACCTAATAAGGGGATCCATAGATCGAGTTAATGCAACCCTAGGGTATTAATTAGAGAAAAGTCACAATTATTCAATCTAGGGATTAGATGTTGTTAATCTTGAATAGGGATAATAACATAACTTAGGGATCTCTACAGAACAAGTTGAATGAATAAATCGTCCGATTCAGAGCCAGAATAACAAGTAAAGTCTAGGTGGATTTTTCCTTAGGTATTGTCTTACGTCAATCGATTTTCCCCAAAAGCAATTCCCCAATTCTTTTCTTTGTGAGTTCTTAGTTTAGATAATTAATTATTTAAAACAAATACCTCTTTATTCTTAGGTTAGATAATAAAAAGACAGTCATTACTAGTACTTTTAGTTCCTTTGTGTTCGACAATCCGTGTAACACCCCGAACTTATGGCCGTTACCGGAAATCGAACACGAGGTGTTACCGGCTTACTTCATTTATTTCCCCCTATATTTTTTTTGTTCCAGGCAAGCTGGCTACTGTATCGTGGTCGTTTTAAAAATCATATTTTGAGTTATAAAACTCGAAATCCAATTCTGTAAATTTTCCCCGAAACTAGACTCATATATATATATGGTGGAATTTTTGTAGAATTTTTGGTTGGGCCAATTAGTACAGTTTATTTGTTAAAGTTTCCCCTGTTTCAAGGTTCGACTACACTGACCTCTGTACCTTACGATTTAAATGTCTCCCTGTAAAGGGCTTCAATGCCTATCCCGTTTGTCTCTAATGAAACTAGACTCGATAAAAAATCTGTACATATAAGGCATGACCTCTAATTATATCGATAAAATTTACGGTGAATTTTCTAAGTCATAACAGGGGATCCAGAAATCGCTCTGGCACTGTTTCACAAGAATTTAATTATCTCCTAACATAAAGTTCATATGGTCATTTCGTTTCTTCCATATGAAAATAGACTCATCAAGCTTCGATTACCTAATTTATTCATTATTTAATTTCATTTCTACTATTTTTAGTGATTTTTCAATCTCACAACACTGCTGCTGTCAGCATCTGTTACTAAAGCAGACTATGCCTATTTTGTGATTTTTCCTTGATCTAACTAATAATTCATCATACATGCCACAATTTATGACCATGACTAGCCATGCCAAAGACTAATCATCACCGAGCATCTCCCCACTACACTATTACCAAATCATGAATTTAACACCGAAAATAAATTAGCCATGACATATGGCGTAATAATCGAGTAGACCTCAACCAATACTCAACCACAACCGAATTACCAAGACTTGTGACCAAGCATCATAGAACCAAATCCAAACGAACATTTATGCCATTTTCGCATGGCTAAAAGTTTACATACCAAATTTCAAACAAAACATAATAGCCTATACATGCCGAAATGTTCTCCTAGACCAACTAAGAAGAAAGTACCAAAAGTTGCTAGCCGGTGTGATGACTTCGATAACGGTCTGAGCACGCAAAAAAGACGAGTCCAAGAAACCTGAAATAGGTGACAAGCAAACACCGAATGAGTATATAACTCAGTAAGTCATAAGCAATGCACTACCATCCATTAATAACATTATCACAAGAGGAAACAAAATGGAACGAGGCTAATTACTCCATCCAAACCGAACTATACCATAGTTCCTTAGACCTTTCGGTTCAATCTCATACCAAGTCATACATTCACATTCCATATACTAATCAATAGGATATTTGAGGCATTTTCATACATCATTTTATTTTCGTTACAATCATACAACTAAATGACCTTTCACCTATTCCACGATGAACCTTATGCATGTGACTTCAATTATAATTGTCACATAGGTTCAAAACTTACCAAGCTCAACTCCAAATATAAACATAGCGCCTATTAGCCATGAACTCAAGGTACTTACCCCTTTCTGCTGTCCGAAATCGACTCGGTAAGGTCGCACCCTTAATATAAATAATTGATAGAAAATATATATATAGTGGGTTCGCACACATAGTGCTTAATAATCAACCACGCACACTTAGTGCCATGTACTTTAAACTCGCACAATTAGTGCCATGCATTTCAAGCCCGCACACTTAGTGCCAATCTCACAACCGTGAACACTTATTGCCCGCACACTTAGTGCCGAAAACCAACCACTCTATACGCTTCACTACCTTTTTACATTCGACAATTTTATCTCTACATACATATACATTTGTATACATTTCATCTCATTAAACACAATTGCATAGGTATTACGATCATTTAAATCAATACCAACTATATGCTTAATGACTTACCTTGTGTTGGGTAAAATAATTCCAAGTCGGCTACTCGATGACCTTCGGTTTCCCCTTGTTGGACGCCTCTCCTTTAGGATCTTGAGCTTAAACAAATAAATTAACTCATTCAACCGATTTGCTACATATATTGGTATTCACATTTTAATGATTTTATGACATACGGAACGGCATGGTAAAATTTTTATCTTGCTACCTGTTCTTAGCTATTCGGCTAATAACCTTATGCAATTACCATACTTTCAATAATCTAATCACACATGCATATGCATACTTGGACATTCGGCAATCACCTTGCTAATTTTAAACTCAACATCACATAAGCTCCCAAGTGATGGCCGAATATGTATATCTATACTATCACCTATAATTCATCAAATCACAAAATTTCATCTCATGAACACTTGACCCATTTTTACCCCATATGGCCGAATGTGCAAGATTAAATTCAACACCACCTATGTACTTAATTAGGTGGCCGAATATACCAAGTTAGACTTGACATTATACGTCACAAGAACTCTAATTTAATTTGTCAATTGCTTGGCCAAGAACTCACAAGTGCCTTATCTACAACCTATTCGGCCTTACTACTTAATCTTAGCCTTTCATACACTTATCTCTATTGTTTTAGAAGGCCGAATCCTTATGTGTTCCAACATCTAGCTTACTCAATTCAACACATCAAAACGACATTTAGGCCGATTTTGCTAGCACACAAGCCTTTGACCGAATGTCCTTGACCTCTAGTCACCTAATTTTTTATTCTTTAAAACTCATCCAAGACCACATTCGGCACCTCCAACCAATAATTTAGATATTCTCAAGTTCATTCACATGTACAATTATATATCACATTAAGCATTAATCATTTTGCAACATGAATTCTATAGCATGGCCGAACACTCATGCACATACACACATAACAACAAGAACTCAATGACACAAAAATCTCCTTTCCAAAGTACATACATGTGACATCCCAAAATTGACCCTAGTCGGGAAGTGGTTTCGGGACCACAAAACCGAGTCATACTAATAATTAGCCATCATATTTGATGCTTATTATATGTATATATGCATGTGTGAAAATTTCATGTTTGAATTTTGTTAATTGTAAGTGAATTTTATTATATAGGACTTATGTGAGAAAATTTAGAAATGTGCTAGGCAAATGTGAAGTGGCCTATTAATGCATGTTATGAAAATGATGGGTTTGCATGTCAAATTACCCAAAATTTGAGCTAGTGGCCGGCCATGCTATGGGTGGAAACATGTTGGGAACATGTTGGCTTAGTGTGTTATGTTAGAAAGAATAAATAAAGGGTTAGTAATTAAGTAATGAAAAGGGAGGGGTGATGAAAACAAAGTTGTCTCATCCATCCCCCCCATTTGCCGTAACTAGACAAAGAAAAGAAAAAAAAAGAAAGGGTGTTCATCCTTTAACACCTTGGCCGAAAATTTGAAGGAGGAAGGAAGAAGAAAGGTTGAAGAGATTCGGCCATGCATGTAACTAGGCTAAGGTATGTTTGATGATGTTCCATGAGATGCATTCATGTTTTAGTTGTTAGTTTGAGTTCTACCTAGCCCATGGTCTAAATCTTGCTATGTGATGGAGATGATATTCGGCCATGGGGGTTGTCTTTCTTGGTTGGTGTTTTGATGTTGTGGTGATGAGGCATGAAGATGATTGAGCTTGAGTGTTTAATAAAACAAAAGGTTCTTGGATATTCGGCCTTGGTGTTTCTAATTGGAGGTATGTTGTTTTTATTTCTTGATAATTTATGTGAATTTGAGTTAATTTTTAAGCTCCTTTCATAGCCCATGAATTAATATTTGTTATTGGTTGGAAATGATGCATTCGGTTATGGGTTGATTGGGTGTCTTTCAAAGTGTTAAATGTGTTGGAAATGGTTTGATAATGATGATAGTTATGAGGTATAATCGGTCATGTAATTAGCTCAATTTGAAAATTTTGTTTGTTGTGTAAGTGCATGAGATACTTGGGTAAATGAACCGGTTTGAGTAATGCTTTAGTTGGGAATGTGTTTTTGTTAAAATGCAAATATATATATATTCGAGTGGGTACTAATTATTATGAAATGGATGCAATGACAATGTATGTGATTGTATCTTACATTGAAATGATTAGTTTGTGCCTTAATTGTGGCTCGACAAGAAAGTATATTAGGTCATTATGGGTTTATTTATATGATGATGCTATAATTGTAGTATTGAATAATTGTAGCCTAATAATGTGTTCGGTTGTGCATGAGTAGGGAATATATATATGGTGTTTAAATAACTAGTTATTAAGGTCATTTGTAGCTTAACTATATGATATACATGTATTAAATTAAATTGCCTATTTGATAAGTGATTAAATAGTAAATGATATTGGTTAAGTAATTAAATAAATCTATTTGTTTTATATTAAGCTCAAGAGCAAAGAGGGTCGAAGTTGGATAGGGGAAAAGAGAAAGTAATTGAGTAGCCTTTCCGCAACCGTTCAAGTATATCCGAGGTAAGTTTTAAGTGTTTAAACGTTGAGTGTAACACCCCGTACCCGAGACCGTTGCCGGAGTCGGACACGAGGGGTTCACAGACTAAATTCGCTTACTATCGCAGTCCATTTTAAAATTTTCCAGGCAGTTGGCTAACTGCGACACTGTCACCTTAAAAATCATATCTTGAGTTTCACAACTCGAAAATCAGTTTCGTAATTTTTTCCTGAAACTAGACTCATATGCCCATCTACATATTTTTTTCTAAAATTTTTGGTCAGGCGAATTAGTACAGTTTATTAGTCAAAATCTCCCATGTTACAGGGATCGACTACACTGACCTTTGCGCATTACGACTTGGATATCTCCCTGCACAAAGCTTCAATACTGATGCCGTTTGTTTCTATAGAAACTAGACTCAGACAGGAATCCAGACATATATGGCATAACTCCTAATTATCTCTGGTTAATTTATAATGAATTTCCAAAGACGGAACAGGGAATCCAGAAACCGTTCTGGCCCTGTCTCACGAGAACCTGAATATCTCTTAACATACTGTCTATATGATCATTTCGTTACTTTCCTATGAAAATAGATTCATCAAGTTTCGTTTACATAATTTATTAACTATTTAATTCCAATCCTACTATTTTTAGTGATTTTCCAAATCTACATCACTGCTGCTGCCATAAGCCAATCCTACTATTATGCTCGAACATATATAAGCCATTTTCGCATGGCTATATACATTAACCAAAATATTCTTCCGCCACTAGTCTATTTTATACATGCCATAAGACAATCCGAAACATAGCAGTACCAAACAGTGGATAGTGATAGTGTGACTAGTTGCTGACGATCCCCGAGCCTGTAGCTTCGCATTGAGATCTATAAAACAGAGGAAACAGAGTAAACGGAGTAAGTATTACAATGCTTAGTAAGTTTTAAGCAGTGTCAACAGATAACAATCAAATTATAACATAGTTGTTCGTATTTTTATTTCACTCTTCCTTCGGGCATACCATCCCTTTACCGAATCTGCACATCTCATCATATACAATAGGCAGATAAACTTTCACATAAAAGTGAGCTCATGTGACATAGATATATCGTATGATTTCACATCACCTCTCACACTGATCCGATGTCACATAATCATAGGAATAGTCTCATAGATTGCTCTCGTATGCATCACATAACTACCTTATGATTTAGTGCAAATCAAGCTCACATATAAACTTGGAGTACATACCTGTTTAACCTTTCGCATTGAATATATTTATAAGCAATTCTTATTACGAAGTCTTACCCGGACATAATCTCCACACGAAGTTATCGGGTCTTACCCGGACAAAATCCCCACACGTAGTCATCGGGTCTTTAGAGCTCGATATAGTACAAGCACGAAGCTTAAGGACATTAATCAGTGATAATATTCTCGCATAAAGCCTGCGGGGTTTTAACCCGGATATAGTACTGACACAAATGCCCTTCGGGACTTATCACATTTATGCACTTTCACATCCATCACATTGGCCACTCGGCCCTGTCACATATATACACTTTCACATTCATCACATCGGCCATTAAGCCTTATCACGCATATACACTTTCACATTCATCACATCGGCCATTAAGCCTTATCACATATATATACACTTTCACATTCATCACATCGGCTATTAGGCCTTATCGCACATATACACTTTCACATTCATCACATCGGCCATTAAGCCTTATCACATATATATACACTTTCACATTCATCACATCGGCCATTAGGCCTTATCACATATATACACTTTCACATTCATCACATCGGCCATTAGGCCCTATTCACATATATACACTTTCACATTCATCACATCGGCCATTAAGCCTTATCACATATATATACACTTTCACATTCATCACATCGGCTATTAGGCCTTATCGCATATATACACTTTCACATTCATCACATCGGCCATTAAGCCTTATCACATATATATACACTTTCACATTCATCACATCGGCCATTAGGCCTTATCACATATATACACTTTCACATTCATCACATCGGCCATTAGGCCCTATTCACATATATACACTTTCACATTCATCACATCGGCCATTAAGCCTTATCACATATATACACTTTCACATTCATCACATCGGCCATTAGGCCTTATCACAATTTAGAATTCACATATGGGTTTAATCAATAGCTTATAAGCAACTAAAACAAGTTTATCAAGGTTTACAACACAATCTCAAATTCAGCACAAGCTGTTTTTCCTGAGCAATAGTCACTAAATTATTTATAACTGGAGCTACAAAACTCCAAATCACTTTCCGTAAATTTTTCCTGAATATAGACTCGTATGTCTTCCATCCATAAAATTTCCAGAATTTTACGTTTGGCCAATCAATACCAGATTTTTTCTTAAAGTTTTCCCCTGTTTCACTGCTTGACTAATCTGACCACTCTTCACTACGAATCAAATTTCTCATTATCAGAAATTCCTTTGCTTACACGGTTTCTTTTATAAGAAACTAGACTCATTAAGCTTTAATTTCATGTCTCATTCAGCCTCTAATTCAAATCCATGAATTTATGGTGATTTTCTAAATTCATGTTACTGCTGCTGTCCTGAGCAGGTTTATCACAATTTTACTCTTCTGACATATCCTTTCAGCACTTCATAATATCATATCCATTTGGCAACATATCATATCAATAACTTACCTATACTTCATAATAACCATTAGGCTATATGCATAAAGATTTACAATAGAGTTATGATTCTTTTAATATGTGCTTAACATATCATACTCAATCACATTATAGGCTTTAATACTTAAAACTTACCTCGATCGCTAATGTACGTCAATTCCGACTATTCGACCAATTTCCCTTTTTCCACGATCCGACTTTGTTTCCTTGAGTTCTTGAGCTAATGAACCAAATTTAAACTTATCACATCACTATTGTGTAAAACCACATTCGATTATATTATAATTCGGTTAGCAAGAAATACACTTATTCCTTATAACATTTAGCTTCGAGATCAGCACCTCAATCATCTCAAGTACCAAACATGCATTAATACTCTCTTTAGTACAATTTCGTTACTTTAACTAAATACTAAACATATCCTTTTGCTTATCTATACACATCCGCATTTTAACTCATACCAATCATAACAAATAGCATAATATTTGTTAACATATAAAATTATGGTTGACATTACATCATTTACTTCCACTAACCATTTAAGCATAACCTAAGCGCATACATTGCATTGACAAACCAAACCAAAATATCCAATACATAGTCAAACATATAATCGTTATTTCACTCCTTTTCGAACTAATTTATAAAATGCATTCTCAAAGCCATAGCATATCATACATGAAACTTACCAAAGATGAATTAATCATAAGCTATTTATAGTACCTTAACCAAACACAACAACTAACTTCACACATATTTTTTTCTATGCAAATACCAAAGCCGAATCAGCTAAATATACTTATGAATATATATATCATCATCGAAATCACCTAAGCTTAGACATCATTTCTTAATTCCAAGCAAGTTGCCGAATGCAACCTTACTAAATTTTCATGAATTCAAATCATGGATTCAATATACCATTACCATGAAATCAACAACCAAAAATTCATAGACAATTTAGGAAAAATCACATAAAATCGTAACACAAAAGGCATTCATCTAACACTTGATTTTTAAATTCTAACATCAAACTCAAATTTCTTAGCTCATCAACTCATGGCCGAACATCAATTATTCACCAAAACAAATTTTAACTCATGGGTTTTAGAGAAAATTAAGTAAGGGATTCAATGATACTAAAAATTAACAAAACAACTTGAATTTCCACCTTGAATTGTTGCTTCCAAATGGCCGAAACTTCAAAGCCACAAATTTTATTTTCTTTCTCCTTTGTTCGGCCTCCAAGATGAACTACATGCATGTTCTCTTTTTTTTTTTCTTTCTAATCTCAAGTTACGGCAATGGTAGAGTGAGGATGAACCACCTTTGTTTTTATCACCCATTTCTTCTTTTAATTATTATTTCTTCCATAATATAAAGCCACTAACTATTATCATGCTAAAATGAAATGCATAAAATATCTATCAACTATCATTATGGCCGGCCACTAATTAAAAGTGGTCCATTTGACATGCAAGTCCCTCATGTCAATAACTCATGCATTATTTGGCCACTTTAAATTTCACCTATCACATTATCAAGTCTTATCACATGGGTCCTTTCTTATAAATTAACACCGCCTTGATAAAAATCAAGGCACGAAATATTCACACATACAAATTCCACATACAATAAGCACAGAATATAACATCTAATTATTTTTGTGACTCGGTTTCGTGGTCCCGAAACCACTTTCCGACTAGAGTCACTTTAGGGGTGTCACATTGAGTAAATTCAATTATAATAGGACATGATGAGTTGATTTAATAAGATATGATGTGGCCATGATATGTTCTAAGCTCAAATGGTAAGTTCTTATGTGTTTGAGCTTGGGAATTTAAGGGTAATTTGAAATAGTCTGCTTCGGACAGCAGCAGTAACGTGACTTTAGAAAATCACCATAAATTTATGGACTTGAATTAGAGGCTGAATGAGACATGAAATTAAATATTAATGAGTCTAGTTTCTTATAAAAGAAACCGTGTAAGCAAAGGAATTTCCGATAATTAGATATTTAAAGTTGTGTGAGACGGTGTCGGAATGACTCCGAAATCCCCTGTTCTGTTTTTAGAAAATCGTTATAAATTGTACAAAAATGGTTATAAGATAAAATTTATATGCTTAGACTCCTTAATGAGTCTAGTTTCAAATGAAATCAATACAACACATTTTGAATTCTGTAAAATGAGAAATTTGATTCGTAGTGAAGAGTGGTCAGATTAGTCAAACAGTGAAACAGGGGAAACTTTAAGAAAAATCTGGTATTGATTGGCCAAACATAAAATTCTGGAAATTTTATGGATGGAAGATATACGAGTCTATATTCAGGAAAAATTAACGGAAAGTGATTTGGAGTTTTGTAGCTCCAGTTATAAATAATTTAGTGACTATTGCTCAGGAAAAACAGCTTGTGCTGAATTTGAGATTATGTTGTGAACCTTGATAAACTTGTTTTAGTTGCTCATAAGCTATTGATTAAACCCATACTTGAATTCTAAATCGTGATATTGTAAGTTTATGAGTATTCGAATATGAAATGATAGTAAGGCCTAATGGCCGATGTGATGAATGTGAAAGTGTATATATATGTGATAAGGCCTAATGGCCGATGTGATGAATGTGAAAGTGTATATATGTGATAAGGCCTAATGGCCGATGTGATGAATGTGAAAGTGTATATATATGTGATAAGGCCTAATGGCCGATGTGATGAATGTGAAAGTGTATATATGTGATAAGGCCTAATGGCCGATGTGATGAATGTGAAAGTGTATATATATGTGATAGGGCCTAATGGCCGATGTGATGAATGTGAAAGTGTATATATGTGATAAGGCCTAATGGCCGATGTGATGAATGTGGAAGTGTATATATATGTGACAGGGCCGAGTGGCCAACGTGATGAATGTGAAAGTGTATATATGTGATAAGGCCTAATGGCCGATGTGATGAATGTGGAAGTGTATATATATGTGACAGGGCCGAGTGGCCAACGTGATGGATGTGAAAGTGTATAAATGTGATAAGTCTCGAAGGGCATTTGTGTCAGTACTATATCCGGGTTAAAACCCCGCAGGCTTTATGCGAGAATATTATCATTGATTAATGTCCTTAAGCTTCGTGCTTGTACTATATCCGAGCTCTAAAGACCCGATAACTTCGTGTGGAGATTATGTCCGGGTAAGACTTCGTAATAAGAATTGCTTATAAATATATTCAATGCGAAAGGTTAAACAGGTATGTACTCCAAGTTTATATGTGAGCTTGATTTGCACTAAATCATAAGGTAGTTATATGATGCATACGAGAGCAATCTATGAGACTATTCCTATGATTATGTGACATCGGATCAGTGTGAGAGGTGATGTGAAATCATACGATATATCTATGTCACATGAGCTCACTTTTATGTGAAAGTTTATCTGCCTATTGTATATGATGAGGTGTGCAGATTCGGTAAAGGGATGGTATGCCCGAAGGAAGAGTGAAATAAAAATACGAACAACTATGTTATAATTTGATTGTTATCTGTTGACACTGCTTAAAACTTACTAAGCATTGTAATGCTTACTCCGTTTACTCTGTTTCCTCTATTTTATAGATCTCATTGCGAAGCTACAGGGTCGGGGATCGTCAGCAACTAGTGACACTATCACTATCCACTGTTTGGTACTGCTATGTTTCGGATTGTCTTATGGCATGTATAAAATAGACTAGTGGCGGAAGAATATTTGGTTAATGTATATAGCCATGCGAAAATGGCTTATATATGTTTGAGCATAATGTTATAATCATTTGGTATGGAATGGTTAATCGCTATCATGATTTGTGCTATTTATGCTAAAAGTGCTAGTTGAATCATGGAAACTATGAAATAGGTAATGTCTACCTTAAAGGCAGATGCTGGCAGCAGCAGTGATGTAGATTTGGAAAATCACTAAAAATAGTAGGATTGGAATTAAATAGTGAATAAATTATGTAAACGAACCTTGATGAATCTATTTTCATAGGAAAGTAACGAAATGATCATATGGATAGTATGTTAAGAGATATTCAGGTTCTCGTGAGACAGGGCCAGAACGGTTTCTGGATTCCCTGTTCTGACTTTGGAAATTCATTATAAATTAACCAGAGATAATTAGGAGTCATGCCATATATGTATGGATTCCTCTCTGAGTCTAGTTTCTATAGAAACAAACGACATCAGTATTGAAGCCCTGTAACATGGGATACTTTGACTAATAAACTGTACTAATTGGCCTGACAAAAAATTCTAGAAAAAAAATATGTAGATGGGCATATGAGTCTAGTTTCAGGGAAAAATTACGAAACTGATTTTCGAGTTGTGAAACTCAGGATATGATTTTTAAGGTGACAGTGTCGCAGTTAGCCAACTGCCTGGAAAATTTTAAAATGGACTGCGATAGTAAGCGAATTTAGTCTGTGAACCCCTCGTGTCCGACTCCGGCAACGGTCTCGGGTACGGGGTGTTACAATTTTATTGGTATCAGAGCCAGGTTTAGTCGATTCTAGGACTAACGTAGCACGCGTGAGTCTATTTATACAGGCCATAAAGTGATAAAATGATAGTGTGATGATTTTTGGCTATTAAAATGTGTTTGTTTTATTGTAATGAATCTTGATCCCGATCGAGCTGTAGCAAGCTTCTGACTATGAGAATTTGCGATATAACTTCACTTAGATATGCCTAAATTATTAAGTTGATCAGGTACGTATCATGTACTCGTATTTGAATTTCGATTTGGATTGAATTATAAGGGTATAAGTGATGCAATTTTGAAAGAGTGTTATGACTATAAATGTGATTTTTGTATGTGGCTATGGAACTGGAAGTTGAATGGTCGATAAGCATGTTGTGTTTGTATTCAAGTAATGTAAATGATATACTAATGTGTATTGCTATATGTGTATATGTATGTAGAGACGAAATTGTCGAATGTAAAAAGGCAGTGAAGCGTATAGAGTGGTTGGTTTTCAGCACTAAGTGTGCGGGCAATAAGTGTTCACGGTTGTGAGATTGACACTAAGTGTGCGGGCAATAAGTGTTCACGGTTGTGAGATTGGCACTAAGTGTGCGGGCTTGAAATGCATGGCACTAAGTGTGCGAGTTTAAAGTACATGGCACTAAGTGTGCGTGGTTGATTATTAAGCACTATGTGTGCGAACCCACTATATATATTTTCTATCAATTATTTATATTAAGGGTGCGACCTTACCAAGTCGATTTCGGACAGCGGAAATGGGTAAGTTCTTGAGTAATAGAGCTTAAATTATGATTTGATTAGATCATGCTTTAAGCAAATCAAAACCATGCTCTTTGTGTATGGCTATTGAGCCGAAATTGCAAGAATGATAAGTGTCTTGTGTTTGAGTTTTGCTAATGAAAATGAAATACGAATGTGTCATGATTTATTGTTAAATGTGCATGGTTATTCGAATGATGTCCGGGCTAAGTCCCGAAGGCTTTGTGCTAAGTGACCATATCCGAACTAAGATCCGAAGGCATTGGTGCGAGTTACTAAATCCGGGCTAAGTCCCGAAGAGCATTCATGCTAGTGATATATCCGGGCTAAGTCCCGAGGAGCATTCGTGCTAGTGATGTATCCGGGCTAAGTTCCGAAGAGCATTCGTGCTAGTGATATATCCGTGCTAAACCCCAAAGAGCATTCGTGCTGGTGTTATATCCGGGCTAGGTCCCGAAGAGTAATCATGCTGGTGACGTGTATTCGGGCCTTCGTGCCTAGTAGGCTTTGTGTCGGTAATTTGAGCAAAGTTTAAGTGCTCATTACTATACGAATTTAAATTTAAATGAGATGATATGTTTAAAAGTGTACATACATGATGTTTATAGACTTGGTTAAGTCATATCAATGTGTATTAACGAATGAATAAGAGCACTATGTATGTGAATGATTAGAGGCACTGTGTGTGTGCGAATTCCTTTAACCGAGCACTATGAGTGCGAGATCGGTCAGTGGGCACTAAGTGTGTGAAGTGGAGTTCATGTAAGACCTCGTTTGGGACGAAGGCATTGATTTGAGATAGTGTGTAAGACCATGTCTGGGACATGGCATCGGCTCGATATGTGAGAATATGTAAGACCATATCTAGGATATGGCATTGTAAGAGCTATATGTGCTATTGCTGAATGGACACTATTTTGTTAATCTTGTTCAAGAAATTATTTTGATTAAGTTTCGACATTCGAAAGTTTGAAAGAATTTTGATGAATGTTGATAATTTTGGATA
The DNA here is from genome assembly GCF_007990345.1 of Gossypium hirsutum. Classification (NCBI taxonomy): domain Eukaryota; kingdom Viridiplantae; phylum Streptophyta; class Magnoliopsida; order Malvales; family Malvaceae; genus Gossypium; species Gossypium hirsutum. The sequence goes on along the minus strand of NC_053424.1, from coordinate 58,670,563 downwards.
TACGAGTTATGCGCTAGAATAAATCTCATGCCAGTGTATTATATTAGGCTTTATGCCTATTCGACTGTATACGGGTAACGTTAACTATGATTGAATGTGCTAAATGAACTAAATGTTCAGGTACGTGGAAGTTGACTTTTCTTTTGGAAATGAGTTTAGTTGAATATTGAGATGTGATAAAGTTATAAAGGATATTTATCGGGATGTTTGAGTATATGTGTACTTTCGGTTAGGTTACAACTTATTCATGAATGAAAATGTGGGTTACAAATATGTGGGTTGATGATGTGAATTATACATGTTAATATGTGCTCAATATGTGTTTGAAATGCATTTGTGAATTAAGTTAAGTGATTATTGCTTATGAAATCAAGAAAATGAGATATATGTGCATACTTGTAGAAATGTTTATGTATTTGTTTTAAGATAAGAAAATGATTTTATGGATCGATGCGATATCAGTAATGAATTACAATTGCTGTTGATGAGCTAATGTTTATATGGATATAATTCAACAAGAGGACGTTATCCTAAACTATGCTTCGGTAGAAATTTTCGAGGACGAAAATCCCTAAAGGGGGGAAGAGTTGTGACATCCCAAAATTGAACCTAGTTAGGAAGTGGTTTCGGGACCACAAAACTGAGTCATACTAATAATTAGCCATCATATTTGATGCTTATTATATGTATATATGCATGTGTGAAAATTTCATGTTTGAATTTTGTTAATTGTAAGTGAATTTTATTAAATAGGACTTATGTGAGAAAATTTAGAAATGTGCTAGGCAAATGTGAAGTGGCCTATTAAAGCATGTTATGAAAATGATGGGTTTGCATGTCAAATTACCCAAAATTTGAGCTAGTGGCCGGCCATGCTATGGGTGGAAACATGTTGGGAACATGTTGGCTTAGTGTGTTATGTTAGAAAGAATAAATAAAGGGTTAGTAATTAAGTAATGAAAAGGGAGGGGTGATGAAAACAAAGTTGTCTCATCCATCCCCCCCCCCATTTGCCGTAACTAGACAAAGAAAAGAAAAAAAAAGAAAGGGTGTTCATCCTTTAACACCTTGGCCGAAAATTTGAAGGAGGAAGGAAGAAGAAAGGTTGAAGAGATTCGGCCATGCATGTAACTAGGCTAAGGTATGTTTGATGATGTTCCATGAGATGCATGCATGTTTTAGTTGTTAGTTTGAGTTCTACCTAGCCCATGGTCTAAATCTTGCTATGTGATGGAGATGATATTCGGCCATGGGTGTTGTCTTTCTTGGTTGGTGTTTTGATGTTGTGGTGATGAGGCATGAAGATGATTGAGCTTGAGTGTTTAATAAAACAAAAGGTTCTTGGATATTCGGCCTTGGTGTTTCTAATTGGAGGTATGTTGTTTTTATTTCTTGATAATTTATGTGAATTTGAGTTAATTTTTAAGCTCCTTTCATAGCCCATGAATTAATATTTGTTATTGGTTGGAAATGATGCATTCGGTTATGGGTTGATTGGGTGTCTTTCAAAGTGTTAAATGTGTTGGAAATGGTTTGATAATGATGATAGTTATGAGGTATAATCGGTCATGTAATTAGCTCAATTTGAAAATTTTGTTTGTTGTGTAAGTGCATGAGATACTTGGGTAAATGAACCGGTTTGAGTAATGCTTTAGTTGGGAATGTGTTTTTGTTAAAATGCAAATATATATATATTCGAGTGGGTACTAATTATTATGAAATGGATGCAATGACAATGTATGTGATTGTATCTTACATTGAAATGATTAGTTTGTGCCTTAATTGTGGCTCGACAAGAAAGTATATTAGGTCATTATGGGTTTATTTATATGATGATGCTATAATTGTAGTATTGAATAATTGTAGCCTAATAATGTGTTCGGTTGTGCATGAGTAGGGAATATATATATATGGTGTTTAAATAACTAGTTATTAAGGTCATTTGTAGCTTAACTATATGATATACATGTATTAAATTAAATTGCCTATTTGATAAGTGATTAAATAGTAAATGATATTGATTAAGTAATTAAATAAATCTATTTGTTTTATATTAAGCTCAAGAGCAAAGAGGGTCGAAGTTGGATAGGGGAAAAGAGAAAGTTTTAAGTGTTTAAACGTTGAGTAAATTCAATTATAATAGGACATGATGAGTTGATTTAATAAGATATGATGTGGCCATGATATGTTCTAAGCTCAAATGGTAAGTTCTTATGTGTTTGAGCTTGGGAATTTAAGGGTAATTTGAAATAGTCTGCTTCGGACAGCAGCAGTAACGTGATTTTAGAAAATCACCATAAATTTATGGACTTGAATTAGAGGCTGAATGAGACATGAAATTAAAGCTTAATGAGTCTAGTTTCTTATAAAAGAAACCGTGTAAGCAAAGGAATTTCCGACAATTAGATATTTAAAGTTGTGTGAGACGGTGTCGGAATGACTCTGAAATCCCCTGTTCTGTTTTTAGAAAATCATTATAAATTGTAAAAAAATGGTTATAAGATAAAATTTATATGCTTAGACTCCTTAATGAGTCTAGTTTCAAATGAAATCAAATTCAACACATTTTGAATTCTTTAAAATGAGAAATTTGATTCGTAGTGAAGAGTGGTCAGATTAGTCAAACAGTGAAACAGGGGAAAATTTAAGAAAAATCTGGTATTGATTGGCCATACATAAAATTCTGGAAATTTTATGGATGGAAGATATACGAGTCTATATTCAGGAAAAATTAACGGAAAGTGATTTGGAGTTTTGTAGCTCCAGTTATAAATAATTTAGTGACTATTGCTCAGGAAAAACAGCTTGTGCTGAATTTGAGATTATGTTGTGAACCTTGATAAACTTGTTTTAGTTGCTCATAAGCTATTGATTAAACCCATACTTGAATTCTAAATCGTGATATTGTAAGTTTATGAGTATTCGAATATGAAATGATAGTAAGGCCTAATGGCCGATGTGATGAATGTGAAAGTGTATATATATGTGATAAGGCCTAATGGCCGATGTGATGAATGTGAAAGTGTATATATGTGATAAGGCCTAATGGCCGATGTGATGAATGTGAAAGTGTATATATATGTGATAAGGCCTAATGGCCGATGTGATGAATGTGAAAGTGTATATATGTGATAAGGCCTAATGGCCGATGTGATGAATGTGAAAGTGTATATATATGTGATAGGGCCTAATGGCCGATGTGATGAATGTGAAAGTGTATATATGTGATAAGGCCTAATGGCCGATGTGATGAATGTGGAAGTGTATATATATGTGACAGGGCCGAGTGGCCAACGTGATGAATGTGAAAGTGTATATATGTGATAAGGCCTAATGGCCGATGTGATGAATGTGGAAGTGTATATATATGTGACAGGGCCGAGTGGCCAACGTGATGGATGTGAAAGTGTATAAATGTGATAAGTCCCGAAGGGCATTTGTGTCAGTACTATATCCGGGTTAAAACCCCGCAGGCTTTATGCGAGAATATTATCACTGATTAATGTCCTTAAGCTTCGTGCTTGTACTATATCCGAGCTCTAAAGACCCGATAACTTCGTGTGGAGATTATGTCCGGGTAAGACTTCGTAATAAGAATTGCTTATAAATATATTCAATGCGAAATGTTAAACAAGTACGTACTCCAAGTTTATATGTGAGTTTGATTTGCACTAAATCATAAGGTAGTTATGTGATGCATACGAGAGCAATCTATGAGACTATTCCTATGATTATGTGACATCGGATCAGTGTGAGAGGTGATGTGAAATCATACGATATATCTATGTCACATGAGCTCACTTTTATGTGAAAGTTTATCTGCCTATTGTATATGATGAGATGTGCAGATTCGGTAAAGGGATGGTATGCCCGAAGGAAGAGTGAAATAAAAATACGAACAACTATGTTATAATTTGATTGTTATCTGTTGACACTGCTTAAAACTTACTAAGCATTGTAATGCTTACTCCGTTTACTCTGTTTCCTCTGTTTTATAGATCTCATTGCGAAGCTACAGGCTCGGGGATCGTCAGCAACTAGTCACACTATCACTATCCACTGTTTGGTACTGCTATGTTTCGGATTGTCTTATGGCATGTATAAAATAGACTAGTGGTGGAAGAATATTTTGGTTAATGTATATAGCCATGCGAAAATGGCTTATATATGTTTGAGCATAATGTTATAATCATTTGGTATGGAATGGTTAATCGCTATCATGATTTGTGCTATTTATGCTAAAAGGGCTAGTTGAATCATGGAAACTATGAAATAGGTAATGTCTACCTTAAAGGCAGATGCTGGCAGCAGCAGTGATGTAGATTTGGAAAATCACTAACAATAGTAGGATTGGAATTAAATAGTGAATAAATTATGTAAATGAACCTTGATGAATCTATTTTCATAGGAAAGTAACGAAATGATCATATGGACAGTATGTTAAGAGATATTCAGGTTCTCGCGAGACAGGGCCAGAACGGTTTCTGGATTCCCTGTTCCGACTTTGGAAATTCATTATAAATTAACCAGAGATAATTAGGAGTCATTCCATATATGTATGGATTCCTCTCTGAGTCTAGTTTCTATAGAAACAAAAGGTATCAGTATTGAAGCCCTGTGCAGGGAGATATCCAAGTCGTAATGCGCAAAGGTCAGTGTAGTCGATCCCTGTAACATGGGAGACTTTGACTAATAAAATGTACTAATTGGCCTGACAAAAAATTCTAGAAAAAAATATGTAGATGTGCATATGAGTCTAGTTTCAGGGAAAAATTACAAAACTGATTTTCGAGTTGTGAAACTCAGGATATGATTTTTAAGGTGACAGTGTCGCAGTTAGCCAACTGCCTGGAAAATTTTAAAATGGACTGCGATAGTAAGCGAATTTAGTCTGTGAACCCCTCGTGTCTGACTCCGGCAACGGTCTCGGGTACGGGGTGTTACAATACATACCCATACATATGGCAACTTCCATTCCTTTCTCCCAACAATGAATCCATGAATTTTGCCATGGGTTAACTAGACTATACCCATATCAACTAAATCTCAATATCAATTAGAATAAAAATCACAATGCATACCTTTCCATTGAAATAGCCATGGCCGAATGCCTTGGTTTCTTTTTTTTTCAATCTTTCCTTTCTCAATTTCAGCAAATGAAGAAGATGAAAGATGAGCCTTCCTTCACCTTTGATTTCTTTACTCACGGCAATTGTAACAAGGAAAAGGATGAACACTCCTTCTTCCTCCCTTATTTTATTCATCTTTTTCCTTTTTAATTCCTTTCTTTAATTTATTTTATCTCCAATAACCCAATTTCTTATTATAATATCTAATTCAAACAAATATATTGCCCATCATCAATCTATCTTGGCCAGCCACTATAAGGGAATTGGGCAATTTGACATGCAAGTCCACCCTTGTGTTGACATGCACTAATAAGCCCTTTAAAATTAGCCTATCATATTTCACCATGTCTCATGTTGATCCCTATTTAATAATTCCTCATGCAATTGGCAAAATTAGGGAATGAAACTTCCACATATGCATGTACACACATGATAAGCATAGAATATAACAATTAATTATTTTTATGACTCGGTTTTGTGGTCCCGAAACCACTTTCCGACTAGGGTCACATTAGGGCTGTCACAATCCGGTCTTGCTAAAACTATACTACTATTCAATAGGTACACTTGCCTACATTGCGATAATAGTTAGTTCAAGAATGAGTAATTATAAATATTTAAAACCTATCACGAAATCACACGATCATGTCATATTGAAGTGTTTTTCGAAAACCATGGTTTCATTAGAAACCATTCTTATTTAAAATGTAGTACATTGAAAACTTATTAATTTTATTCCAAAAATTCCTCTTTGGGTTGCAGAAGCTAATTTTAAAACCTATTTATGAAAACGTGATATTTAAAAGTTAAGTTGCGAAAGCGTAGTGTTTTGAAAACAGTTGTTGTTTTGAAAAATCATGATTTACTACTAACAATTATAAAACATAGTAGATAAAATCTCAAAGTTTAAAATAAAAACCAGAATTAAGAGAGGCCTTATTACAACCCAAATAATAAAATAAAATACGCACAAGTGAATGAACAAATCTGAAAATTTAAGCAATTGTGGCCATCTCCGAGTCTCTTGCAACACTGATCCATCTATCGTTGGGAATTACCTTACAGTTAATAAATGGGGTGAGTTTACAAAAACTCAATGTGTAATCCCCTAGCATCCAAACAGTCAGTCAAAAAAATAGAATTTAGAACCATTCTGGGCTTGAGCCCTATCCCGTAACAGTACAGTCCAGTTCAGAATATATGTGGGCCTAAAGGCGATTCATTAACATTTGGGTCTCAACCCATCACAGTCTCAATTGGGCCTAGCCCATATCAGAATCAGTATCAGTTGGGCCTATTCCGTTTCAGTATCAAACCCATATGAATAATGCATGATAACCCATCCAACCCTGCACTTGCCTCCGTCCAACCCTGCACTACCTGTGGGGAATAAATCACCCACGCCATCCCTACACTTATAGTGTTAGCACCGGTTGCAGCACTAACTAGAATCGCAACAAAGCTGCTAATATCATAATATGTGGCACAACCACCAATACAGTTTCTTCCTTTATAAAAATATCTCAGTCCCAAGCGGTATGTCATGTATGCAGAATGTCATGCACAAAATCAGTCATACAAATCACAGACAAATAAGTCATTTACCCTCGAAGGGCAAAACAGTCATTTTACCCTTTAGGGGTATTTTGGTCATTTTACTAATTTTAGGGTCCCAGTACAGATTACAACCTCATAGATGGTCTACTGTCACCTCCAGCGACTCAAGTAACCTAGATGTCCAAAACGGTGAAAATAGGCCCATGGCCCATACTCGGCCCATGTGGGCCTACATGCTCGTGTGGCCCATTTAGCCCAATTTCAGTCACGACTATGCGAACACCATAGCCCTATTCATTATTTGTCACTTATCATAGATTTTATCTGTGTGGGGCCCAGGAGCCCATTGGGCCTACACGGCCCAATTTGGCCCAACGTAGCCCAAATTGGCCTATGCCATGTACACGACATGACAAGCCCAACTACTTCTCACCTACAGTTAATTTTTCACAAGCGGGCCCACGGGCCCATCGAGGCCCATTGAGGTCCAAGTCCACGAGAGCGCTTGTGGTGGCCTCTACAGCCTATCGCCCACGCTTTGTGGGTTCGGATCGCCCCACGTGGGTTCGCACGCATGTGAGGCCTCGAATGTCGGCTTTTTAGCATTTCGGCTTTTCGACTTTTTTCGATCTACAGTCATAGCAGGGTAACCTCACACACATTTTTGGCTTTTCAATTGATTATCAAACAAGGCATCCGATTACACACCTGATCACGTAGAGTACTAAGTATTCATGATTGCCAGAACCTATTTCAACATAACATCGGTTAATCACTTAGCAATATTGTTAAAAGAATCTTAACAAAACCCGTAGCCAAAGGATCGACTACCACTTGCCTTGGTCAACTGCGATTTGCCTACTTAATCCAAAGGTTGGTGCAGTTACCCTTCCAGAACCTGACAGAATGTTCCAAACTGCAGAGGTTACGTGTCCAATCTCAGCTGGCATCCTACCTGATTTGTAACACCCCAAACCCGGCCCAGACGTTATGGCCAGATCTGACTTGTCACATGGACTTACGACTTAGTATGTATTCGCTGGTTTAAGTGATTGGGGTGATCTTTGTAAAAACAGCGGTTGAATGAAAAGCCGGTTTATCAATCTTTACGCTATCCATTTGTTGTGCTTGTTGAGTCTTGAAAACATTCATTAATTTTGAAAACCCGCGCAGCCTAACACTAGCAGTTTCGTCATAGTATAAATATAATCAGAAAATAAAACCATAGTGGAAAAAAGAAATTTAAATAGCGGCCTTATTACAACTTAAAACCCAAAATTAAATCAGAATATAAAAATAATAGAAATAAACTAACTTAGAAAAACCAACTTTGCAGATGATGTGGCCACTCCGAATCCCTCAGAGCTCCAAGCCCACTATGGTTGGGGATTTCCTGCAGAGATGAAAATAAAGGGTGAGTTCGGTAAACTCAGTGTGTAACATAACCCAACCATAGCCCAAAATAGATCAAACCTTAGAGTCAGACTTATCTAGGCCTTGGCCTAGTACAGAAATCAGAATGAAACCCATAGGTCCATAGCACATACAAAACAAATATATCATGAATGCAGAAATCCCAACCCAGAGCCATCAATAACACCCTCGTACCAGCCTTACACCATGTGGGGAGACTACTCACCGACCCAACCGCTACACACCGCAGAAATTGCAGGGAGGCTGCCAGATATTGTAACGAAGTCACCAGATACAGATATTGTGGCTAGGCCACCAGAACAGATATATATATGTGGCGAAGCCACCAGATTGCAGCGAGGCTGCCAGATATTGTGACGAAGTCACCAGAAAAGATATATGTGGCGAGGCCACCAGATTGCAGCGAGGCTGCCAGAGCGCTTCCTCCATCAATATAAACCCATGTCCCATGCAACAGAAATAATATGTCATAGCATATGTATACAGAAACAGAACATCATGCTTTTTAGAAAAAAATAACCCTAGGGGTAAAATCGTAATTTTGCATGCATAAGGGTATTTCAGTAATTGTTACCTATTGCTAAGGTTTCATGCTCATTCTAATGTTTACTAAGTAATTAGAAGTACTTACCTCGTCTTTTTACCAAAGTGGGCCCGTTGGCCCATTGGCCCGTTTCGGCCCATTAAGCCCAAAAATACCGTTGTGCACGAAAATGCACACTCTGCACTCTAATCATTCAAATGCACCATATTCATTAACAACTGTCTCACGAGCACTCGCACGCTCGCGAGTTCATAAAATTCCAACGTTTCGGTATTTTAGCTTTTACCGATTCAATCTAAGGGAAGGTGTCGTTTACACACCTGGTTGATGACGATTGATGACGATATCTCCCACGCGATAATCCTACCATCAATCACTAACACATTAGACTTACGAATTAATGATAACTAACATAAATCCACGTCAACTAACCCAATCATCACACAAGTTAGTCATTTATGCACGAGGGGCAAAATAGTTATTTTACCCTCCAGGGGTAAATCGGTAGTCCTACCCTCAGGGGTATTTTAGTAATTCTACAACTTATCCACTTGGGCTTACAGACCCATTGGGACCACATGGCCCATTTCAGCCCATCGCGGCCCGAAATAGCCGTCCTACTACTAGAGTAATGAGAAATACACACCTGTTAGGAGACTACAGTTAATCTACGCTCCAAACACTCTTAGCTGACGCCCAACCCAAACGAGCACATCACAAAGTGAAAGGGATCAGCCAAGAAGGGTATGCCTACTCTCCTCATGGTTTGCTCTATTTAAAGCCAGCTCTCCATCTACTCTTATGTTAGCTTCCCGATGTGGGATCCCTCCATCGCCAGAGTTTAAAACCAACACCAACTCTTGTAGTCCCAACATAGCAAAATAATCAACCTTTTCGTGCCAAGGGAATCGAACCAAAGTCCTCTCACATGCCAACTCACACCACCACCACTAGGCCATCAACTCATTTGTGTCATAAATCCAACACATTAAACTTTAAAGTGCACCTACTTGCTTCCAGATTTATTGAAAAGAAAAACCAAAATATATTGCAAGAGCCAAGACTTGAACCTTGGACCCCTTGCTTCCTCTATAGCGTCACTTCCTTGTCCCCTAAGTGGCGTCACCTTGCCACTACACCACACACCTTTTTGTGTCATCTTTTACCCCTCTCTTAAAAGCCCAAACGCCAATTGCATCACCTGTTCATAAAATTAAAATTCCAAAGACTACCATAGATTTAACTTAAGTTTGGGCCTTCCAAAGGCCCACTAACCTACTAAAATATATATTTTAACCAACCAAAACATACACAAATTTTAAAAATCACAGAAACACAGAAAACCCAAAAATTGGGGTGTTACATGATCTCTTCTCAGACTGATTACCACCTGTCACCTTTTCTAAACTTTTACCCATCGAGAGTTTTAGGAACCCAAGGAACCCACGCATATAAGAGAAGAGAACATGAATCGACATTAGGGCCCGTATGAACAAGAAGCACTCGATCTACTAAAAAGAATAAGAAGGAATAAATTTGAACGAGAGGAGAAAGTATGAACACCTAAACAAATTTGAACGAGAGGAGAAAGTATGAACACCTACCATTGTTAGGATTTCTCGCAGAATCGAAATAACAGTACTCGCAGCAAAACACGAAGATAATCATCGAAGAATAGAAGGAAGTGAATAAGAGGAAACACAAAAAGGCTGTGAGCAATTTAAAGAAGAGGAGAATAGAAGAAATATGAAGAGCATGGAATGGATAGAGGTTCGGCTGAAAGAAAAGAACTAGTGGGAAAAGACAGACAAGAGTATTCAGCTATATCATAAGAAAAGAGGAAGAGAAACAGTAAAAGGGAAAAGAAGAAATTTTGTTCGGCTAGAAAAGAAAGGAATAGGCAACAGACATTTGGCCTAGTCTTGGAAAATAGAGAAATGTTAGGAGTAGAAGAATGATCCGGCAAATGGAAGAAAGTTGAGGATGGGGATTTTGGCACTAAAAACATACATTAAAAAAATCCTGAAAGAGCGCGAAAGGTTACTTGTTAAACCGACACTAGGGAGAAAAGAAGCTAGAAATGCCAAAAGATCAAAATCCCGAAAAGACAGAGGGAAATTAGGCACCTCTTCACTCACTAGTTGTCGAAAATGCATACCCAAAGACTCCCGTAGCCGAATGCACATACAAGTCTCCCAACCAGCTACAACTCCCCAACTTTCCAATCCCTTGAAAATCTCCACAAACCTCTCCCTTTATCCCTCCTTGATATCCTCCATAACAACCCCCAAGACCCATTCAAACCCTCACTCAACAGAGTTCAAAAACACCTCAAACTCCTGTTACCTCATGCTAGCAAAATAAATATCCTTTTTTGTTGCAATAGGATTCAAACCCAAGCTCTCACAATAGCCATGTCATGCCTCCACCACTAGGCCACAAGCTCATTTCTGTCACAAAATATCCTCAATTAATTATAAGGTCTATAGGCCAAAGTCTAGGTTTCTTTAAAAGAAAATCTAAAATTGATTGCAAGAGCCAAGACTTGAACCTAGGCTCGTTTACAACCTTAATGATGCCCCAACCACTAGCCCACATGCTTCCTTGTGTCATTTATTTAACACAATAATTTAAAAGGCCTACTTCCAAGCATCAGAGTTTTATTCTTTTAAAACCAAATTTTTTGTTAAAACCCAAGTTTGAACCCAAGACTTCTCCAACACTCCCAAACACTCCTAATCACTTAACCACTGCAACAGACAATCAATTGTGTCATTTTCTTGCACAATTAAATACTTATATACAACCTCCTCATGGACCCATACTCAAGGCCTAATACTTCTAGGCCTAAATTTGGGGCGTTACAATTCCAATACAAAACATGTTAATCTATCACATATCTTTTATTTTCCATCATCAAACAACAAAAATCACAAGCTTTCAACAATGGCATAACTCAAAATATTCATCAAAATAAAAAAATTCAAGCATGGGCTTTGTAGATAACATAGCAACGATCTTAAAAATGTAAAAATTATCAAAACCGAGCTAGAACTCACCTTGAATCAAGCTTGAGAATGGCCGAATAACCTAGATTTGTTTCCTTATTTTTCTTTTTATTATTAGGTCACAAGAAAGTATGAACAAAGTTATTTTAATTATGTGATATTTTAACATATATTAACTTATTATTTAATTTACCTATTTAACCTTTATTATATATTATACAAAATTTATAAATCATGGCCATTTACCGTCCACTTATATTGTCAATGGCTTAATTGCATTATAAATGCTTCACAATACAAAGACAACATCAAATAAGCACTTTCACATTTAACCACCAAATTTTCATTTTACGCCGTTAAGTCCTTTTATTTAATCGGGCATTCAAATGATAAAATTAAAGCATGAAAATTTCACACAAATAAATTCACACATAATAAACATAGAAAATAATTTAAAAATATTTTTTGACTCGGATTCGTGGTCCCAAAACCACCGTTTTGAATAGGGTCTAAATCGGGTTGTTACAACTCTCCCAACTTAGGGATTTTCATCCCCAAAAATCTTACCGGTGAATAGGTTCGGATAACGCTTTTTCATTGCATCCTCTGGGTCCCACGTTACTTTCTTAACTCCATGTTTATGCCATAGTACTTTAACTAACAAAATTTTCTTATTTCGCAATTCTTTAACCTCGCGATCAGAATGCGAATTGGTTCTTCCTCATATGTCATATCGGGCTTAATCTCAACCTTTGACAGACTAATCACATGTGAGAGATCAGATTGATATCTATGAAACATTGAGACATGGAATACATTGTGGATCTTTTCTATTTCAGGTGGCAATAATAGTCTATAAGCAACCGACCTAACACACTCTATAATCTCATACGGCCCGATAAATCTCGGACTCAATTTACATTTACGACTAAATCTGAGTATTTTCTTCCACGGTGAGACTTTCAAAAATACTTTGTCTCCGATCTGAAACTCTATATTTTTTCGTTTCAAGTCCGCATATGATTTCTGATGATCTGACGTTGTTTTCAGACTTTCATGGATCATTTTAACTTCCTGTTCAGTCTCTCTGATCAAATCGACCCCGTGTATCTTATTTTCACTGAGCTCGGTCCAATACAATGGTGTAAGACATTTACGACCATATAAAGCCTCGTAAAGTGCCACTTTTGATACTCGATTGAAAGCTATTATTGTACGCAAATTCAATCAGAGGTAAGTATTGTTCCCATGTACCTTCAAACTCGAGAATGTAACATCTCAACATATCCTCAAGTATCTAAATGATTCGTTCAGACTGACCATCTGTTTACGAATGAAAAGCAGTACTGAAATGTAATTTTGTACCTAAGGCATCTTGCAATTTCTTCCAAAACCGCGATGTAAATCTCAGATCTCTATCTGAAACAATAGAAATAGGCACACCATGTACTCTCACAATCTTAGAAACATACAATTCAGCTAACTTATCGAGTGAATAATCTGTACAAACTGAAACAAAGTGAGTTGATTTAGTCAATCTATCCACAATAACCCAGATTGCATATTTTTTCTTAGTCTCAGCGGTAAACTGGATATAAAATCCATCGTGACTCTGTCCCATTTCCACTCAGGTATCATGATCGGCTGAACCAATCGGAAGGTACCTGATGCTTGGGTTTTACTTGCTGGCAAGCCAAACATTTTGAAACAAATTTAGAAATGTCTTACTTCATACCATGCCACCAGTAAAGCTATTTCAGATCATTATACATCTTCGTACTACCCGGGTGAACAGATAACCGACTGCTGTGAGCTTCGTTCAAAATCATCTGAATCAACTCTGAATTTCTCAAAACACATATTCGGTTTCTAAACCTCAAACAACCCTCAACATCAACTCTGAACTCTGAATTAACATTTGAATCACATTGAGCTCATTTTGCTAACAAATCATCATCAACTTTCTGAACATCACAAATTTGTTGAATAAATAATAGTCTTGCTTTTAATTTAGCTATTATCAAACTATCATCAGACATAGCCATATGCACATTCATTGCACGCAAAGAATACATTGATTTTCGGCTTAGAGCATCAGTAACAACATTAGCCTTACATGAATGGTAGTCAATCAGAAGCTCGTTGTCTTTTAGCAACTCTAACCATCGACGTTGTCTCAAATTCAAATCTTTCTGAGTCATCAAATATTTCAGGCTTTTGTGATTAGAATAAACATGACATTTCTCATCGAACAGGTAGTGGCGTCATATCTTCAATGCAAACACAATAGCTACTAACTCTAGGTCGTATGTCGGATAGTTCTTTTCATGTGGCTTTAACTGTCTCAAGGCATAAGCTATGACTTTGCCTTCCTACATCAAAACACAGCCCAAACCATTTAAAGATGCATCACTATAGATAGCAAATTCTTTACTCGATTCTAGCTGAAATAGCACTGGAGCTTCGGTCAAAAGGGCTTTCAACTGATCAAAACTTTTTTGACACTCAAATTTAACATCATTTTATAGTACCTTTGTTATTAGGGTTGCAATAATAGAGAAACCTTTCACGAACCGTCTATAGCAACCAGCAAGTCCTAGAAAACTTCAGACTTCAGAAACATTTCTCAGAGGTTTCCAATCAAGTATAGTCAAAATCTTACTCAGATCAACTCGAATACCTGATGCTAATACAACATGGCCCAGAAAACTGACTTCTCGTAACCAGAACTCACATTTACTAAACTTCGCATACAATTGTTTATCTCGCAAAGTCTATAACATAAGTCTCAGATATTCGGCATGCTCAGTTTCTTCATGAGAGTAGATCAAAATGTTATCTATGAACACAACCACAAACCGATCCAAATATTGTCTGAAGATCCGATTCATTAAATCCATGAAAACAACAGGTGCATTAGTAAGTCCGAAAGGCATAACTAAAAACTCATAATGTTCGTACCTCATTTGAAAAGAAGTCTTTGGCACATCGGAGTCTCTAAATCGCAACTAATAGTAGCCGATCTCAAATCTAACTTTGAAACACACTGTAGCCCCTTTCAGCTGATCGAACAAGTCGTAGATCCATGGAAACGGATACTTATTCTTTATAGTTACCTTATTGAGCTGTCTATAGTCAATACATACTCTCATAGTTCCATATTTCTTTTTTACAAATAAAACTGCTACACCACAGAGAGAGAAACTCGGTCGCGCAAAACCTCTATCTGTTAACTCTTGCAGCTGAACTTTCAATTCTTTTAATTCAGTCGGTGCAATTCTATATGGAGCAACCGATATCGGAGTCAACCTCGGCACTAATTCAATACAGAACTCAACTTCTCGAATAGGTGGCAAACCCGACAATTCTTCAGGAAACACATTCAAATACTCGCACACAACTAGTACTGATTCAATATTCCTTTTGGTCACTTTAGAGTCAAGCACATAGGCAAAATAAGCTTCGCAACCTTTTCTCACATATTTCTTATAACGGTCCGATTTAGACCCTAGTCGAAATAGTGGTTTCGGGACCATAAATCTAAGACATAAAAATGTTTAAATATTATTATCTGTGTTTATGATGTGTGAATTAGCATGTGTGAAAGTCTCGTATGAAAATTTAAATGTTTGTGTCCTTAATTTAATAAAAATGAGCTAATCACGTAAAATGTAAAAGCTATGTGCGAGATGTTAAAAGTGCCTATTTGATTTGGCTTTATAAAGTAGGGGTCTTTATGATGCAAATAGACCATTGGTTTAATGAATGGACAAATATGGACAATAGTTAATGGAATTTTAATGAAATAGATAAGGTTAAAATTGGCATTTAGTAATTAAGTTATGTTAAATAAAACATATCATAAAATCATCCTTATTATCATCATTTTTGACCAAAAATTTGAAAAGAAGAAAGCCAAAGGCTAGGTTTTCATTCGGCTATGGTTGAAGCCTGATTAAGGTATGAGTTTTGTTCGGTTTTTGATAATTTTTACATTTTTGTGATTGTTACTTAGTATACTATCAAGCTCATGTCTCAATTTCTGATTTTGTAGATGCTTTTGAGTTATGCCATTGATGAAACTATGAGCTTTGTGATGTTAGTTGATGAATTATGAAAGATATGTTTTGGGTTAACATATGTTGTCTTTGAATTTTTGATGAAATTGAGTAATTTGGGCTAAATTGTAAAAATGTTATTTTGAGGGACTAAAATGTGAAATAAATTATGAGAGCTATGAAAAATTGGCTAAGCTTGTGTACAAGAAAACTTTGTGTATTTTGTGATTTTGTGAATTACGGACTAAAGTGTCGAAATGTGAAAATGTGAGGGCTAGTTTGCAAAATGCCCTAAATATGTGTCTATGGAATGTTTTGAATAATTTAGTGAATAAAAGGGTTAATTTTGGATACTTATAGATCAAGAAAAGAGGAATTTGGATTTAGACCAAGGGAAGTCAAAGATTATATAGAGTAGATGATCCGAGTCGACAATTTCAAGTACAAGGTAAGTTCGTACGTATAACATGATGTTATAAGTATGTTTTGATGCTTTGTTTATACGTAGATTGTATATACATTTATTTTGGATGAATACAATGACAAATCAATGGTATTTGGCACTAAGTGTGCAATTTAAATTACCTTTGGCTATATGAGGCACTAAGTGTACGATACCGAGATAGCTTTGGTTAATTGAGAAAGCACTAAGTGTGCAAAATTATTATAGCTTCAGGTAATCTTTAAAGCACTAAGTGTGCGGATGTTTAAAGCATTGGTAATCATTGAAAGTATTAAAATATCTGAACAAGAGGTGAGAATGAAAATGAATGAATATGGGAATGTTCAAGTAAGTATAATACCTATGTGGTAGATGGTATTATGCATATAAAATTTATTGAATTGGTGTAAACATATGGATGATGTTGGCATGAAATTGATAGATGAGTTGATAATTTAGAAGTACTTATGTGTTGATATTTCATATTTTATATACTGTTGATGATTTTGGTACGAACTTACTAAGCTTTTGAAAGCTTACTTTGTGTGTGTTTGCATTGTTTTATAGATATCGAAGCTACAGTGAGCTCGGGGATCGTCAAGGATCATCACCACACTATCGAACCTCATTTTGGTACTTTGATAATGTATACATTAAAGTATGGCATGTATAGGCTAGAAATTGTGGGATTATGTTTTTGTGATATATATATTTAGCCATGTGATATGGCTTGGTATGGTTGTGGATATGTCATGGTTTTGGTATAAGATATGTGATGCAATATGATATATTTGATATGTTTTAGTTTGACAAAAGAAACGGTAAATGTTGGTAAGTTTTGGCAAAGTTTTAGCATGAAATTGAATGATGTATAGAAAGAAATGTTTTGACAAGCTTTTGACTTATGTTTTGATATAGATTGGTACGAATTATGAGTATGTATTTGATTGAAATTGATATGTCATGAGTGGCTTATGTTTTGGTTTGGAGTTTGGCTGAATTGGTTGCGCTTATATGCTTATTTCTTTGCTTGTAGGTTGACCCAAATTGGGCTGGCAAATTGGCTAGTCAAATGGCCTATTTTTTTCCACACGGGCAAAGACACGGCCGTGTGTCTCAGCCTTGTACAACACATGGTCACGTTACACGACCGTGTATCCCCTAGGTTACCCTACAAATTAAAGTCAGTATACCCTCCAGTTTTGACACAGCCTAGACACATGGGCGTGTATATTGGTCATGTGTGGCACACAAGTTGGCACACGGACGTATGGTCAGCCATGTGGCCAAGTCAGTAGCCTCCCTAATTTTCACATGGCCTGGCACACGGGCGTGTCTTGTGGCTTTGTGGACAAGTGAATATGTATGCCTTGTTTTGCCATGGCTTAGACATATGGGCATGTCTAATGCCGTGTGAGGCACACGGCCTGTTCACACGGGCGTGTGACCTTTTAAAAGTTGAAAATTTTTATAAGTTCTAAAAAGTTCACATGTTTTCGGTTTAGTCTTAGATGCATGGATTAGACCTTGTATGCTCGGTTCAAGTTCGTAATGAACATGGTATTTTATTTAATTGAGATGGTATTTGATATTTGTTTGTTTTGATCTAAGTTACGAGTCTGGTAATGTCTCTTAATCTCGTCTGGCGACGGATACGGTGTAACACCCCGTACCCGAGACCGTTGTCGGAGTCGAACACGAGGAGATGATACCAATAAAATTGTAACACCCCGTACCCGATACCGTTGTCGGAGTCGAACACGAGGTGCTAACCGACTTAATTAATTTACTTACACAGTCCACTTTAAAAAAAATTCTAGGCAGTTGGCTAACTGCGTCATTGTCACCTTAAAAATCATATCTTGAGTTCCAAAACTCGAAAATCAGTTTCGTAATTTTTCCATGAAACTAGACTCATATTTCCATCTACAGATTTTTTTCTAGAATTTTTGGTCAGGCCAATTAGTACAGTTTATTAGTTAAAGTCTCCCCTGTTACAGGGTTCGACTACACTGACCTTCATGCATTACGACTTGGATATCTCCCTGTACAGGGCTTCAATACTGATGCCGTTTGTTTCTATAGAAACTCTACTCAAGAAGGAATCTATACATATATGGCATAACTTCTAAATGTCTCTGGTTAATTTATAATGAATTTCCAAAGTCAGATCAGGTAATCCAGAAACCGTTTTGGCTCTGTCTCACGAAAACTTTAACATCTCATAATATACTATTCATATAAAAGTTTCGTTACTTTCCTATGAAAATAGATTCATCAAGGTTCGATTACATAATTTATTCACTATTTAATTCCATTCCTACTATTTTTAGTGATTTTTCACATCCACATCACTGCTGCTGCTAGCATCTATTTTTAAGGTAAACTTTACCTATTTCATGATCCTCCATGGATCAACTAGAGTTTGTCATACATATACCAAAAGTGATCATGAATAACCATTCCCATGGCTAACCGTTCCCAACAAATTCCATACCTCTCGACGGCCAACATACAAAACGATTATAATGCTATGATCAAAGTATATTTAAGTCATTTTCGCATGGCTATCCAAATTTACACAAAACCGAAGGGTACATGACCAACAACAAAGGGTAGTCCTATACATGCCATTTCAAAGTTCAACCAAAAGTATACCAAAAGGAGCTTTGATAGGGTGGGTGACTTCGACTTCAAAAATCCCGAGTCCGATAGCTGAAGAACCAAAATCTATAAAACAGAGAATTAAATAAACGGAGTAAGCATTAAATGCTTAGTAAGTTTTGAGCAAAGAATCTAAGCACAACTGAAGTATAGCATTCATATAACTAAACGGATAATTCCATATATACATATTCTCAAATCATTCCTACTTCACATTCCAACCCCTATATTCATACATAAGGGGATCATCTTAGCCAAATACCGAGAGCTCATTACTCGACTGAGCGAATATTATTCGAAGGGAATCAACTATTCCAATGCACATACGAAACATACCTCATTGTTGGGATTTTACAAGCGTATTAACTGAAATTTTTTACAGCAAGATCGCTCATTCCCAAACTCAAGAAATCTTCGGGATTTAGCCGGATATAACTACTTGCACAAGGCCTTCAGGTCTTAGCCCGGATGTGGTCACTAGCATAAATGCCTTCGGGACTTAGCCCGGATATAATCGCTAGCACAAATGCCTTCGGGTCTTAGCCCGGATATAGCAACTCGCACGAATGCCTTCGGATCTTAGTCCGGTTATAGTCACCTAGCACAAAAGCCTTCGGGACTTAGCCCGGATATCATTCGAATAACCATGCACATATATCAATAAATCATGACACATCCATATTTCATTTTCATTACTAAAGCTCAAACACAAAACACTTATCACACTTACAAATTTCGGCTCAATAGTCACATACAAAGAGCATGATTTTGATTTACTTAAGACATAATCTAATCGAATCATAATCTAAGCTCCATTACTCGGAAACTTACCTCGGATGTTGTCGAACGGCTTCAACGGCTATTCAATCACTTTTTCCTTCCCTTTATCCAACTTTGTTCCTCTAGGCTCTTGAGCTAGTTCACACAAGTTTAACTTATTATAGTCTCATTATGCTAGCTTATGGTCGAATATGACAAGAAATTTAATAGGTCATATAGCCACCTTCTAGCTCAAATACACAATGGTCATACGCATTTTTAATCACCTTGAGCAATTTAATACAATTCATTCGAACATCAAAAGAGAAGCTCAAGGTACTTAGCCCATATATACATTAGACATTAAAGTCTCATATGTACGAAATCACGAATCGAATTCAACATATTAGCTAATATTCCCCTTAGCCGAATTTTCTAAGTCAAGATAAAGCCATCAATATGCTTACCTATGGCCGAACATACACATCAACTTATGTACTCATTCATGTGGCCAAACATACACATCTATGCTAAGGCCGATTGCAACACTTAATACATTCTACAAGTATGGTCACTTGTATTGACTAAACACCATTTTGTTTCAAGTTCAAAACTTGGCTAATACACATATATACACTATTAAAGCATCCTCTCCCTTTCCATCAATTCAACACATGCATTACTCATTAATATACAAAATTATATTCGGCCTTGGCACACAACTTGCTAGCCGATTCTTCTCCATCTAGCAACTAATGCACATATGTGTTCATTTGTTAGACTCTACTTCATCTAACAACAACCATATTTCCCTTCTACTTCCTACCATGGCCGAATCCATCACAACACCATACCATTTCAATTTTGGTCATGGTTAAACAAAGAACTTAATGTCTCACTCAAAAATGCTGAAAAGAAGCTTCAAGAGTCATCAATCCACCATCACATGCATCATTACAAAGCTTCACTTTTAGCATGCAAATGACATCAACACAAATCCACCTTAGCCGAATATCATCTCCATGACATAGTAAAGATTTGAACCATGGGCTAGTTAGAACTCAAACTAACAACTAAAAACGTGCATGAATCTCATGGACAACATCAAACATACCTTAGTCTAGCAAATCACCATAGCCGATTTTCTCAAGCTCTTCCCCCTTCTTCTCTTTCTTCTATTCGGCCAAGAACAACCAAAGAATGAAGCCTTTTTTTTTCTTCTAGTTTCGGCAAAATGGGGGGGGAACATGGATGAGACAATTTTTTTTTCATCATCATACTAACACTAATACTTTATTGCCCATGCTCTTTATTTTATTATTCCTTACATAATGCATTAACCCAACATGTTTATGACATGTTTTTAGCCATAACATTTTGTCGACCCATGCTCATGGCCGGTCACTACTAATTAGGGGGGGAAATTGACATGCAGGTCCTCCCTTTTGATTACATGCACTATTAGATCCTTGTAGATTAGCCTATCACATTTCAAAAGTGTCACACAAGTCCTATGTACTACATTAACATGCAATTAACTAAATCAAAGCTTAAAATTTTCGCACATTCATATTCACATATTTTAGACCATAAATATCATATTCAAATAATTTGGTGACTCGGTTTAGCGGTCCCGAAACCGCTTTCCGACTAGGGTCACTATAGGGCTGTCACAACTCTCCCCTACTTAAGAAATTTTCGTCCCCGAAAATCTTACCGGTAAATAGGTTTGGGTATCGCTCTTTCATAGAGTTCTTGGGTTCCCAAGTAGCTTCTTCGATCCCGTGTTTGAGCCATAACACTTTCACTAACGGAACCCTTTTGTTTCGCAACTCTTTCACTTCACGAGCTAGGATACGAATCGGTTCTTCTTCATAACTCATATCGGCTTGAATTTCGACCTCGGAGGGGTTTATTACGTGCGAAGGATCGGATCTGTAACGCTGAAGCATCGAAACATGAAAAACGTTGTAGATCCTTTCGAGTTCAGGGGGTAAAAGCAACCTATATGCAACTGGACCAACTCGTTCAGAGATTTCGTACGGCCCAATGAATCTCGGACTCAACTTGCCCTTACGGCCAAATCTAAGTATCTTTTTCCAAGGTGAGACCTTAAGAAACACTTTGTCTCCCACCTGATACTCAATATCTCTTCATTTTAAATCCGCATACGACTTCTGACGATCTGATGCTGCCTTCAGACTTTCACAAATTATTCTTACTTTTGTTCAGCATCTTTAATCAAATCCACTCTGAAAATTTTACTTTCACCGAGCTCGGTCCAAAACAATGGTGTACGACATTTACGCCCGTACAAGGCCTCGTAAGTGCCATTTTAATACTTGATTGAAAACTATTGTTGTCAGCGAATTCAATCAAAGGTAAATACCGCTCCCACGAACCACTGAACTCGAGGATGCAACATCTCAACATATCCTCAAGTATCTGAATTATCCGCTCGGATTGACCATCGGTTTGTGGATGAAAAGCGGTGCTAAAATGCAGCTTGGTACCCAAAGATTCTTGCAATTTCTTCCAAAATCGCGAGGTGAATCTCGGATCTCTATCCGACACAATAGAAATCGGTACCCCGTGTAATCTCACAATCTGAGAAACATACAATTCAGCTAGTTTATCCAATGAAAAATCCGTACATACGGGGATAAAGTGAGTCGACTTAGTCAGTCTATCAACAACGACCCAAATTGCATCTTCCTTACTTGCCAACATTGGGAACCCAGATACAAAATCCATCGTGACTCGTTCCCATTTCCATTCAGGTAACAGGATCGGCTGAAGCAAACCCGTAGGCACTTGATGTTCTGCCTTCACTTGCTGACATACTAAGCACTTCGAAACAAAATCGGAAATGTCTCGTTTCATACCATGCCACCAAAACTGACGTATTAGGTCGTGGTACATTTTCGTACTCCCCGGGTGAATTGACATTCGGCTACAATGAGCTTCATTCAGAATCATCGAAATGAGTTCTGATTTTCTTGGAACACACAACAGACTTCTGAACCTCAAACAATCGTCATCATCAATTTGAAATTCGGATTCCATATTCGGAACATATTCAGCCCGTTTTGCAACCAATTCATCGTCGACTTTCTGAGCTTCACGAATTTGATGAATCAATAATGGTTTGGCCTTTAATTCAGCTACTAACATGTTGTCGGGTAGAACAGACAAGTGTACATTCATCGCTAGTAAAGCAAACAGTGATTTCCGGCTTAAGGCGTCCGCAACCACATTAGCCTTTCTCGGGTGATAATCAATGACAAGCTCATAATCTTTCAACAACTCAAGCCAACGTCTTTGTCGCAGATTTAAGTCTCTTTGAGTCATCAAATATTTGAGACTTTTGTGATCCGAAAATACATGGCACTTCTCACCAAATAAGTAATGTCGCCATATTTTCAAGGCGAATACGATGGCAGCTGATTCGAGATCATGGGTCGGATAATTTTTCTCATGTGGCTTTAATTGTCTCGACGCATAGGCCACAACTCGACCTTCTTGCATCAATACGCAACCTAACCCAAGTAGGGAGGCGTCACTATAGATGACAAACTCTTTGCCTGATTCGGGCTGCACTAAAATTGGAGCTTCAGTCAAATAAGTTTTCAGTTGATCAAAACTTTTCTGACATTTTTCTGTCCATTCGAACTTAACATCTTTTTGAAGTAGCTTCGTCATGAGTGTGGCTATCATCGAGAAACCTCTTACAAACCGTCGGTAGTAACCGGCAAGTCCCAAAAAGCTCCGAACCTCAGTAATATTTCTCGGAGGCTTCCAGTTAAGTATGGCTGAAATTTGCTCGGGTCAACTTGAATACCCGATGCGGATACCACATGACCCAAGAAGCCAACCTCTCTTAACCAGAACTCACACTTACTGAACTTAGCATATAACTGCTTATCCCGTAAAATTTGCAACACTAATCTCAGGTGCTCAGCATGTTCGGTCTCATCTCTTGAATAGACCAAGATGTCATCAATAAACACAACCACGAACCGGTCCAAATACTGTCTGAAGATCCGATTCATCAAATCCATAAATACCGCGGGGGCATTAGTGAGCCCAAACGGCATCACTAAGAACTCGTAGTGGCCGTATCTCGTTCTGAAAGCAGTTTTGGGTATATCCAAATCTCGAATTCACAACTGGTAATAACCCGACCTCAAATCTATCTTTGAAAACACTGAGGCTCCCTTTAGTTGATCAAACAAATCATCAATACGCGGTAACGGATATTTATTCTTTATCGTCACTTTATTCAGCTGACGATAGTCAATGCACAACCTCATGGTTCCGTCCTTCTTTTTCACAAACAATATTGGTACACCCCAAGGTGAGAAACTTGGTCGAGCGAAACCTCTATCCATCAATTCTTGCAACTGAACTTTCAACTCTTTTAACTCGGTTGGTGCCATACGATACGAAGCTATAGAAATCGGCGTAGTCCCAGGTACAAGGTCAATACCAAACTCTACCTCCCGAACAGGTGGTAAACCCGGTAATTCCTCGGGAAAAACATCCGGGTATTCACGAACCACTGGCACAGATTCGGGTTTCTTTTCTAACTCTTTGTCATCAAGTACATACGCAAGGTATGCTTCGCACCTCTTTCTTACATATTTCTGAGCCAACATTGATGATATTACAGCTGGCAACCCTTTTAAGTTCGTAGACTCAACTCGGATTATCTTGTTACTTGCACACCTCAAATCAATAGTCTTGCTTTTGCAATTCACAACCGCATCATGCACGGTCAACCAATCCAAACCAAGAATAACATCAAGTTCATCAAACGGCAAAAGCATCAAGTCCGCCGGAAAACAGGAACCTCGAATTACTAGGGGACATTTCTTACACACTTTGTCGACAAGCACGTAACGACCCAAGGGATTTGACACCCGAATTACGAACTCAGTAGACTCAATAGGTAAAGTCTTACTGGATGCTAAGGTTTCACATATATAAGAATGAGTAGAACCAGGGTCAATCAAAGCAATCAAATTAGTATCAAAGAGAGTAAAAGTACCGGTAATAACATCTGGCGAGGAAGCATCCTCGCGTGCGCGTATAGCATAAGCCCTAGCAGGAGCACGAGCCTCAGATCTGGTCGTAGCATCCCTAGATCCTCTCTGACCACCACTAGCATTGCCCGTATTTCTAGATGGTCTACCTCGAGCAGTGGTAGCACCCGGTTTCCCACTCTGATTTACATTCTGTTCAGACAACCTCGGGCAATTTTTAATGAAGTGGTCAACTGATCCGCACTTGTAACAGGAGCGGTCATGGAATCTACAACTCCCCGAGTGCCATTTACCACAATACTGACACTCCATTCTGTCTCGACGGTCATTCCCAACATTGGCGACCGAAGTGACTCGTGCACTCACAGGGGGTCGATCGCGATCTGTCTAGATAGGCCCGAAGTGTCTCTAGATCGGCCTAAGCCATCTCTAAATTTCTTCGATGACTGTGGGAAGGGCTTCCCCGAAGACCTCTTACGAAACTCCTTTGCTTCCACCTCAGCTTTTCTTTTCTCCATACTGAGCTCCTCGGCTTTGCAAGCCTGCTCGACAAATGCCACAAATTCTCGGATTTCCAAAATGCCAACATACAACTTTATATCATCATTCAGCCCATCCTCGAAACGTTTACACATCACGGCTTCTGAAGAAATGCATTCCCGCGCGCACCGGCTAAGCCTTACAAATTTTCGTTCATAGTCGGTAACCGACATGGAACCTTGTTTAAGTTTAAGAAATTCCTTCTGTTATTGATCAATGAATCTCTGACTGATATACTTCTTTCGAAACTCAGTTTGGAAAAACTCCCAAGTTACTTGCTCTCTGGGCACAACAGAAGTCAACGTATTCCACCAATAGTAGGCAGAATCACGTAGCAAGGAGATAGTACACTTTAGGCACTCATCGGGTGTGCAAGATAGCTCATCGAGTACCCGGATAGTGTTGTCCAACCAAAATTCTGCTTGCTCGGCATCATCGCTGTCCGTAGCTTTAAATTCAGTAGCCCCATGCTTTCGGATTCTGTCAACTGGGGGCTTATTTGACCTTATTTGGTCAGCTACCGGAGGTATCGTAGGTGCGGGGGTTGTGTTTGTCGGGAATGGAGGTTGTGGAACAGTCGTATTAGTTCGAATGTATTGGTTGAACCAATCATTCATCACGCTATAGAAAGCTTGTCTAGCTTCATCATTCGGATTACTAGCATTAGGTTGAGAGTCCGCCGGCGCTGTCCCTTGTGCGGGAGCAGGCGCTACACTCTCAAGATCAGCAGCTACCGCTCGGTCGGGATCGGGATCCATTGCTATAAATAAACACATTTTCAATTGTCAGAAATCACCACACTATCAAATAATCACAAAATGGCATGTATAGCTAGACCCAAATGTATTACGGTAGTCCTAGAATCGACTAAACTGTGGCTCTGATACCAATAAAATTGTAACACCCCGTACCCGAGACTGTTGTCGGAGTCGAACACGAGGAGATGATACCAATAAAATTGTAACACCCCGTACCCGAGACCGTTGTTGGAGTCGAACACGAGGTGCTAACCGACTTAATTAATTTACTTACACAGTCCACTTTAAAAAAAATTCCAGGCAGTTGGCTAACTGGATCACTGTCACCTTAAAATTCATATCTTGAGTTCCAAAACTCGAAAATCAGTTTCGTAATTTTTCCATGAAACTAGACTCATATGTCCATCTACATATTTTTTTCTAGAATTTTTGGTTAAGCCAATTAGTACAGTTTATTAGTTAAAATCTCCCCTATTACAGGGTTCGACTACACTGCCTTCATGCATTACGACTTGGATATCTCCCTGTACAGGGCTTCAATACTGATGCCGTTTGTTTCTATAGAAACTCTACTCAAGAAGGAATCTATACATATATGGCATAACTTCTAAATGTCTCTGGTTAATTTATAATGAATTTCCAAAGTCAGATCAGGTAATCCAGAAACCGTTTTGGCTCTGTCTCACGAAAACTTTAACATCTCATAATATACTGTTCATATAAAAGTTACGTTACTTTCCTATGAAAATAGATTCATCAAGGTTCGATTACATAATTTATTCACTATTTAATTCCATTCCTACTATTTTTAGTGATTTTTCACATCCACATCACTGCTGCTGCTAGCATCTATTTTTAAGGTAAACTTTACCTATTTCATGATCCTCCATGGATCAACTAGAGTTTGTCATACATATACCAAAAGTGATCATGAATAACCATTCCCATGGCTAACCGTTCCCAACAAATTCCATACCTCTCGACGGACAACATACAAAACGATTATAATGCTATGATCAAAGTATATTTAAGTCATTTTCGCATGGCTATCCAAATTTACACAAAACCGAAGGGTACATGACCAACAACAAAGGGTAGTCCTATACATGCCATTTCAAAGTTCAACCAAAAGTATACCAAAAGGAGCTTTGATAGGGTGGGTGACTTCGACTTCAAAAATCCCGAGTCCGATAGCTGAAGAACCAAAATCTATAAACAGAGAATTAAATAAACGGAGTAAGCATTAAATGCTTAGTAAGTTTTGAGCAAAGAATCTAAGCACAACTGAAGTATAGCATTCATATAACTAAACGGATAATTCCATATATACATATTCTCAAATCATTCCTACTTCACATTCCAACCCCTATATTCATACATAAGGGGATCATCTTAGCCAAATACCGAGAGCTCATTACTCGACTGAGCGAATATTATTCGAAGGGAATCAACTATTCCAATGCACATACGAAAGATACCTCATTGTTGGGATTTTACAAGCGTATTAACTAAAATTTTTACAGCAAGATCGCTCATTCCCAAACACAAGAAATCTTCGGGATTTAGCCGGATATAACTACTTGCACAAGGCCTTCGGGTCTTAGCCCGGATGTGGTCACTAGCATAAATGCCTTCGGGACTTAGCCCGGATATAATCGCTAGCACAAATGCCTTCGGGTCTTAGCCCGGATATAGCAACTCGCACGAATGCCTTCGGATCTTAGTCCGGTTATAGTCACCTAGCACAAAAGCCTCCGGGACTTAGCCCGGATATCATTCGAATAACCATGCACATATATCAATAAATCATGACACATCCATATTTCATTTTCATTACTAAAGCTCAAACACAAAACACTTATCACACTTACAAATTTCGGCTCAATAGTCACATACAAAGAGCATGATTTTGATTTACTTAAGACATAATCTAATCGAATCATAATCTAAGCTCCATTACTCGAAAACTTACCTCGGATGTTGTCGAACGGCTTCAACGGCTATTCAATCACTTTTTCCTTCCCTTTATCCAACTTTGTTCCTCTAGGCTCTTGAGCTAGTTCACACAAATTTAACTTATTAAAGTCTCATTATGCTAGCTTATGGTCGAATATGACAAGAAATTTAATATGTCATATA
Organism: Gossypium hirsutum; assembly: GCF_007990345.1. Lineage (NCBI taxonomy): Eukaryota > Viridiplantae > Streptophyta > Magnoliopsida > Malvales > Malvaceae > Gossypium > Gossypium hirsutum. The sequence goes on along the minus strand of NC_053424.1, from coordinate 58,642,486 downwards.
GCCACCTTCTAGCTCAAATACACAATGGTCATACGCATTTTTAATCACCTTGAGCAATTTAATACAATTCATTCGAACATCAAAAGAGAAGCTCAAGGTACTTAGCCCATATATACATTAGACATTAAAGTCCCATATGTACGAAATCACGAATCGAATTCAACATATTAGCTAATATTCCCCTTAGCCAAATTTTCTAAGTCAAGATAAAGCCATCAATATGCTTACCTATGGCCGAACATACACATCAACTTATGTACTCATTCATGTGGCCGAACATACACATCTATGCTAAGGCCGATTGCAACACTTAATACATTCTACAAGTATGGTCACTTGTATTGACTAAACACCATTTTGTTTCAAGTTCAAAACTTGGCTAATACACATATATACACTATTAAAGCATCCTCTCCCTTTCCATCAATTCAACACATGCATTACTCATTAATATACAAAATTATATTCGGCCTTGGCACACAACTTGCTAGCCGATTCTTCTCCATCTAGCAACTAATGCACATATGTGTTCATTTGTTAGACTCTACTTCATCTAACAACAACCATATTTCCCTTCTACTTCCTACCATGGCCGAATGCATCACAACACCATACCATTTCAATTTTGGTCATTGTTAAACAAAGAACTTAATGTCTCACTCATAAATGCTGAAAAGAAGCTTCAAGAGTCATCAATCCACCATCACATGCATCATTACAAAGCTTCACTTTTAGCATGCAAATGACATCAACACAAATCCACCTTAGCCGAATATCATCTCCATGACATAGTAAAGATTTGAACCATGGGCTAGTTAGAACTCAAACTAACAACTAAAAACATGCATGAATCTCATGGACAACATCAAACATACCTTAGTCTAGCAATTCTTCTCTTTCTTCTATTCGGCCAAGAACAACCAAAGAATGAAGCCTTTTTTTTTCTTCTAGTTTCGGCAAAATGGGGGGGAAACATGGATGAGACAATTTTTTTTCATCATCATACTAACACTAATACTTTATTGCCCATGCTCTTTATTTTATTATCCTTACATAATGCATTAACCCAACATGTTTATGACATGTTTTTAGCCATAACATTTTGTCCACCCATGCTCATGGCCGGCCACTACTAATTAGGGGGGGAAATTGACATGCAAGTCCTCCCTTTTGATTACATGCACTATTAGATCCTTGTAGATTAGCCTATCACATTTCAAAGTGTCACACAAGTCCTATGTACTCATTCACATGCAATAACGAAATCGAAGCTTAAAATTTTGCACATTCATATTCAATATTTTAGACATAAATATCATATTCAAATAATTTGGTGACTCAGTTTAGCGTCCGAAATCGCTTTTACGTA